>NC_071398.1:64279216-64900883 GCF_022682495.2 Desmodus rotundus
GAGAGAGAGAGAGAGAGAGAGAGAGAGAGAGGGAGGGAGAGGGAGAGAGAGAGAGAGAAGAACCAAAGAAGTTGAGTTGAAATAATAGATCTAAGTATTTATAGTAAATTTGCAATTTTTTCCTTTTTTTCCATTTTTATCTATATTTTTAAAATTACTGTTGAGGTACAATGCTATATTAGTTTCAGAGGCACAACCCTGTGATTAGATGTTTATATAACTTATGAAGTGATCACCCAATAAATCTAGTACCCATCTGACACCATATGTAGTTATTACAATGTTATTGACTATATTCTCTATGCGGTACTTTACACCCTGATAACTATTCTGTAACTATCAATTTGTACTTCTTTTTTTTTAGATCATTTTGCCTTGATAGAGCATTTTTTTTTCTTTTTTGGAGTGGAACAAGGCTGGTAGATTGGAAAAGGCTGATTTCTTTTTTTACTAGATGAGAGAGAAAATATGAAAGCATAAAAGAGAATGAATGGAAATGAGAATAAATTGCTCTTTAGCTTTAGGCTATTAGAATGAACCACAGATTAAGGCATTTTGCCACCAGGAATAGAGGTTTTTCTTTATGGAATCCTGAATTTTTGGTGAGATAGAGAGCTATCTTATTTGTTTTCATAGCAGCACTTTGAAGACAGAGAAGCAGATACCATGTTCATCTTAAATAGGAAAACAAAGTGAGAAATTGGGAAATTAATTATTTGATTAATAATTGTGTGATTTATTCAAAGTTCTGTAATCAGTAATACATTTAAGAGTAAATTCTTGTTTATTCCAGCATTATTTCTGATAGTTGCTACACTTTAATTAAAGTGACATTTAATGATGATTTTTTTCACTTCTGTTGTCCATTATAGAAAACACAGACATGTTTATTGGAAACACCTGAAGCTAGTTCTCAGAAATTTGATTCTAAAGCAGCCTCTTCGAAAAATATCTCTCTAAATTTCACATCAGCTGATCACAGCAAACCCAAAGATAAAAGAGAATATCTGTGGACATCTGCCAAAAGTACTTTACCTACACCATTACCAAAGGTTGGTTGGTAAAATTTCAAAAGCAGTAATAATTTTTTTAAATGAAAAAAAAAAGTTTTGCCTTGGCCGGTGTGGCACAGTGGGTTGGAGTATCACTGGGTACACCAAAAGGTTGGGGGTTTGATTTCCGGTCAGGGCACATACCTAGGTTGCAGGTTCCATCCCTAGTCGGGGCATGTGTGGAAGGCAACCAATCGATATTTCTCTCTCACATCAATGTTTCTTTCTCTCACCCCCATCTTTCTCTCTCTCTGTCTAAGATCAATAAACATATTAAAAATTTTTTTAAAAAGACAGTTTTGGTATTATATACCATATATCTAATATTAGACATTGATATAAAACCAATTTCTTGAAAGTTTCAATTTTTTGTGATACCAGCATGAAATGTTTTTCTCCTTTCCCATCACTGTCTACAACTGAGTGACATCTTGGGCAGATTGCATAACTTTCTAGCATTCACCAATGCACAGATCCCTGATGGGGAAATGTGATGCTGACTTGGTATTTTCCAGTATCACTCTGGTTATCTCCCTTTGTTATTTATTCCACATCATCTTGCTGCTGGATTCTTTACAGAGCAGTCAGTCCTTGTGGCTAGCAAAGTAGCTCATTCCTAGCTGTCTTTCACATGTTCACTTAATCCATGGGGAAATCATTCAGCCTTTCTGTGATAAATGGCAGTGTAGAGTGCTCTACTTCTGACGCCTCCCTTTCTTCTCTGCCATCCCTCTCTCTCTAATTTCTTCTTACTCTGCTCAGCCAGACAGCGAGACAAACTAATTTTTCTGCATAGTTTTATATCCAGCTGGGGAATGAGATGCCAGTCTCCTTTTTTTGAAGGCATTTAGTCTTTATAATGCTGCTGTTAGAGTTATTCCATCACTTGTTTTGGGAGTTGCGGGGGAAGGTACCACCACCTATCCCTACCCCTCTAAGCTAAAATTTCATGCCTTTCCCTCCCAGTTTCCTTAAAATAACTGGGAAGAAGGGAGTTGTTTGGTGATTGTAGGGCTTGCTATTACCACTTTTTAATAAGCCCCAGAGCAGGATCTGGCCTTAACCATAGGTCGCTTTCTTTAGAAAATTGGTTACTAGTAATTTCCCCCTCAGATTTGTACCCCAGTTAAGAATTGCAGAGTGAAAGGAGTCACACTCACATCCTATTACACATAATTATCTAGCGTATGGAAATTATGAAAATTAATCATATAGCTTAGGTTTTTATATAAAGTTATTTTGTTGCATTTACTACTATATTATTCAGAATATGAAATGATTTCTATGAAAATAATGACCTTACTTAAAGGAACTTTTACCCCTGGCCAGGTGGCTCAGTTGGTCAGAGCATCATCCCATACACCAAAAGGTTGCAGTTTGATTCCTGGTCAGAACATATACCCAGGTTGTGCATTTGATTCCTGGTTGGGCCCATATGGGAGGCAACCAGTCAGTGTTTCTCTCTCTCCCGCTCTCTCTCTGTCATTCTCTCTATATCTCTGTCTCTATCTCTATCTTCTCTCCCTTCTTCTCTTTCTAAAATCAATAAACATATTCCGAGGTGATGATTTAAAACAGCATTGACAATTGATTAAAAACAAACAACTTTAATAGAAATATATACAAGAATGTACAAACTATAATTATACAACTTGATGAATTTTTACAAACCAAACACAACCTTATAACCATTACTCAGATTAAAACATGGAATATTATTATTCAGAAGACCTTCTTATCCCCCCTTCCCATTATTAGCCATTCTCCAAGACCAACTACTGTCTCGCCTTTTTTTTGTTAATATTTTTAATCACATGATCATAATTATACAATTTCTATTCCATATTTTGTATAAAATCAGTTATAATACACATGAATTTTAAATGCAACAATATGTATCAAACTACATAGATGCATAAAGTTTACACACCATTATGAAGCTTTATCTAAAAAATACCTTCAGGAAAATAAACATTCAATCAGTTCTTTTCAGCTTTATAAAATATGATTAGAAATATACATTTTAGATATTACTTAGACTTCCGGCCAAGATGGAAGTGTAGGTAGAAATGCATCCCTTCCTCACACAACCAAACAGACAACAACCAATTTAAAAACAAAAGACAACCAGAACTACCAGAACACTGAACTGTATGGAAGTCTGACAACCAAGGAGTTAAAGAAGAAACATTCACCCAGACTGGTAGGAGGGGCAGAGATGGGCAGCTGGGGCATAGAGGACATGCAACAAGGTGGTGGCTGGAGGACTGGGAGGGCAAGGTGGCAGCTGACAGTCCCACATTTGCCTGCGGATAAACCAGGAGGAACAACTGGGAGCAAGACAGACCACGCAACCCAGGGTTCCAGAACAGGGAAATAAAGCCTCAAAACCTCTGGCTGTAAAACCTGTGGGTGTTGCGGTGGCGGGAGAAACTCTCAGCCTCACAGGAGAGTTCATTGGAGAGACCCACAGGGTCCTAGAATGTACACAAACCCACCCACCTGGGAATCAGCACCAGAAGGGCCCAATTTGCTTGTGGGTAGTGGGGGCAGTGAGTGAAAATAGTCATGGGGAAACCTATAGTCAATAATACTGTGATAACTATTTTATGGATGGTACCATTTGGGGTATTGGAAATATCAAGGGGAACACTATGTAAAGTATATGGTTTTCTTCACACTATAACCTGTATACCTGAAACCAGTACATAATAAAATTTTTAAAAAATCATAGAACAAGGTATGGGTGAGGGACATGGAGCTTTCATGACCTCTCTGGAAGTGCCATCCTCCCAGTACTCCCATGTGTTCACCAACCTGGAAGCTCTCTGAACCCCATCCTTTAGGGGTTTTTAATGGAAGTTCATTGCCTAGCACAATTGATTAAATCATTGGCTCTTGGTGATTAACTCAATCTCCAATCCCTCTTTTTCCCAGGAGGTTAGGAGTGGGGCTGAAAAATTCCAAGCTTCTTTTCAAGCCTTAGTCTTTTGGTGAATAGCTGCCATCCTGAAGCTATCTAGGAACCCCCAGCTATTTCATTAACATAAACTCAGGTATAGTTGAAAGGAGCTCATTATGAAGGACAAAATGGGGGAAGAAGGGGGACAACTGTAACTGAACAACAATTAAAAAAATGAAAAAAAAAAAGTGACAGCATCCTAAAAAAAAAAAAAGACTCTCTTATCATTACTGGGGACAAAGACCAAATGTTATACTAAAAGTTGTTCCATCACATCTCTACCACTGAGGAAATTACAAGGGTTTAAAAGTTCTGTGTCAGAAACTAGGCACAAATACCAAATATATATTTCTTACTGTGTCACACTACAAATTATGTTTTTTTTTTTAACAAAATGGATGGTATCAATTTATGTTGTAGCTAGCAGTGAATGAGAATTGTAGTTGTTCCACATTGTTGCCACCACATGGTATTTTTCATCTTTTTTTCCTTAAGGGTTCTCATATAATGTTTCTTTCTTTAAAATTGAATTTATTGGGGTGACACTGGTTCATAAAATCATACAGGTTTCAAGTGTACAACTCAGTAAGACATCATCTTCACTCTTCATCTTGTGTGACACTTTGCGGTGGTGCTAAGAAAAGGAAGAAGTCTTGCACCACTCCCCAGAAGAATAAGCATAAGAGAGAGAAGATTAACCTGGCTGTCCTCAAATACTATAAGGTGGACGGGAATGGCAAAACAAGTAGCCTTTGTTGGGAGTGATTGAGAGTGATTGTCTTTCCTGTGTTTTTATGAAAATCTGTATCTTGGTGGCAGTTTCACCATCCTGTCTCCTTAGTATTGATATAAATATAGGAACTTACAGCTGTAAATTTCTCTCTAAGCACTGATTGCACTGTATCCCATAAGTATGTTGTGTTTTCCTTTTTTTTCTTCCTGAAGTATTTTCTAATTTCCCTTGTGATTTATTCTCTGACCTATTAGTTATGTAGGAGTGTGTTATATTCTCATATTTGTGAATTTCCTAAATATACACCTGGTTAGTTTATAGTGTTCCTATATTTCCTTGCTGATCTTTTATGTGGTGGTTCTTTTCATTATTGAAAGTGGGGTATGGGAGTATCCCACTATTATTGTTGAATTACTTAATTTTTCCAGTTTTTGGTTCATGTATTTTGGGGTTATGTTGGTAGGTACATATATACTTCCAACTGTTATCTTTTCTTGGGATTGACTTCTTTATCCTTATAAAAATGTCCTTTTTGTCTCTAGTAACATTTTTTAAGTCTATTTTGTCTGATATTAGGATAGCTGCTCCAGTTCTCTTTTGCTTACTATTTGCATGGTTAAAGTTTTACCACCCTTTGACTTGCAACTTATCCATATATTGATTCTAAAGTGTGTTTTTTTGTGAACATCACAGTTAGCATTTGTTTCTTTCCCATCATTCATTCTGACAATCTCTAGATTTTGATTGCAGTGTTTAATTGATATTTGTTAGGATTACTAATAAGATCAAACATGTCTATCATTTTATTTTTTAATTTTCCATGTGTCTTGTCTTTTTGTTGAGGTATACCTCCATTACTGCCTTCTTTTTGTTCAGGTATATCTCCATTACTGCCTTCTTTTGTGTTAACTAGGTATTTTCTAGTATACCGTTTTGTCTTGTTTTTTATTATATTTTTAAAATTATTTTCTTAGCGATTATCTGAGAATCACAATTAACACCCTAACATGATGGTCTTGAATTAATACCAGTATAATTTCAGTGGTATACAAAAACTTTGCCCCAGTATGTCTTTATTCTTTCTCTTTGTGCTGTTGTTGTCATACAAATCACATATTTACACATTTTGAGCCCATTCAGACAGTATTATGATTATTGCTTTATTTAATATGTATGTGTTTTAAATCAGATAGGAAAAGATTACAAGCAAAAATTCCTTTATATTTTCTTTTATAATTATGTATGCAGTTTCCTTTACTGGTGCTTTTTCTTTTTCTTTTTCATTTGCATCGAGTTCTTTTACTTAAGCCTGAAGGACTTCTTTTAGTATTTCTGTAGGCGAGGTCCACTAGTGATAAATTCACCAGTGTTTGTTTATTTAGGAATATCTTAATTTGTCCCTTATTTTTTGAAGGATAGTTTTGCTGGATAGGATTATTTGATAACAGTTGCTTTTCTTTAAGCATTTTGGATATGTCAACTTTAGCTTTTTGGACTCCATGGTTTCTGATGAGAGATCAGTAGGTAATATTAGGAGGATCCCTTGTATGTGATGAGTAATTTATCTCTTGCTGCTTTCAGGTTTTTCTTTGTCTCTTGACAGTTTGATTATGATGTGTTTAGGTGTGGTTATCTTTGAGTTTAGTCTCCTTGGAGTTTGTTGAGCTTCTTGGATGTGAAGGTTAATGTTTTCATCAAATTTGGGAGGTTTTCAGCCATTATTTTTAAAAATACTCATTCTGTTCTTTCTGCTCGCATCCTGAGATGCCCATTATGTGTATATTGGTGTACTTGATGGTGTTCCACAGGTCTCTAATGCCCTATTCATTTTTCTTCATTCTTCTTTCTGGTCCTCTGAGTGGATATCAATTGAACTGCAGTCAAATCTCAGTTTTCGAATGTCTCCCATCTTGAACAGTTTGGTTCTCAACCAAGTTGTTCACAGAAAAAATGTCTTGATCATCAAACAAAACTTCAGTTGTCAGCCCAACAACCCTTTCATGCTGATATAGTCAAGCCTCAGTTCTTAAATATCTCCCATCTAGAGCAGTTCGGTTCTCCACTTGATCTTAGCCAAAAGGACTTGGCTGGGGTGGGGGGGAGGGGTGGGGTGAAAATGCAGACAACTGTAATTGAATAACAATAAAGTAATTAAAAAATAAGAGACCTAGTGTTCTCTTGATTTAAATGAGACTCACTGTCAAACTTTTCATTTAAATAAGAAATCTAGTTCTATCATGGGTCCTTGGGGGGTATTTCTTGTCTTGGGGAGAAAAAAGAAAAAAGAAAAATGCAGTTCTCAAACAGCCTTCTGGAACAAATTAAGTTTGAGAACCAAGGTTCCACCATGATCTTCTGGTTCATGGATTCTGCCATCTACCAGCTCAAATGTGATATGGAGCCTTTCTAGTGAATTTATTACTTTAGTTATTGTATTTTCAACTCCAGAGTTTCCATTTGGTTCTTACAAAAATAATTTCTATCACTTTATTGATACTCCATTTGGTTAGACATTGTGTTTATAGTTTCATTTAATTCTTTAGACATAATTTTATTTAGCTCTATGGACATTTAAAATAGCTGATTTAAACTTTTGTCTAGGAAGTCCAATGACTAGGCTTCCTTAGGGATAGTTTCTATTTATTTGTTTATTTATTTATTTTTAGACAGAGGAGAAAGGAAGGAGAAAGAGAGGGAGAGAAACATCAATGTGTGGTTGCCTCTCATGTGCCCCCTATCGGGGCCTGGCTCACAACCCAGGCATGTGCCCTGACTGGGAATCGATCCAGTGACCCTTTGTTTCTCAAGCCAGCACTCAATTCACTGAGCCACACCAGCCAGGGCTGCATTAAATTCTTATCTAAAATTTATACTTCACATTCATGCCAATAATAACAGAGAGTCATTGATTACTAAAGACTCATCTTGCCTTTGTTAATAATACATGTTTTATTTGATGGGATAATGTATTGTTTTTTCTTTTTGGATAGGTGTATACTGTGAAGACACCAACAAAACAAAAAATTCAGCAAAGAGAAAACAAGAATGTACCCACTGAAGAAAGTACTAAAAAGAGAAAAATGGTCTTTGAGTTTGATGTTAATTCAGATAGTTCAGAATCTGCTGACCTTTTGGTAAACACATTGCAAATAATCAGTATTTATTATTTGTATACATTTTGTTTGTTTTATTTCTTGGTATATATGTATGCGTTCATAATATCTATCAATGCTATCCTGAAATACAGTACATCTCTACTATAACAGAACCCTTTGTTTTTACAGCATTTTAAAGAAATTAGGGTTCAAACAATTTGTCTGAATTTCAGAAAACATGACATTTTGAAATACTTGATATGATGTGGTTGACATAGGAGATAATTAACCATATTTTTCAGCAGAGTGTTATAAAGGAGCTTTTACCACATTTTTTTCTTTAAAAAGAAAGGTCAGGTGAATATTTTTAAAATTGCTGTAGCCAACTTTGTTATTCAGGGACCCTCTTGATTTTGCATATAACATACCTTCCTTTATTTTACACCACTTATTGTTTGAAATCTGTAGCACAGTGTTGGTTGACAACTATGACATTATCATTTTTAAGGCACTAATGTATTAAAGATGGCCTATTTAAGGAGGATATTTGTCCTAGCAATTTACATGTTTTTCTAGCAGTTTATGGTAGGAAGTTATTACCTACCATAAGTGTATTCACACATACCAATATTTTCTAAAGGCATAATAATGATCTGAGAATAATTAAACTTAGATTTATTTAACTTAAAAATAGATAAACCTGATCACACTAATGGAAGAATGTACCAAAGATTCTTAACTCAAAGTAACAGTTATATTATTCCCAGTCATAACTCTGAGATCCTTCAAGCTTTCTACTGTTTTACAACCCTCTATTTTTACTTGTTTTGGAATAATGAGTAGCTGACATCTAAGGCCCTAATTATTGAAGTTAACTTATAGACTCCTTACTTAGTCCCTGTTTGTTTTATAGATAATGATTAACATTTTAATGATTAAAACTGTGAACCAGATACTGTTGTAGGTACTTTACATAGATTACTTCAGTTATCTCTTAGAACAATCTCTTGTTGTAGAAGTATATGTGATGTTGCTGTTCTCATCCTAAATCATACAAACACCTTGCCCAGGATCACATAGCTAATAAGGCATGGAGTGGGAACTGGAACACTGACAGTCTGGCCCCATAGCCTATGTGAGTCATTGTACATAGTAACTGCCAGTTCAAACTGAAGCTGAGGTACATAAAAATGTAATGAGAATTAGAAAGAGCATGAGGTCTAGAATTAGACATTACTGTGTTTCTAGCAGTGTAAATTTAGGCTAGTTTCTTAGCTTACTGGAGAGTCAGAATGGCTCAGAATTTCATTTCATTTTTGAAAGGAGAATCACACGATAAATATAGTATAGTATTGTATAATTTCATACAGTTTAACAGACTAAAAAGGTAATTCACAATGGGTTTTATTGGTTGTAAGTATCACTTGAAGTTATTAATGATAAAACATTTGAGCTAGTAATCAAAAAACCTCTCAAGAAAGAGAAGGCTTTATTGATAGATTCTACTACACATTTAAAGACTTAACACTGTCCTTCTCAAACTCTCCCCCAAAATTGAAAAGAGAATACTTTGTAACTCATTCTGTGAGACTAGCATTACCTTGATACCAAAGCCAGGTAAAGATATCACAGGAAAAGAAAATTACAGATCATTATCTTTTATGAATATAGGTATAAAAATCCTCAACAAAATGTTAGCCAATCAAATCCAACAGTGTATTAAAAGGATTATTGCCCATGACCAAGTGGTATTTAGCAAAGAAATGCCAGGGTGATTCAGTATTAAAAAATCAATGTAGCCCTGGCTGGGTGGCTCAGTTGGTTGGAGCACATTCATGCACACCAGGGTTGTCAAACTCATTTTCAGTGGGGGCCACATCAGCCTCGTGGTTGCCTTCAAAGTGCTGAACTAATTTTAGGACTGTATAAATGTAGCTACTCCTTGACTGTTAAGGAGTTGAAATTACATTCAGCCCTTTGAAGGCAACCACAAGACTGATGTGGCCCCCAGTGAAAATGAGTTTGACACCCTTGCTATATACACCAAAAAGTTGTGGGTTTGATTCCTGGTCAGGGAGCATTTCTGGGTTGCAGACTTGATCCCTGGTCAGGATGCAGATGGGAGGCAACTGATGGATGTTTCTCTCTCTCTCTTCCCCCATTTCCTCTCTCTCTAAAACAAACAAACAAACAAAAAACATATCCTCATGGGAGGAATAAAAAAACCAACGTAATACATCACATTAATGTATTGAAACAAAGAAAAAAGCCCACATGATCATCTCAATTGATACAAGGCATTTTTTTTACAACATCTAATATTCTTTCATGATAAAAACATAAAAAAATTTTATTGATTATGCTATTACAGTTGTCCCATTTCCCCCCTTCACTCCACTCTGTCCTGCACACCCTGTCCCTCCCACATTCCCTCCCTATATAGTTCATGTCCATGGATCATACATATAAGATCTTCGGCTTCTGCATTTCCTATACTATTCTTACCCTCCCCCCTGTCTATTTTCTACTTACCATTGATGATACTTATCCTCTGTATCTTTTACCCTTCTCTCCCAGTCCCACTCCCCTGTTGATAACACTCCATGTAATCTCCATTTCTGTGGTTCTCTTCCTGTTCTACTTGTTTGCTTAGTTGGCTTTTGTTTTTGTTTTAGGTGTGGTTGTTAATAACTGTGAGCTTGCTATCATTTTACTGTTCATATTTTTTATTTTTTTCTTAGATAAGTCCCTTTAACATTTCATATAATAAGGGCTTGGTGATGATGAACTCCTTTAACTTGACCTTATCTGAGAAGCACTTGATCTGCTCTTCCATTCTAAATGAAAGCTTTGCTTGATAGAGCAATCTTGGATGTAGGTCCTTGCCTTTCATGACTGGGAATACTTCTTTCCAGCCCCTTCTTGCCTGTAAGGTCTCTTTTGAGAAATCAGCTCACAGTCTTATGGGAAGTCCTTTGTAGGTAACTGTGTCCTTTTCTCTTGCTGCTTCTAAGATTCTCTCCTTCTCTTTAATCTTGGCTAATGTAATTATGATGTGCCTTGGTGTGTTCCTCCTTGGGTCCAGCTTCTTTGGGACTCTCTGAGCTTCCTGGACTTCCTGGAAGTCTATTTCCTTTGCCAGATGAGGGAAGTTCTCCTTCATTATTTGTTCAAATAAGTTTTCAATTTTTTGTTCTTCCTCTTCTCCTTCTGGCACCCCTATAATTCGGATGTTGGAACGTTTCAAGATGTCCTGGAGGTTCCTAAGTCTCTCCTCATTTTTCCGAGTTCTTGTTTCTTCATTCTTTTCTGGTTGGATGTTTCTTTCTTCCTTCTGGTCCACACTGTTGATTTGAGTTCCAGTTTCCTTCCCGTCAGTATTGGTTCCCTGTACATTTTCCTTTGTTTCTCTTAGCATACCCTTCATTTTTTCATACAATTTGTGACCATATTCAACCAATCATGTGAGCATCCTGATTACCAGTGTTTTGAACTATGCATCTGATAGGTTGGCTATCTCTTTGTTGCTTAGTTGTATTTTTTCTGGAGCTTTGATCTGTTCTTTCATTTGAACCATCTTTTTTTTGTCTTGGTGTGCCTGTTAAGTAAAGGGATGGAGCCTTAGATGTTCACCAGGGCAGGGCAACCCACAACCCTACGTTGTGACACTTTACTTGGGGGAGTGATCTGAAAGGGAACAATGGCACTTGCTCTGCTCTCTGCCGGTTTTCAGTCACTTCCCCCGCTACCCACAAGCAAATTGGACCTTTCTGGTGCTGTGTCCCGAGTAGGTGGGTATGTGTACGTTCTAGGACCCTGTAGGTCTCTCCAACGAGCTCTCCTGTGAGACTGGGAATTCCTCCTGCTGCCACCTCAACCCCCACAGGTGTTTTCAGTCCGTGGTTTGAGGCTTTATTTCCCCATGCTGGAACTCTGGGTTGTGTGGTCTGTCACCTGGTCCACTAGCTTCTGCCTCGCTGGCCAGCTGCAGCTTTGCCTACCCTGCTCCACAATCTGCCACCTCAATGGGTCCGCCAGTTGCCGCCTTGCCGTGAGTCCTCTCGGCCTGGCTGCCCATCTCCACCCCTCCTACTGGTCTGGATGAATGTTTCTTCTTTATCTCCTTGGTTGTCAGACTTCTATACAGTTCGATTTTCTGTCAGTTCTGGTTGTTTTTTGTTTTTAAATTGTTGTCCTTCTTTTGGTTGTGCGAGGAGGCACAGTGTGTCTACTTACGCCTCCATCTTGGCCGGTAGTCTTCATGATAAAAACTCTTAGAAAGCTGGGGATAGAGGGAAAATTTCTTAACATGATAAAGTGTACTTATGAAACCCACAGCTAACATCATACTCAATTGTGAAACACTGTGAGCTTTTCCCCCTAAGATTAAGAATGAGCTAAAGAAGCCAACTTTCACCACTGCTAGTCAAACTGCACTAGAAGTTTCAGCCAGAGCTATTAGGCTATTAGACAAAAACAAACAAAAAAAACCATGGACAATGGGAAAGGAAAGAAGGAAGGAAAGAAAGAAAGAAAAAGGCATGCAAATTAAAAAAAACAAAAGGTAAAATTATCTCTAATTTGCAGATGGACATGATCCTATTTATACATGGAAAAATCCCAAAGACTCCCCAGGAAACTTCTAACGCAAAAAAGTGAACCTAGCGATATTGGAAAGTGTAAGATCAGCACATGAAAATCAGTATGTTTCTATATACCAGCAATATAGATAATCCAAAAAGGAAATTAAGAAAATAATTCCACTTATAATACCATCTAAAATGCAAAAACAAATTTAGGAACAAATCTAACTAAGAAAGTGAAAGACTTATACATTGAAAATTACAAAACATTGCTGAAGGAAATGAAAGACCTAAAAAAATAGAAAAAAATCTGTTTATGGATAGGAAGACTTAAAATTGTTAAAATGTCTATCCTACCAAGGCATTCTACAGATTTAATACAATCCCTATCAAAATTCCAACAGTGTTTTGAGCAGAAATGGAAAATCTGATACTCAAATTCATATAGAATTGCAATTCATACACAATCTTGAAATATAACGATGAAGGACTCAACAGTTCTTGACTTTGACACTTACTACAAAGCTAGTAATTAAAAAAGAGTATAGTACTGTCGTAAGGACAGGTGTAGACTAACATGATAAAATAGCCCAGAAAGAAATCCTCACATGTGTAGTCAATCGATTTTTTGATAAGAGTACCAAGAGCATTCAATGGGGAAAGGATAGTTTTTTTTTTTTCAACAAATGGTGCTAGGAAATCTGTATGCAAAAGAATGAAGATGGGCTCTTACCTTATGCCATACACAAAAATTGACTCAAAATGGACCAGAGACCTAAACTTAAGGGCTAAAACTCTGAAATTCTTAGGGGAAAGCTAAATGACATTGAATTTGTCAGTGACTTCATGGATATAACACCAAAAAGCACAGACAAGAAAAGAAAATAAAAATAGATAAATTGGACTTCATCAAAATTAACAACTTTTATGTATCAAAGGACACTAACATTAAAACAACTGAAAAGACAAGCTAAAGAATGGGAGAAAACATTTGCAAATCTTGCATCTGACAATGGGTTAATATCCAGAATACATAAGAAACTGCCATGCTATAACTCAATGACAAAAACCAAACAACCAAATTCAAAAATGGGAAAAGGACTTGATTAGGCATTTCTCCAAAGAAGATACACAAATGGGTATGGGACCGTGAAAGATGAAAGGATGACTGCAATAGAGCTTAAGGACAGACAAGGGTTTGTTCTAAATTGAGTTAATTTATTATTTTCATATGGGCAGTCTGTATGAATGATCAGTTACTGTGCACTAAGCAAAATTTTAATGAGCTTACAACATACTTTAAAAATAATTCCTCTTAGCTGGTCAGTTTGTGCATACTGATTTGAACACATGTGAAAAGGTAGCTCTTTATTGTATTCTGTTAAAATCTTAGAATTCATGAAAACATGAATATTTTCAATCATGAAGCCTCTGAATTTTTTGTTAAATGTAACTTTAATGAGCAGGAAAAGATAATGTGAACTGATTGCTTACCTGACTAAATTTGTGTAGCTTTTCATTAAGAAAATGAATTCTGGAGCCAACCTATCTGTTTCCATCTCTTGCTAGCTATATAATCTTGAGCAAGTTACTTAATATTTGTGCATCCTAGTTCTTCCCCTTTAAAATGAGGATAATAGTATACCTACTTCACAAAATTATTGTATTAAAACTCATTAAGCCCTGGCTGGTGTGGCTTAGTGGGTTGAGTGCTGTCCTACAAACCAAAGGGTTGCAGGTTTGATTCCCAGTCAGGGCACATGCCTGAGTTGTGGGCCAGGTCCCCAGTAGGGGGTGTGCGAGAGTCAATATTTCGCCTCTCCCCCTGTGTGATATTTCTTTCCCCCTCTTTCTCCCTCCCTTCCCCCTCTCTAAAAATAAATAAAATCTTTAAAAAATATTAAAATATGCAAAGCGCTTAAAACAGTGCCTGACATAAAGAAAGTACTAAATATACGTTAGCTATTATTATTTGGCAGAATTATAATTCTCATAAAGTGACAGTTGATATTTTAATTTTATATGATTATAAATCCTTTTTATATAGGGCTTAAGTGTGAATTTGAGTAAGTAGTTTGGGAGTAAGGGGAGGAGAAATTGGTCATATAAAGACTCTGAAACTGAAATAGAAATTAGGAAATTACTGTTCATACACACCTTGTATTTCACATAACCTTTCAGGAATATAGTTAATGAAATCAAAATCTAGGTCTTTCTTTGGCAGATTGAAGTTATTTTGTCATAGCCTTCTTTCTTCAGTCTTTTTTCTTCTCTCTTTTTTCTCTCTGTTTCTTTCTCACTCCTCCTTTGCCTCCTCCTCTTCATATATGGTATATAGACATTTTTAGATAATGTAATATTAATTATGGCAGCCCCCAAATTATATTTTTGTATTTTTCTTTAAGAGCATGGTTTCAGAGGAAGAGACATTGAAAAACACATGCAAGAATAATTACCCAACAACTTCACATTTTTATGTTAAAACACCAAAAAAGGTAACTTACAAATTTATTTCAGAAAGCAAATTTCAAAAGCTGGACTTTATTTTTTAATTAAACATACTGTGATTTTATTTCATATTCAGACTCCTTCATCTCTAACAACCCTTGGATCTACGCTGAAGTTTGGAGCTATGAGGAAAATGCGGGATGACCGTTGGGCTGTAATTGCTAAAATGGATAGGAAAAAAAAACTAAAGGAAGCAGAAAGGCTGTTTGTTTAATTTCAGAAAATCAGTGTGATTAAGGAGGCCAATAACATAAAATTTATAGTTAATTTTTTCTTAAGTTATAAAGAGCCAAACTTTTTCTGAAATTGAGACTGTGGTACTTGCATAAATTAGTTATCTTTCTTTGTATTTTTATATTTTGGTCTAAATGTGAAATAACCATATGTTATCTGAAAACTTGTAATTGTATTCAGATAATTAGATGATTATATTTTGATTTACTTTTTCTTGTATTCATGAACACTGTTTTGGCTAAGTTTTCAAATTGTAAAGTTAGCCATTGAATGCTAGGAACAGATTATTGAAATTTACTCTTACCTATTTACTATTAAAATATTTTGGATGCAAATAAATGCTTCTTCTTGATTCTGTGAGGTCATCTAGACAGCAAATCATCAAAATTTTGATAGTTTTATTCATTTTTAAGATCTTGAGCTCATTTTAGCCAAATTCTACAGTTCTGAAGCAGCTTTACCTACTTATAAAATTGACAATTTTTTTTTTTTAGTTTCTGGAAAAAGGGCTATACCAGTTTGACTTCCCAAATTACTTCATTTATTCAACATTCATTAACCAAATATTTATGGAGTGTCTACTAAGTGTCAAGTACAATTGTAGATACTGGGATATAATAGTGAAGAAAACAAAAATAAACCCTGTTCTTCCAGAGCTTACATTATTGGGAAGGAAATAGACAATAAACAAGATAAATAAGCAAAACATATAGTATATTAGTTAATGGTAATTGCTAAGGAAAAATAAAACAGGGAAGAGTATCAGGGAGTATGAAGGGGGTGAAATTTTATGTGGGGTGGCCCTCACTGAAATGATAGTTGGATAACAAGTAAGCCCGTGGCTATCTGGGGGAACACATTATTGGCAAAAGAAATAGGAAGTACAGAGGCCCAGAGACATTTTTTAACAATATAATATTAATTACATTTACACACCTGGGGTGTGCCTAGCATAGCTGGGAAGCAGCAAGGAGCCCCTGTGGATGGAAGAGAGAGTGCAAAAGGGAGAGTAGAAGGGGAAAGGCTTGATACTTAATAGGGTGGGGAGTGTGGGGGTGCAGATTATGTAGCCCTTGCAGACTAGTTTAAGAGCTTTGGCTTTTTCTCTGGATAAGATGTGAAATCAGATTTTTTTGAGCAAAGAAAATCTAATTTGTTTCAGCATCTAAATCTTTCTGACCACTATATTGAAAACATTTGAAAAGGGGACCAAAGGCTAAAACAGCAAACAGGTTTAATGCATACGAGAGATGGTAGTGACTTGAACAAGGGTGAGAGCAGCAGGGGAGGAAGGAGTCAATTTCTGAATTTGTTTTGGAGATTAGATGTGGGATGTGATAACAAAGAGAAAGGACCAAGGATAGGTTCAGCGTTTTTTGCCTGAGCTGCAGTTTTAGACATGTTAGGTTGGAAATGCCTGTTGGACTTCCAAATAGAGACAGTAAGTTGGCCTAGAGACAGGTCCAGTGTAGTGATATAAATTTGGGACCCAATATATATAAAGTTATTGAAGTAGTCTGGACGAGAGATGGGAGAATTTCTTAGACTGAAAGTTAAAGTTCTACACTTTTAGATTAGATCTAATACCTGTCCTAGGAAAAATATCCATAACTTTATCACTCTACTTCTAAAATGTCTCCTACTTCATGAAAATGTAAAAATTAATGATGTCAAAGAGCATGTTGCTTTGGTTGATATAAAGGTTAGAAATAAATTATTCACAATTCAGGCAATGTGAATTCTGTATAATTAATAGTCCACAGGCTGGAGTAGTACATCAGGAACTTTAATCAAGGCAGGTCAATTGTGGATTACAAATAGGAGATGACAAACAGCAGACAGATAAGACTCAACAATTATTTAAGTTATGAAATCATAGAGTTTAGAGCTTGAGGGAATGGAAAATAGCATTTTAATTTCAACAGATCAGTAACTTGGGGCATATAAAAGTGATCAAAAAATTTAAAAAGCTTTAAAATGACTTAAATTCTATATGCATATACATAATTTACATCAATTGGATAAATAGAATCATATAAAATCTTAGTGCCCTCTTTTTTTCCCTTTTGCTTTCTCCCTGACCCACTCTGCTCTCCTCCTCACCACACATACCAGAATTCCCCTCCATCAAATTCCCCTCTCCCAGGTAACCTTTGAGAAGAACCTAGGGTGTATCCTTCGCTATTTTTCTCCATGACAGATAGATATCGATATAATGTATTTAGTTGGTTACATTTTTATGTATGCATGCATGCATATACACAGATTTCTCTGGTCATGGTTAATTAAAAAAAATGGGATACTATGTATATTTTTCAGAGTTTACTCAGTATCTCATGGAAATCCCTCTTAAAACATGGTGTAGTTCCAATTCATTCTTTTAAATGGCTGTGTAATAGTTCATGGATGTACCATAATATAACTATTTATCTATTAGAGTGTGGTAGAGACCTTTATGGTTATCTATATCCAGTTCTTCTTTTGGGCACATGAGAAAATTACACTTCCCCTTCCACCTTGGTGAGGCTATATGGTAAGTTCTGGCCAATGGATTCTAGGTAGATGTGATGTGCGTTAATTACTTTTGTACCAGAGTTTTTGGTGAAGAGCATGAGACCCTCTATCACACTCTATCCTGCTGCAGGAATTTATGATGTTACAGATGATGCAATCTCTGTCATCCTTGGTCCGTGAGTGAAAATTTTGTGGAATAAAGTTCGCCCGTTAGCCCATTGTTGTCATATAGTATGAATAAGAAATAAGACTTTTTGGTGTTCAGCCCCTGAGAATTGGGGTTGTTAGTGTTGGCATAATGTACTCTATGTTAACTCATACAATGGGAATTCTCTTTCTTTCCGGTTTTTTGCACTATGAACAGTGCTAATATTAGTGCTTTTATTTCTATAGGTTAAATTATTAATTTGAAACTCATGGACCTATATATACATATTAAAATTTTACATGTCTAGGAGTGATAGTAAAAATATGGATTCACTGGTATAAATGTGTAAGTCATTATGTATATAAAAGTTAAAATATGTTCTATAATAGAAATATATTTTACAAACTAAACATTCTTATAAAACTGCTGTGATATAAATTGCAGTGTAGATCATTTAATTATTCTGATAATTTCCAAATTGTCCTTTAGCTAAAAACTATTATTGCTGTTAGTTGCTTGATGTTGCTATCTGTAGTCAAAAGGAGCTTCTGTCTGAACTATGATTTGTGAAACGGAAATGCATCAATTTTTTTCAATGACTTTCCTGGTAAATCGATAGTCATGAAATGACTTAGTTTCATAAGTAGAAAATTTCTCTTTTCACCAACAATATTGTTCATAGTGTTGAATCTTCTCTCAGCTTATATGAAATTAATAGCTATTTCAGTAAAAGTTCTTTAGCCTTTTTAATAGTATCTGAGATTTTTGTATATTGTTTATCAGCTAAATCACAAATTGAATTATCATGCATAATTCGGTCAAAACTAATTCTTTAGGCCAGACCACAGATAGGATATGTCAGTTAAAAGTATGGGGTTTGTTTGGCCAACTGAGTTTGGTTCCCTAGTTCTGCTTTTCAAGTTCTGAATAATGTTTTTGTGGTTTAGTTTTCTGGTTTGTAAAATGGTAGTGATTATAACTAGAGAAAATGAGTTAATAGACATTTTGAAAGGTTAATAGACATTATTAGCACAAAACAAGTGCTAATGATCATTAGCTCTCATTTTTATTAATAAAATCAATGTTATGAATGCCTGTGATAGGTGGGCTTTCTGTGGGTTTTAATGAATTTGACTCACTATATGAAGATGGAAATTTAACAGGGACAGTAAAAAAGGAGGGCCCTTACTCTTGAAGTTCCTTACTTCCAAATTGGCCCAGTGGACTCACCATCTTTAGAAACCTCTTTCCTGTCCTGGGAGTACCTGAAATGTCAGCAGATTCCACGTGGCCAGACTAGTGCCAGCAGTAGCCATAATCACCCCCCACCTGCCTCTCCCAGGTTCTTTGAAAACTGGTTAACTTGGGGGCTGCAGTTTCTACAAATGGACACCTGTGGGCTGCCTCGGAGCAGCTCTGGCCAGTAATCGGTGGCCAGATTCCATGAACAGCCAGATTGGCAAGGAGCATTGGTCTGCTGGTGCCAGCTGCATTGACCGAGTGCTCTCTGCCTTGCAGAAATCTACATCTGTTATGGAGGGTTCTGGATGGTGTCTGGTGCATGGGAGCTGAGGCAGGTTAGCTGGCAGGCCAGCAGGTAAGTGAACCAAAGGATGGCCCTCTGACAGCACCCATCTGTGGCACCCAGGATCCAGAAAGGGTGCATGAATGTGGCATGGCTTGGTCCTCCAGATGCCCTGTGGCAAGGAGAAGAGGATGATGGTGCCCGGGGAGGTGAGAGTTTTGTCTCATCAGGTTGTATCCTATAACCTTGGTAAACTCAGTTTCAGAAGCATGCTTGTGGATTCCTTAAAATTTCTGTGTGAGATTGTGTCATCTGCAGATAAATAAAATTTTATTTTTTGCTCTTTTATGAGGTTTTTAAATATTGTATTTATCAGCTACATTAAGAACATAGTTTATTGGATTACTACTTCTTTTCATTGCCTTATTGCATGGGCTCGTATGTCCAGTACAAAGTTGCATACAAATACTGAGAGTGGGCATCTCACCTTTCCCCCGTTACTTCACCAAAAGTGTGATACTGGATATTACTACTTTCTTTTAACTAATGTTTGCATTTTCTATCCACATATATCTTTGTAAAGTGGGTTACTTGTAGACAGAATATTGTCTTGATTATCTCTAGGCTGGTCATCTTTGCTTTATAATTTGAATGTTTAAACCATTTAATATGCTTAGGTTTAAGTTTTTCATCTTGCCATATATTTTTTATTTGGCTTATCTATTGTCTCCTTTTTTCTCTGTATTTTCTTTTGGATTACTTTAATATTGGCATGATTCATTTTATCTTCACCATTGGCTTTTTAAAAATTAATAGGCTTTATATTTTCAGTAGTTTTAGAGTCACAGCACAATTGGGTGGAAGACGTAGAGATTTCCCATACACGAGTGTCCACACAAGCACAGCCTCCCTTTCTGTTGACGTGTAGCGCCAGAGTGGTGGAATGTTACAGCTGATGACACTTTCTCAATACGTCATTACTGTCCATGGTCCATGGACAATATTGTCCCAAAGTCCATGGTTACTTCGGGTTCACTCTTGGTGTTGTGCATTCTGTGGATTTTGACAAATGTTTAATGACACGTATCTACTATTATAGCACGCAGAATGTTTTCACTGCCCGTGTGCTCTGCCATTCATCCCTCCTTCCTCCCACCCCCTGGAAACCACTGATGCTTATTTGCCATCTGTCTGTCTTCTTTGGTGAGATGTCTATTCAGGTCTTTCATCCATTCTTAATCAGGTTTTTAGATTTTTATTGTTAAGTTTTAATGTTTCAGTAGTTTTATCTTTTCAAGGTTGTCATTCAGTTGGAATCATACTTAAGGTTCTCCCATGTCTTTTGTGATTTCATAGTTCATTTCTTTTTAGCACTGAATAATATTCCATTATCTGATTATACCACAATTTATTTATCCATTTACCCCCTGAAGGGTATTTGGTTGTTTGTAAGTTTTGACAATCCTGAATAAAGCTGCTATAAACCTCATGTGCAGGGTGTTGTGGGGTTTTTTTGTTTGTTTTATTTTGTTTGTGGACCTAAGTTTTCAACTCTTTTGGGTGAAGACCAGGAAGCACAATTTGCTGGATTGTATGGTAATTGTATATTTAGTTTTAAAAGAAGTTGCTAAACTGTCTTCCAAAATGGCTATGGCATTTTACATCCTCACCAGGACTTTCTATTAGTCCACACCCTCACTGGAATTTGGTGGTGTCGGCGTTCTGGAGTTTGGTCATTCTAATAGGTGTGTAGTGGTATCTTACGGTTTTAACTTGCATTTCTCTGATGACATGATGTAGAGCATCTTTTCATACACTATTTGCCATCTGGATGTCTTTGGTGAGATGTCTGTTCAGGCCTTATCCATTCTTAAATCAGACTAGTTTTTTATTGTCAGGTTTAAAGAGTTCTTTGTATATTTTGGATAACAATCTATTGTCTGATAGGTGTTTTACAAATATTTTCTCCCAGTCTATATTCTCATTCTTTTGACACTGGGCTTTTTAGCTATACTTTCATTTTTAGTGGTGGTTCTAGGATTTGCAATATACATCTTTAACTTATCATAGTTTACTTCAAATGCTATTGTAGCACTTTACATATAGTATAAGAACCATACAGAAATATATTTTCATTTCTCATTTCTGTCCTTTGTTCTATTCTTGACATAGTTAATTTCTACATATGTTATAAGCCCCACAATACATTGTTTGTTATTTTTGTATAAGCTGTGAATTGTCATTTTTTAAAGTTAGGTGAAATTTACATAATAAAATTAAGCACTTTAAAGTGACGAATTTTATGGTATTTAACACGTTTACCAAGTGGTGCAAACACTACCTTTACCTAGTGTCCTCACTCCCAGAGGAAACCCTGTGCTCACTGAGTTGTTCCCGATTCCCACTCCCCCGTCCCTGGTATTTCCGGCTCTGTGGGCTTTCCTCCTCTGTGTGTTTCAAATACATGGAATGACACCACATGTGACCTTTTGTGTCCAGCTGCTTTCACTTCAGTTGTTTTCACACACGTAGTGAAGGAACTTAGCTGCCTTATTAGTGTATTATTTCTTAGCTACCACAGATTAATTTGCTTACAGAATTCTTTTTTATAAAAGAATATAAGGCTCTATAGTGTAGAAAGTGGCTTATTGTCTACTACTCCACTTAATACCTGCCAACCCCTGTGAAGTAGCATTTACCCCCATTGTACAGATAAGCAAACTGGACTCAGAGAAAACTAAAGGCTCAGAACAAGTGGTGGAACCGGATTTCAAGCCTTTTGAAGTACGAATTCAGCACTGTTCACAATTCACAAGATATTTCGTGTTCTCAAGTGCCAAGCCTACGGTGTTTAGACAAGTCTGAAATGGCATTTCAGCAACCAAAGTGGAATGACCAGGTTGACCATGTGGTGCAACCCGCTGGTCCCCTTGTGGCCACCCTGAAATTATCTTCCTTGGTTCAGGGAGACTCCGTTGACATAAGCTACCCCCACTCTGGCATGTTTGAGAAATCTTTTGTTAGAAGATGTTCCAGAAGACAACATTTTAAAATCAGGTAATCAGTAATCACACCTCTAAATACACAATTTCAGGTGAATTCGCCTTTTAAAATAATAGCAACAGGGGAATTCTCTATTGATTTTTACATATAACAATACTGTGATTCTTTTAAAATAAAAGATATTAAACAAAGATGGAAGAAATTAAAATAATTTTTGGTGAGATTAATAACTTGATTAGTTGCTGAGAAGTGGTTGCATGTGTTATTGTGAGTACAGTTAATACTGCTCATATTGTTCAGACAGCAAAATAATATCTAATTACTAAGAGATTATATACAATAAAAAATAGAGTGAATAGTATATTGTACTGAGGAATAGAGAAACAAGTTTTGTATATAGAAAAGAGTACTTTTATAACACTATGAACTTTATTACAGAAGATGTTAGCAACTCCTATTAACATTTATATATGACCTTAACTTAAAAATGTTCTGAAATGGTGAAAGCTTTTGTCAATTCATATAAATGTGGCATGTTGGGGGCTTAACATGCTACCAAAAAAGAGAAGTAAACTGACATAGTTTTTATAAATATTACTCTCTACTTGGGAGCTTCAGGATAATACAGGGATAAATGTGCACATTAGGTCCAACTCTTCTTGCTATCGGTTATCTGTATTGTTTAAGAAAAAATTGAAAGGAGTTTAATAAATGATTTTATTTCAAATGGCAGACTATTCTAATGTGACTCTTACAGATAACGCAGACTTCAGATGGGTAACCTGAGTTTTAAAAACATCTGTTGCTCAGGACTTTAGAATTTCATGGAAGTATCTTGCCAGCTAGAACACTCATTCTTTGACGAGGGTAAAATGCTAACAAGTCTCATTCATAACCAATGCAATTCCTCTGTTTAGCTAACTGGAGATTGGGGCTTTCATTTTTGCTTTGAAAATGAGTTAAAATTTTAATTCAATAAAAAGGATACTAGGAAACTTTTATTTTAGTAGGGCTTTGCTATATCCATCTGTAACATATTAGAGCAGTTAACCTCTCCTTGTATCTAATTACAAACTCTGGAAATAGCACCAGTATTTCCACTTACTTATGCATTCAGTAAATATTTATTGAACATCTAATATATGAAATAGGCTGGTTTTACCATTACAGGTAAGCTCCTCCATTTATGGTGCTTACAGTGTAGTTGAAAGGGGAGAAACAGAATAAACATGTAAGCAATATAATATCAGAAAGTTATAAGCACTAGGAAGAAAGAATGAGATAGTGGGAGAAAAAGTGGCAGAGGCAGATTAATAGTCAAGGAAGGCTGTCCTGAGGAAGTAATGTTAAAACTGAGATGGTGAGGAAGCTGTTTGAAGATCTGGTGAAAGAGCTCTTCATAATAAACAACAATGCAAAAACCCTCTTGCAAGAACAGGTTTAGCACGCTCAAAGGAACATTGGAAGTAAAAGGTAGAATGAGACAGAAGATGATGAAGTCAGAGTAGGAGACAGATTATTTCTGCCTACTGGATTTTTAAGAACAGCTTTGTTGAGGTGTAACTGACATAAACTGCATGTATTATTTTCCTACGGCTGCCATGATAAGTGAGATTGTTTCTTAGTTTCTCTTATAGTTCAAGGCTGGTGTATAGAAACACCACAGATTTTTTATATATTAATTTTGTATCCTGCAACTTTACTGAATTCATTTATTAATTCTAACAGCTTTTTGGTTGAGTCTTTGGGGTTTTCTATACAGGGGCTGGCAAAAGTAGGTTTACAGTTGTAAGTACATGAAACAGTTTATTGCTCTATTATTAGATATTAATTATTGTATTATTTTCAATATGAACAACTACAAACCTACTTTTGCCCACTCCCATATATAGTATCATGTAATCTGCAAACTGGTAATTTTACTTCTTCCTTTCTGATTTGGATGCCTTCTAATTCTTTTTTAAAAAAATATTTATTTTTTATTTTTGGAATTTTTTAAATAATATATTTATTGATTATGCTATTACAGTTGTCCCATTTCCCGCCCCCCTCACTCCACTCCATCCTGCCCACCCCCTCCCTCCCACCTTCCCCCCCTATAGTTCATGTCCATGGGTCATACTTATAAGTTCTTTGGCTTCTACATTTCCTACACTATTCTTACCCTCCCCCTGTCTATTTTCCACCTATCATCTATGCTACTTATTCTCTGTACCTTTCCCCACCTCTCCCTCTCCCTCTCCCCTATTGACAACCCTCCATGTGATCTCCATCTCTATGGTTCTGTTCCCGTTCTAGTTGTTGCCTAGATTGCTCTTGTTTTTGTTTTAGGTGTGGTTGTTAATAACTGTGAGTTTGCTGTCATTTTTACTGTTCCTATTTTTTATCTTCATTTTCTTAGGTAACTCCCTTTAACATTTCATATAATAAGGGCTTGGTGATGATGAACTTCTTTAATTTGACCTTATCTGAGAAGCACTTTATCTGCTCTTCCATTCTAAATGATAGCTTTGCTGGATACAGTAATCTTGGATGTAGGCCCTTGCCTTTCATGACTTGAAATACTTCTTGCCAGCCCCTTCTTGCCTGTAAGGTCTCTTTGGAGAAATCAGCTGACAGTCTTATGGGAAGTCCTTTGTAGGTAACTATGTCCTTTTCTCTTGCTGCTTCTAAGATTCTCTCCTTGTGTTTAATCTTAGGTAATGTAATTATGATGTGCCTTGGTGTGTTCCTCCTTGGAGAGACAGGAAGGGAGGGAGAAAGAGAGGGAGAGAAATAACAATGTGTGGTTGCCTCTCACACATCCCCCACCGGGGGCCTGGCCCACAACCCAGGCATGTACCCTGACTGGGAATTGAACCAGCAACCCTTTGGTTCGCAGGCTGGTGCTCAATCCACTGAGCCACACCAGCCAGGGCTATCCTTCATTTTGTTAATGTGGTGTATCGCATTGATTGATCTGCAGATGTTGAACCATCCTTGCATCTCTGGAATAAATCCAGCTTGGCTATGGTGTATGATCCTTTAACATCCCATGTATATAACAGTTTAAGTTGATTTCAACTTAGATTTGAACACATTCCAAAACTTTACATTTTTACTTACACTTTCCCACCCACCACATATTACATTTTATGATATGACAATTTACCTTTTTATTTTCTGCATTCTCTAACTAGTTTTAATTTTACTACTTTTGTCTTTTAAACCTTCATACTTTGTGATTGATTCAGTACCATTACTATATGTTTTCCCCTACCACTGAGATTTTTAATTTTATATGTTTCCTTGTTATTAATTAGTGCCATTTCTTTTCAGTTTAAAGAAGTCCCATTAACATTTCTTGTAAGTCCAGTTTAGAGTTTAGCTGTGATTAACTCCTTTAGCTTTTGCTGATCTGGAAAACTTAATCTCTTCCTCATTTTTTAGTGATAATCATGCTATGTAGAGAACTGTTGGTTTGAAGTTTTTGAATACTTTGAATATGTCCTGCCACTCCCTTCTGATCTGCAAAGTTTCTGCTGAAAAATATGATGATAGCCTTATGCAGTTTCCCTTTTATGTAACACATTATCTCTTTTACTTTTAGGATTCTCTGTTTTTATTTAACTTTTACCATTTTAATGATAGTGTATTTTGGTGTGGATTTCATTGGGTTCATCTTCTTTGGAACTCTCTGGACTTCCTGGACCTGGATGTGTGTTTCATTCCCCCGATTAGGAAAATTTTCAGCCATTATTTCTTCAAATAAATTTTTCTTGCTGATTCTCTCTTTCTTTTCCTTCCCAAACCCCTATAATGTGAATATTATTACACTTGAATTATCCCAAAGGTCCCTTAAGATATCTTTACTTAATTTTTTTTTATTTTTGTTGCCCTTTCTGGGAGATTTCCGTTGCTTTGTCATCCAGATCACTGACATTCCTTTGCTTCATCCAGTCTTCGTTTGAACCACCATAGTGTATTTTTTAGTTCAGTTATTGTATTCTTCAGCTCCCTAACATCTGCTTGGAGCTTGCTTACATTTTTCTGACTCTTTATTGAAGATCTCACTGTTTTCCTGATTTCCTGATTGTTTTCCTGATTTCATTGAGTTGTCTATGTTCTCTCGAATCTTACTTTCTTTAAAATAATTAGGATTTTTTTCACTGTATTCATCCATTCTTATTCCAAGTTCATTGAACAACTTTAAGACCATTACTTTGAACTCTTTATCAGGTAGATTGCTTATATCCATTTCATGAAGGTCTTTTTCTGAGTTTTTTCATGGTCTTTTGTTTGGAATATATCCCTCTGTCTCCTCACTTTGCCACAGTCTCAGTGTTTATTTCTATGTATTAGGCAAATCAGCTGTCTCTCCCTTGAGAAAAATGTGTATTCTGCTGCTGTTGAGTGGAATGTTGTGTATATGTCTGTTAGGTCTGTGTGATCTAAAGCATACTCCAATTCCATTATTTCTATGTTCATTATCTGTCTAGATGACATACTCATTTTTGAAAGTGGGATATGTAAGTGCTTGTTACTGCATTGCTGTTTTTTCTACCTTCAGATCTATTAATTATTGTTTAATCTATTTAGGTGCTATAATATTGGATGCATATGTCTTTATAATTATTATATTGTTTTTTAAAAAAGATTTTATTTATTCTTGGAGAGAGGGGAAGGAAGGGAGAAAGAGAGGGAGAGAAACACTGATGTGTCAAAGGAACATCGATCAGCTACCTCCTGCACATACCTTGATCCACCTGGAACTGGGCTGGCAACTGAGACATGTCCTGACCATGAATCGAACCAACATCATTTTGATTTGTTGGTTCAAATTTGATGGGATAATGCCCATCCAACTGAGCCACACTGGTTAGGGCTATAATTATTATATCTTCTAATAAATGGACTCCTTTATCATTATATAATAACTTTTGTCTCGTTACAGCTTTTGTCTTAAAGTCTGTTTTGTCTAGTATAAGTATAACTACTTCTGCTCTATTTTGGTTTTCATTTGCAAGGAATATCTTTTTTACGTCCCTTCACTTTGAAGCTATGAGTATCCTTGAAGCTTAGAGTCTCTTGTAGGCAACATATCATTGGGTCTTTTCTTTTTTTAATTCATTCAACTGCTGTATATCTTTTAATTGGAGAATTTAAGCCATTTATATTTGAGTAATTATTGATGTGTAAGGACATACTTTCACCATTTTGTTACCTCTTTTCTGATCGTTTTGAGTTCTTTTTTTCCCCTTTCTCTCCTGTAGTCTTTCTTTGTAATTGATGATGTTTTTGGTAGTGGTATGCTTTAATTCTTTTCCTTTTATCATTTGTATATCTATTATTGGTTTTCCTTTGTGATTACCATGAGGCTTATCTAAAACATTTTCATATTTATGACAGTTTATTTTAAGCTAATAATGCCTTAATTTCATTTGCATAAAAAAGTTGTACACATTTACTTCCCTCACCCATTTTATGTTATTGGTGCCCCTATTTACATATTTTTATATTGTGTTACATTAACAAAATATTGTAGCTATGGTTATTTTCAACAGTTCTGTCTTTTAACTTACATGCTAGAGTTCAGTATGACTTACATATTCTTTAACTCCAGAATTTATTTGGTTCTTTTCTGTGATTTCTGTATCTTTGTTGAATTTCTGGTTTCATATATGTATTGTTTTCCTGATTTCATTGAGTTGTCTATGTTCTCTTGAATCTTAAAATAATTAGGATTTTTTTCGATTACTGAAATTTCTACTTCTTTGGGATCAGTTACCAGGAAATTATTGTGTTCCTTTGGTAGTGTCATGCTTTGACGTCCTTTGTCTACTAACTCTATTATCTATACCATTTATAGGTCCATTTCAATGGATTCACTTTCTCATTATGAGTTATGTTTTCCTGCTTCTTTGCATGCCTAGTAATTTTTTATTGTGTGCCACATATTATGGATTATATTGAATACATTGTCGGGGGTAAGATATTGTTGTATTCCTATAAATATTTCTTCAACTTTGTTCTGAGTCAGTACTGTTAACTTGCAAATAGTTGATCCTTTGGGTCTTGCATTAAAGATTTGTTCCGGCAGGGTCAGAGCAGCATTTAGTCTACGACTAATTTTTCCCCACAATTAAGGCACAACCCTTCTAAATCTAGTACTTGATTTCCCATGGATTAGAAAATTTTCCACTGTTGCTGGTTGGAACAAACACTGCCTATCCCTGTGTAAGTCCCAGGGCCATTCTCTTTGATCCCTTCAGGTATTTCCTTTCCTAGCCTCACCTAGTTTCCTCATAGGAGTTTATCAGCTTTCAGCTGAATATTCACAGAGATTATCTGCAGATCTCCAGAATTCTTTCTCTGTGCAGTTCTCTCCTCTCCAAAATGCTTTCCTATGAATTCCAAGTGCCTTGGGCTCCATGGACACCCAGGTCCATCTCTTCAATTTGGGGACAATTCTTGCCTCTGCCTTATTACCCCTCCCTGTACCATAGGCCAGAAACTTTCTTCCAGCAGTAAGCTGTAGTTCCTTTGTTTCTTGTTTCTTTGGGATCACTTTCCTTTGTTGCCTAATGTCCCATGTAAGTAGAGCCATTGTTTCATATATTTTTTCCTGTTTATAGTTATTTGAGATGGGCAAGTAAATCCAGTCTGGAAGTAAAAGTTCAGTCTGCCTGGATTCTTTTAACGGTAGGAGATCATATACATTAGAGCCTCTTTGAAAATAAAATCATTACCCAAATGTATGATCATTTTTATAGTTCTCTTAGTAGGCCAGAGTATACCAGTTACCTATTATGTTATTTATATTTCCCAGGGATATGTGTATGAATCTGCTGGACACTGAGTACATGAATCAATACTTTATGCAACAGAGTACTAGTTCCATTGGAAACAAACATACAACATTCTCACTGTTACTGTACCCTTGTCATCTTGGGTGGAATCACACGAAGCAGGTTAAATTTGGCATCTTCATTGTCACTTTACCCGTTTTCAGATTTCTTCTCTTACTACATAGTAGCTCACATTCCCAAGATTTGGGAGCCCCTGGAGTGGCTATTTTTGGTATATATCCCCAATTCTGCCTTTACCTTTCCATTCCCCCTCCAGGGAGACTTGCTTATACCAGGCCTCTTTTTTTTTTTTTTTCATTAACTTTCATTAACATTAAAGAGGACAAGAGAAGACTAACCAGGTTGCCAATAATCTATAACAATATCTATGATTTATTGAGACTCTACCAAGTGCCAGATATTCTATATATTTTCTCTATTAAAACAACCAACCATGAGAGAGGCCTTAGGGACTCAGAGAAGGCTTTGCAGAAGGAGAGCTTTCTCAGCTTAGTCATGAAGGATGCAGAGGAGTTAGGTGAGATGAGGCATGGAGTGGGGGGTCGGGCGGTGTTCCAGGTAGTGGGAAGAGCACAGGAAAATGTGCAGGAACAGAATGTGTGACTAATTTGAGGAACTCAGTTCAGTTAGACTGAAGGACATAGAAAGTGGAAAAAGGGTGGAGAAGATAGGGCGAGGGGTAGGAGGTGGGGAAAGATGAAACTGGAGGTATAAAATAGACTGTGAAGGACTCTGTGAGTGATACTAAGAAGTTTGGACTTTTTTCCTGAGTGCAATGGGAAATTTTCATTGAACTTTTGGCATTTTATTATAGTGAGGCAAATGGATTGAAAAGGTAAACATGAGTTATAGCTATAGAGATGGTGGAAGGTGGTTTTAAAATTTGGTAAGTATTTATTCATGCATCCATTATCCATTTTTGCACCCCACAAATATAATAGCTGGCTACTATGTACTAGGCACTGTGACTAAATATTAAGTAAATAAATATTGAATTATTACAAACTTGTTGTCAGTTATGGAACACATTACATGCCAGACACTGTGTTACATGCTCTATGTAAACTGTGATGTTACCTTTAAATAAATGAAGAAACTGAAGTAAAGAGCACTCAAACATGCCAGTGTCATAGAGCTAGCAGATGGCAGAGCCAGGACTGGATCTCAGGTCAGTGTGACATACTGTCAGATTTGGTTATTTACTTGAATGACTATTATTTCACACACAAATTTTATGGATTTCCCTCTTATGACTGTTTTCTCTGGTTCTCATCGATTTGAGGTTGTTGTGTTTTCATTTTCATTTGTCTCGGGGTATCCTTTGATTTCTTGCTTGATCTCGTTGCCAACCATTCATTGTTTAGTAACATGTTATTTAACCTCCATGAATTTGTGTGTTTTTCAGGGTTTTTTTCCTTGTAATTGATTTCTAGTTTCATGCCACTATGATCAGAGAAGATGCTTGATATGATTTCAACCTTCTTAAATTTAGACTTGTTTTGTGTTCTAAAATGTGGCGTATCCTAGAAAATGTTCCATGTGCACTTGGAATGAATGTATATTTTGATGTTTTGGGGTGAAAGGCTCTAGTGTATCATTTAAGGTTGCTGTGTCCTTGTTGATTTTCTCTGGAAGATCTGTCCCTTGGTGTCAATGGGGTGTTAACGCCCCTGCTATCACTGTATTGTTGTCGATCTCTTCTTTTATGTCCATCAATATTTGTTTTCTATGTTTAAGTGCTTCTATGTCCTGTGCACAAATGTTTGCAAGGGTTATATCCTCTTGTTGGATTGTTCCTTTTAACATTATGTAGTGTCCTTCTTTGTCTCTTATTATAGCCTTTGTTTTAAAGTCTTTTTTGCCTGATATAAATATTGCTACCTCAGCTTTTTTCATTAATACTTTCATGAAATATGCTTTTCTATCCCTTACTTTCAGTCTCTGTCACGTAAATTTTATTTATTACTATTTTAAATACAAAGAAAAAAACCAAAACATTTTGAACTCCTTTTCTTGTTGTTTTAGTCAGAAACATATATGCCAAGTGTCCTGGATTTCCATTAAAAAGTTGCCTTTGCTTTGTTGCTAAGCAGTAATTTTATTCGTCTCTAAATGAGGCCTTAGGTAAAATTTGGGGCACTCATGCCCCAAATAAAATTTCATTTCCATATCGAACTTAGATGATGTTAAGGTTTTTTTCTCCTTCTGTGTATTTCCTTTGTAATATTAATAAGTATTAATAAAGGATGTATTTAAAAGGGTAACTTTATTTTGAAATAGGAGAAAAGGAAATTTGTGCTGCAATAATGTCAGAGTTTCCAGAGGAAGGCGCTGTGAAATTGTTTAAACACATTTTATTTAGGGTTCAGTATGAATTTTCAATAGATGTTTTTCAGATAAGAGAGCAGTAATTCAAACGCAATTGTATAAACAAGAAGATCAGAGAGGAATTATCCCAAAGGGTATAAAATGAACCACGAGGCTTTAACCTGAGTCACTACAGCCTCAGCTCACCAATGCAAAGTAAGGTAGGTGTCTGTACTTGGAAGGCTTTGCAAGATGAAATGTTCTTTTTCTTTGTTCACTTTCACCATTTTAGCATTTATTGAAAATTGGCAAATGCTGAGTGATAATTTGCTTGGATCAGCTCTAGAGAATTTTAATTATTGCTCCAAAATAGTTGAATGTTGGGTGAAGTTGTGTGAACTACATACATAAGGATGAGAAAAATTCCATTGACTTGAAGACGAACAACAGGTCAATTCCCTGACTGATGTTCATGGCTTTCTTTTCCTATTTACATTTTGATTTATTGAATAATCTGCTTATTGAATTCTATCAATTACTAATGGTTCCCTTTGATGATAATATACTTCTGGAGAAACTTAGAGGAAATTCAATTTTGAGTACCCGCAGGGTAATTTACTGTCTTCTTTTAGTTATTTAGTGGCCAAACCACCTTGGATAGTGTCTGGTATACACATCTGGCTTATAGTACATTTTACTCTGGAAAAATGTGTTGCTTTAGTAAGTTCCTGGATTGTGTATAGGGTGGACAGTTGATTCTCTTCATAGTGTGGCAAGGGAATTGAAGAGAATAAGTTGGTGAAGGAAATTAACAGAGCAGAGAAAAAGTATTTATTGAAAATGCAGGTAGTGAGAGAAAAAAAATGGAGTAAGGGGCAAAAGAAAGAAGATATCTTAGAATAAGGAAAAACATTGGCAGTGTAGACATACATGGTTACTCCACTGAAAAAAGCATTTGTGGTTATTTAGGGCCTAAAATCATGCCTTCTATATTTAGCTGGTCAATAAGTAATTTATGATGATTTTAAAAGAGACAATTAATTTGCAAAGACGAGAATCCAGGTGATAAAAGAGAAACTGTGGCAGATTATATAGGGTGGTATTAACTAACACTGATTTTATATAGTGATACATGCATGCTTATGTATATATTTATATAGTCTTTTTTATGTAGCACTCCAAGTTCATCGCGTGTGTTGTTTTATTCTTTTTTATGAGTTTAGAATGGAGCATATGGAAAAATGAAGGCACAAAGATATTAAATTGCTCAGTTTCACACAATTGCAATGAAATTTGGAAGGAGAATTGTAGGTCATTAACTCTTAGACCAGGAGTCTAACACCGATCTATCACATAGAATCACAGACTACTGGTGCTTAAGGGAGTGTCCTGGTCATCTTCGGGTTCTAAGCTCTCCTTTTCTGCATAAAGAAATCGAGGCTTAGAAGGATTTTGTGGGTCAAACTTCACTGTTTGCAATAAAGAAGAAAGAATAATTTTTACTTTCTTTACATCCACAAAGTTACACAGCTGTTTTGCTGATAACTCAGTACTTTTAATTTTTCCTTTGTGAAGGTAGAGTTTTACATTTATAGGAGGAACTCTGAAGGAAGTATAGTGTCCATGCTGAATATGGCAACAGGTAAAGGTTCTAAAGCAGATTTTTTTTGTGTTCCTAGGATTTAAAAAAGGATCGAGTGTATTTGTCTCTTTCTGGTCTGCAGATGGGAAAATGAGGCCTATACGGATTAAATGTTTTAGTAAATTTCTTATAGGTCCATGGGAGATTTTTTAAAAGTATGTTTTATTGATTATACATGGGAAATCTTAAAATGTGATTATTTTCCTTAATCCAGGACCAATATTCTTGAGAAGGAAAAAAATCCAAATATACCTAGCTCACTGTACAACATTTGTAAAGTAAAAAAAAAATCTTACTCTTTGAAGTGATCACTTTACAATCCAAAATCTGGATTACACACTCTCAGTAGCAGAACTGAAATAATTATGTCAACATTACCCAGCTCATTATGATGCCCAGTTGATATTGAACCAACTCTTCCATCACACAGAAGCTCCTGAGATACATGTTCTCCTTCTGCCTGAGGAATGTGGGCCCTCTGGTGTCCTCTGTGCAGCCAAACGTATCTTACTTACCCGGCTAACCCGCAGTGGATCTGCCATCCTGGGGCGTATCGCTCTCATTGGATCCATCTGTATTTTTTGCATCTGTAATCTTTTTAAGATAATGAACTTTGCACATCTTCTGAGTAACAATTTTTTATTCGTCCAACTCTGCTGCTTTCAACCTGAGAGGAATAGCCTAGGGATGGGGAAGGGGAGTATATGGATGTCTGGGTTAGCTCCTTAGCACCAGTGGTAATTTCAGTTAATCTTTTCTCTACTTTCTGGAGCTTTATCTTGTCTTCCTTGAAAGGCAATGGGTAAAATTAAATGCAAGATTATTTGCCTTGAGATGGTACTAATGTCTGATTATGCACTTTCTGGGGTTCTTGGCTCTTTCTGGTTATGAACTGTTTGCTGGTCTTTTAACCAAAGTTTTTTGAAACTACAATTCTGGGGAAGCTGTTACTGAAACTTCGCGGTTAATTTACGTTTTGTAACCACAGAGGCAGGTATTTGGATTGTGCCCATTGAATGCATGGCTTTGCACTTAGTTGGCATTTGTGTCTCTGCCGCTTCCCTGCTGTGGTGGTTGAGACTTGCCGTTCCGCTGCCAGTGGAGCCAAGCAGCACTTTCAAACAGGACCTTCACCGTACGACCTCACACACCGTGGGCTCTGTGGGTCATAGCCGCATCTGAGTGTATAAAGAAAAGTTACTGAGAGTATTAATTATGTAAAAACACCTAGTATAGGGCCTAGGACAAAATAGGCATTGTATTAAAATACATACATTTCTTAAAATTAATTTTGTTTGTTTATTTATAGAGAAAGGAAAGGGGAAGAAGAAAGAGAGGGAGGGAAACATCAATGTGTAATGCCTATCACATGCCCCACACTGGGGATCTGGCCAGCAACCCAGGCATGTGCCCCAACTGGGAAATCGAACCAGTGATACTTGGGTTCGCAGCCTGTGCTCAATCCACTGAGCTACACCAGCCAGGACATAAAATACATATATTTTTAGTTCTTTCCAAATGTCCCTTCTGAATGTGCTAAAGGATACATCTAACAGATTCTTTTATTTTATCTTCGATTTAGCATGACTGCCATCTTCCTGATGTCTGTGTTTTTTGGCCTTGCATGTGGGCAAGCAACCTCTTTTTGTTTTCTTACTGAGTATACGATGCATGTCGAAAGGAAGGAGTGTGATTATTGCCTAGCCGTCAACACCACCATCTGTGCTGGATATTGTGTGACACGGGTATGTAGTCCTTCTCACTTCTTTTAGCTGTAAATTAGATAAACCTAGGCTTCGCCCATTTCTGTCCAGAAAGGAAATGAGATAAATCACATCCCCACTTTCCAAATCTAATGATAATTGGCTCCTCAGTGGAGAATGCACAGGTTACAATATTATGTGCATCTACTCAGCACAGTGGGCACAGATAATTTTGTAACAAGTTTACTTCCACACTTTGTTATCTTATTCCCGTGATCAAGGATAAAAGGGGGTATATGCCACTTTTGTCTCTCTGGGATTCAGTGAGGGTGTGTTGAGTTGGTATGTGTTAAATGGGGCTAAGAAACCCTCTCCCAGTCCTATTTGTGACAATGGCATATAGGTGAATTAATTTTTGTTTTCATTATCTGTATGTACCTGCAAGTCCTATTATACTATGTTCCTTTTTCTGTCCTCTCCGCAGGATATCAATGGCAAGCTGTTTCTTCCCAAACATGCTCTGTCCCAGGATGTTTGTACATATAGAGACTTCACGTACAAGACCGTAGAAATACCAGGGTGCCCGCGCCACGTCAGTCCTTATTTCTCCTATCCCGTAGCTGTAAGCTGTAAGTGTGGCAAGTGCGATACCGACTACAGTGACTGTACACACGAGGCCGTCAGGATGAACTACTGCACCAAACCTCAGCAGTCCTATGTGGTGGGGTTTTCTATCTGACTTCAATGGCGACGTAATTTGCAATTCAGTTACCTGTGTGTGCCCGGAATAAAACTAATGATACATCAATACGTCCCACAATGCATTGTGTGCATTTTGAGTACTGTCTCATCCATGCCCATACCCACGCACGCATGCGTGAGACCTTAGGGGTGCTAGAAGAAAAGAGGACTAAAAGGGCCTTTTGAGCCCATCTAAAGGATGGTTTCCACATGACAGGGCGGAGTGCGGGTAAAGTGGAGAATGGGGACATGGAATACTAACGAAAGCCAGCCTTGAGCAAGCTCTTTACACAGGGCCATGGATTTTGCCGTGACGTGGAAAATGAATGTGGGAATGCTGTAGGGTTATAAGGAAAGGCTAATGTGATCAGAACCTGGGGGTACCAGTTAGCTCTGAACATTAGACTCTTTACTCATTAATCAAATATCTGTATTTGATATACAGTTATCAGAGGGGATGTTATAATCCTGCAGCTTTAAGTGTCCAAGTTATCAAGTGACACGAGAACCCAAAGCCCCAGATTAATATTTGGAGTCCACACTAATATCATTTTCCAAAGGACCGCAGTGGGGATGGAGAGTAAGGAATATGTGAAGTCTACAATATAGTTCTTTACCCATATCATTCAAACGCATGGGATACAACTTCACCAACACGCACTAACCACCGTTCTATTTGAAGAACTATTCTCTTTAATTTAAATACTCTGGTGGGCTGACTTACGAAAGTTATACCCTCAAAGCCTAGAAAAGAGGCCACGATCATTTTACATGTGACTGTCTAAATCCTTTGTAGTCTTTCAAGTAATAAGAGACAGTTTTCAGCATTTACACCAAAAGCAACCTGTGCTGTTTTGGCTTTTGATGCCACGAAAACCTAATATGATTATGAAAGATTTTAGGGCCAGGGGAGAGTGCTAAGGGGTTTAATAGAGTAGAAGCATCGGAAATTCTAACCTAAACATCGATCAATATTGAAACACTGTTTTCTGGTAAATGTGCTTGGTAAGCGGCTGGTATTTTCCTTTTCCTTCCGTAGGTGCTCTTTCATGGGGGTTTGGTTTCAATTAGATGCAGACCCAGTGCCCTGCAGACTTGACCTCAAAAAGGTGATTTCCCCTGTATTTGTCCATTTCTCTCCATCCACACTGCTGCCCTCAGGGTGAAAGTCAACTGCTGGCTGGGCCAGTTGGCTTTGCTGTGTCCCATGGCCACTGGGTGCATCCAGTGGGGTGTCACGCACACGCCTGCGTGCTGACGGTGCCCATGGGGATGGTGAGATGGCGTAGCTGGGTAATACCAAGCCCACAGTCTTCCAACAGGGAGGGAAGAGTTGCACGTTTATGTACGAAGTCAGGAATTTACATTATTTTTACCTTAATGTCTGAAGTTAATATTAGCATGGCCTCCAAATATTCACCTGGAGCTTTGGGTTCTCACATTACTTGATAACATGGACACTGAAGGCTGCAGGATTATATAACATCCTCTCTGAAAACTGCATATCAAATATGTGTATTTGATTAATGAGTAAAAAATCTAATGTTCAGACTTAACTGGCACTAATCACATATGACTTTCATGGAATCTGAAAAATATTTCCTGAAGACTTAACTGTGGAAAGACTGGGAGGTTTAGGGAGGCCACTTGTAAACACTCCAGCCCAGAAAACATTACTGAAGTGGGCTTCCTCAACCTGAAGGGAGGGGGCTAGACATCATAAGGGGTGTGGCGGGCCCGTGCCATTGTGGGCCACAGAACCCTGGAGCAGGCAGGTCAGAGACCCTTTACCCCTTCCACCGAAGGCAGTCCATTTGGCATGGATGCACACACAAATTGTGTTAAGCTATACTGGAAAGGGGAGCTAAGACAAAGAATCCGTAGGAGAGAGCCTAGGCATTGGCATGACCAACAATGTGCCCCGGCTGGACCCAGAAACGGATGTATAGGAATGCTGTTTTGGGGGTATCGGTATTCTCTGGGTCGAAGAGAATGTATAGAGACTTAGAAGTGGGAAACGAAGAATCACTGCTCGTGTAACAGGAGAAAGATGGAAACTTTGGAATATTTTCTGACGCTGTCTTTACATTCAGCCTAAGGTTTCAAAGAATTGGTTCTTGGCAGAGGAAGTTTGAGACTCAGTGCTTTAAAAAAAGTCCCTCTTGTTCCCCACGGGACCCTGAGATATGAAGAGTTCTTTCATAACCAAATGGGTTTGGGATAGAGCTGCAGCAATCTCTGCTTTTCTCACGGCCCCAGTCTTTAGGAGTGAGTGCGTGCACCGGGATGGATGGATAGAAGGGCAATGCATAATGCTTTCGGATAATAGGAACTTCAAGTAATAAAAGTTCTCTTTTATAGAAGAAATTGCCCCTTCCCCCTTTTTGAGCAGTAAGTCTAAGTGCAACAGAAATAATTCTGCGGTAGCTTCTGCTCTAACCCTGTGTTCAATGTTGGTTATTCCATGCTCTTTTACCTTGTTCATTTATATCTGTCTATGGAAACAACCCTGTCTCACTTTCTCTACTTCTGTTACTTTCCTCCTTCCTGCCATTTTTTGCCTTCCTAGCATCCATGTCCCTTCTGCTAGCTACACTTTGATTTTCTTCAGGGGCCTTCCTACCGCTGTCTTCAATTCAAATGGCTTGGGTGGGACTGATGAAGGTGGGCATGCCACTTGGGCTCAACTAAGCCTGACTGATTAAGGGGTGGGCATGTGACCCAGTCCCTTCCAGTAGGGGTCAGTCTGAGGGCTGTTACTGTAACTTTTGGACAAAGATGAGTGCTTGGCCTGTCGAGGTTCCCAAGCTCATAGAATGTGAGCCTGGACTGCTGTCCGCTTCTTGACATCCCCTGGGGATAACCTGCCTGAGAAGAAAGTCAACCCATTGGACAGCAAGGGAGACTGAGAAGGAGAGACCTATTGATGTTATTTGAGCCTATTTTGAAGCCAGCATCAATCCTTACATCATAGATTTTCTTTTCTGCTTGGGTTAGTTAGGGTTAGGTTTCTGACACTTGCAACTCAAAAGTACTGACTGATTCAGCATCCACACCACTCGTTCCAAAAGATAACTCCTGATCCCATCCCACATTTCCTCCAGAGCCTTTCTGTTTCCTCTTGTACCTCCTCTTGCTTCCTTCTTACTGACTCTTCCTCCTCAGTATGAAGTAGACTGTAATTTCTTCTTATCCTTAAAAAAAAAAAAAAAAGCAAAAGCAAAAACAAGCAAACAACCTCTCATGACCCCGGACAATCTTCTACTTATTCGCCCCTCTCTCCTTGAATTCTTATTCTATTTTCTTTGTGAAAGAGCCCTGTATAGCCCCATTGGGCCACTGTAACAGAATGCCACAGACTGGGTAGCTTATAAACAACAGAAACCTATTTCTCACAGCTCTGGAGGTTGGGGAATTCAAGGTCGTGGCGCCAGCAGAGTTGTGTTCTGGTGAGAGCCCTTTGCCTGGTTCGTAGCTGGCTCGCTCTTGCTGTGTCCTCACTTGGTGGAAGGGGCTAGGGATCTCTGTGGGGTCTCTTTTATAAGAACACTAATCCCATTATGAAGTGTCTATCCTCATGACCTAGGCCCCTTCCAAAGGCCCTACCTCCTAATAAAATCACACTGGGCCTTAGGGTTCCAACATAGGAGTTTTCAGGGGGCATAAACACTTAGACCATAGCAAGCTCCCTACACTAACCATTTACTTTCTCACTTCCCAATTCTCTCCTCAACTCACCACCATTTGAGCTCCACTCCCTCTTCCCTTGCAGCAGTTTTCAGTGAGGTCAGCCATGCCTGGCTACTTGTCCAATACACAGGACACTTTTTGGTTCTGATCTTCCCCGACCTCTCTGCTTCCCCACAGGGCTCAGTGGATGTCACACACCTGGATTCACAACGGAACACACCCTTGGCAGTTATAACCAGTCCTCACGAGGCCAAAGTCAACATTTTCCTCCTTGCATGCCTTTTCTTTCTACCCCTCTCCTCAAAGATGACAGAATCTAGGCTGGGGTTGTTAGCAGGCGACAGTCATGTAGTTCTGGACTGTAGTTCCTTTTGCGAATGGAATTTTGGTCGGTGCAGTAGGGGCGAAGATGGCAAACTCTGTGAAAGAAGGGCTGGGGGTGTGATACTGGGGTCCGCTGGCCCCTGTGGACACTATTCAGTGTGGAGCATATGAGAAAGGGGTTTGTATTAATTCAGCCTTGGATATCCTAAGGAATTATATCCATTTCAGAAAGACAGTTCAGGTGGTGGCTACTGAAAGAATACAGGGAGCTCAGAAAGACCCTCATTGGAGATTAAGAAATGAGTGTGAAATAAATGTTTTAGGCTTTTAACTTAGTAGAGGATTTATAACTTTTAAATTTTTAAATTTATTGGGGTGACATTGGTTAGTAAAAATATATAGGTTTCAAGTGTACAATTCTGTATCATCTGTATATTGCATTGTGTGTTTACCACTGAAAGTCCTAACTCCTTCTGTCGCCATATGTTCGCTATCTGACCCCCTGTACGATCCACCCCCTGCCCGACCCTCTTCCCCTCTGTAACCACCATACTGTAGTCTGTGGCTATGAGCTTTTGTTTGTCTTGTTCACTGGATTTTTCAAACTTGAATTTCTCACTGAAGTCTTAAACATGAGCGGTGGCTCAGATTTGTCAGACCTGGGCATTACTACATTAATATTGCAGATTCCTCAACTACAGTTCTGATGCAGACTTCTTCCCTGAGCTCAGAGCCTCGTATCCAGGGTCTGTTTCTATTTCCTCTTGGGTGTCGGGCAGTCCTCTCCAACGTGAGCACTGCAATTGGCTTTTCCTCCGGTGCTCCACCCTCTTCCAGCTACCAAGACACCTGGGAACGATTCTAGGTTACTGTTTCCTTCGATTTCTCTCACATCTGTCTACTTCTTTATGGTAGGATTTCCAGTACATTTGTTAGAATCCTCATGACTCTGGCCTTTGTCCTCCAATCGTTCATACTGAAGGTAGGTAATCTTTAAAAAGTTCAAATTGGATTTTGTAACTCATTGTTTAAAATTTTCCCAACAACCTCTGTACAAAGATAAGACTCCTTAGTTCAGTGTAACAGGGCCGTTTATCTCCTCAGTTCTTGTCCTGCCCTCTTGGATTGTTTACACGCTACCTCTGTTTCAGCCTCCTTGCGTGTTGTTTCCCAGGGGTCTCCTTTTCTTCCCTACCCCTGTTGTTACCTTTTACTTAGCTGATTTATATGGGTTCTTCAAGACTCAGCTTAGAGACCTCAGAATTTAGGAAGCCTCTCTCCTGTGACCATCGTCCCAGGGTTGAGTGGGTCCACTCTGGGTGAGTGATTATCATGGCACTTATTTTATAGGAATTAAACTTGCCAGCTCTTTCACACTCTGAGCTTCTTTTTTTAAAAAATTGATTTTGTTTTAGGGAGAGGAACATAGATTTTTTTCCACTTTTTGAAGCATTCATTGATTCTTGTATCTGCCTTGACCAGGAATCAAACTCACAACCTTGGCATAGCGGGATGACTCTCGAACCAACTGAGCTACCCGGCAGGGCCCACTACTCCAAGCTTCTTAAGGGCAGAGACTTGTCCTATTCATCTTAGCATCAGTGTTGTTATAAAGAGGTGTTTTTTTTCCGAGTGTACAAAATAGTAGTACAAAAACAGAGTAAGAAAAAAAATTCTAACATTCAAGTGGGTTCTATCTTACAAGGCAGAGCTGGCGCAGAGAAAAATAGAGGGACTTTGAGGCTATTAATACCAAGTCTTTGAATTAAAATAGAATTGGGAAATACAGCAAAAGCTATTCATTAATTCAGCAAATGAATGTGTTCAAATAGGTATTTGTGGAAGTATCTTCAGTTACACGATTATATGTGATTTACAATTAACAAAACGTGTCCCTGTCAACATAATTATAACAGTACTTAATATTCATTAGTTGCCAGGTATACTAAGCACTTTGTTGGTTACTTCTTTCAATTTAAATTTTTTCTATTTAACATAAGTGAAACCATCAGAAATTATATAGGAACCCACCCCCCAAAACAAATACCAGAGCTTTGGAAGGGTTTCTGGCACACCAGCTAAAACCTTTATGAAATCAGCACAGATTCTGCTTTGCAACATTCTGGACACCTTCCTTCGATTCTTCATGTTTCTGTATCTCCAGAGACAGTCATTTGAATAGTGGATTCTTGGAGTGTGTTTAGCCTGTGTTGTTATTATGAGGATATCAACAAAATGATGAATGACATTTTGCATTGATGTCGTCTTTTTACTTCTCAGAGGGCACCTCCATATGATACCTTGCAGGTATATTTTATAGGAAAAATAATGACATGTTGAAAGAAAATAGAAAACCTTTGTCTCTCTTAAAATATACCTTCCCCCAAATTTGATTTTGATGAGTGCAAACTAAGATGATGTATTTAAATGACTGGCTTCAAGGGCCTGTGAGGCTCTCTCCAAGGGATGGGGAAGGTGGGGTAGCTGACACTGAGGGGCCGAGGGTCAAAGCACATGCCAGGGGAGTGGTGAACCTGGAAAGTTGGGGTGTACCTCCTGAACTCCCAATCGCTGTCCTTAGAGCCATGGCTACCACGTTTTACCCAGGATACAGAGGATGACTCATCCCTTTAATCTTTGATAAACTTCTTTCAAAAGGGAAGATGCATGGGCTCCCACCACTACCATCTTCCCACAGCCTCATTCCCACTGAGCAAACCCATCAGCGTTCTTCACAGGGGAGAGGAGAGCAACCGCCACTGTTGCCTGTGTGGGGGACCACCCTGGGCCCCGCACCAGTGTGCGGTTTACAGATTAAACCATGGATGACAGAGGAGCTTTCTGGGGAAGAGGTATACCTTGGGTGAAACACTGTTAGTTGAAATACAGCCGTATGCAATGAGAGCCCTTAAGGTGTTGCTTTCAAGCCCAGCTCCCGGCGTAACTCTGTAGAAGGGCTACCGCTATTTCCCTTTCTCATCGTATTATGGGGGTGGATTGGTAGTCGGCCCTTTGGATAAGCTGTGTGAAGGTGTGCACAAGGATAGAACAGGATTTTAAGATAAACAAGCAATTACAGTGCATAGAAAATTTAATTTGAAATATCTGAAAATATTTCATCAAGAAGTTCTAAGTCAGGGCTTTGGCACCGGATGGTTAAGAAAATGTTTGGGTCTGACCTCCTATCAGTTCAGGTAAACAGATGTAAACAAAATTTTACATTTGTGTACACACACACACATGTGTATACATGCATACACGTGTATACATATATTCCTGCTATATGTGTATATATTCAAGAGGTACATACTCAACAGCTCTATATAGGCTCAAGATACATAGGAATTCAAGATGTATATATACAGTCAAGACATATATAAATCTACCCTCATTCGGAGGTGGAATTCTCTAATCTTACTCAGGGCACGTAATTTGGAAAAATTACTCCATAAAGGGTACATTAATAAGTAAATATAATTAGAAATGGACCGGGAATGAAGAGATGGTCTAACTCTGCTCTTCTACTTTTAACTGTTGTAGTCTTTTTGAAGGTTGTTAATTCGGATATACAACGAAACTCACTTCTGACTCAGACAAGTCTGAGCTGGAAGAAACCTGAGTACGCACTTGGGCCTGTTCCCCGTCGTCACGCAGACAGATGAATAAAGCCATCAAGAGACATGGGCTGTTCGTTCTTCGCTGAAAAGGTGGTATTTCTCAACTACTGGGGTATGAACCCCTATTTTATGAAGCGGTTGTCTTAGATACGGTAAAGTAGCCATGCGCAATTCAATTGTCAGCTTGCTTCCAGTCTGACTTTTGTTCTTTTCTAGGACGGCCTAGTAGCAGTAGCAGCTATGGCAGAAGGGGAAGTGGCGCTCTCTGTGGGAGTGAGATGATTTCAAACCATTAAGCCTTCTCAGCAAAAGGACTCGTGAAGTTTCTTGGAAGAGCACACCGAAAGGCTTGTGCTCTCACGCGTGTGCACACTTACTTGGTGGTTTCAAAGTCCACAGTACTTTCACTGTGTGCGTGCGGCCTTTTCAAGTGTAATAATATAAAAGAACTCCACGATTTTGCACCAAGTTATTAGAAATGGATAAATGTGTCCACTTAGATCCTAAATTTGGGTTTACATACTCAAAATGAAGCATCGAGACCATAAAGGAACATGGAAATTTTATTTTTATGGGGCCTTACACTGGGAAAAACAGGCTTCTGGTGTGTGTGGGGGGACGTATTTTTGTCTCCCCGGGTTGTCTCCGTGTGTGCACACCACCCGGAGAAGAGGCTCTTCTTTATTTTGGGTTGGCCAAAGATACTCATGATATAATATTTGACATATGAAGGATTTTGTTTTATTTTAAGCAGTGAAAACTGTACTTCTTAATCTATGAAGAAGGGCTCTCTAGGTGAATAAATAAGAAGAATACAAAAAATTAGGAAAATATGTAAACTCAAGTTATGAGGTATTTTAAAGATACAGTGCCTGTAAAATTCTCTTTCCCACAAGCGACAGCCGCCAGCTCTCTTACTTTACTCTTCCTGTCCTTGCATTCGGAGAAATACGGAGAAGTCTGAGATAAAAGCCCTTTTGTGGGTGTGAGGGTTGCAGTAGTTCAGAGCAGCGTCAGGAAAAGAACGTAATAAAGCAATATTTAAACACCTTTATATAAGAACAAAAATATTTTCTTAAAAAGTCATTGAAAGGCTTTCTCTCTCTCAGTCCTTACAAGTCACTTTACAGGACGCATGATTGTCTGTGTAGCCCTCTTTGCAGAGGGAGGTTTTTTTTTGTTTTTAAATACTAGGAAAGTATGACTTATTCAAATTAGATTTTCCATGCTGTATTTAGCTGTACAGATGTATTTCGGCCTAAAACTGTGGTTGACCGTATCCTGGGGAGAGCATGTGTATAAAAAAGTCCCAGGAGCCCCCACACTCTCCTCAGACCCAGTCGATTTCAACCCCGCACCGCGGTCTCTCCATTCCTGTGGCTTATTGCTTCTGCTAACCAGGGGTCCCTGAACTCTTGGTACCGAACTTTCTGTGGCTAGACTCTGAGAAACCGATCCATTATTACTTATGTTTATCAAAGTTTCTGATCTTTTTCTGAGAGTTAAATATTCAATAGGCTGTTCCTTTCACTGTATAATGAATCAGGAATTCCCAGCAAACCAGTTTCATTCTATATAATGCATAATATACCGGAAGCACACACATACTCTCCAGTCAAAATACGGGCATCCACTCGAAGGGTAAGTCAGTGATGAGCCAAACACACATACATGTGCAAATGTACGATTGAGAGAAAAGTATTTAACTCCTAATGTCCTTTGAATATGAAAAATGAGCCGGGAGACGGCTCCCGTGACGTGTACGTGAAAGCTCTAGATTACGGTTTTCTCGTGGAAGTCGCTTCATATCACGTCTCTGGAGTTGCGTATCGCACAGCAGAGGACCATGCTGAACACCATGCCAAGGATCTGAAACGGGAGGGAGCACGTGTTAATGACCTGCGGACGACAAAAACTGCTGGAAAGCGCAGCAGACAACCTGTGTGTCTAACTCACGTTAACAAGTAATAGAACCAACAGCTACTGGTTATAAATGGCATTTTTATGTATCTCCTTAATTATGACTACGGGTTAGAGACTTCCATATGAACTCTGCCTGAAATGCATTCCAGTTTCATTACTGTTAAAAAGTAACAAGGCTCTGCTTTGAGAAAAGAGCTCTACGTCTGGCTTCTAGAACAGTTGTTAATAATTATAAAAGACCAATAATACAGTACTGTTTGGGGAATTTTATATTTCAGGTTAATTTCAGATCTCTTCTATCTTTGCTTTGAAAAGTGCTTATAACCACTAATTGTTTAAATATGCCTGTGGTCTAGATAGTTATCCATTGATGGGAACACTTTGAATTTTTGCAGCAGTTAAAAAACATGACTGCATGTTAAAAAGTGGACCATCTCTTCATTCCCGGTCCATTTCTCAGTATAAGTGATGCTTCACTATTTAACTCGACAGTTTTACCAAAACATAAACCGAGGTGTTTGAGCTGTGATATTCCTGGTGTCTTCTACGTGTTGTATAATCTCGGAGAGGCCACTGAGACGATTTGAATAGAAGGGTGCCGTGAGATCCTTGTCCTCCACCCTCCCCCTACCATTTTGCAGAGCCAGAGGAGTGCTCCCTGTGGGCCCAATGTTTATAAATTATCGTCAGTGTTTGTTTAAAGAAATCAGTGCCGTGACTCGCTGTTTTTCTCCTCAATCCCATCCTGTATCAGACTAGGACTGTAAATGCCCAGTTAAAGAAGACATGTGTTTGTCCCTTATTTCAGAAGGGAGGGGGAGGGCTTAACTGGGGGAATGGCCTCCAAGCTTGGGCAGGGCTCCACGCTTCTGGCCCACAGAAGTAGGTACCAGTGTGTGGCAGGGGAGACACCTAATGGACATCTGGTTAACTGCCTGCTCTGTGCAGCTCCTACCACATGAAAAAAAGAATTAACGGAGAAACTCGGGGAGTACTGACTCGAGGTGGCCAACAGAGGGAATGGAAGGCTGGATGCAACCCCGACCTCTCCTGGTTCTCCTCTAGAGGGGTCCCCTCAGGGAGAAACTTTGCCAGCCTCATCCTGCCGCTGTCATGAGGTGGGGGTGACCGACCGCTTCTAGGAGGCTCACTCATCGAGACTGGAGGATTGTGAGGAGGGTCTGTCTGGTTCTTCTGTTACACAGAATGTTCTCAAATGTTCCACCTCAGGATGGGGATCAGGCTAGCCCCCAGGCAGGTGGGGAGGGCCTGAGAGGTGTCCCTGGACCAGGGGTCCTCAGCATGGTATATTCACCCGCCGCCCCACCCCTGTGCTCTAAACACAGACAAGAGGGAAGATGCTTGAGTGTCTCCCTAGACCTGCCAATGCGTTGATTTCCTCGCAATTCCCATCACCCCTGCCTTAGCGTAGGCCAGGAATCAGCCTACCTAGAGGGTTAGAGGGTGAGTACTGCCTTAGCATTAGCTCTTAGCACTCCAACCCTGGGCAATGGAAATCACCTCCTCGCTGGCCCCACCTGACTCCAATCTTGCTTCCCACCGACTTTATCTCCGGGTCCTTCTAACCCTTGGTGGCTCCCCTCCTCCTACCCAACCTCTGAAAGGACACACAAAGACCTCAGGCACGTGGACCCTCACACCCTGGCCTTGTCATCTCTTCTTGCTACTCCTACCGTACCCTTCAGGCCCCAGCCTTCCTCGCACACTTCTTCTGTAGGTTAGCAGTGCTGAGCCACCGCAGTGCCCGAGGCACTATGACTCACGCTGTCACATATGCTGTTCCCTCTGCCTGGATTCTGCATTTGGGAGCACACAGATGCGTGGACAGCTAGCATGCATTGTGCGCTGTGCTCCAGGCACTGTACAAATTAATTTCTGGTAACACTTTGTATGTAGTATTGTGTTTAATCTTCACAACAATCTTAAGAGGTTGGTACATCGAAATCCTTGTTTTACAGGTGAGGGAATTGAGGCACTGAGAAATTAGGAGGCTTTCCCATGATTCCAGGGCTTGTGAGTAGCGAAGCCAGGAGCAGAAACCAGACAGCGTGATGCCAGAGCTCACGCCACTCATCACCACACTGCGCCGGCTCTGCAGACCACAGGTGAGAGCGTTAACCTGACGCTGTTTTACATTTCTAACTGCAGGAAGAGACCGGAACTGAGAATCACTGGTCTAGTTCAAGCTCGGTGGCTTTAAATTGGGAAGTTATTACAATGATAAACTCAAGGTCATCATTGTGCTATGGTATTTGTATCATATTTTAGAGAACTCAGTCTTAATGTATTTAATTAGCTTTGTTCGGACATGTCCTATCAACAGATGGCTTTGTCTTTTAGAAGACATCTCTCCCAAGACACCACCCCTCACACGAAGAGAAAGAAGGTGGAAAGGCACGAGGCCACTTCGAGGGCAAAGGCTCCATTCTGAAACTTTCTCACCGTGAGAGCTGAAACTCCAATGCCCACTATTCCGACGAGCTGGAGCTTAGCACTGATTACGGTCTCGATTTCGTCAATGCAGTTCTGTTGTGGAAAAGAAAAGTCAGGAGTAACACCTGATGTCACAGGGTGTACCGCCCCTTTGTCCGTGGGGGGTACGTCCCGAGACCCCCAGTGGACGCTGAAACTGGGGACAGCTCGGAACCCTGCGTGTAGCACTGAAGACAGTCACTGGCGTTGTGGGTGCATTCTTAGACACAAAGGTCGTTCTTTGTGTACAACCACGTGCTTTTTCAACCCAACATTACATCTCAAAAGTGTCTTCTTTCATCAAAAATTCTCTAGGATTGTGATCGTAGTGGCTGTAAAACGCTTTCTCCTATGCTAGTACCTAACGTATTGAGACAGTCCCCAGTTGTCACGTATCAGTGGCCTATCCGGGGTTTTGTTCTTAGGATGAAGGTGCAGAGAATACCACTGCACAGAAGTCTCTGTCCGCAGCTCTGATTTCTTCTCTTAAAATAATTTTGGGAAGTGGAGTTTCTGGACCAAAGGGCATGAACTACGTAACCCATTAGCCTTACGTACTCATATTGCCCTCTAAAATTTTTGTACCAATTTCTCTGAAAATGCTCATTTTATATCATTTGTGCCCCACACCATACATTAAGGGAAAAAAACTTGGCCAATCTCCTAGGTTAAATAATGGCATCTCTTTATTTTAACTTGCCTTTATTTTAAACATTACTATTAATTGCCTATAACTTTGATGTGTTGAGTGGTAATTTGGGTTTCCGGTTTCCTGCACTCCTTTCTCCTGTCCTTTGCCCAAAGGCAAACTGTGCGAAGGGCGCTCTCCCTTCTTGCATGCTGTTGCCTGCAGCCTGGGCTCTGCCCTCACTCTGCCTGACACAGGGTCACCACGTTTTAAACGCCCAGTTCGGTCAGCTTTCCAGTAGGTCCTTGAGCTTTTAGTTCCCCCACAAGCCACCACGTCTTTTGTCGCTTCTGCTGCTTGTGGCAGGCAGGTCTCCCCTAGGCTCTCCTGCCAATGACTTCTCACCCCAGCAGGTTTAGCCGGAAGTCACTACTCCGGTGTGCCTCCCCCTGGACCCCAGCCTCTGGCCCCACCGAAGCCCCACCCTGCTTTCACGGCCTCAGTTTGTGCGCTGCTGTGCATAGTCCACAGCTGCGGTCGCCTCTGCAGTCAGACTGTGAGTTCCTTGAGAGCAGGGACTTAGTGTCACTTGTCTTCGTGTCTGCAGTGCCTGGCAAATGCCAAACAGCCTCAGTGGCAGCACCTGGCCCTGGTGACATCCCTGTTCCCTAGTCCCCCCTCCTCACCGGTGTCTGCCTACTACTCCTAGTCTCCTTATTTGGCAACTCTTTCTCTGGCCATTTTTAAATGTTGTTTCCCAGAGTTCTATCCTCCTCCTTTTCCTCCAAACCTAACGGAGCAAATTCAATCTACAGCTTTAAGATTCCCAAACCTCTCTCCTGAGCCACAAACCAAATTTTCCAACTGCCTACTGGGCGTTTCCACTTGAAAGTTCCACTGGTTCCACCAAATCCCCATGTTAAACACTGACCTCACTTCTTTTTCTACAAAATTTGCTTCTTCTCCATTCCTCAGCTCAGTAAATGATGCTATCATCCCTCCAGATGGGATGAAGCCAGGACCCAGCAGTGGGTGTCCAGCTTCTCTCCTGTCTCGCTGGTCACCAGGTCCTGCAGATTTCACTTTCTAGAAGGCCTTTTCTTCTCCATTCCTGCCTGGTTAGCAACTCTTGGCTGACTATGTGGTTACAGCCTTCCTGCCTGGTCTCCCCAGCTCTAGGCTCCAGGCTATTCACCTCCCTTCAGTCCTCCCTCCCTATTGCTGCTACATAAAACTCAGGAAAACGCAAATGCCATCCCAGAGCCCACTCGCGGCATGTGGCATCCTAAGCATACGGCGTGAAGTCCCAATTTCTGGCTTCAGGAGAGTATTGGAGGCCCTTCGAGAACAGGTCCTCCCTCTAAAAGGACTCACCTGGGCAGGCCCCGCCCCCCCAGCCCCCCCTCTCCTGGATACAGCTACCTTCTCTTGCCTCTGTGCGTTTGCCTGATATCCTCTACCTGGAATGTTCATTCCTTTGTTTGCTTGCTGAACTCCTATTCATCCTTCAAAATTCACCCTCAGAATCACTCCAGGGGAGCCTCCCAGGAGCTCTCAAGTCCCATGCCCCTGGCCGATGAGTCTCTTGTGCTACCACATGGGGCAGCACCTCCCTGGATGTCTCCCCAGCCAGAGGGTGAGCCCTCGCGGGCAGCGGCTGTCTTACTCGCTTCACCCAACTCAGAAGGACTCAGGGAGCGTTCAGTGAGTGCTTCACAACACAATCTGGGAGTAAATTCTCACCCATCCCTTCACAACCAAATGCCTCAGGCCTCGATATCATTGTTCCCGCATTCTCCTATTTTCCTCATTTCCCGCATAGTACCTGTGTTTTCCCTACTGCTGCCATTAACCATCTTCTAAGCACCAAATCCAACAAGTCATTTCCAGCCCTAACGTTCTTGTCCTCCCAGCATTTGACTTTGTGGACATGCCATCTCCTCCCTTGTTTCCTAGGTGCCACTGTCGCTGGGCTCTCCCTGACCCCGACTCCATCTTCACAGTCTCGTTCTGGCTTCTCGTCCTCAGCGTACCTCTTCATTGACCCGTTCTCAGCCACGTCTTTCCTCATCCCACACTGTTTCCCTGGGTGCTCCCATCCACACCTATGGCTTTGGCTACCACCAGCGTGCTGGGATCCCGCACCTGCGTCTTCAACACAGCTTACCTGTGAGTCCCACAGGCACCTGAAGTGCAAACTTGACCGAGCCTGAAGCTGTCCTCTGCCCACAGGATCTGCTCCTCTCCCCATACTCACCTCGCTCAGGGAGCCTCTGCCTACCACTTCACTGATGCAGAAGTCTGAAGTCTTAGCTGCCTCTCCTCCCTCCCGACTCAGGCCCCCCAAATTGTCCAGGCCTGTTGATTCCACCCCTTGGACATCTCCGAATCTGTCACTTCCTCTCCCTCCCCACTGTTGTGACTTGCTCTAATCCTTCGTCTCCTCTTACTAGGGTCACCACCGAATGTCACCTAAGTGGCCTCCCTCCATAGTCTCTAACCTTTGACTCTACCAGACACACCCGGCAGCCTGAATGCTCTCTCTGCAATGCAAAGCCAACTGTGTTAATCCTCCATGCTTCCCCGAGCTTCCAGGTGTGAAATCATGCCTCTGACAGCCTCTCCAAAAACCATTCTTCACTATTCGCCCTGGACATTCTGTTCTGCAGTCCTGGAGTGTCATACTGCCATACCTCTGCCACTCCTACTTTCTGAGCCTGGAATGACCTTCCTTTGTCAAAACTCAGCTCAAGGACCCCATGCTCTGTGAAGCTCTCCTAACCCTACTCTGTCTGTTCTGCACCCCACACAGAGTTCAGGCACAGCACCGCCCCCCCTTGACCAGCCTGCAAGGCCACAGAGAAAGGGACCTGCGTTTTTCATAGAGTTTTCAGAAGTGACATGGTGCTTGACACACAGCACTTAATCATCGAGCACTTATCGGCACCGTGACTCCCACGCAGAGATGTGGGCAGCATTCTTGGGTGTGCACCGCTGGCCCCGGTGTGCTGAATTAGTGCTGTAGCATCTGCGTCATTGCCCAGGCCCCGGAGGACGGAGAGCCAGCTTTCATTTTACAAAGAATAAAGCCAAGGCCCACACGGCACTGGGAGAGGACCCTACGGGAGACGCTTACCTTGGGTCCTAGAAGCTCCTTTGGGCACGTGGGTTGGACCTGTTCGGGGCGTTCTTTTCCACAGCACTGAAACTAGAGTCAGAAAAGACCTTTTAGGATACGGATGGGGAGGCCGTGGCTGCAAGTCTGGGCACCGCCACTGAGGCCCGGGGCGCCCTGGTGGCTCAAGGCTCGGTCACCGCAAGCCAGACACTGTTTGTGGAGAGAGAGCAGAGAGTCACATGACTGTGCAGGCGAAATGAGAAAATGACTTCTCTGAAGTTGTCTCGGTTTTATGATGGGAAGTGACTCAAGGCAACCCAAAGAGGCAAGGAGTTAATTTCAGTGTCTGTGTAAACTGCTGTTTTTTTGGACAGGAGTTGGGCCTTTAGGTTTTTTTCTTTCAAGTCTGGGATTAATTTAACCTGCAGAGTAGCTGGGGTTTTACGAGCTTTGTGAAGGGTTCATTAGCTGGGGACAGTCTGGGAGCCGAGAAGTGGCCACAGTAAACTCCAGGGGCTAAAAGAGCAGGGCTGGAAGACTGGCCAGCAAACAGGTGTCCTGCCTTAGGGATGGCCCTCCAAAGACAAAGGAACCTGTGTGCAGCTTGATGTCCTCGGGGCAGCGGAGGCTGAGCAAGATAAACGGTTGGTGCCTCCCAGGACATTCCAGGGGCGGACTAGGGCTGGAATCCCTGGAAACACGTGGCCCAGGGGCTCCCAGATCCTTCTCTGTATCACAGTGGTTGAGAAATCCCACAACTCTGCCAGCCTTCCTCGATTAAGTGCACGTAGCTCACAGCAGTGCCCTGATGAGAGGACCTTCCAGAAGGAAAGGAACTGGCTGTCTCATGTACCCCTTTATTTTACAAACAAGGGGAGCCAAGTATCAGGGAGGCAAAGAACTGACTTGAGGTCACAAAGCTGTCCAGAGGCAGAGCTGCAGCTAAGAGGGAGCTTTTCAGACTTGAAGGTCATGGTTGTGTTTGGTGTACCACGATGCTACCCTTGGAGAGAAACTGATGGTGTTTGGGCTACTTTCCCGAGCTCCCATTTGTGCTCTTTTGTGTCTTTGGGGCATGTGCCCTGACCTCTGCTCATGAGCTCTGTGTGCAGGGCCTCTTCCTCCTCCGGCACACGGTGGCCCCCAGCAGGGCTGGACCATGGCGCTGCTGCTCGGCCTTGCCGAACTGACTCTCATTTGTTTACTTATGTTTGAAATTTACCAAAATGATCATTTTGTTTCTTTCTTGGTATTTTGAAAATTAGGCTAATACAATTGTAGGACCCACTATATATAAACCAAATAAAATTTACAACAACTCTGGAAAACATAAAAAATACAGTTTTGTGCTATTATATTTTCCAGTCTTTGTTAAATACAGCTGCTTCCTTAACTATCATGGCAAAAAATTAATAGTATGCAAATAATGTATACTGATATGATATGAATTCTAGAACATCTCTTTAGGGTGGGAAAACAGCACAAATAGACATTTAATAAGAAAATCTAGATATAGTAAAATTCTTTAAGAATTTTACTATAGTAAAATTCTTTTTCTAAAGGATTTTTTCAACAGTAAACTTACACTATTAGTGTATGTGTGTATATATGTACATAGAAATGTATGTACACACATGTGCACATATATACACAGTATAGCATATAATTTATAAAACATATGCAATATCACATGCATTTTATTTTTAACCCAGGTGATCAGAGAGAACCTGGCCTGCAAGTTACACTTAGAAGATTGAATTTTAAGGAAGAAGTAAAGCTACTTACTGTCGAGTGGAAGGTAATGAGAGTCCCATTTCCCCTCCCCCTGTCTTTAAGGTAATCATTATAAGCTTCTTCATACATGGTCTGAACATGTCGTATAGCCTGAAAAACACCAGGAAAACCAAGGGGGCGGTGAGTGGAATCTGACTTCTATCCCATTCCAAATGGGATAATCTTATACTAGAGATCTTTTTTTCTCTTTTTTTAAATCACAGACACCTTTACGACTCTAATGAAATTTCAAACATTTTCCTCTCGTCAAGGAAAACCCCCTCTTCCTTACCCTTCAAAAATGCAGTGTTTCCAATATGTTTATCTGTATTTTAACATAATTCTGCATATATGGAACAGATTATGGAAGGATAAATTATCAAGAATAATTTTCATAGACTAGAAAGATTTCTTACAGTGCAGGTTCTCGAACCTGAATGGGCATCAGCATCAACTGGACCCCAGGTTGCTGGGCGACCCAGGTGATTGGGATGTACAGCTGGGGTCATGACCTATGCTTCTTGGTGCCCACTCATTGAAACAACTCAGGTCTTCTCATGGCGTGGCTTCAAAGGTGTTCATGACCAAGGAAAACTGTTTCAGCATTCAAGTATCACATGAAATATGGGGAATTCCTCTACAGACATAACCAGCTACCTTAGGCAAATTCCAAAGGAGGTGGTATTTACTTATTCTACATGTTTACTATTTTTTAAATCCAAAATAATTTCACAAACACAATATTGGCAGCATGTGAATTTATGTGAAATACAGTAAACCTACAATTCCATTCTTCCTCCTTTTCCGTTTTGAAAACACCTCTCTTTGCCACAGTGTGTTTTAAGGGTCCGAGAGGCCACTTCCTCTGTGGGTTCTCCTGATGGCCTATTCTGGACACCTACAGTTTGAACACAGATCTGAATAAACTGGCTTCACCAGCACACAGAGGTCAGGCTTTAGCCTTTGAGGTGACGTGGCCTCAGCCCCGGCCAAGCCCTAAGGACAAGTGATGGTCACAAGGGACGAGAATGTACATTCTTCCCCAACCCTCTTTCTCACATTTGCAGTCTGACTTCTATTCCATTTCAAGCGGGATAATCTTATACTAGAGATCCTTTTATTAAAAAAAAATCACAGACACCTTTATAAAGCTAGTGAAAACGATGTGCACACATGTACACGTGCACACGCGGATGCTCAGTCCCGCCCCGTACAACGCCTCTGGGTTAACCAGCTCTGCGTAGACGATGTTTGTGGGGGCCCCTTGGTTCTATAGTGTCGCTGTGAGTGTCAATAGCCTCCTGTCTTTTGCCATAGCAAGAACACTCGAACTGTCGTACAAAGAAATTGTGAGAAATTTTTACTTACTACACCCTTGCCTATGAAGGCAAACACTCCAGTGGTTACTTCAGCAGCAAATATCACCAGCAGGCAGGTGAAGAACTGTAGAGAGAAGATACTAACTTCATTAATTCAGTACCTTTTACATTTATTTAGCCTCTTTGATTCTAGCTTCATTTGAAAACCATTAGGCAAGGCTATTACTTTGAGTTGATCTAGCAGGAAGCATTTGCCTCTCAGTCCCTTGTAGTTTATTCGTTCATTTTTTCATTCATTCATTCACTCATTAATTCATCGAGCAATTGTTTATTGAGCATTTACACTGTGTCAGGTGCTGTCCTTGGTGCTGGGTAGACAGTGGAGAGTAAGGGAAGATCCCCCTGCCTCTGCTACCGTGGACCTTATATTGGAAAGGAGACGCTATGAGAAAGGAATAAAGCAATAAAAAAGTTGAGTAAGATAACTTCAGATAGTGACATCAAATGGTGCCTGGCACCTGTACTCAACGAACACTTGCTGGACAAAAGAGGGTCTATAAAAATATAAAAGAAGAGCAGGAGGTAGAGAGTGATGGGTGAGGCCTGGCTTTGGGGGAGGTGTGGCCTGAGGCTGTGCAGCCTGGAAGCTTCTCTGAGGTGAAGGTGTCCTGGACAGATTTCTGGTCCAGTCTCTTGGGTCTGCTCCTATCTGACTAAGCTCAGTGACAAACAAGACAGAGATGCTTGGCAGCAGGGGAGAGAGAGAGAGGAGGAAGGGCAAGAAGATGCATTGGGGGATGAATTTACATAGTAACAATCCAAGGCTGCCCTGGGCAAGAACAGGCTGCCCACAAACCTGCTGGTTCTGGCTCCTCGGGGGGAAACACAAAAAATTCCTCCCTTCCTGCCAGTCTTCTATCTTCTCCCCAATTCTCTTAGGTCACATTGGCATTGGATGTACAGCAGTTCACAGAAATTACTCCATTAAAAAACAACAAAACAGAGGCTGCTTGTTAAAATAAGTCACAGGAGGGATGTGTGGTGAAGTTTTGCCCTCGAACAGCAAGGCCTTTTCTCCTCGATAACAGCACTTCCCTGCCTGCAGGAAGCTTTCAGCGGCCTCACTTGCTGTGGTGTTTTTTAAAAAGAACAATCACAATTGTCCCTTTCAATTATTAGACACTTTTCCTCCCCGAACATCTTTACACTACTGACCTCATTCCCCATCCCCCCCCCTCTTTTCCATATGAGGCAGGGACAAAGATAATACTGTTCTTATGCAAGAGGTGGAGAAATGGAGACTCAGGAGAGCATGTGAGCGCCAAGGCCTCTGTGGGCCGGGAAAAGGGCTGGTGCTGGAGGCTGGACGTCGGGATCCCTTCAGACCAACTCCCTGGTGCCCCACTTACAGATCCGAGCACGCACTGCGACTCCCGCATGGCTCCGCAGCACCCGAAGAAGCCCACGGCCATCATCAGGGCCCCTGCGCCGACCAGCACGTAGAGCCCTGCGGGGAACAGGGTGGAGGGGACGCTGAGCGATTGCTCCAGCAGGTGCTGTCCCCGCACGGCTGGCCACCACTGCTCTGCATCTGTGCCCGCAGGGCAGGACCCCAGGCTGTCAGTGATACAGCAGGTGACACCTGCGGAGATCTTGCTGCTCCTTCACTCACCCGATTTAGTCTGCACAAGGTTCCTGAGAAGCAGGGCCGCCACCATCCTCAGTGCACAACGAATACTGAGCTTACCCAGGTGAGGGGACCCGCTCCCAGGACCCTGCCCAGCAAGCACTGGGCCTGGCGTCCATCCCATCCCCTGCCCCTGCTCTCAGCCCTCCCACAGGCCTGCTGTAGGCCGGCCCTTCACCGTCAGACTCCCATCGTCCCCGGAAGGTGGGTTCACTACCACTGGTGTGAACTCGATGACAGGCGTCAGGAGGGTCAGGAGCTACCACGGGGGCAGAGACGCCACCCACAGCTCCCCGGAGCCCCTTACCGCCCATGGTCCTGTGGACTGAGGCCTGTCTCAGCTCTGAGAGGCTGCAAGGACACAGTGGGAGGGAAAGGCCGTGCGTGGGCTGGCCGGGCACAGATGGGGAAGCAGGGAGAGGGGGGGACGAGAGAGGGGCTTTTGGTTAAGAGGGGAGGACAGGGCGATCAGGCAATGTGGTTTTGTGTGAACCACCAACTTTGGAGACGACACCACACACAGTGGACACCGTGAGGCTGTGCTACAAGAACAGCCGTGGGGGGGGAGGTAATATACACCAAATAAAGCTCTTATTAATATGCCATTAACTCCATTGATTAAGGCCTCATTTTCTCCAGGCACTGTTTTGAGCATCTAGCACAGATTTATTCATTGAATCTTCAGAAGCAGGTACCGTTATTATCTCCATTTTGTTAAGACAGAGGAGTTGTCTAAAAGGTTAAACCATTTGCCCAGGCTCACAGAGCTGGGTAAAAATAGCCATCTGCCTTCACAGCCGGCTCATGGTCATTTTCCTATCTGGCCTCTCCAGCAATAGTAGCAGCCTTGACTCGGGTGGGAATGTCTCATACTACCTAAGTCAGGCCACGGGAACAGTTCTCACAGAGAAGGAAAAGGGCAGAGATGTTCCTGTTCTGAGAGAACGAAAGCCAAGTCTTTCCTTATTTCCTCCTCTGATCCTGAGATAAGTTGGAACACAATACAAGGCCTGGCACTTGACTTGCTTAGAAAAATGCCAGTCACCTCTATTTTATTTTTGCATTTTATTCATATGAGTCACTTGGAAACCACTCCCAGTCTGAGCAAGGGTGGGGAGCTGGGTGCCGCCTCTGTGGGGAAACCCTGAGCCTGGCCTGCAGGTGCCTCCGGGGCCCCTCTGGGTGCCTCCCGTGGTTTGTGGGCAGATCCGACCTGCGCCCTGACAGAGGTGGGTGGGGCCCAGGTTGCCCTGCTTCCTGCTCGGAGCCTCCTCTGGGCCGGGGATGCCCTAGGCTCCGTACCCCTGGGGCAGGTACTTATTTATTTCCAGCTCTGCTGGCCCTGCCACTTCCTCCCTCTCCTTTCCTCTAAAACAGCAATTTCGTGGGGAATGAATGTGGGAATGAGAGAAACGATATTTAAATAATACTACTATTGGCCCCACTGCCTAAACACCATATGGTTTTTAAAAATAAAGTTTTCAAACCTCTTCCATTTCTATCATCTCTGGCTCCTCAGAACAGCCCCAAATGCAAGGCAAGTGTTACATTTCTGTTTTACTAATGAGGTCAAGGAAGTGAGAAGGCAACAGGCAGGACGCAGAGGCCTGGAGCCCGGTTCCCACCCCACGGAAACAGGCTGCAGGGCAGCCACATACCACCCTACTCAGTCAGTTCCCTCGCAGAATGGCTGGTGGGTGGACACCTTACTGTATTGATTTCCTGCTTACAACGTTCATTGCCTCCCCACCATTCGGCTCAGGGCCACAGCCCAGGGACCCGCCCCCTCTGGGTCCTTATCCATCCATCACTCCAGCCACACAGGGGATTCACGGGGTCTAATCTGGCTCTTTTCCGCTGTGTGCATTTGCAGGTTCTCGTATGTGTCTTCCTCTGTAGATGACAAGTCCACAAATAAGCCTTATCATCCTACCTAGAATATGCCCAGCACAGGGCAGAATTCTCAGTCGGTGTTGCTGGACGTGAGAATTAAGAGAGAGCAAATCAGAAGCTCACCTTCCGGACAGGCTGTCTGCCACAGCTCATTGTGGCTTCGCCATACACGCTGGAAATACATCCCAGCAGATGTCCAAGAAGCCACCACAGGGCTGGGCTCTCCCAAGGTCAAGTAGATGAGAAGGGGCCCCAGAGAGTCGAATATAGGGAGGAGGGGTGTTCCTGAGGAGGCCAGGGCACCCCCCCTGGGAGCGAGTGCACTCAGTCCCTCGGGCAGCAGTCCCTGCCCTTTGGAAAAAATGAGCTCCCCACGCACATGCGCTCGTTTGTACAATATTCCATCCTTTGGCTACCAGAACCCAAACTCACAGCAATATACGCTGCGACTGGCCCTGGAACGGCCGGCAGCTCCAACCCCTGAGGCCTCTCCTTAGCGAACCTTGGTGTGTATTTGGGCCACAGGGCTCAGCCCACACCCAAGAGCCCTGTTGGTTGGAGCTGAAGGGAAAATCCGAAGACAAGTGGCAAAATCCCTGGGCCTGCTGAATCCAGTTCCCAAATCTAGTTATAAGACTGCACACACCCATGGCTTCTAAGGGTACCTTAACCTTTTCTGATCTGGCCCCTAAAAGAGCTGTTGAATGGATGAATACATTGACTGAGTGTCACATTTGAATTCCTAGATGGCTCTGTGGAGCCCTCTCCCTCCCACAACAGCCTGTGTGACAACTGTCTGACCTACTTCCCAATTCCCCATGCTTTCCGAGTCCTAGTTCCCTTGACTTGAAAAAAGAAACCACTTTGAAATTGCATTTTTATTACCACTGAGCCTTGAGATGCCCGTGATCCCAGGGACAGGCTACCGGGAATTGCTGACAATTCCATCACTTGTTTCTTAGGTTTCAGATTCTTCTTTTAAAGTTAGAAGCATCTTTTCAGTTGACACAGAAAGGAGATGCAGCAACCTCCTCGAAGCCTTGTCTGCATTGACTCAGTTGACAATGGCCCTCGCTTTTACTGACTGGCTAGTGGATGGCATGGTCCTCAGTTTCAATGGCTTTGTGGCAGCAGATGGGGTTACATACATGGCTAATGACTATTTTTCATCTAAAAATCTTTTTCTATGCCTCTTCAACTCTCCCTCCCTCCCACTTGCCCAGGACACACATAATTATATGCGTGTCTAGAATAGTGGATGGGACTTAGTTTATGGGGAAGGTAAAGGTCTTGGGTTCTCTCTCCTAAACAACAGCTGTCAGGTATTGAGTCGTGCAACACAGAGTGTAACCACTGCCACTTCCTGTGCCTTGGCCTGCTCAGTGCAGCCCCTGGACAGTGCAGTGGACAGGACCTGCCACTCAAGAAGACAAGCAGGGGTGTTAGCCATTCTCTCGTTCTCACCGCCTGGCATCTAACCCCCTCCTGCAGCCTTCCATCTTGTGTTCGCTCCTGCGTCCCACAGGGTGACTCCCTCCTCAGCCTGCCCTCATTACAGTAATAACCACAGTGGATATTTATTCAGGGCTCATTACACAGCAGGTACTGTGTGTAAGTATATTTGTATGTTAAATCATCTCCTGCTCCCATCGCCCTACGAGGTTTGGAGAAGGATTTGTATTTCACAGCTGTGGAGTCTGAGACACAGAGAAGTTAGGTAATTTCCCTCAGACTGAACAGCGAGTGAGGGGCAAACTGGACCTGTGCCTGGGGTGGGGGGCTGGGGGGGTGACTGCACAGTGCGCGCCCTCCCTCCTGTGCTGCACTTTCCGTAGGAGCTCCGAAGAGCGGCAACTCTCTCAGCTCGAAATCTGTTAATTTTGTAATTTATAAATGGCAAGGAAAAAAGCTTGGGCGGGGGGTGTCTACCCTTGATGATTTGTGGGTTTTCCTGTAGAAGTACAGAGCTGGGGCCAGAAATCCAGGCCTGCCAACTGCGGCTCTGGGTAAACCTCTCATTCCTCAGTTTTGTTATCTGCACTATGTCCTTAGTGATCTACTCTAACTTCTTGTTAAAGTGCTTAGGAGACGTCCCAACGACATCAGCTATAGCCCGTCTCTGTTATGCAGCTACCACGACACTCGGGTACAACTGAAAACCCAGAAGTAGAAAAGAAGTAGAAAACACCAGAGTGAGTCAGAGTGTTTAAAAAGACAAGCCAGCCCCTCAGCGTGCAGCCCTGGGCTGCCTTCCTTACACGGCATCTGGCTACAGTGCGAGCCAGGGTCCTCAGCTCAGGATTCAGGGAGAGGCAGCTCCTCAGCCAGGGACCCTGCAGAGCCAAGCGGCTGCTGCTTGTGTGGGCAACCCCTCTGTGGAACAACCTGCTAACGTCCTCTGCTCAGACATGACTTCATGTGCTTGAGCCTGCCAAGGGCTGAGGGCATCACTCCCCAGAAGCACCCCTGGGGAGATGACCCCTGAGGGGTCTGTCCCTCAGGGAGGCAGCCCCAGACAGAGATGGTAACGGGAGGCCAGAGGGGCAGGTTAGTGGAATTTGGAAGACCCTGGGGGCTGCTCCCAAGAGTTCCCTGAGAGCTGGAAGCAGAGATGGTGTAGGAAACAGCAGGTCACCCAAGTCTCTCTTGCCACCGGCCCCACCCTGGCCAGGTTCTCCTTTCTCCACGTCAGCAACCAGGGCACCCAGACTGGCCTCCAGGCCTCGGGAAGGGGCAGCGGGCAGCGGTCTGTCTAACTGCCTCACTGCCCGTCCTCATTCCCAACCCCCTCACGGCTGGATCCACTCAGCCCATCCCTTGGTGGTGAAGTCATGCCCAGGCCTTTATCCCAAGAAGTGACCCTCTGTCCATCAGCAAAGAGGAAGAAACGAGGGTCCCAGAAAGGGAAGCACCCCCCACCCCCCAAGATGGAAGGATTTCTCCTACAGTATATGGTGGTGATCTGCCCCAGGGGGCTGGACCATGTGTCTTCAGGAGGTCCCTCTGGGAGACGGGGCCCTAGGTCCTGAGCCCCTATTTGACTATGCCAAGCTTGTCCACAAGCACTTTTTAACAAAGGGGCGATAAGAGTTAATGGGTTGATTGTTCTGGAACCTATTCTGAAAAGAAAACACCCAGATCAGTGAACAGTACCCTGTGACCCGAAGTGAGGTTTTCCCAAAACCAGGCCTGCTTCTTTTTCAAAGTCCTGTAACCTCACACTGTTTGCTCTGCAAGGCCATAAATTGTATCCTGGTGTATTTTTCTTCTTGTTTTATTGCTACAGAGCAGGTATCTTTCTTATTTGGAAAATTATTTATTGAGGAAGGAAATAACAATTTCTATGAACATGTATACTGCTTGATTTCTTTATATTATAAGGAGAATTTGAAGTGGAGAAAAGGTCCACTTCTGATTTCACATGGACAGGCACAGGCCTGGGCATCAGCAGTCACCACGAAGAGCTGGGGATCCACGGCTGACTGACAGCCCCCTGTGGCTTGCCCGTCTGGCCCCTAGTCTCCTTATTTCTGCCTGGTGCTAAGATTCTATGGCAACCCATCGTCCTGAACTTGGAGCACGGACCACAGGTGCCTTCACCACCAGCTACTCAAGGGCTGACTTGCAGAGGGGAGGTGTGGCTGACAAGGGAGAATGAGGGTGAGCAAACCCACATCCTGTCCCAGGCCACCAAACACAAGCAAGAGGGACTCAGGCCCGCAGTGTGGATTGTCGTTTTCCCACCCAGAGTTCACTTCCTCTTCCTCTCCATGAGAGGAGCGAACTCCGGTGACTCTCAGTCCCTGTGGTTTGAGTGGGCCGAATGGCTCCAGCTCCGAGGCAGGGGTGAGGCTTCAGCCCATGAGACCACCCCGACCAGCTGGCCGCAATGACTGGCTTGGGAACGAGCACAGGACCCCAGATTGCCAACGAGAGGCAGGTGGCTCGGGACTTGGCTTGGACTTTTGTTGCCAGAGGTGCTCGGGTGGTGCCACCTGGAGCGGCAGGCAGCCGTTTTATTGAGTGTAGAGGGAACCTGCCCAGAATGGAGCCAAAGGAAAGCAGAGCTCAGAGATGGCAGTGGACTGGATCCAATTGCATCTCCTGTGTCCCAGAGACCAGTGCCGGTCCTGGACTTTTCAGTTATGTGAGTCAAGAAATTTCTGTTTTGCTCAAGGTGGTTTGAGTCAAGTGTCCGTGATCTGTGGTGAGAAAAGTCCTAAAGACATGTCCATAAAGATACGACGTTTCTTGCACACCAGCAGTTCACGTTGCTTTAGGTTAGAAAATGGGATCAGGATGTTTGTCTGGAGCTGGTTGACCCCCGCTCAGCACAGGACCCTCCTGAATGGACACGCACCCCGTTTCGATTTCGCCCCATTAGGGGTACATTAAGTACCGTTGAAGAGGTGAGTTCACTTTCATTCATCGGAGCCTCTCCGATTTATCAAATCGTCAGAAAGGTTTTCTTAGGCGGGACCCGAATCTCCACCTGTGGTCGTGCTTTTCACACGTTGTTGCTGGAGCAGAGCGGACAGAGGCTGCTCCCTGGGCTGGCTTCGGGCTTGCACCCCCCTGTCACCCCCTGTTCACACGTGTGCCCTCTCTCTGGTTGAACAGGACGCTTATGAGTGTAATAACCCAGGTTCCCATCTAAAAGTCGTGACTTGCCACAGCTGGCCTTGTTTCTGTTACTGATGGCATTTGTTGTTCTGATTCCTTCTGTTGCTGACTTTAATGATGCTTGATAGTAGTGTTTAATCATGTTTCTCGTCTCTGTTCCTTTCATCACAATTCCTATGCAGCCATCAGGGGTCACGCCCTTATGCCTGACTGCAGCAGCGGCCTAGCTAGTTCTTTTCTTTTTCTTTTTTATTGAATTTACTGGGGTGACATTGGTTAATAAAACTATACAGGTTTCAGGTGCACAATTCCATAACACATCACCTGTATATTGTACTGTGTGTTCACCACCCCAAGTCAAGTCTCCTCCCATCACCATTTATCCCCCTGTACCCTCTCCTACTCAATCTAGAGTGTTCTTTTCTGTTCTGTGACTCCCCTCTCATTCTGTTGCTGCCGGAATAATCTCTTGAAAATTGCAGTGAGATCATACCTCCCCCAAACCCTACATTAGTCTTCTACTCCTCAGCAAATTAACTAACCCAAACATTCAAAGCCCTGTATGCTTGTCCTCCCTCCCTCCCCAGCATCTGTAGTCTTACCTCCCACCACGCCCCAGCCCTGTACATGCCACGGAGAGAGCTCTGCCCAGCCGGGCTGCTAGCCACTGTCCCACAGACCGGCCGTGTGTCATCTCGCCCTATAACCTCTGCAGTCCTCATTCTTCGTCCTCTCCACTGACCGCAGTCTGCTCTTTCACACCTGGCTCAGCTCCTTCTTGCCACACCAGTTTCCAGAGACCCTGATGCTCCCACTGCGAATGCCACCTCGTTGGCATCTAGTCACACAGTCGTTTCTATTTAAATAGCTATGTCCGTGAGTCTCTTCAAATAGATGGCAGGTTACGTGGGGCAAGTCCCGGGTTCTCATACTTTTTTGTGTGACCGCAGAGCCCAGGACTCTAGATGCTGGCTGATGTACCCATGGGTAGGTTCTATTTTTTCCCAAACAGAGGAGCCTACAGAAAAAAAAAATTGGAAAGAGTAGAGGCACCCCTGCTTGAATGCATAACCAAAATCCCCAAATTAAAATAACCATGGAGAGATTTTTAGACAGCCAGGCATTCATTACCATTTGAAGGGAGGCAGCCTCTCGCGTTTTTCACACAACCTAGGATTTCATGGTGTTTTAAAATGGGTTTTCTTTACTGTGGCTGAACATTTTCAGTTCAAGCTCAGAAATCACATTACAGAGATTTAAGTCTTTCAATCTCAAGCTTGGTGGTGTGGTGGCTGGTGTTAGGCACTTAGCTGTTCCAAAAACCCGAAAGAGAATGTCTGACTGTAACTGAACGGGCGGATGTTTCCCACGTTTTGGTTCTAACCGAGGTGGACTCCTCCCCATGCACCCTAGGGCGGAATGCAGCTCTGGGTGGAAAGTCTTGGGAGTCACACCTGAGGACTGAGACACACAGCATTCGAAGAGCAGACAGACACCCTCAACGCCAACATGCCTGAATTTTAGGAGCAAAGGACAGCCGCAGTTTTCGGGGACCGACCTCATGTTAGGACATCAAGTAACGGAAGCCATAGCCGGGAGAGAATGATGTTCACCTTAAGCAGCAGTTTTGAATGGCTGGGAGGAGCCAGGTTAAGAAGACTCCCCCACAGGAGCATCCCGAACAATCAGCCAGACTTGCCCCAGACCAGGGAGAGGATGAGAGCTGCCTGCCGTCGCCTTGCCGTGCTGACTCAGAGTCCTGAGCTGGGCTCTCCCTGACTCAGGCTCCCTGGAACCGCTCTGTCCTCCCAGGCCCAGCTCAAGCGCCCCTCCACCAGAGGCTTGCCCCGCCAGCCCGCAGTGTTCCCTCTCACGCTTAATTCAGTGGTCGTGTCTGTGCCACTCACTGGCACTTAACACAAGCTGGAGTCTCTTGTCTGCTACTGATTGTGGTGTGTGTCCTATATGTCTGGAGAGGCGTGAACCCAAGAAAACCAGATTAAACTTTGCTGTGGTCAATCCAGTGGGCAACGAGTGTGACCATGCTAAGGTGGAATTAGAAATCACAGGAAAAGTGATGAAACAAGCAGGTCCTGGAATATCAGCAGAATGAGGGAAGATCCATTCCTCTGCCTGCCCCAAACCGCTCCTGTGTGTCCCTGGGATGAGCTGGAAGGTTCCTGGGGATGGGGCTGGCTGAGGACAGGCTGAGCTTGGGCCGGGGGCACTCAGGGTCTGCTCTGGGTGAGGGGAATGCTTCTGAGGAGGTTTTCAGAGCCAGCAGTTCCTCAAGGAAGAAAGAATATGCTAAATATGCATGTGAGATTTTGGATGGAAGGGTGGATACCCCCTGGAAACTGTGTGGGTGGAAAGAAAGAGCATTTCAGGGTTAAGTAGGATGGCAAATTCCTCTGCTTCTTCCTTGTAACAAAACCCTGATTTGGTCTAAGTGTCAGAGACACTTTTGTCTGGGGAGCCTGGGCCCTTTTCCAGGCCCAGAGTGACTCCGATTAGTCAGAGGCAGTCATAGTAATTCTCCTCTTGGCCTTGACGGCTAAGGTATGAACTCCCAGTGCGATCCTGGCCAACCAGCTGCAAGGGGAAGTCTGCTGGGGACTCCTGACAAAGGTTTTATTCATTCCTAAAAAGGGCCACATGAGGTGAACCTTCCTTTTTTCTCCTTTGGATGCTGCTGTATGAGGGTATGATGCTTGGAACCACAGCAGCTATTTTGTAATCCTGAGGGGACACGTTTGATGTTGTCCCATGGGTGGCGAGTAGAAACCTGAAAAACAACCCTGAGCCAAATCTGAAGACGCCCCATCTCCACACTCCTTTTACCACATCTCATCAATTTTACATTTGAGCGTTTCTGAAATTAGGATGCATGTTTTATGATACGTTAGTTAAAGTGGCAGAATTTCTTTTCTTAGTGGAAGTTAAAATAATTGAGTACTGACAAAAGACTGAATCTAAGATTTGATAAAACGTGGGTTCCTTATTGTCACCCATCTTTTAGTGGGCTTTCTGTTGCAGGAGGGAACGGGGTGGGAAGGTGATGGGAAGAGGTGGTAACACAGATGGCAGTGGCCCTCACAAGGATGTCCCTGGCTTTCAGTGGGGCCTGGACACTGGTCCCTCCTGGGAAATAGCTCTGCTCTTCTTGGGGTTTGGAACAAATGATCTCTGCAGGATCCTGCTTCACCCCAAGCACAGAGGTCACCATAAGCAACTGAAGTGTATACACTATGGCTGCGTGGATCTAAAAGCAGCCGGTCACACAGGGCCACCCCTGTACTGAGCACCATCTTGGGCATTTTGAAATCTAGAGCCTAGGGGCACGTAACTGTAGAATGAGAAAAAGCCACAGAGGAGGACTAGAAGCAGATGGAGAGAGGGCTCTGAACCCGGGGGAAATGCTCAGCCCCAACTTATCATGTTGTCTCAGAATGGGAGGCTGCACCCTCCCTGACACCCCTCACCCCATACTACAGCTGTGGGGAGGCGGGTTGTTGCCCCTCCCCCACTGAGGCCTCTCCCAGGCAGCCCTGCCCTCCCTCCCCAGCCCTCTGCAGTCCCTGGTCACGGAAGGAGGTTAGCACCTCCAAACCCTGAAATGTGTCCTCATTTTGAATTATGTTTCTCTCAGAGTCTGTGGGCACCCCAAACGGAAGACTGAGTAACCAGCTAGGGCACACCCCCTTCACTGGGTGGGGGGCGCAGAATGGAGTTTCTAAGTCTTTGGAAATGAATTATAGTCACATTCTTTTCTTGAAGTGGCTGAAAGAAGCACTGTGGGCCAGTCTTCTGCACGGGTCTTTCTTGATTGTGGAGAGCAGAGGGGTGAACCGAACCGTGTGAGGGGCAGGCAGGGGAGGGGGGCAGGGCCCTCCCCGACCTGGATCCCATCTCCCCACCGCAGGAGAAGGGGGTTCTTCAGGGGCTCAGGCTTCTCTCGATCTCTTTCCCTCTGTCCGTTCTGGTCCCCTTCCCAGCAGTCCAGGGACAGGTCTGCCCTAAGCCTCCAGGGCAGCCCAAGCTAAAACTTAGGGAAGCTAATGTCACTCACCCATGTAGAAGTACTCTGGGGACTTGTCCTCCGAGGAGAAATCCTTCATGGTGCCGCCGAATCGAAACCACAGTCCAAAAGCGATGACAGCTGACCCTGCCAGCTGAAAGTGAATGCCAGAGCTTTAAAAGGAATGGAAGGGGAGCGTGTGTGCAGCCCAGGAGCGAGCCAGGGGCCCAGGACACTGGGGCTGGAAGGCCACAGACTTCCCATTTCACTGGGGTGGGGGTGGGGGTGACATGAAGTGCTCAGAGCCCCCAGGTCCCTGACGTGATATTAGAATTGGAGTTCCTGATTCCAAGTGCAGCATTTCCCCCGTCTGGCTGGCTGCCCTGGGTTATGGGGCATACACAGCTCTGTGCAGCCTGGAAGGCATCTCAAAAAGAATGTTCCATGGCTTCAAATACTTCTTTCCAGCCCCTTGTTGCCTGCAAGGTTTTTTTTGGAGAAATCAGCTGACATCCTAATGGGCACCCCTTTGTAGGTAACTTTCTCCTTTCCCCTTGCATCATGAAAGGCAAGGACCTACATCCAGGATGACTCTATCCAGCAAAGCTTTCATTTAAAATGGAAGGGCAGATAAAGTGCTTCCCAGATAAGGTCAAGTTAAAGGAGTTCATCATCACCAAGCCATTATTATAGGAAACATTGAAGGGACTTATCTAAGAAAAAGAAGATCAAAAATATGAACAGTAAAATGATAGCAAACTCACAACTATCAACAAATGAACCTAAAAGAAAAGAAAAACAATGAAAATAAGAACTAAGCAAACAGCCAGAACAGGAACAGAATCAGAGAAATGGACATCACATGGAGGGATTCCAGTGGGGAGGGGGAAGGGAGGAATGGGGGGGGGAAAGGTACAGGGAAGAAGCAGCATAATTAGTAGGCATAAAATAGATGGGGGGAGATAAAAAAAGGTGTAGGAAACAGAGAACTCAAAGAACTTATATGTACAACCCATGGACATGAACTAAGGGGGGGGGAATGCTGGAGGGTTGGGGGTGCAGGGCAGAGGGGGGATAAAGGGGGAAAATTGGGAAAACTGAAATAGCATAATCAATAAAAAATACTTAAAAGAAAAAGAACTTTCCAGTAACGGTCCCCCTGGAAGGCATCTGTGCCCTGCCTTACTGTCCCTTGCAGGGCATTTTGGACCTCCTGACCAATACCACAGTGAGAGGGGACTGTGTTTCAGATGCTGGGTCACCAAGAGCAAGATGAACTCCAAGACCTGGGGGGAACCCGCCTCTCTGAACTGGAAGCAAACACACCCACCTCAGACCTGCCCACACCTCATGAGCGCCCTGGGCAGAGCCCAGCGAGAAAGCTGTTTTAGAGGCATCTGGAAACCTCCCTTCCCTCCCCCGGGGCCTCCACGGTCACTGCACTGCCCTGGGGATGGTTTTGCAGGCAGGGAGGGAGCTTGACCATTTTTTTCTTTGGTTGCTATTTTGAGTTTCCATGGAAAGTGAGAAAGGAAAAAATAATTTTCTGAAGAAGTATGGTCTGTGCGCCGTGCAGCTCACGGTGAGGCTGAGTGGCTGGTGCGGGCAGTGGCCGGGCAGGCTGGCAGGGGTCGAGCCTCGTCTGCTTCCCCTCGGCCACTCTGAGGGCTTCATGAGGCTGAGCAGCAAAGCTGGGAGTCCTTTTCTGCCACCACAGGACTGTCGTGACTGCCGGCCAGCAGGCTGCAGCCCCAGCGTCCCCTCTGTCCACCAAACGCTCATCTTGAGTTGCATAGCATCAGTTGATCTGCCAACGTTCCCTGGGCACCTTCTGGACTCAAGGCACCAGGGGACAGGAAGCAAAGATGTAAAAATAGCCTTCCCGCGTTTCTGCACACCCCTCCAGTCGGTGTTGGGCTGCCCTGGCCGATCGCCAGACGCACAGGGCAGAGGCTGCCACTGCCCTGGAAGGAAGACAGGACACGGTCCACGACACAGATGTTGAGTAGGAAAAATGACATTGAGGTCAGGAGCCTGCACAGCCCTCGGTCCAGGGGGCCCGTCTATCTGTGGGGCTGTTTGTAAAGCCTGGTACTACCCTTTGGGGTTCCCTGGCTGGAGTTATATGAGGGCTTTGTCCTTCACCCTCTGTCCCCACAAGGCTGAGCCCCTCTGTGGCCAGGCCTTTTGGCGCAGCATGACTTCAGCCAGGAGGAGCCGGAGCGACAGTCCTACCAGCTGGAGTCTCTAATGTGGAATAACTAAGTGTTTCCAGGGCTCAGAGGAGAGCACTAACTGGATAATGTGAGAGCGACAGTTGAAGGAACTGGGCTCAACCAGCTTGAAGAGATTTTTGCATTTTTAAAAAAGGGTAGCATGGCATGGAAAAATATTGAAAGAAATCATGCTAAAACATTAACAATATCTTCGAAGGGTGGGATTACATGTGACTTTTTCTTTTCACTATATTTTCTAAGTTTTCTGTATGAAGCATACATTAGTCTTATGAGTTTTAAAATGTTTTTTTTTTTAAAGCATGCTATGGGTCCTGGCCAGTGTGGCTGGCTCAGTTGGTTGGAGCATCATCCTGTAACTGAAGGGTTGCGGGTTCGATTCCGGGTTGGGGCACATGCCTAGGTTGCAATTCCATCTCCAGTCTGGGTGCATACAGCCAGTCTGGGTGCATACCGGAGGCAACCAATCAATGCTTCTCTCTTGCATTGACCTTTCTCTCCCTTTCTCTCTTCCTCCTCCTCTCTCTGAAAGCAATGAAAAATGTCCACAGGTGAGGATTAAAAAAAAAAGCATGATATGGTAGTTTGTTCAATCAAGACAAAGTGGGGAGAATTTTCTTGGGTCATGCCTAGTTTGGGAGGAAACCAACTTCAAGGTCATTGCTGTTTCAGGTGCAGGAAAGACAGTGATACCCTTGGGAAAGCACCGTCCTGGGAGTGTGGGATCCTGCCTGGGGCGGGTGTGCCCAGCAGAGCCTCAGAGGCGCCCCTGCCCTCCCGTCTCTGTGGCAACTTGATGGAAAGACAGTTTCCAAGTGCAAAGTGAAATCTGTTGACAGAGGCGTCAGGCCAAGGCTTGCAGCCACCGAGCAGACTGTGGAGGAGGTGACTGGTCCCCGGGACACCCTACATGTGGCCACATTTCTGGCATCTCTGTACACAAACTCTAATTTATAGCTGTCTGGATCATCCTCCCAGATGGAATACATTTGCCCGCTGCTGGCACAGACGTGTTTGATGCATAATGGAAAATTAAAAGAGAGGTTGCAATTTAAAGCCACGGGACAATGAGAAAATATCTGCACTTTGCTTATCCACGCCCCCTCAACCCCAAACCACACGGGTTTCCTCCTAAGTCAAGGAAACTGTGGCTTAGCTGAACGTCATCACTGAGCGGAGGGAATCCTCCTGCCTGCAGCTGCTTGCTGTGCCCTGGACACTGGGGGCGGACCTGGCCAGGCCTGGGCTGCTTGCGACAACAGTGGTCACTGCTTTGGAAAGTGGCATCAACAGAGATGTGTCGCCAAAGAAGCCCTTTCTAACTTGCGGTTCCTCTAGGGCTCTTGAATGACTCTCTGTCTGCTGGGCTTTGGTTGCTCTACTAGAAATTATTTGAAAAAGACTCACACCAAGACTAGCCCAGGTAAGAACAAGGTGAACAAGTCCACTGCCATTGAGTCCCATTGCTCTATGTGTCCCACACCCTGGGAAAGAAGGTTTATGGAATGAACTGCGTGAAGCCTGCAGTCCCCTCGACTCCTAAATTTTAACCCTTCTGCTCGAAGCCCTCCAGCCTCCACCCCATGCTTCCTTTGCCTGGTAATTGTCACCAGTAATATTGTTGTTTTTCTAGGAACGGGCTTTTTCCATGCAGCCGCAGGAGTTGGGCTTGGATGTTAATCACTTTATAAACATTTATTGAACATCTACTGTGAACTGGGAGCCAAGGACTCATAGGTAAGGAAGACCTGGTTCCTCCTCTGGAGGATCTCAGGGGCTCACGGAGAGCTGAGTCCCACTGGGTGGCCCAGGAGGGACACTCACCCTGCAGGTAAAGACTCAGTCACAGAACGGGCCCGTCAGAAGATGTCAGATTATCACTGTTCATGTCATCATTTCTTTTCTGAGCACCCACTGTGCATCAGGCTCTCAGAAAGTGTGATCAAACCGGAGTTTGAGGGCAAAATTGTGCCCGATATTGAAAAAGAGGAAAGCAGTAAAATAGAAAAAAAAAGATGAAAACATAGCAGTGAACGGGACAAGGACACATCAATCCATAGCATTAGCTAGGGGCTCACTAGATACAATTATATTATGCGTTTCCATGGGCAAGTTATTTCAGTAGCTAACTTTATATAAGTTGCGAATTATAAGCATATGTTTTTAGAGAAGACAGTTTGTGTTCTAAAACTAAAGTAGGGGAGGAGAGGACACAGACCTGATTAGAAAGCATTTAAAGCAAACTGGTGGACAAGAAGTTTCCTCTAAGAAATGGCTACCTGCCCTGGCTGGTGAGGCTTAGTGGTTTGAGTGCCGGCCTGTGAATCAAAAGGTTGCCAGTTTGATTCCCAGGCAGGGCACGTGCCTGGGCTGTGGGCCAGATGCTTCTCTCCCTCTCTCCCTTCCTTCCCTTCTTTCTAGAAATGAAAAAAAAAAAAAAAGCAGAAATAAGTCATTTAGCAAGAAGCAGAACTTGTTAATGGATTTCAGTTTTATTTTACTGTACTCTATTTATACTTTCCTGGGATTGCTGATGAAATGCTCTATCTTAAGGACATATATTTTTCACTTAAAAAAGTTTCATAAATCACAAACATGGTTCTTTGGATGGCACTAAGTTGGAGGGATGCAGTTCAAAGATACAAAAATGCAAATATTATTGCCCAGACCTCCTGTCCACCCAGCTTCCCCCACCCACCCGCAGCACACCCACCCCCAGGGAGGCTGGCCAGCGCTGACCTCAAAGAGCAAACACATGCTGCTCTGCTTTCTGATGGCAGCCCAGCTGAAAGGTCCCCTTGGGTAGAAAGCATCACTGGGGGAAGCTCTCAGACAGCACTTGCTTTTACCTCGATGGGAGACACAATGAATTGTCCCGAGATGCTCTAGTCACACAATTTCAGTTCTTTCTCCTACTTGCAGCCACTGCGCCAGCTTAGAAAGCTCCCCTCCCTGCCCACCTCGCTCACACCCACGCAGACAGAGTTCTCAGTTCAGATGTCACTTCCTCTGTGATGCGTACCTGGCTTAGGGTACGTGCCTTCCCCCCTGTGTCCTATAAGCATTTCTGTAATTTTTTAAATTAAGTCTTGAGCTGCGAGAGGGCAGAGACAGGGTCTGTGTTGCTGGCCCCGAGCGCCGGCCATGCTGCCTTGGACAGCAGGCTCCCAACAGGCACCTGCTAAGTCAATGAATGGAGGGCTGTGGACTCAGTTGTGCCTGCCCTTCAGGTTCCTGTGTTTCAGTCCTAACCCCCTAGGAGATGGTATCTGGAGGTGGGGCTTTAGGAGATGATAAGTTTTGGATGCGGTCATGAGGGCAGAGCCCTCAAGATGGGATCAGTGCTCTTATATTTCTCTCATGCCTCCTCCTCTTTCACCCCTCCCCCTCTCTCCCTCTGACACAAGAGCAGGCAGCCATCTGTGAGCCAGAAAGAGGGCTCTCACCAGGAACCAAACCAGCTGAGCACCTTGATCTTGGACTTAAAGCCTCCATGACCGTGAGAAATACCTTCCTGTTGTTTAAGCCACCCAATGAATGGTATTTATTTTCTTAATGGCAACGGGACCTCAGACAGGCTGATAGGAGTGATTTCTAACAACCTTCCTCACAGCTCTTCAAGGGGACACCTTGCAAAGTACGGTTGCAAATTCATTTGCACCCGGGAAACACTGCACAGACCACTCGGAAGGTGCTGTGTGAACACACTGTTGAATATACTCAGCAAAAAGACTTTCCCACAGAAACGCAAAACAAATTAGAGCGTGTAGTGTCAGTTCAGTGCTTCCTAAGCCTGCGAGGACGTGTGCTTCGCATCATACGTGGACACAGAGAATGAACCTATGCACGCCTTTTACAGGCAGAAGCACATGAACATTTAGTACAATTACCGCAGCACACACGGAGCACCTAGATGGAAGAACGAACAGTCAATACTGTCTTCTGCTTCTCCAGGGTGAATACCATGTGCATACACGACCCAATCACTTGCGCTCTCCTCTTTGGGATGAGGGTACACAGAGTTGGAAATGACACGTCAATCCTACAGTTTCCACTAAAAGCTCCGAAGTTAATGCAACACTCTTGGTGGCAATCGTCCTCCCCGACGGAGTCGTGTAGCAGGTCCCAGTGCCTGTGCAGGTGCACGCAGCTTTCTGATACCCCGAGGGTGGTGCAGTTGCATCCTTTTAGCGGCCATAAGGCAGGAGCGCATTTGCTCTGGAAGATGATACTAATTTTCTTGAAGAGGAAAGCCAGCTCCCAGCATTTTCATCTTACTCTGCCGTGGAAGCAAGGCAAGGATTCCGACAGCATGTTATCAAAATCAAGGATTTTGTCAAGAAATACAAGAGCCAAATGCCATAAGACATTCGTGCAAACCTGCTTGGAGGAGCCTGGCTGCCCTGTCGCAGCCTCGGACTGGTGAGGTGGGACCAGGCACCCTGGCAGCGCGTGATGAGACGGCTGTTAGCTGGCAATGCGCTGGTTAGATACCCATGTTTCTGATTCCCTACGATTCCCTCCTAGTAATTTCCTAGGAACAAGCCCATGCTGAGAAATCCCTCAAAGACTTCCTCAGGTAGGGACTTATTTATAAACCAATCAGTGCTTCACAGATGGGAGGGGTCAGCACTCCAAACCACGACAGAATCTGGAGTGTTCTATGCATCCTGGAAAGAACATCAGGCTATGTGTTTGTGCTGAATGGCCCGTCTTCTGTTCAGGTTGTTGTAAACAAGTGTCCCCAACCTCCGGGCTGTGGACCGCTACTGGTCCAGGCCTGTTAGGAACTGGGCCACACAGCAGGAGGTGAGCTTGCATGTAATGTACTTGAATCATCCTGAAACCATTCCCCCCACCCCAGTCCATGGAAAAATTGTCTTCCACAAAACCAGTCCCCGGTGCCAAAAAGGTTGGGAACTACTGGTTATAAACTTGACTTGCATGGGTCAAGTGACATTGCTAGGAGGCAGAAAAGGGGTGCTGGGGGGACACCAAGCTCAGGGGAAGGAAACTAAGCTGATGTAAAGCTTGCTGTGAATGATAAAGCAGAAAACTTAAATATAAGTAGTGGGAAGTGAGTTGTATTTATTCCATGGTTATATGTAATGCTTTTTCTCTCAAGAAATATAGGGAAAGTGGCTGGTGAGGAGAGAGCAGCAAGAATGAGGAGAAAAAAAATGATAGATGTCTAGTTTTCATATAGCAAAAGAAATATCATGGCCTACAGTTAATGATCCCAGTGAGCAGATGGCTTCATCAAGTGGAGAGCAAATACACAGGGGACTGAAATCTCATCCACCCAGGCACCCAAGCGACTTAAACCCCATGTCTGCCTTCCCTCACCCAGGGGACGAGCTCCAGGGGGACAGTAATGGCCTTTTGTATGTTTCCCCGACTTCCTCCTTGCAGCATGCAGCTGGCTCTTGTCCCAGGTTCACTCCCTCAGTAAACACTTACCTGAGGGCTACACTGACTACCGTAACATCTCATCTGTATCGAGCTTTATGTCAACAAAGACAGGACATTAAAAAATACTTATGTTGTATCCTAATATCTTTCAAGATAGTCTGAGAGAACGACTCGAGCAGATAAACAGGATTCTTAAATGTCAAGCAGTAACAAGGACCACACCCAGTTTTAGTTATCACAGAGAGACAAAGGAAGAAAAAAATGTGTTTCAGTAGAACTCAGGTTAGATTGGAACAAGTGAAAACTCTTTGTTTATTAAAAAGTTAGCTTGGATGGAATCCAGTAAAAATCATGAAAGGCTAGCTTGGTGTTCCAAACAGATTTTTCTTAACAGCAGTTTCACCAGAAATCTTAGTGGTCCTGAAGGCAGGGAGCGCCTGGCCACACAGGGGATTGGACGGATCTGAGCGCACACAGGAGAGCAGGGGGGGGTGCTTCCTGGATGAGCGGCAACAGCTTCCAAGGCCCCTGTCCCTGCCCCACTGGGGGGCTTTGCCAGCCCTGCCAGATTCTCCAGTTTACTAGCTGACTTTCCCTGTTATGATGGGGAGGATAAGGCCTGGCACGCACTTTGGAACATTTGCCAACTGCTCTTCTAGAAAATGTTACCTCTTCTGAGCTCAGACTGAGTAACGATGCCTTTAGACAGGATAATAGCAGAAGCATCCACATGTACAGCGTTGTGGTGTTGAGTGGCTGTAGTGGATCAACACGGGGCCCTAGCCCTGCTGGGTTGGCATCAGGCTCTGCCATTTACTAGTCTGTGGTCTTGGACAAGTCACGTAATCTCTCTCATCCTCAGCTTCCTCAACTGCAAAGTGGAGGTAATAATAGTGCCTCCCTAAGGAGATGAAATGAATTCACATTGCACACTCAGAACAGTGAGTGCCCGGCCCTTAGTGTTGTTATGATGGTAGGTTCCCTGATGTTACATTCAGACTGAAACTTAACCCTACCCTAGAGAGGAAATACCACTCCCACGACGGTAAGAACTTAGCCCTCTACTGCCTTCCTCTACTAACTCTGGTGTTAGGTCCACACTCCTTCCATGACAGCTGAAATTCCCTGAATTTTCTAAACCTTCTAGTTATGCTGGTGCCTCTTTCCAGAAACTATGTCCCCTCCTTCTCTTTGGTTTTACAGTTTTTACAAGACCCGTAAGAGAAAAATAGGAGAAAACAATTTATGAGCTAAAGAATAACTATATTTAGTCAAGAGCTATTCCATAGAACTTTCTCCAATGGCATAAACATAAGTTTCTCCCTCTGTGTACCCAGTCCTGTAGCCACTAGCCAGCAATGGTTATTGAGCACGTGACATGTGGCTAGTGAGACTTAGGAGATGAACATTGAATTTCTTTTCATGTTAATTCATTTTGGTGGCTTCACGTGGTTAATGGCATGGCCACGATTTTGGAGAGCGCAGGTCCGGACTTCACACGCTCATCAGAGCTCATTCAACCTTCTCTCCCATTAGTCTGCAGACTCGGAGGGGTTAAAACCAGAGTCTGGGGCCACACACAGAAGCCCAGCTGTCACTGGCTGGCTCTGAGTCCCTGGGCAAGTCTCCCTGGGGGTGACAACAACTGAGGGTCACTGTGAGGATAAAATGGGCTTAGGAAAGCTGCCAGCTCATAGCTTCTATTAATATAATGGTAACTATTCTTCTTCAAGTGTTTGCTAATGAAATGAAGTCTCTTCATACACACCCGTTCTCAACTCCCATCTTGCTTTTCCTTGGCCTTAAACTGATCCGGGGTGTTTTATGCATCCCTTTGCACCTACATTTCTGGAATGCGTCAGGACTAAATCCAACACTGGATATAATCTCCTGGTCACAGACTTCCCATTTCCCAAGCTGGTAGCATTTCTCATACTTTACATTCCCCACGCCCTTATAAGTTAACACAGTGAAAAGAACACTGGGTTTTAAATTAGAAGACCAGGCCTGACCGAGTGGCTCAGTTGATTAGAGCATCATCCCATACACCAAAAGGTTGCGGGTCCAATCCCCAGTCAGGGTGCATGCAGGAGGCAACCAGTCAATGTTTCTCTCTGACACCGATGTTTCTCTCTCTCTAAAACAAGAAAAAATCAATAGAAACATATCCTCAAGTGAGGATTAAAAAAAAAAAAAAAAGCGGAAGACCTAGGTGTGGATCTTGGCTTTGCTTCTCTCTAACTAGCTCTTTGGTCTCTGACATCTCACCTACTATGCCTGACTTTCAGCTTCTACATCTGTAAAAGGGGAATAATTCTATTGTTTCACAGGGCTGTTGTGATTCACGATCAAATGGGATAGTGCACATGAAAGCACTTTGTGAACAAACACAACATATGCATTTTATTAGTATTATTAATTTTATCCCCAATTAAATCTGAACAGGATGAAGAAGGTGGGCCCAGGTCCCCTCTCCCCATCTGTACGATGTGCTCTCAGCCCATCTGATATTCTCATCTTACCGGCCTCTTTCTCAGTCCCTTCTCTGTAAATCCTCAGTGACTATGACAGGCGCTACCTCAGTGGGCAGTGCAGCATCACTTGCTTTAGGGGAACAGCCCTGTAGTGATATTAACTGTCAATTTTAAGGTGGTGGATGGAGGTTATGTTCTCTTTTGTCACACACGGTTGGAGACCCAAAGACACTACGCGGGTGATGTTCTAGAGTAACACAGTGAAATGCAAAGGACATTTTGCATTTTGCATAATTCTATAAACCATCGAGTTTTAATGTAAAAAATAAAGCCTTAAAATAATAATGGCGAAGTGATAACTGGAGTTAAGGAAAGCCAGGAGAGCAGGCTAAGAGGAAGGGCTCTCCCTGTGCCATTCAGAAACGAGAGCCACCGGAGGTTCTGGGACCACGTCAGGCCACACACCACTCAGGGGTCTCAGAGTGTGTTCCCTGGACCAACAGCTTCATGGGGGCTTTGAGAAATGAGACCTCCGGAGTCAGAACACGTATTTGAACAAGAGCCCCAAGTGACCTGTATTCACATTAAAGGCTGGGTGACAGTAATCACCAAGATCTTCCCACTGCCACCCACTGGCTTCCCCCTGGCAACGCAGAGGCAGGGCAGGGGACAAACAGTTCCTGTGCTGGGTCAGTGCACACAGCCCCGTTGTGGGGGCCTTGCCGGTGACTGTGAAGCCCCCTCTTGGTGCTGAGGGATGGGAGGAGGAAGCCGCCAGCACAGCACACGCCCTGCCCTCATGGAGCAAAGACTTTACAGAGAGAAAGGTACACGTGTCTCAAGATCAAGGACTGTGTCTTAATCATTTCTGATGCCCAGCCCTTGGCAGGGTGGCGAGCACATGGTAGAGGTCAGCACATGTTTGCCGAGTGACTAACTGCTGAGGAAGGGATCTCTCCTTACGGCTCACACCTTCGATAAGCTCCAGGACTCTTGCCACTTAGCTTGGTGGGTTAGACCTGGGGTGCCTGTTTCCCAGTTCCCTTTACCTTTATGAACCTCTTGGATTCTGGAGTCTACTTTCCCCCTTGTGCTTCCAGTGTTTAAATACGACTGCCACTAATATCGTACGTTGAGTCTATATTTGCTACTTTAAACATATTTACTGATCTGCACTAAGACCATAGATTGTTGTTGGTACTTGAACATGTCCATTTTATGGGTGAGGTAACTGAGGCTCAAAGAGACCGAACAACTTGCTAACCAAGCTCCCCTCGCAAGTAAATAGTACAGCCAGGAACAGCCCCCGGCGGTGCGCTGCCAGTGTCCACCTTGCAGGCTCTGAATTCCTAGAAATGATTTGCCACCTGCCTAGACCTGCCTCAGGTCTACCAGATGACTGGAACTAGAGCTCCAGCCTCTGCAGACTGGACCCTGTCGGCGAGTCCTTGCCCCTCCCAACACCCGGCCCTCTCGTCCACATTAGGGGAGACTTGCCACTGCCACTCTCTTCCCACCTTGACGGAAATCAGAAATAAGGACTATCCTGCAACAAGGCCAAGGGAATTCCTATCTGCCTTCCGGGGTAGTGTAGCTTTTGAGTGGACCCCAAAGAATACCTTCTTCAGGTACTTTTTAAACCAGTCTTTCCTTGCATGTAGGAGCTCTGAAGTTATTGTTTGAAAGAAATATGGGGAAGAGGAGGAGGCAACCTCTGTAAGCTTCAGGAGACTCAACCGTCTTTCACTCCTACGGCCACGTGACACTGTCTTTCCTAACAGCACCTGTCAGGCATCACTCAGTGAAACCCCCAAGCTGCATTAATCATGGTAAGAGGGAAAGAAGGTGACTTCAAACAAGCCATATATGGCATCTGACTTTCAACAATGAACAGTCCTGCTTCCTGTTGGTGGGTAGTTTGAACGCACAGCACAATGATAGGAAAACGCTTAAAATACAACAATAAACCAAGGGATAAACAGTGCCGAGGTTTTTCTTTAAGCCAACATCTGTGGCTGGATGGACTGCGGTGTGTTATTTCTATTGCTATGCAACGGAGGAAAAACTGAAGGTGCTTTCAGTGAAAGGCATGGGAATATGCTAGGCCATCTGATTGTAGTGTCCGGATTTAGGCCTGACAGATGTTGGGAAGGGTTTCTTTCATGTCAGACACCAACCATGACAACAGAAATTAACTTAGGGAAGGTGCAAGGCTAGGCTTTACTTTTGTTGTGTAAAATTCAATGGTGCATCCAGCCAGTGGCCCTGGGCCAGGGAGTGCTGTGCCTGCCTTGGCAGGATCTAGTTAAATGTTTACAAAACCAGAGGCACAGCCTAAGGAAATGTAAACCAACCTGCCAGAAGGAGGTTGCAAATCAATTTGTCAAATTGCGGATCGCAAAACATACCCCAACCCTGCCTCTGTGCCTGCCTTCTGGTGAGTTCCTGACAGGAAGGGAGCGCTGTTGCAGAGCGGGGGACCAGATACCTCAGAAGGGCAGGTGCCCGGGCATCTAAGGGTGTGCGTAAACATTACACTGAAGTCCCAGCTAAAGCCTATCCTTCCAGGGAAACTGTCCCCCGCCCTCGCCCCCTCCCCACACTTCCCACGAACTCCTCTAACCAGGAAAAAACAACTTCAGAAGCCAGGGTGGGGCTTTTCTGGAAAAGGGTTCCCTCAGTTACAGTGGAGGTAGGTATCTAGGTAATTTACCCCAAACAGTCGTTTTCCCCTGAATCATTAGCTGTCTGGTTCAGTTAGCCCCTTTCCCTTTGGTTGTGCAGTATAGACTCGGGAAAGCTGCCTATGGCAGCTGCTATTGCGAGACCCTTGGGACCCCTCCCCCTGGGAACTGGGAGACAGGAAGGCCCCATATTCCCCTCCTGGGCTCAGTCTGTGCAAACACAGAACAAATCAGTAAGTAATGAGCAGAAAGAGAAGGTCTCAGTCCTCCAGATAAAGGTAAGAATTGACTGTCTGTGCAAACTGAGAAGGCCATTTGTACCAAGCCCTCTAACCTGCACATTCATTTATTCATTCTACAGACATTTATCGAGTGCCTCCCATGTGCTGGGCACTTTTCTAGACACGCAGCCACAAATAGAATGGGAAGAAAAATCCCTCCTCTCAGAATGTTCTAAGTTCTAGTGGGGAACATCCACAAACCCAGATTAAGAAGATAATGTATAGTTATCCTAAAATGAAGACAAACTGCATGTCACTTGGCAAATACACAGAATTTCCCAACATTAAGAGATTAGGGAAAGAGAGCTAACTTTTACTGAATGCTTCCTATGTGCCAGGCAGTCAATAATAATACTTTTCGAGCACTTACTGTATACTAGGCCCATAGGCAGGTGCGCTCAGATACTTTCCCTATTTCCTTTTAATCTTCTCAACAATTCTGTTACCCTAATTGTGCAGATGGGAAACAGAGGACCGGAAGTCGGAATAAGTTGCTTAAGTGCACCTCACTTGGGGTCTCTGCACATAAGCCCGACCCATCGTCGCATGGTGGTCACACGTGCCCTTGCTCTGCTCCTCTGCTGGTGGGCAGTGTCACCCCCTCGTCTCTGTACACAAGCATCCTCTAGGTCCCTTGGTTCAGCTTACATGTCCCCTTCTTCAGGAGAACTGTCCCGACTCCTCATTACCGCTGTGGACCTTTTGCTAATCTCCTTCATTCGATCATGTAAGTGAAAGGCGGTGTCTAACTCTGCTAGACTCTCAGACATCGCTTCCTTCCTACTTCCCTTACTGACTTTCTGGTCAGAGGTGTGAAATTTGTCACTCGATTTTACACTGTCCATTTTGTTTGTTGTTTTTCTATGTGCACTGGTCTCACTTCCTCAACTAGATTGGCAGCTTAGAGAACAGTGCTTTATATTTGTAAATTACATATATATTTATATTTATAAGTATAAATCATCTTTATAATGCCTATTTAATAATTGTTTAACAGAGTGGCTCTCAAAGGAGCATGAATCAGAATTATCTGGAAGACCGTTAAAATAGCTGACTGGGTCCCTCCCCCAGCGTTTCGGATTCAGCAGCCCTGGAATGGGTTGAAAATGTGTATTTCTGACAAGTTCCCAGGGATGCTGATGCTGCTGGTCCAGGAAACCACAGGTTAGGAGTGTAATGTGCCACAGGGCTTAGCAGCAAGCAGGCTGAGTCTGAGTCACTACTCACTAGCTGTGTGACCTTGGGCAAGCTCCCATTTGAGCCTCTGTTTCCTCATCTGTAAAAACGGGGATAATAATAGTGTGCACATTAGGAGTGTTGTGAGGATTAAGTGTGATAATGAATGCAGTGTGCATAGTACTGTCCCTGACACATTGAAAACATTCAATAATGCCTCCCATTATCCCTGGAAAGGCTGGCACAATGTCAGGCACTAAACAGGCACCAAACCAAGCCTTCTCAGGCTCATATAGAACTCCTTTCGAATTTGTAAGCAGTGAGAGTGAAGGGTGTCACTGAAGCATGACACTTATAATGCACAGCTTTTGAAATTAAGCCAGGCTATTCAAAAGCACAGCGTAGAGGCCTTTAGAAATACCCCTCCCTGTAGTATGCTGGGCGGAAATGCCTAGGCGTACAAAAGCCATGCATATTTTTAAAATTCAGGGGCTGTCTTTGGGCTACTTTCTTCACACCTTGATGATGTGATGAAGGATGCTGAAGATGGCAAGTTGGCCTCTGAGAGCTTGAGTTGCTGGAGTCATCCAGGCATCTGGGCTAATGGATTGGCAGACACAAGCAGAGCCCATCATTCAATAATTAATTAGCTGCAGTCACAGGAAGACAACCTCCCCAGAGCAACCATCTCCTCCTGGTTAGGTGGTTAGGACAACCGCCACCTCCTCCATCCCAGTTGTTTCAAAGCACCCAGGGCCCTGCCGCTCCCTCCTGGCTCTAAGAACTTCTTCACCCAAAGCAAGATCTGTATTTTCCTTCTGGGTCTCTCTGAGCAGTTACACTGGCTGGCATTCTCTTAGGAAGCCCAAGAAGGGATGTGCAAACCAGACAATTTTCAGACCTTGTCCCACAGCCCTTTAGGGCTTGAGATGGTGTATCTAGGGAACTAGGGATGGTCTAGCCCTAGTCTTGTCCCAGTAATATAGGAGACAGGGGTCATGGCTCTGTCTCTCAGTGGACCACTAGTCCCGAGAATGTTGTTCATTCAATGCAAAGTTGAATGAGATCATCCCTGGGAGCATTAGTATGGAGCAGAGGCTGCGTTTTGGGGGTTGGGGGAGATGCTGCCGCCCCTCCCTTCCGCCGGTCCCCTTTAGAGAAGAGCATCACCGCCTCTTGTCATTCAGCGGGACCTCTCCCTAATACTCATAAAAAGGACGACCCTCTCCCCCTCCTATACCATTTTCTCTCCTACCCCCAATTTCTGGCACAAAACCATCACAGCCCCCCTGCAAGTGTGTGGACTCACGGGGGCACCACCTCCGGCAGCCCCAGTGCAGGGAGGGTCTCCTCTCCCAACGCCCTGGCCAGGCCCGGGCTCCAGTGGGGAGGAGAGCGAGAAGGGGGTGTGTGCACGGCTGGAGGGGAGCCGAACCCCCAGGAGGCGAGGAGAGGCCAACGTCTCCGCACCTGGAGTCACCAGCTGCGAGACGAAAACCCAGGCGGGGAGGTTCCTCAAAGGGAAGAGCCCACGGTGTCTCCCCCTTCTCACCATTTCTCCTTGCTCAGTGTCTCTCTTACCATTCTCTCCTTCTCCATCCCTCTTCTCCCTCTTTGTCTGCCTTTTTCTCACCTCCGCCGTTTGGAACACCCTGCCTTCTCCTGGAGCCCGGCTAGGACGCCGCGGCGATCAGAGCCCTGGGGTCACCGGCCCCGCGTCCCCACCCGGCCCCCTCCCTGCCCGGCCCTCTTGGCTACCAGTCTCACCCAGAATAGCAGGTTGAAGCCGAGCAGCAGGTACTTGATGCACCGAAGGCCCCCGCGGAAGCGCCCCATGCTGCAGCCCCAGCGGCGGGATCGAGAGTTCCCAGGCCGGCTATTGAGTGCCGGGAGCGGCGGGAGCCGGCCGGGTGGGGGTGGAGCGCTAGGGGCCGGGGGCGGGGCCTATGGGGGCGGGGCTGAGGCGGGGCCTGCAGAGGGCGGGCGAGCCCCAGCAGGGGGCGTTAGAGGTCTCCAGTAGGACCCCGAGCGGAGACTGGCGGGGGTTGGGACGCCGTCGGGGTCAGTGGGAGCACGTCCCCACTCTCCCCCGGAACCAAGGACCTTCTTTACTCCAGATGCCAGGTGACGTGCTCCGCTGGCGCCCCGCTCCCGGTGGTTATCCGAGCATCTGCCAGGAAGGAGCGTCCACTTAATTAAGTGGGAACCTGAGACACACTTAATCAGCGCCCTATGCAGACTCATTTGAGGCTTTCTATGGCGGTTGAGGATAAGGGCACGGCCCCGGTGGCTATGGAAACGTAGGAAGGTGGCCTAGGGTATAGAAAGAGAAGTAGGACTTGAGGCCTCCCTGAAACTGGCACGACCTGTCGCCGGGCACCTCCGGCTGGGGGCTGTGGTTCTCTGGCGCTGGACGAGAGCACTGGCCACAGAGGTCACTCTCCAGGGACCCTCCCACGGCCCCTCCCGCGCTCCTCCGAGGACTCTTACCTTAATAGGCAAGAACGGGGAGAAGGAGCAGGATGCAGTTGTCCTGCCCGGATGGCTGCTCCTCACTTTGTTAGGCCCACCCGGCCAGCGGAGGGGGCGTCAGGTTTTCCGGGTCCTGCTGTATTCAACCAATGCGAGAGCGTGGAAAGGGACGTGGATATGGAAGTTAGGAGGGGGTAGGTTTTGTTCTGCTTTGTTTTAATAAATTAGGCTGCTGGTGGGGAAATCAGGTTCCCACTCTGGTTGACTAAGTGTCTACAGTATGTGGTGCCAGACAGTGTGGGGGCGACAAGAAAGTGTAAGATTCAGGGAGCCTATGCATTCATTCAGCAAAACTTGAAGTGCCTATTATAGGCCAGGCGGTGTAGCAACAAGCCCCAAGGAGTCAACAATGTGGAGACAGCAGGGGCTTGGTAGCACTGTCTCTGGTGGTAGAGACAGATCTGTAAGCAAATAATTACTGCAAAGTGAGGGGGTCAGGCAAAGCGCTGGCCAGTGCCGCCTGGCCTCACTGCACTGGGCAGAGAAAGCTGTGTTGAGGAGAGTGGGCCTGCTCTGACCTCGAAGAATGAGTCAGAGCAGAGGGGAAGACCAGGCCAGGCACTTAGGACAGCTCGGGCAAATGTGCCGGGGTGGGAGAACACAAGGCCTCCTGGGAGAACTTAGAGCTGTGGTCAGCCCAAGTGGAGCAGAGAAGATGAGTTGGTAAGATGCTAGGGCACAACTTTCAGTCAACTGACAAAAGCATCATCAGGCCTCAGCTCCCTCATCTGCAACATGGAGATAATAGTACGTACCTCATAGAGTTATGGAACTTAATGAGTTAATATTGGTCAAGTGTCCAGAGCAGTGTGCAGCACAGAGTAAATACTGTATGTGTTGGCTATTACTGTATTGTGTCAGATGGCCAATCACTTTCTATCAGTGTTGCCGTCTTTGCCTACATCTGTGTCTTTGGACACTTGTTTGAGTATCCAAAGTGAATTTTATTTATGAAAAGTGAGTAGAAGACAGAAAAGTTAAAGTGCCGATTCTGGTAATAAGCAAAAGCTTCAAATAGTGAAACAGAGACAGAGATGGACATCATTAGGTATGCAAAAAGAGGCAAATTTTTAGCTTCAATCAAACACACATTGTTCTATATCTGTCATCTCTATTCTATGCTAAAGGAGAAGAACTCGGTGAAAGAGTGGCGTCTAGCACATAGTAGGCATTCAATAAATCTCTGAGCTGAATGAACAATAGTGATATTATACTTCAAATACATTGTTAAATTTTAGATCTCTAAGACAAAATACATTAGAGATTCTATATACTCTGGGAACAGAACCCATATTATAACATATAAATCTATTGTTCTTTCATACTACAATCTTAGCACACATGTAGTAGAGACAGATGGTTGCCTGCCTAGCATAATAGATTTAGATTTTGAATATAGTCTTCCCCAGCTTTCCCCCTGCACAAAGTTATGTCTTAAGGGATCTAACCCTTCACAGGGGTAGGGCATCCTAACTGATAACACATTTTCAAGAGTACATTAGTGTGAAAGAAGGAAACTACATTCAATGACATAATAAGGAAGTTAGCCTTTAAAATAGATGTTATGCAAAGCCACAGACAGCTTTGCATAACAAAGAGCTGGTTAGATTTCTACTTTTAGAATGGTTAAGCTGGGGGCTCAGGGAGGATGGTTTTAAAAGTTCAGGATCGAGACTAATTACAGCAGTTTAGAAATGTCAGCCTGAACTAGGACAGTGGCAGTGGATGTAGGAAGGAGGCTGAGATTTAAGACTGATAAAAGATCTAGGCAGAGTGGATATGAGGAACAGAAGGAGAAAGAGAGGAAAGGACGATTCCTGGGTTTCTTACTTGGGTAACTATTAGCAGCTCATGGAACTGCTAACAGAGGTATGGAGTATAGAAGGTGGAGGAGGTTTGGGGGAGAATGTTCCAAGTACTACAAATGGGCTCACCTGTCACCCAACCCTACATCCAGTTTAGAGGTTAGAAAAGCTAAGTAATTGCTTTCTGATTTCCTTTGCAGCTAGGGTGGCCATATGACACAAAAATGATTAATGGGATTTGTGTGGATGTCTGCTGGGAAGCTTCTAGAAAATCTAAAATTGTCTTAATAAAAGATTCATTTGTCACTGGCATTGCTCCCATCGCTTTTTCCCCACCTTGCACTCAGACATGATGCCTGGAGCTATAGAACATTTTGTGACTATGAGCAAAGGCCAGGAGAATTGCACACCTGCCAGCCAGGAGATTGTCAAACTGCTGAACCAACACCAGCAGCCACTTACGCCCAGATTTCTTGTTATGTAAGAAACATAACCTTTGTTTTTGTTTGACTCATATTCTTTTACTTGTAACTGATCATATTTCTAGCTGACACAGGAAGACAATAAATTTATATTTGGATCTGTTGAGTTTTAGATCTGATGGGAAATCCAGATGGAATGGTCCAGGAGACAGATGGAAATATGATTGGGATTCTGGAGAGAGGTTTGGACTGTAAGTTTAGGTTAAAAATTCATCAGCAAATGGTGATAATAGAAACCCAATGGTCTTCAAACTTTTGCCTACACATTCCCTAAAAGAATTATGAAAAATATATTCTCTTTATAAAAAATATATCACCTTTGCACATTTCCTCCAATATTTTATTGTGAATATTTTCAAATGTACAGTTGAAGTAACTGAGCAGTGAACACCATATACTCACTACCTGTATTCTACTGTAAACATTTTGCTCTAGGTACATTACTTATCTCTACATTTGTCAATCTATTTTTTATGCATTTCCAAATAAATTTTAGACATCAATATGTTTTACCCCTAAACTCTTCAGCATGCATAACATTAACTTTAGAGTTCAAATGTTTATTTACAGATTTTCTTTTTTTTGAGATAAAATTTACATCAATGAAATTTTAAGTATACTGTTTGATGATTTTTGACAAATGCTTTTACTTTTTTAATCTCAAACCCTATTAAGGTATGAGACATTCCTATCACCTTGAAAAGGCCTGTGTCACCTTTCCCAGTCAATCCATGCCCCTGCTCCTCCTAAAGGCAAGCACTGTTCTGATTTCTTTCACAATAGATCATTTTTGCCTGTTCTATAACATCATGTAAATGGAACATACAGTATTTACCTTCACACATTTATAATTTGACATATCAACTCTAATGATAAGTTTGAGTATTTGCCAAAGATGTCATTTCTGATGTATCTTAAATATGTACATTTTAAAATAAGATGTCACATCACTCATTTTAATGCATCAAATAGAAACTCAGTGCTAATGCAATCTGCTACCTACCATCATCTATTTAAAAAAATACATGGACAAGATCCTCTTTAACAGGGAGAAAGTTTTCCATCTTTCCTTTTCTTCTTGAATTCATATTTTCACTCAACTTTTTCCATGAAATGTAATCCTGAAGTAATGTATTTTTATACTTGATTTTTCTTGAATGTCCTTTTATACTTGTCTGAACAAATATTATGATGTTTATTAGAAGAAATTAAAAATTCCCTCCTGAGACCATAATGCTCTAAGTGTTAATTAGTTTCTTCTACCTTGTTACCATTAAAATTATTCTTAGAATACAATTGATTAAAATAAACATAATTTAAATAAACACTCATTAAACATAGAAGTCAAATATTACTGGAAATTCATCCCAATGAGATTGGTGGGGTTGGGTTTTTCTTCCTAATTCATGTATCCATGAGTGGAAATTATTCATTGCTAGAACAACACAGGGCTTGGCATAAATTCCCTTAATATTAATGCTGAGAAACTTTGTTTAGATAAATAAGTAGACGAGGATGAAAGAAGTTGTTATAGCAGTGCCCTTTCTGAATTATATGCCCCAAATTCACATACTGATCTTTCTTTTTCTTTAAATTAAAAAAATTATTGATTGATTTTGAGAGAGAGAGAGATTGATTGATTCATTGTTCCACTTACTGATACATACATTGGTTGTTTCTTGTATGTGTCCTGACCAGAGATTGAACCTGAAACCCTGGCTATCAGGTGGAAACTCTAATCAACTGAGTGAACAGGCCAGGGCTTATCACATACTGATCGTTCAATAGCTCTTTCTAACGAGAATCAGCTGACAACTCCATTTGAACTTTCTTCTATTTTCATGAAAGTAGACTTGGAACCCTTCTAATTTACAAGAGCATTATCACGGGAATATTCTCAGGCAGATTGATCCTCTTAACAGTAAGTATTTATCTTGGACTGCCCTCTGGAAAGATTCTCACATCACCAGGATATAGATGCTGCAGAGCTATGCAGCTGTTCTAAAGCGAGGAGCACAGATGATATGGCCAGCGTGAACCCCAAGAAGGTGTATACACAGTATCTGCCAGGAAGAACTTCTCCTGGTTAATCGCACAAATTCATAACCACATTACTGGGAGCCATTACTGACAGGGAAGGCGCGCACCCACACTCCCACACCAATGGGCTGCTACCCGTTCAATGAGAGCTCTGTAGCTATATCCTCATTTGCATATATGCTGACCAATCAAAATGACTCATAATGAGCACTCAGATCACATGAAATCAACCAATGAGGGCACTGCTTTTCGGACCCATCAGACTGGGCACAATTGGGATTTCTCATTTGCATAAAAACGAACCAATCAGGAACCAGGGCGGGAACTTTATAAAAAAGCGTCTGCGCTTCGTTTCTGCAGCGCGCACGTTGGCTTTCCTCTTGAGGCCGCGTTTCTCTGGTTGGTTTGCCAGTTGTTCCCCTGACTCAAGGGTCTCCTTTCTCCGCACCGAGACTGGGGACACCTGCGGATGTCAAATGGGTGGCCGCAAACTTTGGCTGACATCAGAGAGAATGTGAAAAGTGTTGAGAACAGCCCCTTCAGAACAACAACATTCTAAGACGTGGCCTGAGGAGATGTGACACCCAAACGAGACTGGGAAGAAAGAAATGGCCGGGGAGGTCGGGGAAAACTTCGAAGAAACGGACGTCGCCGAGGCCGAAGGAGGAGGCGTCTGAGAGCGCGGAATGGCTACTGCGCAGGCACTTGCGCAGGAGCAGGTGAGGGGATAGTTCGTGAGTCTGGTAACGTGGTCCTTGAGGACGCTGCCAAGCTGCCAAGGGCGATTTCCGAAGGGTGGGGGTGGGGAGATGTGGCGGCTTTACAGAAGCTCAGCTGCGAGAGTGGTGAAGCCGGAGGAGGGGAAGCGTGTCCCCTTTTTTCCTTCCCCTCCTTCCTTTCTCGGTGGGAAGGCTCGGGCCAGCTCGCAGTCCTCGGGGAGGCGGCCCTGGGAGAGAGGGCCTGACGGGAGGAGATAGAGGGGCGGGGAGTCCGAGCGCGGGTGCCGGGTTGTGTCTGGAGACGGGAGGAGATGGGCGGGGATGAAGCCGTAGAAACATTTTGTTTTCTGTGTCTCGTAAAGCCAGCGTTCGACCTCGCTGAGATCGGTTTCGCTGCCGGTGGGATTTCTGCCGGTGGATGTGCACTGTGTGGTCTGTCTCCCTCTCTCTTCCCACCCTAAGCTGCTCGTCTTCCTTGGAAAATTGTGGCACTTCTCTGAGTTGTCAGTTGAGGGTTTATTCCTTCAGAGAGGATTTCCTCGGATTTCTGCAAATCATCTCAAGCCACCACCGCGGAGCAGGAGTTCAGAGAATAAACCCATTCAAAGGCTGGCGTGGTGGCGGGGCGGGTGGGGGGGACAGGTTCCCCGGGAAGGTTTTCCCGCTACCCCAACACCGAGATCAGAACGTGTACATGTCCTCGCTGTACTCTTTCGCGTGGAGGGTTTATTTCCTGTCTGAGGGTGTGGCCTTTGGGTGGGGCGCCGGGGCACCTGGAGTCTCCTGGTAAACCCTCCACCTTCGCGATCTCAGGCTTTACCTAATAATGAACCCAAGTCTCTGCAGCTGCTGGGTCAGAACCTCAAGGCCGTGGCTTTGGCACCTGCGCGCTCCCCGGGGTTTCTGCTTTCACTTCACAAGTCTCTTCTTCTTGTGTTAGTCAAGTGGTGAGTTTTTAAAGAAGATGCCTATAAGTTTTATCCAGTAGTTCAGGATACCAAGTCTGCCCTGCGACTGGAAAAAGAAGCCCTGTGTTCTGTTATCATAACTCTCGTTTTGATAAGGAGGACAGGAGCAGTGTTTTGGCTGCTCAGTTTACAGCATATTAATCCTGTTGCTATGCAGTTGTTGCTGGAAAATACTGTGTGGGTTCAGGGTTTCTAAACCAACCACTTCTTGGATGCCCAGAGAAGGAAGGAAGGCGAGGGCCTTGGTTTGCTGATTACAAACCATCTCCATGGTCACAGGTTGCTGGGCTCAGTCGCTTCATTCAGTGTTTTCCTTGCAGCGTTTAGGCAGCAGTAGCTTCTTTTTATCATTTTTCAGCTTCTGGTGTTCGCTGGTGAGAGGAAGGAGTGTATGCCTGCTTGTGCAGACATGTGTGAAGCAAGAGAAGGGACTATGCAACAGGAGAAGGGAGCAAACTCAAAGGATAATTGGTTTGTTTCCATGGGACCTGATGTGAATAACCTACTCATTTCTGTTTTCACTTTTACAGAGGGTTGGGGAAGGGAGAGGAACATAACCCATTCAGGTGAAAGTTCGATGTCTGAAGATTTACTGTGTCTCACAGATGACCCCCATTTAAATCACTGGAATTAGAAAAGACTTAAAAAATTATAGAATAATAATCTGGCATAATTTTAATGTGACTTTTAAAAAAAGATTTATTTATTTATTTATTTATCTTTAGACAGAGGGGAAGGGAGGGAGAAAGAGAAGGAGAGAAACATCAGTGTGTGGTTGCCGCTCATGCACCCCTACTGGGGGACCTGGCCCACAAACCAGGCATGTGCCCTGATTGGGAATCAAACTGGTGACCCTTTGGTTCACAGGCTGGCACTCAATCCACTGAGCCACAAAGTGACTAATTAGCCCTATGTGAGGACACATAGACATCACACTGTCCATGTGAAATAGCAAAGTGTTTAAATGAAACCTGGTTCTGCCAGCCAACAGCGTCCCATATCGCCTTGGCTTTATGAGAGCTGGCTAAAGTACGCTGACAGATAAAGAGAGAGGGCTAATGTGACTTTCTTATTGTTTCTAAGTTTCAACAGAGGCCATAAAGACAGACAGCAAAATCACAGATACGTGAGGACCTTTACATTCTAAAGCAAGGTACAAGGTTGTCTGCATCAGTCAGGGTTCTCTAGAGAAACAGAACCAATAATTGGTATTTGTATATATATTGTAAGGTATTGGCTCATGTGATTATGCAGGGTAAAAAGTCCCCAAATCTATAATCAGCCTAGGAGAACTCGTCTGAAAACTGGCAGGCTCAAGATCCAGGAAGAGCTAATTTTGTTTTTAGTCTTCACCCAAGGATATGTGACACATTTTATTGCTGTTAGAGAGAGAGGAAGAGAGGAAGAGAGAAACATTGATGTGAGGGAGCAATATCAATCGGTTGCCTCCCATACAGGCCCTGACTGGGGATGGAACCCGCAACCTAGGTATGGGCCCTGACCGTAAATTGAACCCACAAGGTTTTGGTGTATGGGATGATGCTGTAAACTACTGAACCACCTGGCCTGGCCAAGAAGAGTCAATTTTCCAGGTGGAGTTTGAAGGCAGGGAAAGACTAATACATGTCTTAGAGCAAGGCAGTTAGACAGTGGGAATACCTTCTTACCAGCCTTTTTGTTCTATTCAGGCCTTCATTTGATTGGTTGAGGCCCACCTACATTAGGGCCAGCAGCTTACTTTACTCAGTCTACAAATTCAAATGTTTAAAAAAAATTTTTTATGTGTATTTATTTTTCACAAAGTCACACTTGAGAGAAACGTCAATGTGAGAAACATCGATCGGTTGCCTCTCAGACATACCTTGATTGAGGACTGAACCTGCAACCTAGGCATGTGCCCTGACCAGGAATTGAACTGGTGACCCTTAACTTTGCAGGATGATGCCCAACCAGCTGAGCCACATCAGTCAGGGCCCAATTCCAATGTTCATCTCATCCAGAAATAATCTTGCAGACACAAACAGAATGATGTTTGGCCAAATGTGTAAGCACCCCATAGCCCAGTCATGTTGACATGTAAAATTAAGGGATCATGATAAGCTCCTGTGTGAGGACACATAGACATCACACTGTCCATGTGGAATTGCAGAGGGTTTAAATGAAACCTGGTTCTGCCAGCCAACAGCTTCCCATATCGCCTTGGCTTTATGAGAGCTGGCTAAGGTATGCTGACAGATAAAGAGAGAGGGTCAGTCTCACTACACTGGGGAAGGGGGAAGAAGGGATGCTTCCCAGCCCCAATTTCAAGCTAGCTGAGAGGGGCTTTAAGAAAACCCTTGGGAGGCTTGACATACGTTGCTTGGAGTTTGGGGAACAGAGGAATTAGTATTAGACACAAGTCTGGAACTCTCCCTGCCTGCAGCAGAGCACAGATAAGGCTACAATAGGAATGGCAGGGCAATGATTCAAGTGTTTGCTGTGGACCAGGCACGGGCCCTTTGGAGGGACCTGGGCTTGGGGAAGTTCCTAAAAGGGACCCTGTCTAAGAGGTGTACTTGGCAGAAGGGTGGACTGTTGGAAGCCAGGAGCTTGAGGGATAGCCATGATTGCCTGGCTGGAAAGGCCTGGATCAAGAGAACTCAAGATGGATTAGGGACTCCAGAGAGCTCACAAAGTCACACTTGAGAGAAAACAATTAGCAGGGACATGTGCTAGATCTAGAGGTCAAGTGAGACCTGATTTCTTTGCTTGCTTTGAGTGCTTGACCCTGGAGAGGCCCCAAACAGCAGCTAGGGAGTGGGGGAAGAGCATGGAGTAAAGAAACAGGAGGAGCTTATCATGATCCCTTCCCCCTCAGGCTTCTCTGCCTAGATAGTTACTATGCCAAGTTACCTACCGGGAGGAATCCAATGTGGAATGAGAGTCTGGAACTTGGGATTGGTCTGGGCTGGGGTTCTTGTTAGCTGAAGGGATCAGAGAAGCCGTGGGGACTGTCTGATACTGCATGCAGGGATGGTGAAGATGAGGGCTGCGGAGCGCATTTCCTGGGTAAGTGGGAAGAAGGAGCAGAGTTGTCTGTTTGCATCCTCCTGGCAATGGAATGGTATCTTCGATGTCCTGCAAAATAAAAAAAAAACAACTGTCATTCTAGAAATGTGTACCCAGCAAAAATATCCTGCAAGAGTACAAGTAACAAAACTGTTTTCAGACCAGTAAAAACAGTATTTGCCACCAAAAAACCTGCATTAAAGAAAATAACTAAAAATTGTACTTTAGGCAGAAGGAAAATCCAGTCAGAGAGTGTAGAAATGAAGAGCAAAGAAAATAGAAAATATATCTAAATAAATAAGCAACTGTAGGTTTTCCCACTAAATGTGGAATGCAAGCTTAATCAGTTATAAAATAGCATTAAGAGGAAGGTTGACTGGGGAACTGAGGCAAATGGTGTCTGGTTTACACTTAATGATATCTAGTAGTTTAGTGAAGTTTAGGGGTGATGTCTTGAGGGAACTAACTAGAAAGTCTTTAAGGACTCTTTTGAGTAGAACATAAATGCTGGATGTTAACCCGAAGATCAGTATTCCAATCTCATTGTACAGATGAGGAAACTGAGGCCCAGGGAGGGCACATGGCTACTTGGTAGTTAAAGCAGGGCCAGGTCCCAGGTGCCCAGATTTCTCAGGGGGCACTTTCAACTTATAAAAGCTCATCCTGTTAGGGGTGTATGTTGAAATACTTCCATTTTCATGCACTCACATTGAATCCCACTCAGCCATGTTTTTTCTTTCTCATCCAACTTGTAAAAGCCTTTTAGGAGTTTAGCAACAACAATTTATCATTATTAGAAATGTGGAGAATTCATGGGGCACACCATATCCTGCTCAGTTATGCAAACATTAAGTGAAACCCATCTGGTCATAGACCCTTTGATAGGAATACTGTAAATAATAGACTTTATAGAGCATTTAATACGCAGAGCTCTCTCCTAAGCTCATTATAGTTAGTAACTCATTTAATCCTCAAAACAACTCTGTGAGTTATTACCACTTTATTTTATTTTTTAAAAAGGTTTTATTTATTTATTTTTAGAGAGGGGAAGAAAGGGAGAAAGAGGGAGAAAAACATCAATGTGTGGTTGCCTCTCACATGCCCCCTACTGGGGACCTGGCCTGCAAGCCAGGCATGTGCCCTAGACTGGGAATCAAACTGGTGATTCTTTGCTTTGCAGGCCCGCACTCAATCCAGTGAGTCACACCAGCCAGTGCAGTTATTGCCATTTTAAAAATGAGGAAACTGAGGTACAGAGGAGTTAAGTTACCTGCCTAGATGTTAAGACAATGCTTGGTTTCAAATCCGGGAGGCCTGGCTAGAGTACGTTCTTAACCCCACACTGGTAATTCACCAAATACTGGGTACCTATTATGTGCCAGACACTGTGCTAGGCACTGGGGATATTGAATAAAATACCTGCTCATGGGAAACTTACGGGCTAGTGAAAGTAACAGTCATATAAACAAGAAATTATAATGTCACTGACAAGTGCTCCAATAAAAAATGTGTAGAATGATGTGGAATACAAAATGGGACCTAGATGAGCTGGGAAAGGCTTCAAGGAAGAACTGCCGTTTTAGCTAACCGTTAAGGACTGAGTTAGAGTGTAATAGACAGAGTGGGAGTGTGTTTAATGAGAGGCTGGACTGGGACCAGCCCAAGAGATAGTCCGTTCAGGGAATGTCAAAAAGCTGGGCTTGGCTAGAGCACGGAGTGTGTGTTGGAGATGGGAGTGGGGCTATGGGGTGGGCAATGAAATGGCATTTGGAGCCAAAATTGTGAAGGTTTCTTTACATCTGTTAAGTTACTGGAATTTTGTTTTGTGAGGATCAGAAGAATGGCATGATGTGTTTTACCAAAAAGAACCCTGGACAGTGAAGAGGACACATTCATTCAACAGGTGTTAGCTGAGCAAGACCCTATGCAAAGTGACCAGATATGACCTCTGGTCTTGGGCAGCCAGCAGAGGTTCCGAAAGAGAAGATGTCTACCAAAACCTTGTATTTCAAGGAAGCCAATGTTGAGTTCACCTAAGTTCCCTCAAGTGCTTCAAGAGACCTGAGCTGCAGAGAGCAGTAAGGAAAATACTGTGATGTGTTAGAGAGAATTCCTCTTTAAGGAACCCATGCTGCTTTTTCCTCATGTTCCCATATTTGCTCCTTCTGTTCCTGCACAAGGGCCTGGCCCTGAGCAGATCTGCCAAGGGCCAGCTGTGGTGTGTGGGTTCTTGACTTCCTGTAGGAAACGTTTCCCGGCACGAGACCAGGTGACTATGAGGATACATTTTTTAAAGTTGGGGATGGTGAAACAAGGAAGGGCTTAGCACAGAGGCAGCAACAGGAGAGCCAAGCCTGGGCTGCCTGAGCTCACCAGAAAGTCAGAGAAAAGGGGCCGGCCATAGGGATGGGTTCAGAGGATCAGCCTGGGACACACTGCCAGCTGCCCATTGACAGAGTCTAGGAGACCTGTGCCTGTGAAGAAAGTAGTGGGGTGTGGGGGGAGAGAAAGGAAAGGGAATGGTGCAGGCTGCTCCCCAGAGGGAGAGCACATACTTGCTGGGGCCTTTGTCTTGAGGCTTTTCTCTCTCTTGCAGGTGGGAATCTTAGGGGAGGTCTCAGGGGAGGGTTTAGTAGCATATTCATCAGTTCCCCAGATGCCCCCTTTCAGGGTCATGGTCTCCTCTGATTGGGCAGAGACAGGGCAGGGGGTCTTTAGTCACTGCAGTTCTGGAGAAGCCCACCTGGTTTTGCTGCTTTTCTGGGCCTGGAGCCGAAATACAACTGAGGCCCAGATGTTGTCTCCAGGGAGGAAAGGCCAGGAGAGGGGAGGGGAGGCTACCCTGGAGGAGAGGCCCTTGTGATCCCAGTTTTGCCCCCTGCCAGGCCCTTGGGGACTTCGCCCTGGTGACAGTCTGTACCTGGCTGTAAATTGCTCCGCCACAGTGTCCAGCCATCTGTCTCAGTTTCCCTACTCCACTTGTCAAGGAGTTTTCCTAGCTTCTCACTATCCTGTCTCAGTTCTTATTGTAAATTTGTCAGCTTGCTTCACATTGAAGTGATAAGTGCTATTGGAAATGTCTACAATCTCCCACCGCCTTTCTGCAAAAACAGACATCTCTTGGTTTTGGCTGTGGTGTTTTGAAGATTTGACACATTACATATCAGCGTCATTTCTCAGCTCCTTTCCTTAGACTCAGTGCCACTCTTTTGCGCCCCAAATTTTCATCTAAGTTCAGTGGAAGGAGACTTCCATGAAAAGTAAGACTGTCAAACCATCAGCCCCAGTGCCTTGAAAAGGTTCACAGAACCTGGAGCTCTCTCCCAGTGAAACAAAATAGCCTGGGGGGAAGCAGGGGCCTGCCATCTCATCCCAGTGTCCAGCTCTTGTGCACCTGTTATCTTCAGTGCTTTTGTGACATCTGCTTACTTTGAAGCATTGTGGGTTTCTTAGGGTACTGCAACCTACATTTGAAATGTTCTTCCTGTGAGAAATTATGCATCGATTTAGCATATTTTGAGCAAGGCTTGCCTGTCCAGGTGGGAAAACCATGACGTTATTACAACAAATAGATCTTTAGGGGCAGAGGCAGCCCTGGCCCATCTCAGGTACTTCCTGCCTACAGGTCCGTCAGTAGGTTCATGGCTTATTTCCCTGGCTTTTTGTTCTGCACATCCCAAAGCTCATCTGTAGGTAACACTTACCTGTTCCTGCATCCTCCCAAACCAGGGGGCCACTTCAGAGTCCGCCTTCATCCTTGGATCAATGTTTATACATAATTAACTATTGGTGAAATGAATGAATTCCTTCTCAGTTTCCTCTGCCACCTCTCACTGTGACTGATGGCTTATTTATTTAGTGGTTACCTTATCTCGGAATGCTACAGGCAGTCAGAGAATGAGGCTGGAGGGAGAGTTACGTGATGTGTGACCTGATATGAGGTGCCGTCTGGTAGCTCTTATCTCTACTTCCCATCTCCTGCTCCTCCTGTGTGGCCCACCCCTGGTCATGAGACACCCTGTTTGTCCTTATCCTCCTCCAGCCTTTCTTTCAGAATCTGCTGCAGACATCTGATTCTGTTCTTTTGGTCCAGAATCCCTCCCCATTTCTTTGGGAACGCCACCCCAGTTTCTTTGTGATTTTCCTTTGGGGAACACCCCTGCCCCTTGGGAGCTGTCTTGTTGAGAGACTGTCAGTCTAGGTGTGTTGCCTTCAGGTCGAGAAGTGAGCGCGTGACCCAGGCTGAGCCCATGAGTCTGTCTGGGTGATGGGGTTCCGAGAGGAGTGACACAAGAACTGGGGAGGGGCTGGGGAACATTCCTTCTGTCAGGGGTGACTGTCCCTTCATGCCCACTCCCTGAATCTGTGGCACTTCCTTTGTTCCTGTGCTTCTCAAGGCCCAGTTGTTCAACCTTTCTTCTGATGCTGCAACATCTGCTTCCAATAACTTAGTTTTTCCTGAAGTAAGCCAGACCGTGTCACTGTTATGATCAAAGCCCCTGGAAAGGCCACCCTCTGCTCCCTCTTCTCCGTGCTCTCCTTGCCACTCCCTTGCTTAAAGATCCAGTGGCCGCACACTTCTACGAGAATAAGACCCAAGCTCCAGCCACAGCCGGCCGCCCTTGGTGCTCTCTCTACCCCACTGTCTCTCTTCCACCTCGCTCACCTCTCTTCCTTCCTGGAGTGTTCCACGTGCTGTCATGTGGGGAGTTCACACACGTGCCGCCTCTGCCCATAGGGCTCTCGGCGTTGGCCTCCCATGACCTTCCCAATTCTAACCCTCAGTTAGGGGCTCTCTCGACACATCTGGTTCTATCCCATCATAACGCTTACCTCAGTCTGTAATGGCATATCCATGTGTGGCTTATTTGATCATTGTTTGTCTCCTTCACTAGCCGATAACTCTATGAGGGTAAGAACTTTATTTTTGTCCCTGTTTGTATTCCAGTATTTCACACAGCACTTGCTATGTCACAGGAGTCCAAAACATTTTTGTGGAATGAAAACTTAAAAAGAAAAAAAGTACAACCTGACCTCATCAGACCACCTGAGGTATGAACTGTGCTCCCAGTCTTCCTCTCCTCAGGATGTCTGAGTGTCTTCTGTTCTCTTCGGGCTCAGGTCTGTTCCAGGCAATGGCGACTGGGGAGGCTTCATCAAACACACAAGCATCATCTTTGTAACACACTTCCCCCAGCTCTGCTTTCCCTGCAGAATGTCCACCTCATACCGCTGATTACATTCTCCTATGGACGCCCATTTCACGTAGGATTATCAGCCTTGAAGGCAGGAACCGGGGGTGTGAAGATGAATTCTTATTCTGGTTCTGTGCAGCTGGGTGGACATTAGCTAATTCATTTAATCTTGTTAAATCTTAGTTTCCTCATCTTTAAAATGGGGATAATATCTGTTCCACTGTATAATACCTGGTGGAGTTGAGACTGTGAAGAGATAATGAATGTCTAAGCAGTTGGGAAAATTGCTAAATGGATTTAAAGTACAAGAAATATTTATCATTACCGTATACATTTCTGATTTCCATTATAATATTTGGTCTTTTATAGGCATTCTCCAACTACTGTAATGCCTTAATCTACTTGCTTTTATTTCATCTAGTAAATGAAATAAGATGTACTACTAGTCACACTGAGTACCTACCAAGAGCCAGGCACAGAGCTAAGGGCTTCACATGTCATATTTCATTTACTATCTGTGAGACAGGTATTAATTTTCCTCATTGGACTGAAAACTGGGGCCAGCAGAGTTTGAACTACTTATTCAAGGTCACGCGGTTTACAAAAATCTGAGCCCGCCAATACCAAGGCCAGTGCTTTTCACTAGGACCCATGGGGCCCCTACTGCAAACCCCTTAGGTGTCCGGCCAAAGGTCATACTGTGCTAAGTGACTGCCTTGCTCTGGGTACCCTGTTGGCTGACAGAATCCCTCCCTCCCTTTCATTTACTGTTTACCATGTCAGCGGAATTTCACAAATAAGCAGAAGCTTAGTGAGAGAACCTGGGTAGCCTATAGAAAGTTGCAACAGGACACTTACTATTGTAATACCACAATACCCAGAAGAAAACTGGATATAGTGTAAAAATCATGCCTTGAAAGACAATGGAGAGCAGTGGAAACAATGAGTAGGAGGGGAACTAAACTAGAGAAGGAAGATCCTTTTCTAGGCCAACCTGTCCCTGTTTATTTTCTTCCCTGGGGCTATTTGACTTTTCTGAGCATGGATGTGGACTTGACCTAGGGAAACAGGAACCACAGAGGTTGTGACTGTCGGTGGGGCTGGTAGGACACATGAGAAACCAGAAGAGCCCCAAAGGTGTCTGGTTTTCACCAGGGACACTTGCCCAGCTCTGGGGAAGCTGATAAGAAGGCTCACCTGGGATCAAACACTCACTAAATCTGGGCCTGTGCTGCTTGCATCACAGGCCAGTTTTGTTTTGAATTTCTTTTCTGGGACTTGCGGGGCCCTAGGGATCATTTTCAGTTCTTCCCTTTGGCATCTGTACTCTACAGGAATGGTGTCTAGGTTTTCTGGGGCCAAGTAGCTTTTTGCAGACATTGTCGCCCCCTGCTGTCAAAGAGCTAAGCTTTGCAAGCACTGGAACCTGCCTTTAGTTTTCTTTGTCCTGACACTGTTCTCCAAAGAATCAGGGCTTTAACCTGGAGGTCAATTCCAACGTCTGAGATTTTGTCTCCCTGGTCGCCTCTGCTCCTGAGTGTTAAGTGCCCAGATGCGCAGACGCCTGTGGCTGCCAGGTCCTCATCTGTAAAATGGGGTCAAGGGTGGTGTTTGTGCATGAAGCGAGGCAGTGCATAAAGTTCTAAATATGCTCTGCCCTGCAGTTAGTGCTTGGTAAATAGTTGTAATGGTAGTGGGGATGGTTGTTAAGGTCTTCTTCAGAGCTCCTCAGAGCAGGCAGCACTGGGTCTTTCTCAGCAGTGGTGACAGCTGCCCTGACTCCAGATGTTCTGGGACACTCAGAAGTTCTCAACCCTCTGCACAGTAGGACACCTGGGGCCAGGGGCCTGGTGTCTAAAACTGAGGAGGAAGGGAGGAAGAGGAAGGCCTGGACTGGGCAAGGTAAGTGCCAGGAAGTGGTTAGTGTTGGCAATTCTCAAGCCCCAGGTCTGTGGAAGCTGACCTGAGGTTGCTCAAGCTGTCTCTGAAAAACTGCCTTTCTGCAGATTGTACCTTGGTCCCCTCTTAGTAGATGAAACTGCTGGCCTCCCTGAGATGGAGGCACCCTGAGTTAGCTGATCTACAGGTCGAATGGAGGACAGTGGTTAGATATTTCAAAATAGATCCTGACGTGGTGAACTACTTTCTTGTCTCACTATGTGGGCCTCGTGTGGTGGGTGTTGGGGAGTCCTGGGTGTGAGGAGGTGGAAGCCTGCCTGGGAGCTTCCTGGTGCCAGCCTCTAAGGGAGAGGCAGACTCACTCTGGGCCTCAGTTGCCCAACTTTGCAGGAGCTCAGACCTTTAGAGTCTGTGGCTGCAGCCCTGGATTGTGCCCGTTTCCTGTTTTTCAGTTTCTCTAGCTCTCAGATTCCGGTCTTAGTAGCGCCCCTAGCAGCGGTCTCAGAGGTTTCTTTCCTGGCAACAGAGAAGCTGTCCCATCAGTCTTCAGTTTGAAAGCACACACTGTCCCTTGGGCACCCATCTGCATTCCCCCAGATCTTGGCACCGCTGTGGGCCCGCCCATGGTCCTCTCACCCAGTGTGCTTTACTTCAGCTCTGGCTTGAGTGGACACAGCTGGCTGCAAAGCCCCTGGACTTCTGTCTCTGTGTCCCAAACTGCCTACCACACAGGGAGGCAGTGGGGAGCAGCATGCGCGATGGGTCAGAGTCTGAGGCATTCCAGATGACCTTGGCCTTCCTGGGCAGCTCACAGACCCAGCAGGGTCTTGCTCACTCTGAGCCACCCGTTATTTTCTGTCCCTTTGGCAGTATGACTCTCGGCTTTGAAATTTCTACCTGCTTGCACGTTGCCACATTCATGGACTTAGGGTTGGGCCTTGTGATTTTGTTCTGTTCTTGGGGTGCTGGATAAAAAAGACAAGATGTTCAGTTAAATTTAAATTTCAGGTAGACAAGGAATTATTTTTATAGTTTAAGTATGCCCCAAATATTACACGGGATTTAAAAAAAAAGCTTCCTTGTCTATCTGAAATTGAAGTTTAACTGGATGTCCTATGTTTTCATTTGCTAAATCCGGTAACCTTATGCTGGTTGGTCTGCCTGTCAGGGACCCCCTGAACTGATGAACTTTCTGGGGGAGGCTTCAGACCTGACAAGAGGGGCCTTAAGAGAGTTGTCGCCCATAATTTCTTCTTTTGACTGGACTTGAAGGCAGGATTGTGCCCCTCCTCCCACTCCCTTACTTCAGATGCTCTGGGTAGCTCCTGCAAGGGCCCGTGGGCTCGGTACATTGTGAGCCATTTGGGAGTGGGCCCCCTTTCCTGGAGAGTTACCCAGTAGGACTGTCTGCCTACTTGGGGGCCATGTTTCCTGAGATGGTGCAGGCTGGTGAGCAGCAGGGAAACCTTGAGAGGAAGTTCCCAAGAACACAGGCCTGGATGCCTGCCAGCTGGGGATTTGCCCTGAGCTAAGTGGGCTTCCTCTGGGTGTCTCACGCCATCTTGCAGGACGTGGTGGTTCATTTAGTATTTTTCTTCAGCACATGATATAGGATAAAGGGCAGGCCAAGGCCATGGTCTCTGCCTGGTGGCCTTTCCGTGTCCTGGCCTATGCTCCATCTCAGAACTAGGGGGCCAGCTACTTTGTTATGTACATGAGGGGAAACAATTTGACCAGAATCCACTCTCGTGCTCTCGGCCTAGTGCTTAGCATGAGGCTGTCTCTCTGGGGTGCTGGGGAGGCGGGTGCAGAGGAGGGTGACCAGAGGCAGGAGGTTTTCCCATGCCCCGAGCTCTGACAGCAGTTCTGCTTATTGCATCTCTTCTTAGAAGAGATGACATAAAGTGTCAAAGACAAATATTTACTGGAGGCAAAGTCTGAACACTTCAAATAAGATTTAGTGACTCATCCGGTGCAGGGGAACTTGGGACCTGAGAATCCCTGGAGGTTATACACCAACAACCTGGTTAATCCTAGGGAGGAGGACAGGGATGCCTCCTGGTGTTTATGTTTTGAAATTTCCCCTTTTCTCCTCACAGGAAAAGTAAGTTTTATCCTTGGGCTGTGAAGCCAAGGAGGCCTCTGGAAGCCTGTGATCAGTGACTGACAACTTCAAGGTCTGAACACTAGTGATAGAAAGCTTCTGGGCTCAGAGAACCCCGTTACCTTCTCCATCCTCTGCCCTTTGCTGTCTGCTCATTTCCAGGAACCCATGTCACCTTGCACGTCACATCAACAAGTTCCCTTAGAGATACAGAGGTTACCCCACTTTCCCCTGCCTCCACAGAGCCCATCTGAAAGGGGGCTTCTTTCTTTAAAAGAACAGCTCCTGAGAACCAAGATGGCGGCGTAGGTAGACACACTGCGCCTCCTTGCACAACCAGAACTGACAGAAAATCCAATGGCAAGGAAGTCTGACACCAAGGAAATAAAAAATAAACATTCATCCAGACCAGTAGGAGGGGCGAAGATGGGGAGTCGGGCGGAGAGGACTCGCATTGCCGTGGCGGGACCGAGACTGGCGGAGTGTGGGACGAATGGGGCAGGCAGTCTGACCACTAGCAGACCCTGCGGCCCCACATTTGCGCAGATAAACTGAGAGGGCCGGACTCAGAGTGGCGGAGAGAGGGGCAGGTAGAGCGGCGGGTAGCCCCCCGTGGCCCCACACTCGAGCACAGATAAACTGGGATGAACGTCGGGGAGTGAAGCAGACCGTGCAACCCAGGGCTCCAGCTTGGGGAAATGAAGCCTCAGACCTCTGATTGAAAACGCTCGTGGGGGTTGGGGCGGCAGCAGGAGAGACTCCCAGCCTCACAGGAGAGGTTGTTGGAGAGACCCACAGGGGCCTAGAGTGTGCACAGGCCCACTTACTCGGGAACCAGCACCAGAGAGGCCCAGTTTGATTGTGGGTAGCGGAGAGAGTGACGGAAATCCGGTGGAGTGGAGGGGGCGCCATTGCTCCCTCTCGGCCCCTCCCCCACGTATAGCGTCACAGCACAGAGACCAGCATTACCCCCCCAACACCTAAGGCTCCGCCCCTTTAAGTAACAGACGTGCCAAGACCAAAAAAAAAAAAAAAGGCCCAAATGACAGAACACTTCAGAGCTCCAGAAAAAATAAAACTAAGTGAGGAAGAGATAGCTAACCTATCGGATGCACAGTTCAAAACACTGGTTATCAAGATGCTCACAGACTTGGTTGAATCTGTTCGAAAACCAGATGAAAAAATGAAGCCTATGCTAAGAGAAACAAAGGAAAATGTACAGGGAACCAATAGTGATGCGAAGGAAACTGGGACTCAAATCAACACTGTGGACCAGAAGGAAGAAAGAAACATCCAACCAGAAAAGAATGAAGAAACAAGAATTCGGAAAAATGAGGAGAGACTTAGGAACCTCCAGGACATCTTGAAACGTTCCAACATCCGAATTATAGGGGTGCCAGAAGGAGAAGAGGAAGAACAAAAAGTGGAAAACTTATTTGAACAAATAATGAAGAACTTCCCTCATCTGGCAAAGGAAATAGACTTCCAGGAAGTCCAGGAAGCTCAGAGAGTCCCAAAGAAGCTGGACCCAAGGAGGAACACACCAAGGCACATCATAATTACATTACCCAAGATGAAACAGAAGGAGAGAATCTTAGAAGCAGCAAGAGAAAAGGACACAGTTACCTACAAAGGAGTTCCCATAAGACTGTCAGCTGATTTCTCCAAAGAGACCTTACAGGCAAGAAGGGGCTGGAAAGAAGTATTCCAAGTCATGAAAGGCAAGGGCCTACATCCAAGATTACTGTATCCAGCAAAGCTATCATTTAGAATGGAAGGGAAGATCAAGTGCTTCTCAGATAAGGTCAAGTTAAAGAAGTTCATCATCACCTAGCCCTTATTATATGAAATGTTAAAGGGAGTTACCTAAGAAAAAGAAGATAGAAAATATGAACAGTAAAAATGACAGCAAACTCACAGTTATTAGCGACCACACCTAAAATAAAAACAGGAGCAAACTAGGCAAACAACTAGAACAGGAACAGAACCATAGAGATGGAGATCACATGGAGGGTTGTCAATAGGGGAGTGGGAGGGGAAGAGGGGGAGAAAGGTACAGAGAATAAGTAGTATAGATGATAGGTGGAAAATAGACAGGGGGAGGGTAAGAATAGTGTAGGAAATGTAGAAGCCAAAGAACTTATAAGTATGACCCATGGACATGAACTATAGGGGGGGAATGTGAGAGGGAGGGAGTGGGCAGGATGGAGTGGAGTGAGGGGGGGGAAATGGGACAACTGTAATAGCATAATCAATAAATATATTAAAAAAAGCAGCTCCTTCTGCTTTCGCTTGAGTTCTTAGTATTGGGTTGGCTGAAAAGTCCATTTAGTTTTTTCCATAAAATATAAGACACATTTTTCATTTTCATGAATAACTTTACTGATTTGGGTATTTTGAGTATGTCGGCTACTCTTGCTATTGGCTTCTAGTGGGGAGAGGCCAGGGGTGCTGCTAAACACCTTCCAACGCATAAGAAAGCCCCATGGCAAAGAATTATTTGGCCAAAATATCAATAGTGCCAAGAAACTTTGCAAATCACTTTTGACGCATGGGATCAGTCATAGCACCTTCTCCATACACTGCACGAATCTTTTTTTTTTTTTTTATTTCAGTTGTGTTTTTACCTTCCTTAAAATAATAAAACATACTATGCCAAAAATGTTGCATATTTTCTTCCATCTTCAATATTAAAATGGCCACACAAATTCACCAATTTTGATGTTTTTTAAAAATGCATGCTGATATGACACCTGTCATAATACAATCTAACACAATTGTTTTGAATGATGTTAAATACAACTAAACGCTACTAGAGCAATTGAACGGAAAAAAACCAGACAAACTTTTTGTCCAATCCAATACATTACCCCCACCCTCGATATTATCCTTTTGTTGCATTTCAAATCCTAGGTGCCCCTCAGAATCTTCTGTTGGGACTTGCCCAGTTCTTCCATCAGGGGGAGGGCTACTGCTGCCAGTTGGTATTTCTAAATGGAGCCCCTTCCCTTGGGCTCTTTTCCACTCTCCCCCACCACTTGCCCACCTGGCAGCTCTTAGGGAGTGATTGATGGCATCTCTCATTACATTCATTGCTGGAGGGAGAAGGTGGAGAGGCTGAATGAAAGAGAAGGGCCTGGCCCTGGGGTGGGTGGGCTTATCTCTCTGGAGGGCCCTGGAGGTCCTTTGTAATATCTTGAATTTCATGCACAGGTCTCTGTGTGGTCAATGAAGTAAGTTTTTAGTTAAAAGGAATGTTTTAGAAAGAACTGGATCCCAGGATGATGCCCTGGTGTGAGAAGAATAGTTTAATCTTAAACAAGGCATAAAAAGAATTTGCCATAACGGTGATTATATTAAAATAAAGAATTTCTATTTCTTAGACATCTTAAAGACAAGGTGCATGCCGGAAGATATTTGCATATAACTTGCAAAGGGTCAGTCTCAAGATTATATAGATAGGACTTTTATAATTCAATAAAGAGATGGCAGCTCAACAGAAATATGATAAATGACACAAACAGGTGTTTCACAGGAAAGGAAACATTGTAGCTAATAAACACATGAAGAGGTATTGAACCCCTTTCATTATCAAGGAAACAAATTCAGACAAGTTAACATTTATCTGTTTAATTGGTAAATATTGCAAAGTCTGTCAATATAAGGAACTGGAAAAGATACAGCCATTCATTCATTTATTTAATAAAAATTCATCCAGCCCTACCTACTTTGCAGTAGGCACTCTTTTAGGTGCTCAGGCTGTAGCAGAGAATAAAAAGATGAAAAAAATGACAGGTCTTGTGGTGGTTTGCACTCTTCTGGGAGGAGATGAACACACAGCAGTAAGTATAAGATTAACTAGTTACCTAGTGTGCAGGAGAGGGAGGTATGGAGGAGGGCAAGGACAGCTGAGCATGATGGGAGGGACTGTGCAGTAATTTTCAACTTAAGGGGAGCAGGTCGGGGTACACCTCACTGAGGAAGTGACATTTGAGAAAGATGTGAAGGACAGAATTGTGCGGCTGCCTGGGGGGAGAGCATTCCAGGCCCAGGGCAGAGCCGGTGCAAGAGCCTGGAGGTCAAGGGGATTTCTTACACCTTGTTGATGGAATGTAACCTAGTACAACTTCTTTGAAAACCAATTTGGCATTATCTTGTAGATTTACACAGCAATTCTACCCCTAAGTATATACCGGAAAGACAATCTTAGACGTGCACTAGTAGAAATGTATAAGAATGTTCATAGCAACAGTTGCCCACAAGAGCAAACAAAGAACTCAAATGTCCAGGTATAGGGCTCTAAACCATGCTGTCTAGACATATGTTCTGGTTATCTACTGCAGTATGACAAACCACCCCCAAACTTAGTGGCTTAAAACACTAAGAATCATTTTATTACCTTTCATGGTTTCTGTGGGTCAGAAATTTGGTAGGTCATAGAACGGATGGCTTGTCTCTCCTCTGCAACATCTGGAGACTCAGCTGGGAAGACCTGAAGAGTAGGAGGTGACTCAACAGCTGGGGTCTAGAATTATCTGGAGATGTCAGAAGTCACATGGTTTGTGGTTGATGCTGGCTGTTGGCTAGCACATCAACTGAGCTGTTGGCCAGAAAACCTACATATTGCCTCTCCCTGTGGCCTCTCCATGTGGGATAGTTTGGACTTTCTTACAGCATGGTGGCTGGGTTCGAGCATGTGTCCTCGAAGAGCAAGGCAATAGTACATGGACTTTTTATGATTTAACCTTGAAAATCACAGTGTCACTTCTGTCTTACCATATTGGTGGGAGCAGACACAAAGGTTCCAAGGGGAAGGGACAGAGACACCACTTCTCAATGGGAAAAAATATCGAGATAACATTGTAAGGAGCATATGGGATGTGAGATACTGTTGTGACTATCTTTGAAAAACACCATCTGCTACAGTCCACCCTCTGGCCGTGATAATTTACATCCCTCTTATATGCCAACTACACTCATTCCTTCCCCCAGACTTCCAAGACTTATTTCATTATGACATCAGCTTAAGGTTGGCAATCTCATAGTTTAAATCATGTTCAAATGAATGAGGCTACCCAGGTGTGGTCCTCAAGGACCAACTTGAGTATATTCCTCTCGATCTGAAGAACTGTGAACTAAAGGGATAAGTTTTATGCTCCCCACATAGCCAACATACAATGGTGGGTTCATACAGAGGGTAAAAAGGTGGCATATAGTGGTCATTGTCTGTAGGAATTCTGAAATCTATCTGGACTCATATTGGAAGTCTGTTCCATAGTTGCGTCTCAATTCTACTCCCTGGGAGTTGTTCTATGTGCCTCTGCATTCTTCCCTCTGGTTTCTTGGAATTTTGGTTTTACCTTCTAGAGGAAAAGGGTAGGATGTTGTGAGTCTGAGAGAATAACAGGATGGGCAGAGTTGAGAGTAGGTGACCAAGGCATCACTGAGGAAGGGACATGTAAACCAAGACCAAAATGGGGGAGGAGGAAGCCAAGTGAAGCATGGGGTGAAGTGCATTCTGGGTGGAGGGAACAGCATGTGCAAAGCTGCGATGCAGAAAATGATAATAATGGAAATACATTTTATGCCAGCTATTTTTAAAGGTAATTTTCACCACAGTCCTGTGAAGTAGGTACTGTCACAGGGCTGCAGTTCTTACCCAGGAGGAGGCCATCGAACCTGGAGCTGTGGGTAAGGACAAGAATGGCAGGAGACGGAGCTGGAGCCTCGTGGAGGGCCTGGGTCATGTCCAGACTGGTAGGCCATGGAAGAGGAGTTTCAGTTTTATTTTATGTGCCATGAGAAGCTACTGAAAGTATTTCAGCAGGAGAGTGCATGCTATAACGTACATGTAAAAATCAACAGTGATGAACTTTGTTTTTATAAAAAAATTATCTTTTATGCTTAGGTTTTGTTTTATTTGTAATTAGCTTTCATTTTCTAAAAACTACATATTGTTCATTTGGAAAACACAGAAGTAGAAGATGAAAATTACCTCTAATCTCAACCCGCTGCAGACAATAGATAATCATTGTTAACCTTGGAATATAGTAACCTTGACATGCAGTTTTCCAGTCATTGATAAATATTTATCTTTTAGCATAACCGGAATGACCACACTGGATTCATTATTTTGTCCACCAGTACCTAAGAAAAACATAGTGTTACATGATAGTTTTGTACCAAGGTTTTGTAGGACAAAATGGACATTGGTAAGGAAAAAAGAACCAGAGGCATGGGGTGGAAGGTGGAAAGAAGCCCGTTGAGTTCCAGGGGAGTTAGCCAGCAGAATGGGTTGTGTCCAGGGCATGGGTTTAGGTTGTCACTCGGGAAGGCTACATTTGAGCCACATGTGTGCTTGCTGAAGATCCCCTTTTCTCTGAGTTCTTCAAGGAACCGGCATCTCTTCTTTCCCTGCAGGCCTTAGCCACAAAACCCAGCCCTCCTGTGCAGCTCACAAAGGGGAGAGGTTGTCCTGTGCTGCTCTGTGGGCCTCTCATCTTCCTCTTCTCCCCACTGCCACTGGGCCGTGATCCCTGTGTGAGAGGATGGGTAAAGCCGTCAGCCTCAGCCTACCTCACCTGTTTATAGTCGCCAGCACACCTATGTCACAGTGAGTGCTTTTTATGTGCGTCATTTTGATTCATCCTTCCTACAGTTCTTAGAGCTAACACATATTACCCTTTTTACTGGCAGAGAAACTGAAGCTCAGAGACAAAAAGCAGCTAGAGGGTGGTAGAGCCAGGTGAACTCCAATGTCAGGCCTGGAATTCCACGTGTTTAACCACTTCTTCATACAACTTATGTCCCCTCAAAACCCTTCTTCCTTGTCCTTCTGGTTTGTTGGGCTGGGCTGCCTATGAGCACTGTCAGTGGTGAGGTCAACCAGCTTCTACAGCTGGGGGTATTAAGACATGTAAATAAGGGGTAAGTGCTTGGCAGGCAGATCGATCAGGGAGAGAAAGCTGGTTTGGGGAAAGCAGGGCTACCTGCTTTAAGATCAGGCCTGAACGCCTGAATCCTCACATTCACTGGGGACCCTGCCACAGCTGGATCAGGTTGGAGTGACTTTCCCAAAGCCAGTTGGGAAAATCTCCAGGCTGCCAGGCCACCAGCTGCTGCCCCTCCCTTCCATTCATGGAAAAGTACAGGCAGCACTGGTGCCTGAAAGCCTTCAGGCAAATGCCTGGCTGCTCTGTGGACTCACAATGGCAAGCGCTGACTCGTTTGTCCTTGGTCCAGGGATGGAGGAAAATAGTTTCCCAAAAAAGCATTTTAAAAAAATGTGGAAAATATCCACAACCCAAGTGTCTGCACAGAGTGGGGGCGGGAAGTCTTCTAGACGGGGCTTGCAGCGGAAGATTCCGCTTGCAAAGAGTCAGGGAAGGAATGTGAAACCCTATCAGCCCAGGAGGAGAAATGCATGTGTGCCTTTCACTTTCTGCCCGCTCTTGCCAGGGGCCAGGAACCTGATAGAGCCGGGGAGTCTCAGCTTCCTGACAGGCAGGGTTCAGCACGTGGGCACATGCTGGTCATCCATCTGGAACACGCACCTATCGCCTTGTGGATGCTGGGGTTGTCTGAGCCTTCCAGTGCTAATCTACTCTGTTAACTGTCCCTCACTTCCTACCTTGTCCTTGTGCACAGTTTTACATACTCTCTCATTTGACACTAGCAGCGAATGAGATACTGCTGGGCCTATTGTACAAAAGAGGAGACTCAGGTTCAGGGAGGGAAGGTGTGTGCCTAGGGCCACACAGACCTCAGTCATCTGTCACTCCAGAGTCTGCACAGCCTGCCCCACAACCTTGTCCCTCAGATGCTCTGTGGGTCCCTGCTGTAGTTACCTTAGAAGCAGGAAGTGCTGGGGAATAAGTGCCCTGGAATCAGGAGCCTGGCTTTCTGTGACACTGTGCCTGGGCCATAGCTGGCTTCTGGATTGTGAAAAAGAATGAATGCATGGCCTTGGGCAAGTCGCTGCCCCTCCTCCGTGCCTCAGTTTCCCCACCTGTACAATGCAAGTATAGAACTGGATGATGTCTGAAGTCTAAGTCCTTCCCCATTCAAGAGTTTTGAGGGGCTGGACTTTCGGATCAAACCCGAACTTCCTCGCTCCTGTCAATGAGGCCATCACCTGCTCAGTCCATTCGGCTGTGTTTTCCTGCACAGACTGTTTGCCATGACCTTTCCGTACCCACCTCACCCTGGTGACGTGAGCTGAGCACAGGGTCTGGAAGGTGAAGGCCTGCATTTGCCTCTGTGTCTCTACACAGAGGCCAGGCCAGTAGCACCCATCAGGCACTTGGCAAGCCTCTTTGCACGCCTGCATGGCCCAACCCTGGGAGGGCAGAGTGAGGCCGGGGTTTGGATGAGGGAGAGAAAGGTGTGGGTGACAGTCACGTGAGTAGGAGAATCTTGGTCTCAGAGCCGAGGTGGGGATGTGCAGCTTTCAGCTGAGGGTCAGGGTGAGGTTCTGACCAGGACGAGGAAATGCTATGACTCTGCCACCCTGGACCAGCTGTCTTTGGATCTAGATTGAATGTTTGGGGGAAGGCTGGTGGTATACTTACTCTTGATAGTCTTAGATGTTGGGTGTCCCTTGACTGGACTAGTGGTGTGGGGCACTAAGGGGGGCTCTGACAGATGTCAAGGAGCTGAGTCCCTGCAGTACCTGGGTGTGCTCGAGGGGGTCGGAGGGCTTGTTTTTCACATCCTGTGAGTGGCTGAGCATCTTCTGGAGGTTCTGTTGACATGGCTCCTCTGCGTGGGGGGTCATATATGTAGAGCTGGCTTAGGAAGGGAGGGAGGGCTGGCACTGGGGATCGGGTGGGGCTGCGTTTCTGCGGGAATGGCCTACCTCTGGGTGTGCAAGGATGGCGGAGGGTGGTAGGGTGGTGGTGTGTATCCAGGCTTCCCCAGCCCAGCCACCATGTTTGAAATTCAGTTTATTGAGTTTACAGTAAAGGTTTTATGGGGCTTTCCTGGAAGCTTCTCATGATGGAAACTCTTGTGCTGGCAGTTTGGTGGCTGGTGTCTGGTTTGCTTGGGAGAGGTTGAGTCAGGCCCTGTCTTGATGGAAATTTCCTCTGCCTGGGTCACTTGAGGGGAGCAGGCTTGGGGCCCAGTGGGCCTGCCAGGTTCTTGGAGGGGATGGGTTGTCCTGCAGCTTGGTCCCGAATGGACCCTCACTGTTTTCCTACCTGTCTATCCTCTGTCAGTTCCAAACACCTTCTTAGGGGAAGCTGTGGTAAAAAGTTACCCTAGTTATTCAAGCCATTTTCATTATTTTCCACATATTTGGGAAGCATGAGGTGTTGGTCTGCTGAGCCAAAACAAGCCAACTCCACAAAAATGGACTTGCTGATTATAAACAGCAGAAACACACAATACGCAGCCACATCTAGCTCAGGAGCCTTTCCCCTGGCATGAAGCGCCACCACCTGCCCCTCAGAAGCTCCTTTGATTTTTCCAACATCCTCTTGGAGTCCCACTTCACAGCTTCCTCTCCACCAGGCTCACGTTCCAACCTCAGGACACCTGCTTCCATGGGGAGGAAGCAGGGCTTGGGCTCCATGGACTCTGAAAAGGCCCCGAAGCCCAGTTTATGAATGAGGGTGGCTCTGTCCCACCAAGGCCCTGAAATGGAGACTGAGTCCCAAGCTACCAACCTCCCTTGGCTGCTCGTGAGACTGTCAGATCCTGTCATGCCGGGTCATGTGCCTCCCACGTGCATTTTGTTTGAGCATTTGCGTCACTGGTGGAGGTGATCCTTAGAATGCAGGAACATTCTTAAATCGGGATGCACTCCTCAGTATTTGAGTGAAGATTGTGGCAGTCAGCTGGGTTGTTAAGGTTTCTCTGGGCACTGATGTGTGTCCGTTTCTATGAGAGTGTCGAGGAAGACTGCCCCAGCGTCACTTCCCTAGGAGCGAATGTGGTCCCTCCACAATGCTGGTGGACAGCCCCCTTTCTATTGGCCCCAGGTGTCCAAGCTTGGTCTGTGCTGCCCATCACCAGAGAAGCCAATTGTGCTTTCATGGACTTCTCTGAAGGGAGGTTGGCCTGGATAACCATGAGGCTTTCTGACCTGAGGTGTTTGGGAAGCCTGTTGGAGTGGACAGGTATCAGCTTTTGAGTCCAGCAGACATGGGTTCAAGTTCCAGATCTCCCACTCACTCGATTTTCTTCTCTGCTAAAAAGATAATAATATCGAGGCTGCTCTGAGAAATAAATGAAGCAAAGCATATAGAGTACCTGGAACTCGGATGGCGCCTTACTCTTATTTCTTTCTCTCCATGTCGAGGCAGTTGTGTGCTTATGGTATGGGCTCCACTCTGTAAACAGCCCTGCATTTTAAAATAAACAACCACTTAGCTGCATTTGATACATGATATATACACACATGAATGTTTGTATCTTGTTTTGATTTCTCCCCACTGTCTGTGTTTCCAACCAGTTTGTCTGGATGAGTGTGTCTATCCTGGGTGGCAGAGCCCCAGGGGGTGCCGAGCCACACCAGGCACAATGGTCTGCCTTGTCGTGATGACGAGGGTGCGGAGGACACCCGTCCTACATGCACAATTACATTTGACTGCGCACTCACACTGAGAGGGTAGAAGGGCTGATGAGTGACTAGCTACCGCTGAGGCCTCCGAGGACACACAGCTGGAGGAGCAACGGGACCAGGCCCAGCACGCAGGCTGAGCTTGGGGACTGAGCTCAAGGCTTCCCAGGATGGCCCCCTCTTTGCCTCCCTCCTCCCCTCCCCAGACATTCCTTTCTTAATGTGCTCCTGAGCCCCTTTTCTTCTGGACTTGGCTTGATTTTCCATGTGGCTTCTAAGGAGCATAATCTAAAGGACAAGGCAACCCTTTCCTCAGACCCTCCAGACCTGGGGTGGCTGAGGGCTCAGTCACCTGCAGCCTGAGGGCCCCAGGGAACCAGAGCAGGGGCCCTGGGGCCAGAGCAGGGACATGGCCATTTGTCCAGGGGCCCGCAGACTAACTGGCTTTAGACGGTAATGGTCAGCTGGTCGGTCTTTTTTCCTCCTGAAATTGTGTGTTCATGGCGTATTATACTCAGTGCTTTGTCATACCTGCACGGGGAAGGTGAGGTCCTCCCTGGCCTGGAGGATTTTGTAGTCTGGTTGATGAGGCAACGAGATAGTGAAAATAGGTAAATGGCAGCACCAGAGAATAATCTACAGGTTGAGAGGAAGAAACACATACAGTGTGGCAAAACCAGGGTTTAAATTCTGACCCAGTGTAGTGCAGGAAGCAGGGATTCAGCGGAGAGGTGACTACGGAGTCCCAGGTGTGAAGTGAGAAGAGCCTGGCCTCCCTTTAGATGAGTCTGAGTGGACTCAAGGCTGGTCCCTGATTGGACAGGGCAGCTGCTCTAAGTGCAGCTAGCCTACAGCCCCTTCAGCAACTTGGCCTTTTTGAAAAGATGACCCAGGCTGAGTGAGATCCCCTCTGAGAGAGTGAGGTAGCTGGACACAGGCTGGCCAGCATTCAAGAGGGACTGGAGCTCTGCTAAGCAGGAGCTCTGGGGTAGTGTCGGGCTTTAGAGAGCCGCTCAGCAGGGAGAAACAGGAGGAAGGCATGGAAGGCAGTTAAGTCATGTGGACAGTGGAACACTAGATGGAAGAAGCACAGACTCTGCTGTGGAGGGACCCAGGGCTGCCACAGATCCAGGACCAACCTCCAGAGGCTGCTCCTGCCCCCAGTGCGAGGCTACCCATGTTCCCTGTGTCCATGGACCATATTTGTCAGGAAACCCCCATGGTGAGAAGAAACATGGGTTAGTCTCTGTTTCATACAAACAGAAGACGTTTGTCAGCCTAACAAACTTAGAGCCCTGGAGAACGAAGATCAGCGGAATTTTCATGTGTGCACACGCAAACATATGTGCACACATGTGTATCTTAATTTGAACGTATTTGCAGACTCATTGCAATGTGGAAGTTCTGTGAGTGTGGAGCAGCCGGGCTGTGTGGGTGCCGAGTGAAGGGACACGGACGGAGCAAGAGGGAGAGCAAACCCTCCCTCCCAGGCAGGGCAGCAGAAACTGCTCATTTTAGTTGCCCTTAAGATGTAGCTGTCATTTAAAGTCAAGCTCTTTCCTCATACTTGTGCCCAGGAAATGATTTATTGGGGAATATTAATGCTGTCCTCTGTGTCTGACGTGAGCAGCATGCTGCTGTCCCAGAGTAGAGGACATGTGGCCAGAAGGACAGCAACTGAGTTCTGTCCCCAGAGGTCATTTCTGTCTGCCCTGAGACCTGGCATGGTGGCTGATTCTACTTCATCGTAGTTCTTCGAATACCTTTAACATGTGTCATCTGTACATATCTTTCTGGCACTTATCATCTACAGTTTTGATAGCTGCCCTTAGAGGTGCGTGTTTGTGTTGGCGTGTATTTCTTCCTTTGCCTCCCTGAATCCTGGATCTGGGGTCAGGAGTCCCTGCTCTGGCATTTGGTCCTGTGTGATCTTTGGCAAGCCATCAACATCTCTGAACTTCTATTTCTTCATCTGTCTAGTGGGAACAATGACATCTGACCTGCCTATCTTAAAGGGACAGGAATCAAATGTCAATGTTTGAACAAGATTTTCTAAACTCTGACTTAGGAACTAAATGAGGAATTGGTATTATATTCTTGTCAGGACTATGCTTTGTAGTTTTTAATGGCTCTTTCAGAATCCCAACCCCAGTCAGGTCAACACAGTGATGAGCAAATAGGAGGAGCTCACTAAATAATTGTTGAATGCGATCATTGTTGTTTTCATCTCCACAAACTCCTTAATGCCGATCAGGTGCTGAGCAGAGAACTTACTCTCCTTGCAATGCGGAAAGATAAGCTTGGACACACGACCCAGGAAGGCATCAGAACATTACGTAACTTGCTGGTAGAAACAAGACATCAGATATACATAAAGGTTAAGTGCATTTTGGAGGTTAGAAAAAGTGATGAGTGAATAACTGAGTTAAGAGAATAGCTTATGGGAACAGCATGAAGATACAGATTGAGGCGGGTGAGACTGGGGAAGTTGCTTTTATGTTATTAATCTTAAGAAGACCTTCCAGAGAAAGTGGATTTTCAGGAGCAGGTAGACTGAAGAAGGGATGGGCTTGGTGAAGAGGTGGTCAGAAAACATTCCAGGCACATGAGTTTGCTTCTGCAGGCTGATGTGGTGAGATAACTTTAGGGAGAGTCTCTCCTTTGGACAGCTTGGGAGATCTAGAGGGATGTGTGTACACGTGTGTGTAGATGGTAGTATAGTGGGAGGGCAAGGGGCAGACAGTTCAGGTCTGGGAGAGGAAAGGAGAGACCTGGTGGGAGCAATGAAGAAAATATGAGATTAATGCACTTTGGGTGTGAGATGTTTCAGAGGACCCCCATAGAGAGATTTCTTTACACTGTATCCAGTAAAGATGTTTCCAGCATCTTTGTTTGGATTCAGAACTTGGACTTGGGGCTAAATTAAAATCAGAAGGTTAGGGATAAAGGCAGAGTAAAGAACCCAGGTCCCAATATCCATATGGAATTTACAGACCTCATTGGAATTTAATTGAAACCTAGCCAATTGACCTACTACCTTTCCCTTTGAAAGTTTTTCATTGAAATTGAGCTTTAATTTACTTGCTGCTCATTGCGGAGAACATCATCAAAACCCCCACACTCCCATTGTTCTAGGCCTCACAAGTGAGTAATATGATCAGGGAGATGCCATGTGGGTCTGAATTTCTGAATGTGCACATCCCTTGAAGGGAGGAAGAGGACCAGGCCTTCGCTCTGTCCAAGCAGACAATCCAGGCAGATCTGGTCAATCCGGATCTCCTCAGGGCCACTCCCTAGAGTGGGGTGGGAGGCACAGGACTATTTCATCCTGTTTCCAGATGGAAAAACTGAGGCCCTGAGCAGTGTTTTAAGGACAAGATAATGATCTAGTGGCAGAGCTAAGAAGAAATTGGGCTTTGGCTCAGAGTGGCTGCAGTCTAGTACAGTTAATGTGTGTGTGTGCGCGCTCCTCTCTGGTCCTCCTAAATCTTCAAAAGGGACATTGGAGATGACATAGTTTTTAAAAGTACATTTTGTTTCCTGAGAAAGAGTGTGTGGCATCAGGAGAATTACATAATCTTTGTAGGTCCAGCATCCTCATCTGTAAATAGGGAATAATAGTAATACCTACGTCACATCACTGTTGTGATGGGCCATTGAGGTCAGTAATGGATCTAAATCTCAGGATCCAATGTCTGACCCCTAGCTGAACCCAGGAGCCACCTGACTGCAATGTCCACTTGGTGGAGATTCTGTCCACATGACCTGAGCCCACTCTCGCTTCCCCAGCTCAGTGAGGGAGCCATGACTTGGTCAGCCTACACACCAGCTAATCTAATGTGGGTCTGTGTCCTCTTTGCTATACTTTCCTAGTTCTGTATCACAGGGGAGGAGCTAGCTTTGAGGGCCTACATTGTGGCTGGCAATTTTCTAAGTGCTCTGCATAAATGATTTTCTTGAATCCTTATCACAGTCCAATGATGGGTGCTATCAAACCAAGGGGTTGCATCCCCTAAGAAATTCTGTGCCTGGGTATTCCTGGATGCTGAGTGGTAGAAGGGCACAAGATGGATATTTTCAGAATCCAGTTGCAGAGACCACAAAGCTAGGTGTCTGTAAGGCCACACTCCTCTCAGCTCTGTATACTCTTCAACTCCTTGCAAGTCTTGTAGCCTTGGTTCCCTTGCAGGAGAGTTATCACATCCTTCTTGGAGCTCTGTCTTCCGCAGCTTTAATTCTTTTCTGGTTCTCTTCTCAGCTCAGTTTTTCCTTTCTGTTTCTCTGGAGGGCAGCTCTTCTGCTTTCCCCTGAAGATTAGCTTTCCCCAAGGGTCTGTCCTCAGTACTTTTCTCTCTTCATGCTGACTGTTCACCTTAAGAGACATTTTCCCTTCTAATGCCATAGATTACTTCCAAACCTCAAATCAGTTCCCAGCGCTGCAGACTAAATAGTCAATTACCAGTTACCTCCCAGAGTTTCCCCTCCGTTGTCCCTCAGAAACATTCATTTCTACATGTTCAGGATTGAACTCACCCCCTTTCCTCCTAATGTGCTCCTTCCCTTTATTTCTGGTTTGATGAAAGACATACTACTAAGCTGGCCTCCCAAGCCTGCTGCTGGGAATTAATCTCCACCCCTCTTCCTTCTTTACTCCCCGCCCACAATCTGTAACCAAGGGCCTTCCTTTACGTCTTCCTTGCCATTTCTACATCTCGACCCTCCATTCAGACCCTTGTGTTTTGCTTACAGTTCAGCTTCTGCTCCTGTTACTAGAGCAATCCTTTTAAATCTGCATAATTGTTTTATTCCTCTCTGGCTTCTATCACCTTTAGGATGCAGGCTAAACCCTCCCTGATCAGACCCAATTTACCCCTCTTTGGCCTCCTCTCTGGCAATGACCCCCACTTTCTCGGTCCCTGATGGGACTAGAACACCTCCAGTTTGGGTTCTTCTGTCTGGAAGACGTAGACCCCATTTATCCGTTTGGTGAACATCTCAGCTTGAGAGGCACCTCTCTTGGGAAGACCTCCCTCCCCCACCACTCCTGCCTCTGCGTGCCCACCATCCTTGATGCATACACACCTACCGTGATTTGTCTGACTTCCTCAACCAGTCTGGACCCCTCTCGAGAGAGTGATCATGTCTTATTTACGTGTCTCCCCAGTGCCTATCGTTGTGTTTAACATGTAGTGGAAATTGAACCAACAATTGTTGAATGAACGACAGAGGAAGGTTTAAATCCATGCTGATGTAGACCTGAGGGGTGGTGAGAGCTCGTTTCTCCCGCTAGAGGGCACTCTCGCCGTGTGCTTCACTGGAGGCTGAGCGAAGTGTGGCTGCACTTCAGAAAAGTTCTCCGTGGTCAGCTGCGAACACTTCTGTAGTCTGGCAGAGCCTGCGCGTGCCTTGGGAGCTGTGCCGCCCAGAGGCCGCGAGGCTTGGGCCAGTCCTCTTACCAGGCTGCTGTCATTCCCTTCAGGTGTATCCAGTATTTCTCACTCCCCCCCTCCCCCACACTCCCCTTACACTCCCTTTGCACACACACAACCTTCAGCTGTGTCAAATTCAGTCTTTCCTTACTTCCGCTAATGGTAGCCAATACAATCTTAAATAACTTGAGCTAAGACACTAACACCAAATACTGAGGGTATTATTCTCCTATTGATACAGTTGCATGTTAACAATTGTTTTTAATGCCTTCTGAGTAACATATGTGGTGGGCGCATTTTGGTGGGATGGTGGCCCACCCAGATCACACCACATGGTGGCTTATGAGTGCTCAGCTCAGACTGACATGCTGAGGCGCGCCCCCAGCGGCCCGCTCCTCACAGACACGACCTACACACGGAGGGCGGTGCCCCCCCCTCACAGTTAGTGTGCAGTACATTCTTTTTAAAGAAAATGTTGTCAAAGTAAGGCATTCTTTAACTTCATTAATGAAGTTTCTCCTTCATGGGAAATTCCTCAGTCTCTGTGTTGTGAAACCACACCTCTTTTTAAAGACAGTGAACATCATCCAAGGATGATATGAAAAGAGGGTGACCAGAATTGTGGAGGCGCTGGGAACTATGCCATTGGAGAGTCAGATAAAGAAATGGGGACTGTGTAGGCTGGAGCAGAAAAGATGGAGGGAAAGAGTGATGGCTTCTTGTCATGTTATGCTTCTGTTCCCACCAACAGAGCCTAGAAGATAAAAATTATAAGTGTGTTCAATAGCAGGGGAGCCCGGGGCCTCCTTTTCTAGTGCAGAGTCTGGAGTGTGGGGTAAGAGAAAACAACAGAAAATCAGTCTAGAGAGGCTAAGGTATCCACAATAGCTGTGCCGTCAGAGGTGGTCTGCCCTGGGTAGAAGGTTGCCATGGCTTCTAGCGTTCCTTCCAATTCTGAGCATCTGTAACTTCATGAAGATGTTAAATTGCTGGGCAAGTTTGGGGGGCCCACCTTCTTGCCTGTCCTCCCACAGTCTGATGTGGAGGTTATGAAAAGTTGGGACTATACCAGGAGATGATGGGTGTCCAACCTCAGCTGGGCAGCCCTTTTCTGACAGCTAATTTAGCTCTAGGAAACCCTTGTTCCCCCCCAATCCATCAAAGGATCATTCTGTATTATTATGCAAACAACCATAACAGTTAAATAAAAATGCAAGTGGTCAGCTCCCCAAACATCTGCTATAGGCATTCTGTGTCCAGGTACAGTCCTGGGAACTGGGGGTGTGAGTGTCACTGAGATACTCAGTCCTTGTTCTTGAGGAGGTTCATCTTCTGTGGGGCTTCATGGGCTGTGAAGCAGACGTGTGAGCCCACATGATATATTTGGGGAGTAGGGGCTGGGAAGCAGAGGCATGGTGGGAGCCCGACGTCTAGTTGTAAAGCTTGCAATAGAACACTACGGAGTTTTGCAGGTCTTTCTCTTCCACGCAGAGGAGCTTTAGCTTGATCCCAGAGGGACCTTGGATCCCAGAAGCATTTTCACCCTAGCACTTTGGTGAGCAAGTGGAGGGTGGACTGGAGTGGTAAGATTGAGTGTGCACACATGTGAATGCACACATACGGAGGTATGGGTTCGGATGAAGTTAATCCTAAGGCCCAAGGATATGGGGGGTGGGGTTTCTCCAGGGACAGCCTCACAGTCTGCTTCTGAACCATGCTTCTCTCCTCAAATTGTGTCACTTGCCTCTTGTGGAATAAAGTAACCATTTAGCTGAGTTCTGTCATTTGACAGAGGAGGAAACTGAGGCCCCAAGTGGGATAGTCCCTTGCCCGAGGTCACACAGCTAGGAAATGGCAGATCTTTTGGTTTCTTGGCTCTTAATCCTGTGCTTTCTTCCTAATGTCATTCTGCCTTCTGAGAAGCTCTGATACCCATAGGGCAAAGCTACAGCTCTGGAGAATGGTAAATACAGCATTGACAACCTGGACCCAGGCATGATTCCTTCCCAGTAGGGTCCCCAGCCCATGGCCTTTCTGGGACACCCCTGTGCCTCAGTTAGAAAGCTCCTGATTCTCTTCTTCCTAAAGAACTCCTGTGACTTCTTTAAGATCCAGGGAAAGTGGTCACCTCCTATCTGAAGCAGTCTGTTACCTCCATGGCCCCTCTGGGCAGAAGCAATCCTGTTTTCTATCTGTTTGCACAGCACCTAGTTTAATTAGCATACTTACAGTCCTCTTGCCCTGAGTCTTCAAGCACCTTGAAGGAAGGCATCATTTCTGTCTGGTTCCTGGTTGTAGCTCCAATGCCTAGCATGGTACCTGGCAGCACAGGGTAGATGTCCACAAAATGCTTGTCGAGCCACTGTATTAATGGACCCATGAATCAGGAGTCTGACCCTGCATCACTCTGTGTGGCTCTGTTGTGAGGGCCTTGAGGCTCTCACAGACGTGCCGGGTTTTCTTATTTCACAGTGGCTGGTGCTGGTGTTCAAGGGGGAAATGTGTTAGGGTTGGAGAGCTTTCTATGCACTTCTCTTTTCTAAGACAAAGTGAAGTTGGTGACTCTGGGTTCATTGTTTCTTTGTGATTCCCCTGTATTACATTGACCCCAGGAAATTAATTTCCTTTGGACCCTTTCAGCCTGGACAATTTTACTTTTGAGTTACTAAGAGCCAACACTGTTCTTAGAGTTCAGATTTGTTTTGGATCTTTTGGGAAGAAAAATTCCCTTGCTTTAAAAAAAGAAGTCTTCCTTCTCCCTCTGAAATTCCATGCTTGTTTAATCTTGTTTAAACAATTAAATTCACCTTAAGGAAGCCAAAAATAGAGTCACTTTGGGGAGGGGGCTGAGGCCCAGCACTCTTGCCCAGCCAGCTTTTCTTCTTTCTTCAAGAAAAGCCTTCCCGTCTCTGCTCTGCTGCCAGCTGATTAACGCCTTGTGATGAAGCCCTGGGCCTGTGCTCCTCCAAGGCTTAGCTCTCCCCAGTGGAGAGCACTTGTTCTTTGTTTAAGGGAGAACTACTTGCTTTTTCCCCTCTTTTTTTTTTTTTTTTTTTTGCATTTGATTAAAACTCCTGGGTCTGATCCAGGCAAAGCTGTGAGAGGGTGACCCTGGGACCTGGGTAGACCACATGTGACAGAGCTTTGGGCTCCCTTTGAGGCAACAGCAGGATCTGAGCAGGAAAGACCCTCTTTGGCTGTAGGTGCAGAGACACCTTTTCACTCTGGCTTCATTTTCGCCTGCCTCAGCTCCCTGGGTCATTCTGGGGGCTGTTTGTGGCTGTTGTCAGTTGGTTGGCTGGTTGGTGGCTCTGGTCAGGAGCTTACACATTGTCCTGGAACCAAGCGATGATAAGCAGAGATGGAAGCATCTTCCAGAGCTCAGTGAGGTCTGAGGGCGGAGAAGCTACGCAGTGACAGCCCTCTGGGAAGCTGAAATTTGGAGCACGGTCGCTGGGGAAGGGAAAGGAGGACAAGCATGGATCACGTTGCAAATGTAGGAGCCCGGCTAGTCACACTTAAAACGGATGTCTACTTAGTCCTGGGAATAAGTCACTGACATGTACGGAGGGCCTACCTCACACCCGGCCCATTGCATACATGATCATGTGTAGTCCTCAGAGTGTTCCCCTGTGGGGTGCTTGGTGTTATTCCCATTTTACTGATGTGGAAACTGAGGCTCAGAAAGGTCAGGTCAGTTAATAAGAACTTGCCCAGGGTGAGAACCAGACTTGGCTCAAAATCCCTTGTCGTGGAGTCCAACCAGGTTCAGGGTCTGGGACCTTGAGAATTGTGAGGGTTTTTTTCAGAATGCCATAAAATATAGGTCTATTGAATTCCTTCACATGAGCTAGGAACAGCTTCTCCTGCAAACAAGTGATCAGATTAAACCACAAACACAAGCAGCCTGGGCCACGAGAAAGCAAGCTGTTGAGGATGCCTGAGTATTTGTGTCTGACTTTTCTCATTAACAGTTTCTACTCATTCATTTATTTTGTCTTATGCTAGCTCTGGCTAACAGGCAAGTGGTAACAGGCACCGGGGACAGAATGAAAATTTATGGGAGAAGAAAAGTCTGTATGCTCATATTTTTGAATGCATTGGGAAAGCTGCTCATTTCTGGTTTAAGCAGTACACCCCAGAGGCATGCTTCCAGAGCACCAGCCTTCACAGAAGCATCCATTCTGAGCCACACTGAGCCTAGATGGTGGGTGCAAGTATGTGTGGGGCAAGGCTCATCCCAAAGTGTGGGTCTACTCTTTAGAGCTCTGAAAGGTGTTTGCCACCTTTGTATAGGCAGACAATTCACCTTCCATGGCCTTTTTGCCCAGATGACTGCAAGATGATTTGAAATGCTCAAGCACACTGATGGGCCTATACATTTGGCCTGAGTGGGCTAGAGCAGCGGTCCCCAACCTTTTTGGCACCAGGGACCTGTTTTCCCACAGAGCGGGTTGGGGGTGGGGAGGAGACAGGAAGTGGAGCTCAGGTGGTAATGCAAGCAGACCCAGAGGAGGGAGGTTGGGGAACCCTGTGCTAGAGTAAGGGTGGGGTGGGGAAGGTGCTATGCTCTTGGAATTTTAGAAACATTGGGGGTAGTGTTGTAAGTGGACCACTGCCCTCCAGAAATCACCTTGTTGATTATCCTCTTTTTGGAAAGTCCTCCAACAGGCACAGACTCATGGGCCATCATTTTCCCCACCTTGCACATTTTCTTACCGAGTGAGCACTCTGGCTCGTCTTCCCAGCTGCATTCCCTGCTAAGGCCTGAGGGGGTGAGCACCACCATTCCCAGACTTCAGAGAACTGGCTTTCCCTGCTTTTGCTGAACTAAGTAACTGTTATTGCTATGTAGAAAGTCAGCTCTGTCAACCAAATCTCACATGGTCCTCTGGCCAATCCCTTCCTTTGGATGGGAATGGTGGGTGAATGGGTTGGGTGGAGGTGTGACACCAGGGCTGCAACCACGCCAATATGTTTCTCCAGCTCACCTCTATTTCTAGTCTCTGCGGTGAACGGAGATGGGGCTCCAGGTGGTAAGACGCTAATGTAATGATTGTCCTGCACTTTGCTCTTGTGAAAAAGAACTGATGTTAAACAACAACAACAGTGGCAGTAATATGATTTTGGTTTGGGGCCGAGGCCTCAGGATCTTGGGGGTGGAGAACATATGGAATACATCCACAGCCCTGGATGATGCCCTTTAAACTGATTGGGTTCAGATGAGAAACATTTGTCAGCAAAGTTCCCATTACTGGGCTCTTACTAGGGGCTGTGGTGGTGGAAAACATTCAGCAGGGAAATCTCTTTATCTTCAAGTAGCTCGAAGCCAAGGAATGGCATGGGCTTAAATTGTTCACTTTAGCTGTCAGACAGAAGGTGTGATGGATCAGACAGGAAACACTAAGTAGTACACAGGAGGAGACCTGCTCAAGTCATAGGCCATAAGGATTTCGAATTTCAAGTTCATACCCACAAGACCCTCACTGTTCTGGTATCAGTAATGAGATGCTATTGGTGAGCTTATTGTGGGTTTGGAATCACCTAGAAGACTATGTGTGTTGAGTTCCAGCGTTCTGATGGTTGCTTGTGGTAAACTGTGGTGCTGGGACAGCAGCGTACAAAGCCCCTGCCCTCCCAGTATTTGGGCTGGCACCCCTTTGATGATAAGATAAACCACCACACGACTGTACTTCTCTCCTGGAAAAGAGGTGGTGGAAGGTTTTCCAGAGGGCTCTGCCCCTGGAGTTTCCTGCTCCTCTGTGGTTTGGCTTCCCCACTTGGGTGGCCTTAGTGGTCTGCTGTTTCTATCCAATTTCCTTGCTTCTATTTTGATCATCATTGCCACCAGTCATTGTTGCATGTTCTAGTGGAAATTTTACAAATATTTAAAATGAGACTGAGTTAGAGGTCTATCAAATAGAGATCCCTGCCACATTTAGGGAGTAGCTCTAACGTATGCAGAATATTTACAAAGCTAAAGTCTATTTTAAGCAGGTTTTTCCTTCATGACATGAATCATTTTTTTAAAAAAGTTTTGTCTTATAAAACTCAGTTTTTGCTGTAACTTATTGGGGGTGTGGGTAGATAAGAGAGCTTCAAGGAGAATAGCGGGCAAGGGTGTTGGGATTGGGGGCTGAGGAAGGAGGCAACGATGGGAAAATAGACAACTCATGGAAGGAAGAGGTTTAGGTAGATGATGTAGCAACTGTCAGTATCACTGGAAAATGAGCATCATCAGGTGCGCATGTGTGCCACTAATAGAAACATGGGTGTGGCTGATATACCCAGTGTTTCTCATCTTATCAAAAAATGGGGCATTTGGAATGAAGGGTGGGAGGAATGCTGGCTGAGCACAAGGGCAAAGGCTGGGGTAGCCTGTGTGGGCTGCTGGTCTTGGCCTGCTCATTTTTCTGCTTTTCTTATCGTTGCCAGTCTAGTGTCTAGTTCAAATAGTCCAGAGGAGTAGGAGAATTTTAGCAGACAGATGTGCTAACTTCTAGAAAGGCAAGCCCCCCGCCACTGCACAGCTTAAACCATCCCCTCCCTGCAGACTCTAACCTTGGGTCCTGCCTGAGTCCCACCTGTGCACATCGCCTTCTCTGTTGGACTTTTCCCAATGTGTGTCTGATGGGTACCTTGCATTTGAAATGTGTAAAATATAATTTTCTATCATTCCTTCCTTTGTTTCCTCTCCTCACATCCAATTTTACTCTCTAATGCATTCCACATTTTTCCCTATGACTTCCATCCCTATCACCAGCACCGCAGTCCTCCTTCAGGATCAAATTACATCGTGACTAGGGGAATAGCATGGCCATTCTCCCATCACCCGCCCCCCCCCCCATTCTCTCTTCTCTCAAGTCCTGATGCTAGAAGGGCCTTGCATATGTAGACAAGTTTAACAAATGTTGACTGAGGGCTTAAAACGTGCACGAGGTCTGTCACTTAGAGTCCCCCAATAAATGTGTCTTGAATTAAATCAAATTGAAATACTTACAAGATGCACGCAGTATCTTTCAAGAAGACAAGTACAAAGTCATGAAACAGCAGGAGGGATTGGAGGAAAGCTTTCCTGGTGGTGGGAGTGGTGCACTGTGTGCCGATGGAAGGTCCAGGAGTCCTAGCCAGTCCATGAAAGACAAGTCAAGGGCAATCCTGTACTTACTAGTTCTGGGACCTCAGTGAGTCGTCATCTCTGGGCTGGCGTCTTCTTATTTTCAGGGTGATAACTCAAAACTAGGTCATCCCCTTCTAAGGGATAATGTTTTGACCATTCATTTTGTTGACTTTTAATCATCTTCTAGTTCTGCCTGATGGCTTAGGGTCAGTGTGGTGGTCGGTGACTTAGTTCTGAAATAAGTAACTCAGTAACTTATGTGTAAACATGGGTTCTTGAGAAAAGAAACACCACACAGGCTGCCAGTTTGTGTTGTCCCAGCAGGAGGCAGGGGACTGATGTGCTGCTGGAGGACTGCAGGGGCATTGCCCTCGTTCCTGCTTTGCAGTGGTTGTGGCTGTCCACCAAGGTGGATGTGTCTGCAAGATCCCCAACCCGGTGTGACACTTAGCCACCACCCTCCTTCTCCAGTAAGAGTTCATCTTACTCTACTCTTTAGTTCCACTACAGTCCCTGTTTATAATGGTCTGAGCAGTGCTTCAAAAGGCCCAGGCACTACACCACGCTGGACCATTCGATAAAGATCAGGACCTCGGATGGTCAAGGGTACCAAACTGTGTGGGACACAGGGAGGCTGCTCTCACCCCAAACACAGGCTTCTAAAAAATCTGGTTCCAGAGTATAATTAACTCAATTAACTCAAATGCCAGGAGAGAAATTATGAGATCAAAATAACTCCAACTTTAAATATCACTTAGTGTTTTTGTTTTGTTTTAAATTGGCTAATGTCAGGTACATAGCCTAATTTCCCTGGGTTATTAAATGCCAAAATATTAGCCTTGAGGAGCAGCACGATGGGTCTGGGAATGAGCTCAGGAAAAATATATCATATGCCTTTTAATTCTTCCCAAACCTGAGAAGATTTATTGTCTTGGTCGGCCTAACAAGACTAGGAAAAGATTAATCTGGATCCAAGGATAAGATTCATAAAAGGAAATAATTCATCATATGCATTCTTTGCTCTTCCAGCAGAGCTAATATGCTGTCAGCATCCTCTGTGTCTTACAACTTTTTATTTCTTCACTTCTGTCAGGGTTTGACTCTGGCCTGTAATGACCTTTACCCTCTCTCCATAGAATTGTGTCATTGGAGTTCTCCCACACGCATTCATTCTGGAAGTTTTCCATTATCAAGACAGCCTATTGGAGGGTCACATGTGTGTGATAGTGGGCAAGACTCTTCACTCTGTGCCTCATTATGTTTTTAATCTTTGAAATGAGAGGATAGTATATCAAGGAACTGTCTAGCCCTAAGATTTGTGGTCCAAGATGTGGAAACCCGTGTGCATTTACCTTCTCAGTAAGGACCAGACTGCACATTTGAATACAGGGAGAACAGAAAGAGACCTGTGGTTCTGTCTGAATGGAAATCAAACATAGCAAACACATTTCATCACTCTTGGCAAAGCTGATTTTCCTGCTTTTCAGGGTAATGTCATCTCCACTCTTCCTGACATGCAGTCTGTACAGACATGGTCAGTTTTTATTTTTTCTGCTCCTGTGGACCCCCTCTGCTATTTATGGTCATCATAGTCTGAGTCCTATTAAGTCGAACCATATGAAATTGCCTTTTATTTTGGTATGGCAAAAAGGGTCTAATATTGGCAGTCGCATATGGTCAACCTAATACAAAAGCTTTGTTGAAGCTGTTCCCTCAGTCTTGCCTCTCTTGTCACCCCACTCTTCATTGCATCCCCTCAACCAGCTGGCCAACTTCTGCTCCTCCCAAGGCTTTGATGATGTCTGAGCTTTATCTCTGCAGCTTCCCTGATCACCTGGACTCTCAGTGTATTCATGTGTTCTACACATTTCCTTGTGCTCCATGAGGTCAGGGGACCAGCAGGAAATAGATGGCACATTCAAGTGGGGATACTAAGGGGAGTTCGATGAGTGTACCTTTTATAAAGACATGGGTAGAACGAAGGGAAACCAGGAGGGATATTGAAGCATGGGGCGGGGGATAGTGACAGTGGGGAGATATTACCCACCCCTAGGCCTGCTGAGCAAAGGCAAGGAGGTATTGCTGCAGCCCAGGGAGTCACCGGGGACCTCAGGGGGGCCTGCATTTAGGGAATGTGGCCTTCAGGGGAGAAATGCAGCTGCTCCCCACCTTTAGGCCAGCAGGAAGGAAGCCAGGGAATAAATACCTGGTCCTTTTTTTCTTCCTGTCCAGCTGTCTGTGCTTCTGTCTCCCACTTGCTAACCCATTCAGAAGCCAGAAGGCAAGGAGCTTGTTGTCCTTATGGGTCAGCTTCCTGGGAAACAGAGCAGAGCAGAGGGGTATCTTCCCATGTCAGAGACGTTTCTGGGTCAGGAACAGCTTGGACAAGTGTGGGTGCTCCCTGCCGCCAACTTTTGTTTATCACAAATGCGTGTGTATCTTGAAGAAGGAGGAAAATCTGGCAGAATTAGTTTATTCTGTGTGAGGAAGGTAAGAACCTAGAGAATGTTTCAGGGGAGATAATTCACATCCATTATTATTATTTTTTTTTGTTTGGCCATATTCCTAACCTAAAAAGCACAAAAAATAATGTAATAGATACCCAATATACCCATCACCAGATTTAAACGATTGTTAATATTTTGCCATATTTGTTTCAGATACTTATTTGAAGAAATAAAATATTAGAAATTCAGTTATGGCTGTGTCCCCCAAATCCCATTACCCTCCCTTCTTGTAGGTACCACTTCCCTGCAGTATGCCACTTCATAGTTTTATTACATTCATAAGCCACATGTCTTACATGCTTAAATATATATAAATGGTATCCCACTGTTCATATTATTTCCAACTCATTTTACTCAGGTATTTTTGAGATTTATCCATGTTAATAAATTAGATAATTCATTCATAGTAACAACTGCTCTTTGTAACTACTTTATAATTTACTTACCCATGCCTACACTGATGGATATTTAGGTTGTTCCAGGTTTTTTTCTCTTTTTCATTTTTGTCTATTACAAATGAAGCTACATTCAACATCTTCGTACCATGTACTTGCAAGAGCACCTCTGAGGTGGGTACCTAGGGGTGGAGTTGGTGTGTCACAGGGCATTTGCATCTTCAACTTTACTGGCGGTGCTAAGTTATCCTCCAAATTGGTTACACCAGTTCACAACGTGGTGGAGCAGAAGGCAGGGACACGTGAGGATGATCACCAGAGTCCCTCCTTAGTCTGAGCCTGGTACAGCAACTAAAGACGCTCCTTCTGGTCCCTTCCTGTCATCTATAACCTCAGTCCCAAGGGGAGAGAGAGAGGAAGGTCATTATTTGCCTGTGACAGCTTGTAATTTTCCTTGGAGAGCCCTTTGGGAGAAGAAAGTCTGCTTTCTGTGTTCAGGGGTGAGAGGGGCGCTGAGAGAATAATTGTGGGAACTGTTTTCAGAGTCCTTACTGAAGGACAGGCACTTTTCTTTAATAAATTTATTTTAAATTTTTAATTAAGAAACATAATGCACATGCAGAAATTAGATATATAATTGGAACAAACAAAGTAAATTATAACAAAGCAAATACCTGTGTAACCCCCACCCAGACCAAGAAAGAGAACGCTGTTACCACCTCTCTCATGCCCACTCCTCAAAGTTAACATTATTTGACTTCTAATGCTACAGTTTAGTTTTGCCTATATTTGAAGGTTATCTAACTACGACTATTTAGTAATTTTTCTTTTGTGCCTGGTTTCTGTGGCTCATTCATGTTGTTAAATGTACCTAGAGTTTATACAGTTGATTGCTGTATAGTGTTACATTGCATACACATACCATACTTTATTTATATAGGGTGGACATGTGGGTTGTTTTCGGTTTGGGCTATTACAAAGAAGGTTACTATGGACATTCTTGACCATGTCTCTTGGTGCCCATATGCATGCATTTTTGTTGAGTATATGCCTGGATTACAGGATATGGTTTCACTTATGTGTGGAATCTAAAAAACAAACAAACAAACAAAACAAAAACTAACTCATAGGTACAGAGTACGATTTGATGGTCACCAGAAGGGAGAGGGGTTAGGGGGATGGGTGAAGGAGGCGAAAGGGATAAAGATGTCCTACTTGCCGGTTATAAAAAACAGTCATGGGAATGTGAAGTATAGCACAGGCGAGATAGTCAACAATGCTGTAATGACTATGTACGGTGCCAGGTGGGTACTGGACTTACTGGGGTGATCACTTCGTAAGGTATATAAATGTCTAATCACTACATTGTACACTTGAAACTAATATAATATAATAATTAATATAATATTAATTATTATATATAATATAATAATATATTATATATAATATATAATATAATATTGTATGTCAACTGCAATTGAAACTAATATAATATTGTATGTCAACTGCAATTGAAAAATAAATTAAAAAAATACTCAATGTCAAACTGTTTTCCAGACTGGCTTTACCAATTTATGCAACTGCTAGCAGTGTATGAGAAATTCTGTTGTTCCAAATCCTTACCAACACTCATTATTTTTAGTTTTTAAAATGTTAGCCATGCTAGTGGAAATGTAGAGCTAACTATCATTGTGGTTTTATTTTGTGCGTTTTTTGATAATGAATGAGATTGAACAACTTTTCCTAGTTACTGCCATTTGGGTAGTATCCTTTGTAAAGTGCTGTTCAAATCTCTTTCACATTTTTTTATTGGCATGTTTTTCTTATTTCTTCCTAATTAGGAATTCTTTAGTTTTTATGAATGCAAATCCTTTGTCAGTTACATAAATTGCCAATATCATCTTTTATTTTGTGACTTACCTTTGTATTCTCTTAGTTGTGTCTTGGTGAACAGAGGTTCTTATTTTCAAAGCATCCTATTTTATCAATCGTTTTCTTTATGATGAATGCATTTTTACCTCCTATTTAAGAAATATATTCTTCCTCACAGTCATGAAAGTATTCTCGATATTAATGTCTAGAATCTTTATATTGTTTTTCACATTTAAAGCTACATTTTTCTTGGAGTTGATTTTTGTATGTGGTGTAAGGGTTCACTTTATTTTTTTCCATATGGATATCCAGTCAACTCAGTACCACTTATTTAAAATATTATACTTTCCCTACTTCTCTGCAATGATAGCTTGGTCACAAATCAAGTGTTCCTATACGTGTGGATTTCTGAAATTGCTCTTTTATTCCATTGGTCTGTTTTTTATCTTGGCACAAAACCCACTCTCTTACTTTTTGGGGTTTCAGAGTAGGTTTGATATCCGGAAAAAACTTCTTTCTTGTTGTCTAGAGTGTCTTGGCTGTCCTTGGCCTTTGTGTTTCTGTACATATTTTAGAATTAGCATACTAATTTCTATACCAAAAAAAAAGCCTATTGGAATTTTTATTGGAACTGTGTGGAATTTATAGATCAGTTACAGAGAACTGAAAACTTTACAATATTGGTTCTTCCAAGCTGTGGACGTGGAGTATCCTTCCAGGTGGTCTTACATTTTTGTGGGTTTTTTCCTCTCCTGTTCCTTTTCCCTTGACTGCCCTTCATATTTCATTCATCACCTGCCCGGCTCTTACTCATCTTCAAATTCCTACTCATCCTTTAGGACTCACCTTCTTCAACTTCCTTGCCCTGAGGCAGAGTTAATGACATCCTCCTTTTAATATATGACTATTATAGAATTTATTTCATTGCATTGCAGTTAATTCATAGCTAGATATTGACTTCTCTCCTTGCATCTAGCACAATGCTAACTACATATTTATTGAACAATTGAAACAAATATAAAATATTTAAAATATACAGTGTAGCATAGTAAAGGGTGTTTTTATTTTTACTGGTAATATATTGTGAAAAAAGTAAACAGAGTCCTGGCCAGGGTAATCAAATTTCCTGCATTTGGAAATCAAAAGAAGTTTCCATGTCTGTTTTTCATCCCCTTTCTTTCATGTAAAGTTTGGGATGTAAGTTAAGACATCTATTAGGTTATCCCGATTTTCCAAAATGTGAGATGGGACTAAATGACCTCAGGGATTCCCATCAGAGAGTAAGTGGTTGTGGGAGAGAGCATTCCTCAGGGATGTTGAGGTGGGGAGAAAGTCCCACTTTCACTTCACTGATGTGACGGAAGCTCTTTCACAATCTGTGGACGTGTGTGTGGCAATACTTGGAGATAGTTTAAAACCTTAGCTATGAAATGACCTAGACATGATTCACTGGCCACTGTCAGCGCATCTTCCCTTACAACCTATGAGTAAGATATCTGGGCCTAAGTGCTTTTTTCCTGTCTTGAAAATGCAAACAGGATGCTTCAGAAAAGAATCTACCCCATGTCCAATTGGATGAAGATTTCTCATACATTTGGGAAAAATCACAGTGAAAATTTTCTTATTGCAGATTAATCCCCAGAATTTCACTTCATGGAATGTCCACTATTTCAAAACATTTTCCCAAGGGAATCCTATCAATGGATAGGAAGTCTCCAGTAGCTAAGCGATAAGAGCTGGAGTTCTTCCCTTCTTTTTTTAAAGCTGAATTCCTGGAACTAAGCTACGTGATCCCTAGACCTGATTTAGGGTTGCATGTTTTCAGGCTCTTAGAATGTTGGAGCTGGAAGGGACTTGAGGGAACATCTGGCTCAACCTCCGCCCTTTACAAATGGTGTCCGGGCGGTCAGTGGCTTTTTAAGGTCACATAGCTTGTTGAGACAAGGATCCAGGTCTCTTAACTCTCAGCCTGGGGGTCTTTTCTCTATACCAAGTTAGCCATAGGCAAATTCCTATAGGAGATGAATGGAGAAGTTTTAAAGGACAAATATGGGACTTGACACATTTTGAGTATGGACATGTCCTGCTGCTTTCCCAAGACCGGTGCCTCACTCTGTCTAGGCCAGCAATCAGAGGCAGCCCTGTGAGAGGCTCGCGTGTCAGCCCTCTTCTTGGACCTGCTTGCAGAGGAGCCATAGGTGTTGGTGTTGATGATGAATCAATATTTATCTTAGATGTTGGGGGTTAGTTAATCAATGAACTTAACTGCTTTCTGCTCTGTCCTCCCATTATTATCAGGAATCTTAGCCCATCTTCAACCTTCAGCCTCCCCAGGCTCTACCTGCCACTCTCCTGTGACCCAGTCCTGTGCTCCTCTCTTTCTATCCTTTCAACTCTGTCCCCACCCAGGACACCTTGGCTTTGCTGTCTGGGACTTTTCCGCTGGCCCAGCACAGCCCCTGTTCTACTGAGAACAGGCTCCTCTTCACCTTTCCCTAAAGACTGCTCTGTCACCTTATCACAACAGAAACTGGTCTTTTCCTTATATACTGTCCCTGGGACTTTCTCCAACAGAGACTTTCCTTCTATTCTCAATGGCTCGCAGAGTGAGGAGTGTGAGGAGAGTGGGCTCCTTTGTTACCCTCCAAATTATGCTCATTAGTCATCTTCTGGCCTTCTTCACCCTTCTACTATTATTTTAAAAATTCTTACTGACTCATCAAAGCTTCCTCGAGGAGTCTCATTCTTCCTGAAATCCTTTCTTCTCTTTAAAACTTGACCAATAGTTCTGCTTCCTCAGGCTTTGTAGATGGCTCCTTGTCCTTCCTTCAGAGATGATTGAGGCTTTTCCTTCTTTGTCTCAAAATTTCCAGATATCTTTCCCCAAACTTTTGTTCTTCCCTGATATTTCAGAGAAAGAAGTCAAATTGTCATGTGACAGTAAAGTGCACCACAGGGAAGATAGTCAATAATAGTCTGAGAACTAGGTATGGTGTCAGATGGGTACGAGGTTTATTGAGATGATCACTTAGTAAGTTAGGTAATGTCTAACCACTAGGGTGTGCCTCTGAAACTAATACAATAATGTGTGTCAACTATAATTGAAAATAAATAAACGATTGAAATTAAAAGAAAAAGAAAATAAAGGCCCTTTTAAAGGAAAAAAAGTCAAGTCTTCAAGGCCAGCATCCCCATGGTTCCTGGACTCTTGCCTTCCTGCCTGCTCTAGCACATCAAGACCCACATCTCCGAGCTGCAGCCCTTGGTATTTCCTTTTTGCTGGAGTCTTTCCTCCCCCACCTGCACCAGAGAATCATTTAAAGTCTTTCAAAAATGACATTTCTTGGGCCCTTTCCCAAAGAGTGCTGTCTGGTTAGGTCTGTATCCCCAGTGCCTAAATAAAACGCTTAGGGTTTTGTGCCCACAATCTGCATTTTGACAGACTCCAAGGTAATTCTTAAGGATTAATGAGTTTAATGCTAGAATCACGTGCAGGCCTCCCTTATCAAAACCAACCACTTGTATTAACTACTCATTGGTGTATAACAAATTGTCCTAACATTTAGTGGTGAAAACAGCATTTCTTTCTCCCAGTTGTCTGTAGGTGAGCCCCCTGCTTCGAAGTCTCTCACAGGCTGTGAAGTGTTGGCTGGGGCTGCTGTCCACATCAAGGCCCAGCCAGGGAAGGATCTGCCTCCAAGTGCGTTCATGTGATTTTATCAGCACTCAGCTCCTCATGGGCTGTTGGTCTGAGAGCCTTAGTTCCTTGCTGGCTGTTGGCTGGAGGACACCCCCAGTTCCTTGCTATGTGGGCCTCTTCACAAGGCAGCTCATAACATGGCAGCTGCTTCATCAGTGAACACATGGAGAAAAGTGAGAGAAAGGCAGGGTGTAAGTAAGACAAAAATCCATCATTTGCAACTTAATCTCAGACGTGACATCCTATCACTTTTGCTGTATTCTGTTGGATAGAAGTGAATCACTAGTCCAGCCCATGGGCAGGGGAGGGGACTAAACAAGGTTGTGAGTATCAGAAGGAAGCTTACTAGGAAACTTTTAGAAGCTGACTACCATGTACCCCAACCCCAAGGCCTTTCCCTTAAACCTGCGGCTACCCATTTAAGGGGTCAACCTATTTTTCACCTTATATTTACCACTCAGCTTCTTAGGAGAGGAGTCCACAGAGGGGAATTCATTTTGGGGCCACATATTCACCCCTTAACCTATTCCTCTGTGGCTTCTTCTCTTGACACTCTATATACCTGTTTCCTCGAAGGTTAAGGAAACTCCTGATGGCCAGGTCCTCTTCTCCTCCTCTGCCAGGGCCTCTCTTCAGCATCCCATGCCCCTCCTTTCTTGAGACTCTCTCCTCCTTGACCTCCATTAGACTACTTTCCTGGGCCCTCACGCTTCTCTGCTCACTTCTCTGATTGTTCCTCTACTGACTCCTGCCCCCCAAATTTTGAGTAATGATTACACTATACTAGACATAATAATTTTGTATTTGAGTAGGACATATTATCTGCAAGAAACTGAAAATGTTTCAGGATCAGCTCAAGATTTCACCTAGAGACAGAGAAATAACCAGTCTTCTGTATAGGCTTCATGGCGCCTTCTCAAAGTCCCTATCACACTGTCTTCCCCGCCAGACTGTGAGCAGCCGGGGGAAGGAGATGTATGTCTTGTTCCATCTCTGAACTTAGTTCAGGCCTATTGTAGTGGTTCGTCATATTCAACCATCACATCTGTTCCCATGTTTGTCCCGCACTACTGCAGGCTAGCTCCTTCGGGGGGAGCTTCTCTTCATCATCTGCATGTCTGCAGGGACTAGCCCAGTGCCTGGCTCACAGCAGCCTCTTCTCAAGGCTGACTTGGAGCACAGCATTATCATCCCCTAGGCCCTGTCCCAATGAGCTCCACAGTTAATTTCCCACTAAGCCTATTTGGAGTGACAGTATAAGGAAAAAAGTTGCTTTAAAAGTACATGCTGTCACCTGTCACAGCCAAGAAGAGTTTAAGAAGACATAATGATGAAATGCAATGTGGTATCCAAGATGGGAAACTATAATGGAAAGAAAAAAAAACATTAGGTAAAAACAAGACACTCTGAATCAAGTATGGGCCTTAGTTAATAGTAATTAAGCAATATTGGTTCACTCATTGTGACAAATGTACCCTACTAATGTAAGATGTTAAAAGTGGGGAACTTGGGTGTGAGGTGTTTGGGAACTTCGTGCTCCATTCATAATTTTTTCTGTAAATCTAAAACTATTACAAAATAACAAGTTTACTTTTGACAGTGTACCCTATCAAGCTCACTCTTCCCTCGGGAAGGTCACACTAATAGTGCACACACTTACATTTACATCTCATGTCTCTGCAAGATCCTACCTTCAGGTTTGTGCTCACCTTCTTATCTCCTTAGAACTAAGCCCAGGGCCCCGCACATGCCATAAGTAATTGTTGAATGAATTAGTGACTGAATGAGTGAATGAATGATTGTGAAATACCCAAGTGAAGTCTTGGACAGGCTGTCCCGTAAGGACACAATGAACCCAGCTGAAGGGTAATGGGAATGTTTTACTGGCCTCTATCTTTAGTTCATTCAGTTCAACCAAACCTCTAAAGTGGCCTGTTCCTGCTTTCTTCTTCAAATTACATGTTCCTGCACTGTTTTTATCTCTGTCACTTCCTCCCTTTCTTTTCTCTTTTTCTCTCTATTATTGTTTCTTCTACTGTGGTACACTTTCCACTCATTTTAACCCAAGCAATGGTTGCTCTTCCTAATGTGTTGTGGTCTAGCGGGAAGTTTCTTGAGTGTCAGGGATGAGCTGGGGCTGAAGGAATAGGGACACGGAGATATTTGGTTCTGGAAGTGTGCCACCCAGGTAACCACACATCCTGGACAAGGAAAGCTTTGTGCCATTTCCCATGGAATTAGTCAAAACTGGCTTGTTTTTCCTAGCATTAAACAATTAGGCTTACTCCCCAAATTTTATCATTTTGGAACAATTGTTTTGGTTGCCATTTGTTTTAGTTTTAGTGTTTGCACATGGATATGGTTATCAAATAAAGAGCAAAGTCTCCTTTCCTGGTCACGCAGAAGTCCCATCTCTGCCTCATAACAAACATTTGCATATTTAGAAATATTTACCTGTATTATCTCCTCCTCCTCCCTCCTCCTTTCTCTCCCTCTTCTTCCTCCTTTCTTCCTCTTCCTACTTCTTCTTCTTTTGCTCCTCCCTCTTCCTTCTCCTCTTCCCCCTTCTCCTTCACCCTTAGATAGATGGCTTGCTTATTCATGGACTTGGATTTTCCTGGGACTTGTGATCTGTCTTCTTTCTGTTCTTCATGTTTCAAAAGTAGCATGCCATCCTCTGTAAAGGAAGCTGGTGCTATTGGCTGATCTTCAGAAAGGCTAGATGGGAGTCAGCTGATTTCTATGTGGCTTAATCAGTTGTTTGCGGTTTAAGTCCAGGATGTGACATGAAATAAATGTGGTTAATGAGACCACAAATTTTGACCTCAGCAGCACAATTTTCTGATCCTCTGACCTAACTGGTTATAGATTACAGCAATAAATGCCATGTATTTTTTCCAGTGTTTCATGCTCTTCAAAGTTTATTTTATCAGATTCTTATATTCTTAAGACATGGTTCTTTCAAGAATTGAGTTCTCAGGTTTCAGACCAGCATGGCTCTGGGTGGGAAGTGTGACTGCAGGGTCCTTCCTGTTGGGAGGAACTAAGTTGGGGTGGCCTTCCTTGGACCCTGTTTCAGAGTGGTGAAGGCTTAGTTGGGCCCAGGAGGGAATCTGTGGTCCTTTATGGGGGTAGGGACTGTATCTGTCCTCTTAATGCTCTATCCCCAGAGCCTAGGACAGTGCATGACATAAGGTAGGCACCTAGGGAAAGTTAGCTCAATGTCTCTTTCACTTGGGGGGAAATGAGAGAAGGAAGCTGAAATGCTCAGAAGGTATGGTGCACTCTTATTGTCATGTCCCTAAATAGAGATTTAAGCAACAGTCCTGGGGGGTTGTTGTGGTTCCCAAATTATTTCTATTTATAGGAGAGGGATGAGCTTAGCTCTGTTCCCACTTCCTCCTTGTGTCCAACAAGGAGGGTGAGCTGTTAATTATATTACTCACAATCTGGGATGGAGAGCCACATTTACTAGCGGTAGAATTTGAAGGACAATGGGCTGGTGTATGGGGGCTCATCTCTTTGGTCTTCTACAACTGGCCAGAAGGTGGTAAGACCCTTCAGCCAATAGACTAGGGTATATGTGCCAGCCCAGCTTACCAGGAAGCTCTACAGTAGAGTCTCAGGCCCAAACCCAGTTAGGAGTTTAGATAGAGGTACATTGGTTTTCCATTTGATGATTTTCCTTGTGTTCCCATCTCTTTTAGCAACTCCCAGGGAGGAGGGCTAGCTGAGCCAAAGCAGGTCTTGAGTCTTCCTGGACCTGCTGGTGGGACCCCAACTAAGAACTCCTAACCTCACCCAGATTCCTGATGCTACTGTTAGGGGCATTATTCTCCCTCTGCTCTGCGGTGGTTCTTTAATCTGAATGGACCCCAGATGGATGTAAACACCAGTCAACAATAAACCCTCCCATGTAGTCCTGCTTGTTCTTTCTTTAGCCCCCACCTCTGGGCTTGTCTTCCGTGGCTCTTAGAAATAAGCATTGTATTATTTTCCCAAGATTGCTGTAACAAATCACCACAAACTTGGATTAAAACAACAGAAATTTATTCTCTCACATTCTGGAAGCCAGAAGTTCAAAATCAAGATGCCAGCAGGACCGCAGTCCCCCCAGAGGCTGCCTCCTGGCTTCCTCCAGCTTCCAGCATTCCCTCATATGTCCCTTCCTGCACCCTTCCAATCCCTGCCTTCGTCTTCACTGACTTTTCCTCTTCTATGTGTGTCATGTCTCCCTCTGCTCCCCTTTTGTTTATTTTCTTAAAGGTTTCATTTATTTTTAGAGAGAGGGGAAGGGACAGAGAGAGGGAGAGAAACATCAAAGTGTGAAAAAAGATCAGTTGCCTCTCACATGCCCCCAGCAGGGGGCCTGGCCCGCAGCCCAGGCATGTGCCAGGCCTGACCAGGAATCGAACCCGTGACCTTTTGGTTTGCAGGATGATGTCCAACCCACTGAGCTTTATCAGTCAGGGCCTTCTGTTTCCCTTTTATAAGGATACCTGTGGTGGCACTTGGGGCTCACACAGATAACCCAGGATTACATCTCCATCTCAAGATCTTTAACTTCATTATGTCTGCAAAGGTCTTTTTTCCAAATAAGGTAACATGATAGGTTCCAGAGATTAGGACCTGGAATCTCTGGGGTCACCATTCAGCCCACCATAAGCAGACTCAAGAAATCTTGCTTCTACCTCTTTTTTCTGTAGAAATGCATTTTTAAAAAAGAGTGGCATATCCACAGCTACATTTCCTTCTTTTTCTCTGTCAGGTTAAGGTCTTATTCTTGGGCATGGTGCTGGAAAGTGCCTTGCGTGTGAAGGAGAAACAGCTTCTCACTTTTTCTAGTTGGTGTGACTTATTCTGAATCATAATAGAAAACACAACTCCCAGTTGGGGTCTACATGACACCAACATCTGGATGAAAAGCAAAAAAACAAACAAACCAAAAAACCACCAGCCAATTAACCAGATACTTGTTTCCAAGCATCTAGCTGTTTGGTCCTTGTATTTGAGGCACAGTCTTGAGAAGAGGAGGAGCCAGTTGCCCTTCATGCCTGTGTGACTGAGGAAGGCCAGAGGTGGTGGGGCAGTGTGTTCAGGGTCTGAAGTCGAGGGCATGCTTCAGGAGAGGGGTGAGGGGAGAAGGAAGAAGGAGGGACTTCTAGATGCAGACTTACAGAACTGTGTCCAAGAACTTGGGGAGGAGTTGGTACTGGTGGAGAATGAGGACAGAACTAGCTGCAAATACTGGTACTCCGAGCAGCCATAGTAAAGATCAAAGGGAGAAAGTCCATGCATTCCAGACAGAATCAGGCAGCGAAGCGCAACTATGAAAGCATTCTTGGCTGTCATACCCTTGAGTGCAGCGGCGGGCTCTCCGCACGGCACTCTGTGTTCTGCCTACAGAGTGGAGAATGCATAAGGTCTGGGCTGTGACAGGATATTTTCAGTGCAATCAAAACAAGATGCTTCAGTGCAGTGGCCCCTTTATGCTTCCCTGGGGCTGTTTGGGGGCCTCTGCAACTAGTAGAATGAGGGGACCTGTCTCTTTGCCTTCTGGCCTTTCAAGAGCAATTTAACCCATTTACACTTAGGTCCAGGCTTTTGAACAATCACCTGGTCAACAGCTCCTGTTCCCCTTAGGGCCTTCCTGAGAGCTCAAGATTCCAGGGTCCTGGTGAGAGGAGGCTGCCCAGCTCTGTGCCTGACCAGAGTGTGCCTGGCAAACGGGTGGCAGGAAAGTTGCTTGGGTCTGAACCCCTGGGCCTTTAGTCTGGGATGGTGATGTGCTTTCTCTTTGTCTCAAGTCACATTGACTCTTCCCAGCACCTGGCCTGGATTTCAGATTGGCTGATGGATGCAGGAACATGTGATTTGGTCATAGCCCAGCTGAGGACCAACATCCAGATGGGCAATATAAATCAGTGTAATTGGGGACTAAAGGCCCAGGATCTGAGCTTAGTGACCCTGCCGCTTTCTACCTGAGTGACCTTGGATCTCAGCTTCATACTCTGTAGAAGTGTGAAGATAATGCCCATGTTTTAGGCTGTTTATGAGGATTACATGAGATAAAGCACTAGCTCAGTGACTGGTCTATAGAAAACACTCAATACACACTATTTGCATTGCTACTATAAAAGCACTTCTTAGAGAACATCCATTCTTCCCTCTTTCTGTTCTCTTGGCTCCCCTACTTCCTTTCCCTTCTAGGATTCCACATCTGGGAACCAAAAACATGAGAAAGACACACACACACACACACAAACACACACACAGAGACAGAGACAGATTATGGATTCTTCCAGAGAACCTCTCACCTGGGCTGGAAGTTTGTCTATAGTAAAACTGTTCTGAGGTCTCCCATGCTCTAAGGCAATGGATAATTTTTAAACATATGTCAATTTCAATTAAAGAAAGAAAATGTGAACCACTGCTATGGTTCCTAGTTAGAGTTAAATCCAGTCAGCAGGTTAATATGCCTACCAGTTCCTGCCTTTCCTACAAGAAGTTATGGGAGAAGGCTGTCTCACCCCATCTCCTTCCTAAGGCTCAGATTTCCAGGCTCTCTGGTATTTCAAGCATGTTCTTCTTGTGTGGTTCATGCCTACCTGATTTTGGAAATTCTAATGATAAAATGAAGCAGAACCCTTGGCTTATAAGTAGGTGCTCAGTAAAATGAGAATGAGTGAGTTTGTTGAACAGTTTGACTCAGTTTAAAGGCAATTATCAGCTTTACTAGCAAGTTTCTCCCTCACGTGAGGTACATGTGCTTAGGACTAAATAAAAAGTTAATCAGTACCTGATTGCTCAGCCTGTGTTAGAGATGTGAGAGAAGGTTTTCCCAGCTTAGATACAGAGCCCTCCCCACTTCTGCAGCTAGAGGAGAAGGAGTCAGAACACCTTGACTTCCAAAACTAACTCTACTGTGTCCTGTGTGGTCTTATTTATATGTACCCCCGAGTGTCTTGATCATCCTGTCTATGGAATAAAGATAGTTATAGTGCCTCATGGTGCTTGTAAAGTTTAAATGAGATAAAGTAATATATATGCCTGACTATAAGTGAGGATTTCTCCAAATGACTCCGTGGGAGCAACCCTGCATCAGAGGCTACACGAAGACTCTCATGTCACAGGGAACTCTCTCGATTACTTTGTTTTGAACAACAGGATAGTGTTGGTTAAGTCCAAGCCTGACACAAGCTTAATCAATGCCCTTTGGAAATGTTTTAGAGTTCTTTATATAGAAACCATGAGGGGAAAAAAGGCAGATAAATTTAGTATAGGTTAAATGGCTCTTCCTGGAAATAGGGCTTCCCACTTGCAAGTGATGAATGTAATTATGAACAAGCCCTTTGAAGGTCATTTTTAGATCATGAATAATCACCTATAAGAGGGATGGAAACCATAACATTTCTGATGCTATAAATTGCTTTTTCTTCTTTGTCCCCTTTTCTCCCCTCCTTTCCCCTTTCCCTCCCTCCCCCCCTCTTTCTTCCTCCCTATTTTCCTTCCTTTTTTACCTATGAGTGTGGAAATTTTTTTCTAAAATAATTGTTTTATATAGGATATAACTTTAAGTATTTTTCTAATTAAATTTTCTATTGTAAGTGGATATTTAACTATTTCATCTACCACCTTCCATGTTTATATATTAAAACTACAGAAAGTACTTTTTGGGCGACCCTGGGAACTGGGGACTATAAGGGACCTGGGCACTATATTTTTTTGCCGCCTCAGCTTTTCTGTGTGTGCCACCTGCCCTCATTGTGGACTTGCTTTGTGAGCTTTCCCTGTCAAATGATGGGAAAAATGCCCACCCCCACCTGGTCCCTCCCTGCCCTACCCCACCCCACCCCCAATCCACCCCAACTCCCCCCCTCCTGAGTCTTTTTCTTAAAACTTTCAAAAAACTGATTGATTAATTGATTTTAGGGAGGGGGGGATGGGTGGAGGGATGGAGGGAGAGAGAGAGAGAGAGAAACATGGATTTGTTCTTGCACTTATTTATGCAGTCATTGGTTGATTCTTGTTATGTGCTCTGACCAGGAATTGAACCAGCAACCTTGGCATATCAGGGATGACACTCTAACCAACTGAGCTACCCTACCAGTTGGGCCCACCTCCTGAGTCTTTTCATCTTACTTGTTAAAGTCTTTAGTTCAGACTGAGACTGGGATTTCTGAGCCTCTACCCAGAATTTCCCAGGAAGGGATTCAGCCTGGTCCAGATTGGGTCAGGGGCTTGCTCCTGGATACTGCACGTGGTGTAGACATGACTGCCAGAGCTCCTCCCTGTCATCCTACAAGTGGCTGGCAATGAACTAGACAGTGTTAGGGCTGAAATGTTTTTACTGAATTTGGTATGGGATGGGAGTTTTTGAGCAATGAGCTATATCTGAGGAAGGTTCATCTGGTAATAATGTCAGGAATGATTTCAGAGGCAAGGATGATTTGCTAGAGACTCTTTTGGCAGGGTGAGGGAGGGAATTGGGAAGTCTATGGAGCCTTCGGGAGTTTTCTAATAATAGATTGCAACAGCCAGGGAGTGAGCTGCCCTTTCTGTAATTACCCCTAGGACCCTACACAGAAGCAGGTGGCAGTAAGGGGAAAAGAGGGGTGGTTGAGGGAGGTCTTTTTGAGGAGGGGGAGCAGGTTTCTGGTAGGGCTTGGGGTAAGGCACCATGCTGAGTGTTGGGCTTGGGCCTCATCTCATCGGGTGCTGCAGAGAGCCTGGAAGCACAAGGCTCCTGAAGGTGGAACCTGGCAGAATGAGCACGTCACATGGCTCCTGACACATGGAGGCATGCCTCACCTCACCTCTGTTGAAAGGCACTTCCCCTGGGGGAGGGCAGGTAAGCAGTGAGTCACTGACAGGACAGCCCAGTGACATAGCGTCAGTGAAATGTGAGACTCTTGACTCCTCTTGGCTGGTGGTGTCTGCTGAATGTGTAGATATAAACACACGGCCACACACACGCCCCACACCCCCCACATCCCCGACTCGAGGGTAGGCCCACAGGGGCTCAGGCAGTGACTCAGAAGATAGCAGAGATAACCTGCTGACTCACAGTTTTACATTTCTTGGCTCCCTCCCCAGACAGGTTCTGGGTCTGAAGGACAGGTGACTCACACACTGACCCTCTCTCTGGTCTGGTTTTTCCAAGTGCTATCCTTAATTCTCCAGGTCACCTCAGCCTTTGGGCCATCCCTCATCTGGGGGCCAGTCCAGCCATATTAGGCCTGTAGCCTCCTACTTAGTCTGCTCACTGGGATTTCTGTTCTATCAGCCTCTCCATTTCTAATCATTCCCTCAGTCTAGAAACATTTAATCAGTGTCCACAATGTTCTGGTGCTGGGCTTTGAGCTGTGCACAGGAAGTGACCCCTGTCCCGGGGAGCTACAGCCTTCTCTTGGGGACTGTCCTCACTTACTTTCTGTGGAAGTTGGTTCAGTTAGGAAAGAGAGGACTCTTCAGATTCTCCTCCCTCCACGGCCCCAAGGGGCTCATGCTTCTGGGTGATGACTGGTGGGTTCCCTGGTCTGGCCCAAGTGGCTGGATCCTCTCTCTCATACCTACTTTGTATTTGCTGTTACCTGGAGAGAGTGAATTCTCTTCTTCTCAACCAGTGTGTAGCAATTTGGGACTATTTCAATGGGCAAAGGGCTGGGTGAATGTGTACTGAGCTTCACACATACAATGGCCTTTAGCCCTGCTCCTAGACTCCTGGTCATTACCCAAGGACTTGCTCTGGGAGCAGCGGTTGCTTGCTTTGTCAAGCCTTAGAGTTTTGTATGTAATTTGATGATCACAGCAACTCTGTGAGATAGGGCATTCGTCAACAGGTTGTATCATCATCACCATTTTTTGCATGTCAGGACACTTAGGCTTAGAGAGGTGGAATCCCTTAGATCACACAGCTAGTCAGGGAGTTCCTGGCTCACCCAGAACCCACTGCTCTGGATAACAACACATATTGTCTCAACCCCAGGGCCAGTTCTCTGCCTTCTTGGGGGCATCTTTATCTTGAGTATGGGGGGTTATTCATCTTCTGGCTTCTGCAAGGGCCTGACCCTCACTGGCCCAGCAGGCACAGCCTGGCAGTAGAAGGAAGGGACAGAGTGTAGGTGAGAGTAAGTGGGTGCAGATACATGGAGAGTGGAAATCTCAGTGTTGCCCGAGTCTGGTGACTGGGTGGCAGGGCGGCCTTGGGCAAGGCTATGGAGTGGACAGGATTTATCTTTGGGCTCCAACCCTTTTAGTCATAGCTTCTCAGGGTTCTGGTTCTGTGGGCTACTCTGTAGCCCCACCAAAAATGCAAAGAGAGAGGCACTAGAGTTATAATCACATGCTTCTGACCTGAAAGAGGCCTCAAGAGATCATCCAGTCTGATTTCTTTATGTTACAGACAAAGAAAATAAGGGACTAAGGAGTTTCCGTGACTCCTGGAATGGTGGTAAGGCTGGGACTTGAACTCTGGTCTTCTTTCTGTCCAGTATTCTTTCTTTGATGTCACCTCTCAGCACTCTGGACAAGATTATAGGCATCTTGAGACTCTGTGCATTTGGGCATGAAATACAATGGAGCTTTCATCTGTACGAGTCTACACAGATGGGCTCTTCCTCCTGTGGACCTCCCCTCCCCTGTCTTGCTCTTCTACACCAGGACTGTTGGGGTCTATCCTCCCCCATACTTTACTGGTATTGTCTTATACAGAATCCAGTGTAGGAGTTACGTTCCAGCAACGGCATGGGAGAGTGGAAAGTTTAACCGTAAGTTTGCTTGGGAGAGCAAGCATTGTGTTCATTTACAGATGTTCTCTTTCTCTCCCTTTTGGCCCTGATAACTGCCTTTTTTTTTTCTTTTGTGGAAGAACCTGTGTTTGGCAGAAGAGTCATGTCAGCATCCTTGTAAAGTATAATTTCTCTTGGTGAAAGGCCTTGAATAGTGGGTCCTTAGCTTTCTTTCACTGACTGCGAGGCATCTCCTCCTGGGAAAATCTGCAGTTCCCTTCTACTCCGCCCTGACATGGTGGGTGTGGTGGACAGGCTTAATTCCTGAAATCAAATAGAACCTGGTTTGAGTCCTGGCTTGAGCTCTTCAATAGCAGCGAGACTTTAGAAGAGATACAGCTCTGAGTCTTGATTTCCCCATCTGTAAAATGGGCATGTTTGGGGATCGCACAAGAAAAGGTGAGTGGAGGGGTGTTGCATGCAAGACTGTCCAGATGCCTCATGGAAGAGGCAGGTTCATCTTTAGTAAGTTGAGGAAGGCTGGGTCCCTGAGAAGGTGAAAAGGTTTTAACATCAGATAAATCCTACCATATTCTCTTTGGTTCACGCTCATTTGTGAAATCCTCTTTCTCTTTCTGGTCTCCATGTTGTTTTCTCTGGTGGTGTTGTGGGGAGATGGTTTAGTTACGCTCTGATCTGTCTGTGGGTGCAGCAGGCCAGAGCGGTGGTAAATGTAGTAAACGTAGTCCTTCCTCCTCATCTTTGAAGTAACAGGAACACTTACACATCATTGGGTTGATTAGAGAAGTCACTGATATGACGCTTATGGAGCGTTTAGCACAGCGCCTGGTACAGAGTAAATGCTGCATATTAAATCGGCGTAATTTCTGAGGATCCTTGTTTTGAGGGTATTTTAATGTTCTTAGTAAAGCCATACCTTCTTATCAGAACCTCCACAAAGAGGCGATCATATCCCTGGTTCCCCCTGAAGAGTTTTCAGTTGGCTGGGCTATGTCTCTGATTTTGGAAATGTAGGTTGTCCTCAGCAGGAAGTCCCTGTACTAAAGGACCTGGCCTACATAAGCAATAAGTATACTTATTGTCAGTACCCTCCTCTTTTTTCCTCCTTATGAAGGTCCTAAGCCTTCATAATCTTGACTTTGATATGACCCACCAAACAGAATTTGGTACATTGCATCCCACCTGAGATCAGAGGAGAGAATGGGGTTAATTTTCAAAGGGCCGGAGTGCTGTTGTACACACCTTTTCCTCTGCCTGGAGCATGTTTCTCATTTCTTCTGGTAAATGTCTAGTCATCCTTGAACAGTTTTTTTTTTTTCTTTCTTTCTGGCAAAGTCTTCTCCAGCCTCTAACACATTCCATGGCTCCATTCTCTGTGCACCCAAAGCACTCCTCTTGTGCAGTTATTAGCTCTTGCTGTGCTCTGCCTGCTGCCAGCTTCATATTTCACCCCTTCCCCCATTTTACACTTGAGTTTAACTGGGCTCCTCTTAGTTTCACACATGCTCCATGCCTCCTCTCACCTCTGAGCTTTCCACACTAATTCCTGTGTTACAGCACTGCGTTCCCCTCCTCTATGCCCCCGTCCCTGGCTCCCACCCCCATGCGGTCAGCTGCTCTTCACACTTGGGTCTAGCCTTCTCTTGTGGGAGGTGTCCCTGAGCGCCCAGGTCTGAGTGGCCCTGCCATAGGCTTCATGGCGCCTTCTCAAAGTCCCTATCACACTGTCTTCCCCGCCAGACTGTGAGCAGCCGGGGGAAGGAGATGTATGTCTTGTTCCATCTCTGAACTTAGTTCAGGCCTATTGTAGTGGTTCGTCATATTCAACCATCACATCTGTTCCCACGTTTGTCCCGCACTACCGCAGGCTAGCTCCTTCGGGGGGAGCTTCTCTTCATCATCTGCATGTCTGCAGGGACTAGCCCAGTGCCTGGCTCACAGCAGCCTCTTCGCAAGGCTGACTTGGAGCACAGCATTATCATCCCCTAGGCCCTGTCCCAGTGAGCCCCACAGTTAATTTTCCTGAGCAATCAAATTTTTTAGCATCAGAGGACCAAGAAGCTGGATGGAGTCCCAGAGGGCCAGCCCCTTACAGAAAACCTTGTCTCCCTCTACTCTGCCTGGCAGGTGGTCCTGGACACCTTCCTTCAGTCCTCTCTCCACTTCCACTTCCCGAACCCCAACACCTACCCAGCGGAGCTGTTATTGGCAATTGATATAATGTTTTTGGGCTTTTCTTCTGGCTGAGGCTCACTCTGGTGGGGGTGGCGGACTTCCATGTATTTTGGGGTTTAATGACAGTCTTGGTTTTCTTTGTCTTTTTTGTTGCAAATATGAAATGCACCACATCGCCACCACCCAGGAACACCGGCTCAGGAGGAGCCCTGAGTATAGCAGTGTGGGGAGGGCCCTTGGGACTGAAACTCCTTCTTTCAGTAGGCTTTGGCCTTCCCGTCATCCCAGTCCCAATAACAATGACTCAGCAGCAGAGAAAGTAGAGTCATTTCTGAATCCCAGACACACTGTCTCGGGGGCTCCTCTTTAGTGCTCAGTCCAGGCAGTGGCTGGTGGGAGCTGGGAGGGAGCCATCTGTGTGGGTAAGTGGGAGGGCACCACTTAGAGTAAGGGGCCCGGGGCGGCAGTGGTGACAATGGAAAAAAACCTCATGGTGACAAGGGTGCAGATTTTCAGCCAAGTAATGCTGGGTAATGAGTATGCTCTCATCCTGGGTTTCAGGCTGGGCTCTGCTCCCTATTCAGGCTGAGGCAGACAGGCAGTGGAAGCTTACTCCCAGGCGGAGCAGGCCTCCTCCTTGGGTGTTTGCAGGCAAATTGCTAGAATCTGGAGCCCTGAACCAGAGATGCCAACCTTTCTTGGCTGGGCAAGCAGTTTCCTCGACTCTAGAATTGCAGTCCATAAAAGGAGAATTTACAAACAAAGAATCCGGTCTCTTTTCTGCAACACTGAAAAATAACATTTTCAACATGAAGTCCTCTTTGCTGCCGTTTCCTGGTAAACCAGTCAAATTCAGTAACTGTACCGTAGTTCCATATTTCTGTCTCCTCCCACCCCACCTGCAGAACTCCTCCAGCAAGCTCTGTGTACTTCGATCTTGCAACCATCATATAATGCCCAGTGTTGGGGGGATATTTACACATAGGTATGTCTTGATGGAAAGAGTTTGAACGTTGGGACCAGACAGACCCAAATTTAAATCAAAATCCAACTTTTCAATGGATATGCGAGTTTGAAAAAAATTGACTTAACTTTTCCTAGCCTGATTTTCCTTCTCCATAAGGTAGAGACAATTCCTATTTCAGGGTGTAGTGAGGATTCAGTGGGGCAATGCAGTATAATCCCAATGTAGTAGGAGGCCTAATGGAACGCAGTCCTAATTCTGTGTTAGTGCCCATCTCTCCACCCCATAGATTGTAATTTCCTTAAATGTAACATTGTATCATAGTTATTTTTGTATCTCTCTCAGCACTCATCTCATTGCTTTGTATATAGCAGGTACCCTGTTACAGAGAATGTACTTATTTTAAAGTCAAAGTGGTATGAGAAATGGACCAATGGACTAGGGGGCAGGTGAAAGGAACTCCTAATTGGGCCAGAGCCTCCGATTCAACATGTGATCAAGGACCAACCACATCTGCCTCACTGGAGAACTAATAAAAATGCAGAATCTCAGGTCACACCTCAGACTGCTGAACCAGAACCTGCATTTTAACTGGATGCCCAGATCATTCATGTGCACATTAAAGTTGGAGAAGCTCTGGTCTAGAATACTGTGTTAACAACCATGTACTAAATACATAAATGAAGGAGTAAAATTAGGAAGCTAGCAGAATAATTTTTACTAGGACACCACTGGCTTTTATCTAAAAGGAAAACTATGAAAAATGAAACATAGTACTTAGAATTCTAAGCCCAGTGGCAGTTTTATTCCTCTTCCAGCAGACCCCGGTCTGGCTATCTGTCCATGGCTGCAGACACCAAGATGCCCCTGGGCCCCCTGACTCGTGTTTGCCCACTCCCCCCTCCCCCCGAGCCACTGTGTAGTCATCCCTTGTGCTCACTCTCTCAGGTGGCTGTGTGGTCCTTGTTGGCCACCTCCTCTCCCTATCTCTGCAAGTCTGCTCGCTACTCAGGGTCTCCTGGCCCGAGGCCATGTCCCAGGACACTCTCAGTCACCCCCGCTGTCTCTCTGACCCTGATCACCAAGGATAGGGACTGTGTCAGGCTCTCCACAGAACAGTTATTGTTCCCATTTGGATCACTGCCCTAAATTCGGGTTCACTCAAAAGCACTTGAACCTGGCTTTTGCATCCACCTTTCAGAGCTGTGTGTGCCTGGAGAGCAGCATGGGAACCGCCTCTTCCAAGAGAGAGCATCTCTTTGTGTCCGTCTGTCCTTCCCACTGGTACCATCTGTGCACGTGTGTGGTCTTTCTGGCCCTCTTTCTTTGGATTTGTGCTTAGCAAATACGGTGTCCACTTGAAATCTGAATCCTGCTGCTGTCTGTGTATCTTGCTTTTCAGTGGCGGTAAGAACCAAGTTATTAGTACCTGTCAGTTCTAGGTCTAAAATACATTTCAAATCTTGCTTCATCTCCCCACCTCCATGGCCACCACCTGCTGAGTCACCACCTCCTCCTGCAACAGTCTCCTCACCCAATCTCCTACCCGATCCCTGTGGGCTCTGTGAAGGCAGGGACGGTGTCTGTTTGCTCACTGTTTGCCCCTGTGTCTGGAACAGGGCCTGGCATGTACCAGACACTCACAAAACAGCTGCTGAATTAAATAAACAGACCCACTAGGTGCTAAGCGTTCTCACCTAAAATTCCCTTCCTCCCCATCTCTATCCATATGGATCTTCTTCACTGCTCGGGCTTTCTCCATCGGGTTGCGGACTTCCTTCATGAAGATTTCCCAGCCCACCTAGAACCATCTTCCACCTTAGAATCTATTGTGCCACCATTCACCAGCAAATCTCTCATCTCATTGAAGTAGATTATCTCCCCTTCCTCATACACACAACACAGTCACATGTATACACACCTGTGCTTTCTGTGTGGGCCAGACATTGTTCTTAGAGAGGAGGTAAGGGATAGAGGTTAAGTAGGCAGGCCCTGGAGCCAGACTGCCTGGGTTTGACTCTTGCCTCTGTCAATTACTTGTTGGGCAAGAGATTTTACACTCTGTGCTTCACTTTTCTCATCCGTAAAGCAGGGGCAATAAAGAACCTACCTTACAAGGTTGCTGTGAGGATTAAATGGGTTAAATCACGAAAATATACAGTACAGTGCTGGCCATGTAGTGAGTACTATGTAAGTGTTAGGTATTATTACCATTTAATTGAGGAAGAAACCAAGGAGCAAAGACATGAGTTTGTACTGTGAGGTTCTCATGGAACTGCACTTTGAATCCAGATTTCCCTTAGACCAAGAACTTTTCTACCTTCCCTGTGGCCGCTGGAGGCTTCCTTTGGCACAAAATTCCCCTGGATTCTCCTACAGCTCAGTCTTAGCCACATCTAGGTGGAATAGAAAAAGAAATCCAGGTATTAAGCAAAACGTATTGTTCATTTAGCAACTTAGGTCACTCTGCTGCCCCTCAGCTGAAAACAAGAGGACAAGGACTGGTCTCAGGCCCACGATGGGCTCATAAGCAGAAGTACTGTGCCAGCGAGTGATGCCCTGAAGTTAGGGCCCCACCTAGCTGCCCACCCGATGTGTGGTCCCCTCCCATCTCAGGGCAGGCGTGAGCCAGGATTTTTTCCCTCCTGGAGCCCTCTCTCTTCGTGTCTGACAGCATTACTGATGTCTTGCTGTCTGTCCCTGCCCTTATTTTGGAATTGAGTCTTCTTTCGACATTTGTCTTAGTCTATACATCTCACCTCTCTCAATCTCTTTCACTGCATTTTCTGGTTTTTCCCTCCCCTCTCACAGCTCACAGAAATTTTCCACGGCTGGACTGTCTCGCCCTCTGAAGCTGACTTGTGCTTTGCACGGCTTCCAGCCTATGAGAAGGATCACTGGGGGCACAGGTGAAACTTTTAGTTTACCAGGCTTTCCTCCTGGAAATTCTGATTTGGCATTCAAGTTGAGGAATTTGTATTTGTAACAAGCGCTCCTGGGAATTCTTATCTTTAGGGAAGTTGGGGAGCCTCAGCCCAGGGCTTGCTCCATTCTTCCTCCACAAAATCTCCAGGGTCTTCCCCCAGCCCATGATGCACCCCACATTTTGACAATGGTGGCAGCTCTTCTTTGGGTACCCTAGGGTGATGTCTAACCCTCAACAATCTGTAACTTTTCCAGTCAAACAATGTAAATTTGAGAGTAAGTATCGTTTTTTTTTTTTTTTTATGTAGTAGACCCTCAATATATATTTAGTTGAAATTTTACTTATTTTCCTCTCATTATATTGATTTTGGATGAATATTGGAATTGTTTTACCTAAGCACCATCCAAAGACAATGAGGGAAGTGACTTAGATATATGTTAGGTAAAAGAGGCATGTTCATTCATGATTAAACACGCTTTATACACTCAAGGTTTGATGGAGTGAGGCCACGTGAGGACGTCTCTGCTGTCTGGGCTCATTTGCTGGTTTCAGGAAAGGAAGCATGGACAGAGCTGGGCTGGGTCCATGTCTGAGGAACAACTCCAATTCCTAGCTCCACTGTGGGTCACATGTGTGGCCTTACATTGAATATGTCAGCAAACCTAACTTCAGTTTCCTCACTATAAAAAGCAGGTTCAATCTCTATCTCATTGGGTGATTGTGAGGTTAATTGAGATATCATGTGTGGAATCATTTGGTAAACTGTGAACTGCTGTCCCAATAGTAGGACTTAGTCTTAGTCATCCTTACAGTTAGTTTTCTAGCGCACTTGATTTTCTTCATTACCTCACTGCCTTCTTACCTGAGGCATGTGACTGGAATTTGAATGCCATGCTAGGGAGCCTAGAAAATCTGCTTCCCAGCAGGAGCTCTAGACCATCCCACTCCTGATTGAGACAATGGTGAATAGTGACTCAGAGCAGCTCCAGGGGAACGACCAGCTCAGACAAGAGGCTTTGACGAGACTCCTTGGGCCTGGAAATGTCTTCTTGCATGGGTGTGCCAGGGAATGGAGACAGACCCACTCTAAGCTTTCGCAGTCCAAGGAGAAATCTGGAAACCAAAGTAGCATTGGATGGATGTCTAACGTCACTGAAAATGGACAAGATTTTCAGATGGTAATGCTTAAAATCTGAACAATAACCATAAAAAATGACAAAGGAATTACAGCAAAGGCGTGGTTGTCCTGTAAATGAACTCTTAGAAAATCAGGTTTTCTGAATTTGATAAGAATTTATTCCAGGAGGCAGTTTTCAGAGTTCTCTAAGCATTGACAGGGATGGGCTAGTCCATGTGAGAAGAAAGCAACAGATTTAAAAAATATGTACCAACACCAGTAAAAATAAACTTGTGACTTGTTGCGATGTACCCACATCATTAGGGATTTACCCTTAATGTCTCTCTTTTAAATTTGACTCCAGGAAATAGATTTGGAACCTGATCAATCCCATCCTTGACTCTGCCATCCTTCTCCCAGAATTATAAACATAAAATCATTACAGTGCCTTTCCTGCATGTGCCTTCCATGTGGCTCCAGTCTCAACCTCACAAATACAGCAAGTGAACACTTCCCAAGTGTAGTTCTGAAGTGTTGCCCATATGGTTGGCTCCTGATGGGGGAGGGGCTGGGAAGCCAAGCCCAGGGAAGGCCCACAGAGGGACATACCCTGTCAGAGAGGGAAGCAGCCTCTCCTGGTGTCAAAAGAGTCACGCTTCCTTAATTGATTTGCATGTTTGGTTGGGTGTGTGTGTTGTGGGGGGCGGGAGTTACCAAGGAGAGTTAGAAATGTTTTCTTTCTTTTTAAAAAAATCCATTTCAATCCATCCCGTTCCTGGAAAAACCACAATCCCCCACCGACAGTCTCCAAGTCTTTCAGTTTTGAAAAATACCCATCTTCCCCGCTACTTCTTGTTTCCATGGGTCTGTTTCAAGCAGCAATTAATTACCGTGTGAATGGCGTGCGGGACCTTGGCTTTCATTAGTGTGTTAGGACTACAGGCTCCTGTGGTTTGACACCGCTTAAATATACAAATTGTTAATGTTATGACAATTCTCTCTCCACCCTCCTAAATCTCATATGAAATTCATTTCCCAAGGAACTGACCAAGGAACTCTGACCTTATGCCTCAATTGCTTAAAAGCCTCCGGTATTTTTTCTCGGCCTGCCACTTTTGATATTAGAAGGTGAGCTGAACTTCAAAGGGGAGCAAGCCAGATGTCTTCTTTCCCCTTCAAGGGGCTGACTTCCTCTCATTTCTCTGCACTCTGCATGTATGTGTTCAGGTTGCTGTCCATTTCCCCTGGGCCTCTGCCTGTTCCCAGGGCTGCACCCAGAAGCCTGGGTGCAGGGCTGTCACTGTGCCATTTGCTGGTGCTGATGCTGTGGGATTTGATAGTTCCCAGTGTCTCCGGTGCTGGGGTGTGAGTGTGGGCATGTGCGTGTCTTCTGTCTCCATCAGCTCCATCAGGCACTGGGCCTGCACTGCCCCCTTCAGCAGCCACGATTCATATGTGAACACTGGATCCATATGAATTCATACTGAGCCCTTGAAAGGTGGCTTTGGAATTGAGATGTGCTCTAAGTAAAATACACACAAGGTTGCAAAGACTTACCATGAAAAATAGAATGTACAATAAATATCTCAATGAAATTTTTTATTACATGTTGAAATGATAATGTTTTGGAGGTATTGGGTTAAACAAAGTAGATTATGAATATTAATTTCCTTCCTTCTTTTTACTTATTTAAGTGTGGCTACAAGAAAATGTAGAATTACCTGTGTGGCCGTATCCTGTTTCTAACAGAGAGTGTGGTGATATAGATCACTGATGGATGCCTGAAGTTGCATTTGCTGCTTGACAAGCCTTTGAACTTGCCCTGTTGCCCTCCGACCTGCAGGCTGTGCAGTGAGTGACCAGTTGGCTTTCCACAAATCACATTTCATAACTTGGAACTGCAGAGGACGCTTTGTGTGTATCTTCACAGTGCCACATTCCGTTTTCTCAGGTTGCGCCTCTACCCTGGTCAGGCTGTTCTCCTGTGTGTGTGCCCATGTGCAGAATAGAGAGACTTGTGTTCCCTGGTCTGAGGGCTGTAAGGAGGCTGCTGGTGACTCAGGCCTGGTCGGCGGCCCACAACACACTGTAGGTGTATTTGTCCTGGACAATATCTAATCATTTCCCTCCAAGTCTGGGCTGGATCACTTTTCTTTGAACTTAACATATTTAGGATGCAGCTTAATGGGAAAGGATTTTAAAAATTATGTCATCTAATCTCTTCATTTCAGAAAAGAGGGCACTAAGACCCAGCAGTACCATACTAGAGGGAGGTGATTATGAGCTTAGACTTTGGCAGCGGCAGTTTCAAGTTCAGATCTTAGCTCTGCCACTTCTTAGCTGTGAGAACTTGGGTAGGTTCATCAAACTTTTCTGGGCTCGGTTTAGATTTCTATTAAAAGAGGATCATTCTATCTCTCTCACTGAATTGTTGTAGGAATGAAATTGGAAATTGTGTGCAAATGCTATGGACTAAATATTATCACCCTGTCCCCCAGATTCATATGTTCAATCCTAACCCCCAAGGTGATGGCATTAGGAGGTGGGGCCTTTGGAAGATGATTAGGACTCTGCCCTCATGAATGGGATTGACAGCTCCTGTAAAAGAGACCCGGGGAGAACTCCCATCCCTTTGGCCTTTTGAGGACATAGTGGAAAGACAGCCATCATGAACCAGACACCAAATTTGCCAGCACCTTCACCTTGGGCTTCCCAGCCATGGGAACTATGAGAAATAAATGTCTGTTGTTTATAAGTCAACCATTCTGTGGTATTCTTCTTAAGCAGCCTGAACAGCCTAAGACAGTAAATCACTCAGCCTGCAATCTAGTAGAAAGTGAGTATTTGATAAATAGTAATTACTGTTATATAGATAACTCTCAAAAAAAGTCCATTGGCTGGTGAGCAACTGAATTTGGGTTGAGAGCCCATATCTTGCCTTCCTACTCTGGTATCCTTATTGTATCAGACACAGCAGGCTGGGCACAACATATCACATCTAAAGTCAAAGCACCAGGACTCAAGACCAGTCTCCCACAGGTGCTGCTGTGGCCGCCTGGCCTGCCTCCAGCCAGCTCAGCGCTGCTCTGCCGTGAGCTGCCCTCTGGTCTGTGTTTCCCTGTGCACTCTGAGCTTATTGAGTGCAGGGTCTAGAGTGCCTTCATTGTCTTGGCCCTTTCAGTCTTTCAGCAGGGTGCTGAGGACCTATCATGTGCCAGGCCTTTTTCCAGACTCTTGGGATGTCTCAGGGACAGAGACAAAGATCTTGCCTTTATGGTGCTTATATTCCAGCTGAGGGAGATGGCTACCATGTTGGAGGGTCATACAAGGTTGAGGTTATGTGCAGTGCAGACCCACAGGTGGGCCTCGCCTGGCTGGAGCAGCCCTGGTAATGGCTCAGTCTATGCCTGCAGTCCTGGAGCCACTGGTCTTCCATGCCACTCCTACAGGCTAAGGACTGTCCTTCATGTTGCCCCCAGCCCCTCGCCTGAGATGAAAGTGTTGCATCTCTCAGCTCCTACCTCTCATGCTGGGGCTTCCCTGTTACTGCTATGGTGATGGCCCTCTGTGGCTTTAACTTGCTGTCTCAACACCTGAAGTGTGAGGGCATTAACATCCATGGGGCAGACTTCGACCAACGGGAGACAGATTTTGAACCAAAAATTTCTTTCTCCTTCCTGGGTACGTTGCTCGCAGATGCATTAGCTTCATTCAGCCTCTCTGAAGATGTCCCTGTGGGACCTGGCCATCACTTGTTATGGCACTAATATCATTCGGAAACAGACTCCCTTAGGCTTGCTCTCCCCGCTTCTGTGCTTTCGCTCCCTTGCCGTTCATTCCTGCTTCCCTGGAATTGCATTCCTCTGAGCTGTTTTCTAGGGAATTGGGCCAAGGCAGTAGGTGATAAGTGCTACAGAAGAAGAAAATTTAGAGAAGGGTACGAAAGGGGGTAAGGTATGCTGTTGAAGTGTTGCCATTTTCAACAGAATTGTCAGTGTAAACCTTGTTGAAAAGGTGATACTTGAGTGAAGACTTGAAGAAGGTATATGTCAGCCACTCTGGGGAAAAGGCTTTCTGGGTGGAGTGGAGGGAACAGCTGGTGCAAAGGCACTAGGCAGATGGTGGCTGGCACGGTCACAAAGAGCAGTGAGGTCAGGGTGGCTTTGGGGAGTAAGAGCACGAGTTGCAGGAGATGAGGTCAGAAATGTGGGTGGGGAAACTGGGGAGGGGATCATTTTAGGTCTTGTAGTTCACTGTAATGACTTGAGCTTTTACTCCAAGTGAAACGGGAACCTGTACTGAATTTTGAGTAGTGGCATGGCATGGCACCCAGCGGTGCCTGAGAGCTAGCACAGTGCCTGGCACATAGGAGGTGCTCTCACTCAGTGCCTGTTGATTTGAAATAAGACATGCAGTTGGTCTCCCCTGGGCCCTGCTCAGAGCGGCACCCTGCCGAGGACCCCCAGCCCTGTAGAGGTCTAGAGCCCAGCTTGTATGTTTCTAACCAAGAGTTGAAAACAGATGGAAACAAAATGCCAGCAGTAATCCAAAAGGCATGTGGAAGAAAGATCAAATGGGAGAAGAGGATGAAATGTGTTTTCAGCAGAGCTGTGTGCTCGCTTCAGGACCAGATTTGCGGGAAGCCAGCCGAAGGGACCTGGTGCCTCATGGCAGAGAAGTGGGTTTCAACTGGAGCTGGGAAGAGTGCTTCCATCCCCCACCATGACCCCTCCTCCCAACAATGAGAGTCAGGCTGTCCACTAAAAGCTAGGCAAGTCCTGTGACCTTTGACTTGTTGGAAACGTACCCAACACAGCTTGCTGTTGTTGGTTCTGTGAGATTTGTTTTGCAGGGTCCTCTCAGTTTTGAGTTCTGTGGCTCACATACTCTTTAGGTCCTGGTCAACTAGGCTGGCTCATTTCTCTGTCATCAGGGACAGCTGAGGACAGGAGAAGCATCAGAAACAAGAGCCCTCAACTTGCATCCTTAGTTTCTCTAGGGCTTCTCTTCCTCTCCTGGACCCCTTCTTGTTGTAACCACCTTTAAAAGATCATGTGTGTTAGAGAGGGAGAAAGAGTCTGGCGTGGTAGCTGGGAAGTTAGAATATAGGTCAGGCAACAGGTCAGTGGGAGCATCCCAAATGTTCTCTCTAATAAGGAGAATAACTGTTTCCAAGGAGCAGAGAAGAAGAGAAATGTAACAACACGAATCCTTCTATTCTGGGGGCAGTGAGTCAGGGGCGGAGGGTTTTAGAGCCTGAATTTGACGTGATATTAATGATTTATTTGAAGGAAATCTGGAGACTTGTGCCCAGGCCAGGGAACACGGTTGGGCTCTTTGTCATGAATCTTGCAAGTCAATCTTCCTAATCGTCTTTTGATGCACAGCTACTCCTCAGCTACGCAGCCAGGAGAAAAGTCAAAGCCTGTGGAGTCTCAGGGGCTTTCCAAGCAAGACCACATAAAGCCTTGGAAACTAGAAAAGATAATTTAGAGCCCAATGAAGAAGAGATGGAGGCTTGGAAGGACAGATAAAATAATGTGTGGCTGTAGACAGTCTGTGAACCTTACAGGTTGGAGCAGCCAGTTGGACAAGAGCAAGTCTTATAGCTGCTTAGGAAATTCTGCCCATTTCCCAGATGGGCAACTGAGGCCACAGGGAAGTCAAGTTGCTCACAGGCACAGCCCCAACTGTTACCTGGCTTTTTAGTAACCAAAGGAACATGTTATAGCCAAAATATGTATGACTTTTGTTTTATTGGGTTTTTTGAATACCGTGATATGGTCTATAGAAATATAGGAAGCAGTATTTCAAAATTTAATATAAAAGCAATGTAAGACCCCCATGACTACATTCTTAATTATGGGAAAAAGGATGATATAGTCTACTACTAAACAACATATTGTCAGCCAGGGAAACACTTGTGGAATCCAGAAAAGTATACAAAACAGTTCTTTAGTTTTGGTCCTGTGTCCCATCCCACCCTGAATCCACAGGACTGTAGGTCTGGGAGCAGCTTCTCTGTGCCAGGTGACCCTTCCCACCTTTTTGTCTGCCATGAGACCCTTATTGGAAACCAGGGATGGCAAACCTCACTCCACAGACCAAACCCAGTCCACTGCCTGTTCTTGTATGTGAGCTAAGAATGACTTTTGCATTTTTAAGTAGTTGAAAAAAATTAGAGAAGAATATTTTGTGGCATGTGAACATATTATAAAATTCAAATCTTAATATCCACAAAGTTCTACCAAAACATAGGTATGCTCATTTATTTACCTATTGTCTACGATGACTTTTGTGCCAAATGGCAGACATGAGTAGTTGAGATAGTGAATATCTCACAAAGCGGAAATGTGTCCTATCTGACCCTTTACAGAGCAAGTTTGTGGGCTCCCGTTCTAATCCTGAGCACCCCTCTGACATTCAGGTTGGCAAGGGAACTTGTGACCTTGAACACTGTCTTTCTCCTCCCATCTCAATTCCTTAGTCACTTTAACACTTACCTCCCCACTATCCCCCATCTTCCTCTTTGCGCCCTGTAGCACATCTGGTCGGTCAGTCGCTCTGGCCTGCCACTGGAGGGCAGGGAGAGGGGGAATGAAAAAGCAGGACAGGGGAAGGAGTCCCCCTCTGTCTGGCCACAGCTGGGAGTCACCATACGATACCAGACCTTTTATGCCATCAAGAGGGGCTCTGTCTTTTCATTTCTGGACTACAGAAGATTTTCTGAATCTTCCTCTACCTTGAGCTCATTATAACCTCTTTTCATGCCTAGTCTCAGGAAAGCAGGGATTTTGAGGAGCAAATATAATCTATCCTACACAAATGCTTTCCCTGTGATGGGGATGAGAATTTACAACGTAGGGATGTCAAGGATCACACACTTGTCCTGCCCACCCAGCTGCTGCTTCAGTGAATACATCCCACAAAGTACTGCCTCTTTGGCTTCGTTAATTCCATCCCCTCCCCTGGATTGCCCCTCTTCCTCTACCTATGTCATCGTCTTTAAAGGCCTGCTCGTGTCCTACCTCCTTCCTGAAGCTTTCCTAGACTGTGTCTGCAAGAAAAATGTTCTCAAAGCTTAAGGAGGTACTTCTTTCTACTTTTCACCGGGCTTTGGGATAGTTAGACAACTGTCTTGTCATCTGGTTTCTGTTGTCCTCATCTTCATGTCCGTGTTTGCTGTCCTAGTCCAGACTCAGCTTTCTCTTGAACCCCTAGAAGTGACTGACCCCTCGCTGCAACCAGGCTGTCCTGTTCACATCCTTCCTCTTCATGGTTCTGGAGTGTCTGTCTGACGTGTAGAGCTGACCGCCTTGACTCTTACCTCCCTGGCTTCAAACCCTTCACTCACGTCTGGATAAACTTCATAGGAGCTGATTCTTCCCCCTTCAGTCTTATTCCTCTGCTTCAAATTCTGAGCAAAATGGAACAGCTCATGTTCTCTAATACACTGTTCCTTAAACTTTCCTCTCTGCTGTGATGCTTCTGTACCCTGCACCCAGGCCCTTTTTCTAATTAACTCCTGCTTATGCTTAAAGGCTCAGCTCTGGGGCCAACACTTTCAGAAATCTGCCCTAGACTGTCCTCATCTTCCCTCACTAGCTTGAATTGGGTGTTCATCTCCCTGTGTCCCTAAATGCCTAACTTTGTAGTTAGCTTTCCACACTGTAGTGTACTTATCTGTTCCCATGACTGCTTCTTTCCCAGAGAACTAGGGTTAGGACTAAGCCCTCTTTATCTTTATACCCTGGTTCTTCCTTTAGTCTCTGATGTATAAGAGGTGTGTAGTAAATGTTTATTGAGTGGTTTAAGAGATGGATGGTAAATCCCTTTAGGACAAGTGATGTTTTACAGGTTTGTATCCTAAGGACCAGGCTTAATATGTATTTTTGCTGCTGATAAGGATAATTCCACTTTGCTGTGTTTTGGGTTAAAGATACCACTGCTGGCTCTTGGCCAAACCTGGGACTCACAGCAGGCCCTGCAATGCCTGTCTGTTCTCCAACACACTTCTTGGTTCACATTATATAATAATAATAAAGATAATTACAGATTGAGTGGCTGCTCTGTGTGTGTTCTAACCCATGATCTCTAATCCTCAGCACAATCCTGCAGGGCTCATGTTATTTTCTGCCAAAGAAACTGAGGCACAGAGAAGTTAAGTAACTTTCCCAAGAACATACAGCTAGTCATGAGCAAAACTGAGATTTGAACTCAGGTCTGTGTGGCTACAGAAGCTTTAATCTTTCTATGTTTTTTCTTTTTTCCTACCTACAATTTGTGTTTTAGCAACACCAACAAAACTATAAGATAATAAGAAAAAGAAGAGAAAGAGGAAAGGGAAATTTCAGCTATAACTGGCCACATGAAAAATAGCCAGCTGTTTAAATTTGCCCACAGTCTTGTCCTCTCCATGTGTTCATCGAGTGTGGGCAGGCATGATGTTTGTGTCCTGCTTTTTTAAGCTCAACATTACATAAAGCATTTTCTAATGTTTGGTCATAGTCTTCATAGTTGTAATTGTAGTGACTTGTACTTCAGTTCTGAACTCAGCGTTAATAATGAGACTCATAACTCTGGTGGCACCTCTGTCCCTTCCCCTTTCTACTCACTGCTCTCTAAGTGCATCTGGCCTTTATGGGAGGCAGCTGTGAAGAGAGTGCTGAGCTTGGTGCCAAAACATTTGACAGAGTTCCGGATCTGACATTAAATAGTTGTGTGACCTTGTGCAAGTCAAGTTCATTTAATTTCAAGCTCCTCCCTTGGTCTGTGAGCACCTGTAGGGCAGGGACCCTTATTTCTCCTTTGTAGACCTCGAGGATACTGGCACAGAGTATGAGATCAAAACATGCTTGATACAGAGTCTCAATTTTCTCATCTGTAAACTTGGATAATGAAGCTTATTCCATATGGATATGGTAACAAAATGAAATTTTATATACACACAAACACATATATACCCTGCTGTTATAAATTATATGGAAATACAAGTTGGTATAACTATTATAATTGCTAGGTTTATACAATTCACATAAAAGTCTACTCGATTATCTGGAAGAACACTGAGCTTCCTGGCAGATTGTTGCATCTTTCATCCAGATGTTTGGCATCCCGTAGGCACAGTAGACCACAGATTAAAGGAATCCTCATTCAGTGTTTATGTCAAGTTGTCTGTGTTTCTTCCTCATGATCTTGTCTGCTTTGACAACAGGGGTGCCATGTGCTTCACTTGCTGGGTGCAGCACCATGCTCAGCCAGGACCTTCGTGGGTGCACTTTGGTGTGATTAAAATGAAGGATGGGGAATGTTAAATGTTTGGGTCTAAGGGACATGGTAGTTTGTAAGAACTCCTTCCAGTTGGTGCAGTCCTTTGCCTGGGGGCAGGAGCTGCTAGACTGGGTTGGTTTTATCCTGAAGGAAACAGTCCAAAAATGTGGGAACAATTTTTTATTCTTCCCCCGTTATAAGGACAGTGACCTTAAAGAAATAAAAGGAAATTACGCAGAGAATTGTGAAATAATTCCCATTTCATCTATTCCTATAATAATCTCCTTTTCACCACAGAATCCCAAGGGCCACATTTTCCTCATCATCTACATAACATCAGCCTTGTAATTCTCAGTCTTAACAAAAATTAAGTTGCTTTCATGGTTGGTTGACTCAAAAACCCAGAAACATGTTGGCTACACATAACACTGGGAAATAAAATAAAATGAAAATTTAAAATGACCCACTACCTAGGGACCTGCCTTACCAGGATGAAGCTCTCATGAGTCTTGGCTTTAGTTTGGTTTCTGGATTCCTGCCTCCTCCTCACCACCCAGCTTGCTGCCACCAGGAGACACCCACTTTCTACCCTAGTCGGACCTGCCCCTAGGGTTCAGGGGAAAGCTCTCTCCATTCAGATGGAAGCTCCAGGGAGGTTCTTGGGTTCCCAGCAAATTCATAGCAGGGGCTGGTTCAGTACTTTCCCAGGAGGAGCCATGTCTGTGACGTGTGAAGGCTTAATTTCTTCACCCAGAATTAAGGACCCACTTTTGCTGGCCAGTTCTCAGTCTCTGCAGGTTGTCCAGCCCTGCTGTGCCCCTGGCCTCGATGGGGCAGCCTTGCCTCCACGTCCCGCATGGAGGGTTGGTGTGGTTCACAGCAGGTCCCTGCCCTGTGCCCTCTAAGTGACACACCATGCTGGGATGGTGTTGTCGGTGGAAACCACTTGAGCGCAAATGGCCCCTTTATGGCACAAACACCACAGGAACATTCCCCATGGGTGCTGTTTGCTGTGGTGGTTCATCTGCAGATTTTCCCACCAGGATCCTGGAGCAGGTCCAGTGTAGAATTGCCACTGTCATGAGAAGGGAGCAGAGGACCATGGAGTTAAGTGATAGCCCATCCCCCTTCCCTCCTCAACCCTTTGCCTTTGGAAGATCTGCACTTGTTGTTTGTGGTCAGGACTCCTGGACCTCCGTTTTGACTAGGAAGACATGGGAATGAGAGGTCTTTGGGGCACTTAAAAGCAGCAACACATAGCCCACAAACCACTATCTGCAGCTTGAGCAACCCTTGCTATGAACCTGGAGGACAGCCAGGAAAACAACTCAGCCCCCAAAATAGGCTCCTTGCAGGCACTTTCTTAAAGGAAATGGAGAGAGAGTGAGGGAGAACTAAAAACTATTCCACTCAGAAGCACTAATAATATTTGTAGAATGCATTTTTACGCTTTCTTACTTGGCTGACGTCTAAATAATCTGTGAAAAAATGTTATTGGGTTGATAAATAGCATGGCTGTTGAGAGATTCATCACTGTTTTTTCCCAGAAGCAGCTGATTTCAGATTTAAGTGTAGGCTCTGCAGAGTGTTGATTTTGCCTCTATCACAGCTGTCAGCAATAAGGGCGTGTGAGAAGCATGGCAAAGACTCCTTCTGAGGGTGGCCTCCATATTTTTCTTGAAGGTCTTTCAGATTGAATAGAGCAGATAGTCATTTACTGAAAGAGACCTACATTGTGCTGGATAGCCTACTATGCACATTTGCAAATGGTGGCTCCTTTGATCCTCAGAACAACCCTTTTTGGTAGGTATCATCATTGCTACCTCAATTCCACACACAAGCAAAATGAAGATCAGAACTGGGGTAGCGACTTGCTCAATAAGGGGCAATAATTCTGGTTTTCTGAGGCTGAGTTAGTGCTCTTTACTCTCTTTACAATGACTCATTCATTTTACCATTTGACAACTCAGTGAGAGGAGGTAAAAGATGACACCCAATCACATCTGTGTCCTGTCAACTTCGACTTGTGCCTCAAAAACCCGAGCTGCACTCATTTCCAGCTGCATCTCCAATGGATATCTCATAGTTTCTCCAACTTGACAAAGCCAAAACAGATTGTATTTTTAGTTTTATTCCCAAATCTGCTACTCCCAGAGTCTTTTCCATTTCTATAAATTGTCCCAGTGTCCGTCCATTAACCAAAGCCAAGACCTCATCCATCAGAAACCCTACAGAAAACCACAACAGAATCGGTCGGCTTCTGTCTGTCACCAAGGTCACTGCAGTCATCTGTCTGCTAGTCTTTCTATTTTTACTCTGACCCTCAACTCCCTTCTCCAACTTTCATACACAAATCAGATATGCAATTTCTTCTTTTTAAAAACTTTTTATTGACTTTATTGGGGTGACATTGGTTAATAAAATTATATATGTTTCAGGTGTACAATTCTATAATACATTGTCTGCATATTGTATTGTGTGTTCACCACCCCAAGTGAAGACTCCTAGATATGCAATGTCTTCCTCAAAGCTCTTCAGTGACTTTTAGGTTAAAATCCAAATGGGCTTCCTTGCCTGATTTTCATCTCACACCAGTCTCCTATCACCCACCAGGCTTTAGCTTCTCTGGCATCTTCTTTGTTTCTTAAACACAATTCATGTTGTTTGAACCTCCATTTTGCCCCTTGTTTTCATGTGTCTGGCTCCCACTTGCCATTCAGATCTCAACTTAAATGTCTCTTCCTCAGAGAGGGCCTTTTTGACCACCCAACTTGAAGAAAACACATATTCATTTTCTATTTTATTACACTTTCCTAATTTCTCCTCATAGTACCTATTGCTGTTTGGTTGTACATACTTACATATTTACTCTCCCGTAGAAATAGGTCTGGTCCTGTCTTTCTTGTTTAATCTCGGACGCCCAGAACAGTTCTGAATGCCTAGAGCCATGCCCAGTTCATCGCAGGCGTATCATAAACTTTGTTGGTTGAATGAATGAGTGTTTTTGTGAATAGCAGCAAAGGATGGTTTCTGGGAAATCTGTCTGGGTGTCCTCTATATCCTAGTCCTCAAAAGTAGAGATGCACACTCTTTTATGTTATCCATATCCAGATAAGAAGATGGCCATTCCAGCGATCAATGCTGCATCCAAGGACGTGAATCTCGTCAATGATAGAATTACAACTAGACCAAAGTTCTTTTCAGGAGACCACTACCATCCTTCCAATCTCACTCTACCTCCACAATGCCCCAGACTGGTTGTGTGAATGGTAAAGCCCTCTTTCTTCTTTATTTCTTTACTGTTATCTCAATAAATTTACTCATTTATTTAATTTTCCAAATATCCACTAAACATATATACTCAATGTTCAATATTTATAAGAGCTTTGTTGTAATAGTGAAAGAGGGTCTGTATTTGTGGCCCAAGCTTGCTGAGGAAAAAGTCATTGATTGTAGCTTCTGGGAGGTTTCTGGCCAATCGGACTAAAGAAATGAGTCAACCCAATGAAAGCTGGCCTATGAGGAAGATGCTCAGAGACCCCACTGCCCCATGGTATCTCCCTCACTGTATTGTCCCCAAGAGTTCCATGAGTACCACTGTGTGTACATTGCCATGGGACTAGCAGCATGGCACTCCTCCCCTATGGAGCCCAGATTGACAACTGGGACCTAGTTATAACTCTATACTTGTTTATAGGTGAGGGGAAATAAAATAGCCGAGGGCAGACCTATGATGGAGATGAACTGGACTCTGACCTTTGTGGTCACCTGTTTAGTACTTTTTCCCAGGGTCCTGCCCTCTCCCGCTATTATATACCCTGAGGAAAGACCTGAGTAATATATTTTGAGTAAATGTCATATGAGATGAGGCCTATGCTGACTACTTTAGTTATATTTGTAGCCCTTCCCCCACCCTGGCACACCCCATCCCCTATACCCAATCAACTTTTCTCCACATCATTCATTACTCTCTAATGTACCAGACTGCTTGCTTCTTTCCTTGTAGAAGCCTTCCTCCAGTAGACTGTAACTCCTCCATGAGAACAGGGATTTTTTCTCTGTTCTCCTCATTGCTGTATCCCCCATGTCTTTAAGAGTCTCTGGACATTATAGGTGCTTAGTCACTATTGAATGAACATATCAATGAATTAATCAGAAATTTTGAAATGTGCAGTATTATTTGACCTAGAAATTCTATTTTTAGAAATTCATTTTTCACAAATTGACTTGAATGAATGGAAAAATCTGTAAACTAAGATGGTTCATTTCCTTATTTTTATAGGCATGAAAAAATAAGAAACAACTTAATTCTTTAGCAAGAAGGGATTATTTAAATAAATTGTGCTATATCCATACAATAGAATGTTATGAGACCATTAAAATTTATGTCTTAGAGAAATATTTAGTTGCATGGGAAAATGTTAAGAATGTTTTCTTAAGTGAAAATAGTAGTATATAATTTGTAAAATGACTATGTATCCATGCATTGAAAAAATAATGGAAAGGTAACAGTATCTGTGGGAAATGGGGTTATCTGTGGTTATTTGTGAGATGTAGAATTACAGATTATTTAATTTTCCTTTTTTGTGCTTTCCTCTGCATTGAAATTTTCGAAGGAGAAAGGAGACTGGTGATGGTGTTGGGGTGTCTGCCTGGTGCCTGGGGTTTTGGGGAGAAATGTCCCCCTCCTAGTTACCTTCTGGAAATCATGGCCTCAGACAGATCCCCCCACACTGACTCTGGGTTAGGTCATAGGACTTGCTTTTGCCAATGGGACTTTATCAAACATGGAACAGAGGCAGGTGTGTGGCCTGTGGCCTGCAGGCCACATGCAGCTCAGATGGCTATGAATGTGGCCCAACAAAAAACTGTAAATTTACTTAAAACATTATGAGATTTTTTGTGTGTGTGTGATTACATGTTGCAGTATATTTAACGTGTGCCCCAAAACAATTCTTCTTCTTCCAGTGTGGCCCGGAGATGCCAAAAGGTTGGATACTCTTGATAGAGGTTTGAAAATCACTTGTGCTTTGGGGTTCTGTTGCTGATAGGAACTCTTCCTTTATCATGCAGACAGATCTGGGCTGGTCTCTGGGACAATAAGAGACTATGTGGAAAGAAGCCCCAGACACTCCAGCCTTTCCAGTCACCCCGGCTGTGTGATGTGGTCTTTCTAGATCTGCACTGTCCTATGCGGTGGCTGTTTAGCACTCAAAATGTGGCTAGTGCACAGTGAGATGTGCTGGAAGTGTAAAGTGCACCCTGGAATTTGAAGACTTGCATGCTAAAAAGAATGGAAATATTTCATTTAGAATTCTTATATTACACATTAAAGTAATATTTTTGATAGATTGGGTTAAATGAAAATATATTATTAAGATTAACTTCACCTGTTTCTTTTGTTTTTTAAATGTGGCTACTAGAAAATTTTAAATTACAGACGTGGTTTGTATTATATTTCTATTGGACAGCTCTATTTTAGACCATTTAGCCACAGACAAACTATCCCAGACCAGAAGAAACACCCAGCTGACCCACAGAATTGGAATGAATAAAATGGTTGTTGCTTTAAAATCACTAAATTTTGCCATGTTTTGTATGGAGCAAAAACCGTTACCGGAAGTATATTAGGTTTTGCAGATGCTACCAACTCAGCTCCTTGGCTTCTGCAGGAATGAGCCAGAGTCCCAGGGAGGTTTGGAAAGAAAGCAGAACACAGCAGAGAACAATGAGCAGTGGGACTGGGAACAGTGATGAAAAGGTAGTGGAGTTTGGAGCAGGTGGGGGATGGTGAGAGACCTTCACCTTCTCAGATTCCCAGTCTGGAAGGCATGTCTCCTCCATCTGCTGTCCTGGAGAACAGGGACTTGGGAAACTCTGGAGGAGCCCTTCCTCCACCTTCCTACTTACACCCTCCTATCTGCTCTGAGTGCTGTCCCATAGCGCTCTGTGGGAAAAAAAGACTACATCAACAACAAGATAATAAAGGGCATGTCAATGAGAGAACAGGAGAAGGGAGGGGGAAAGGGTGATTTTGGCAGCAATACCCCATCATCTAGGGCTTCTGTGCTTCCCTTATCTCCCTCCTCCTGAACCAGATGGGACTGGAAATCAGAGCTGGGGGAAGCTATAGCGATCATTCCACCCAGCCCTCTTCTCTTACATGAGGAAACTAAGGCCTAAATATGTTAAATGACTTGCCTAAGGTCACACAAAATTTTAGTGGTGGTAAGATCTAGGATTCAATTTCCAGTTTCTCAATCCAGTGCTTTCTGCAGCTTCCCACAGCACTGACTCATTGGGTGTTGGTCATGTTACATACACTCAGCCTGGGCTATGGAGGCTCATTCATGTCTAAGAGCAGTGTGAGTCCAAGGGTTCTCTTGGCCCGAGCACCGTTTCTCTCTTTGAACTCATCCCTCCTCTGCCTTTCAGGTTCTCTGCTCCTTAACTTTTGCTCCCAGATGTGAGAGGTTCAGAGTGCATTCCCTTGGGGACCTCCCTCCTCCCTGTGGTCCTCTCATTGGACAGATTCTCACTCAAGTCCCAACTCACCTTCTGCTGTGGGTTCTGGAATGTTTGCTGCTCTGGCCTTTCTGTACCCAGCATCTAGCAGCTGATCCTGAAGCACAGGTGCGAGGATTGAGAGCTTGGCCAGAATCTCTTGGGTGGTAGGATGCAGGAGTGGGATAGGCTGGAGGTAATGGGGAGGAATGCTAGCAGCACCAGTTCTTTCCCTATAGGTGCCAAATGAAGAGCTCAGATGGCATAATTGTTGCATCTCTTCTGCTTCTAGAGCTTCATTCCACCTTCTCCTGAGCACAGCACCTCTTTGGAGGAGATCCAATCCTCTCACACTGTCCCATTTACTGCCTTGTCACTTTTGAATTCTTCTGGACAGTCTATGGCTGTTCTCAATGACTTGAGCGCATGCTGAGATGCCATGATCATTCCAGGGACATTAGCATCCCTATGGAGGCCTCTCTGCCCTCCTAGCTCAGTTCCTTGATGGAGTTGGATTCAATGATCTTTATCTCTGTTCTCTTTAGGTGTGTGTGAGCCATATCTCTGGACTGATTGCTGCACCATGGCTGAACTCAGACTTGCTTATCCTCAAGATTCCCAAATCTCTGACCCCCACCTCCTGTGCATTGAGTCTTCTTACCCTGCTGCCTTCGTGAAGTGTTTTTCTCCCCCTCCATCTCTGTACTGACTTGGTCCTCTGCTGGGATGAAGGTGCTCAGTGCTTCCCTTTTAGGAGCTAGCCTCTCTTCCTTGGAGCATAATGCTCACCTGGAAGGCTGCTTACTGCTGATGAAGCAGCATATGAAGAAACACTGAGATCAGTAACTCTAGGAAAACATCTGTCAGGTATCTGGAACCTTGTTACTGTGATACTGAGCATCTATCTGAAAAGATTTTCTGCTTTTCACCCAGATGTTTAAAGTCAGGAAGATGCATCCAATATTGTGTAACTACAAAGCTGCTCACTATCTCAGTCCCAGCAGGCACATAATGAAAACATGGCTCACCAATGGCAGGTGATGGCTGTCATGCATCTAATGAGTTGGCCTTTGGGTTATTTCTGGTTCACATGACAAGTGCTGAAAGTGAGTGTCTTAATATGTCCTGGCTGCTATAAAGCCATCCATAGACTGGGAATCTTAGAAACAACAGAAATTTATTTCTCACATTTCTGCAGATGGAACTCTGAGATCAGGGTGCCAGCATGGTCAGGTTCTGAGGAAGACCCTCTCCTGAATGGTAGACTGCCAACTTCTTGCTGTGTCTTCCCTCACATGGTGGGAAGTGCAAGCAGTCTCTCTGGGCATGTATCCTATTCAGTTGTGGAGTCTGGAAACTCCATGATCACAGCACTGACATGTGCTGCAGGCTCACTTCCTGGTTCCCAGATGGCTGTATTCTTGTAGTATGGCAGAAGGAGTGAGAGAGCTCTTTTGGGTTTTTTTAAAATAAGGGCATGAATTCCATTCACGAGGACTCTGCTCTCATGACTTAATCACCTCCCAGAGGCCTTACCTCCTAATATCATTGCATTGGGGGTTAGAAGTTCAACATAGGAATTTTGTGGGGACACAGACCATAGCAGTGAGACAGAGCAGAAAGGGGCAGGGGTGTCTAACCTGCGGCCTGTGGGCTGCATGTTGCTCAGCATGGCTATGAATGCAGTCCAACACAAAATCGTAAATTTACTTAAAACATTATGAGATTTTTTTGTGATTACGTGTTGCAATATATTTAATGTGTGGCCCACGACAACACTTCTTCTTCCAGTGTGGCCCAGGGATGCCAAAAGGTTGGACACCCCTGGAGGAAATGATATGAACATTGAAAAGAGAAAAAAAATATGTGATGCTATCCAGGAACCATCTAAAGAAAAAGCTCTTGTGAGACAGACTGAGAATTTTAAAACAACTCTCTCTCACCCAATTGCCCCATGACATCTGTTAACACAGGAGACAGAGCTATTTCCTGAAAAAGCTTTGTGTGTTTACAAGGGTGAGACCCTCTTGATGTTTCTGCAACTTTAATTAAAGAGCTGAGGGAGGGGATTACATCCACGGTGGTTCCCATGGGGGAACACACGGGCTGGTTGTACACAATGCTGCACACTTGACTGAAAAGAGAAACAGTCAATCAATTATCCAGATGTTTTTGAATTTTACGTAGCTATAGTCACTGTGGGGACTTAATTCTTGACAATAATGTATTATTCTTGCAAAATGTCAGAGGAAAACTTTTTTGAAAGAAGAGAGTGTTTTCATAATACTCATACTTTCTTCTCTGTTGTGAGTTTACATTTAACAACATCAGGCAAATCAGAACTGGAGACTGAGGACAGAAAGTAGAAGGAAGCATAGCACATGAGCCCCACTCCAAATTGCAGTGGGCACTCCTGGCTATGGTTGAATAGCCTTAGGGGAGGGGTAGTGGTCAGGAACAGTAGGCAGCAGAGTCTGTCCATCCCAGGGTATGAAGGCAGCATTGTGATAGGTGTGTGCTCAGGAAGTATTAATGGCATTCAACATAAGAGTTTCTGTTTCTCAATTAGTTCTTTAATTCTTTTTCTCCCTCCCGGCCCAGGTCTGAAATTTCACCATTAGAAAGCTAGTTCTTTTACTTAAGTAAAAGGTTCTCAGACTTCATATGCATAAGAATCATCCTAGAAATTAAGATGTTAAATAGCAGATCTCAGAGATTCAGATTCAGTAGGTTTGGGGTGGTGCCCAGGAATCTGTGCTATGAACAGGTACCTGAGAAGTTTGAGCATGTTTCTGCCTTGTGAAACAATGAAGGCGTGCCCTGCTCCAGCTGTTCTCTTTCAAAAGGAGACAACCGTCCAGATACAGTATGGGAACCAGGTTCTAGAACACTAGGATCTAGGCTCAGCTCCCTATTTTCCTAGCCCTGTGGCTTTGGGCCAGACCATTAAACTGTAAGAACCTCAATTTTCTCATCCATAAAATAGAGAAGAAAATTTCATCCCTAACTAATGGGCCAATATAAAAAACATTTTCAAGTGAAATAATTAATATAAAAGCTTTGAAAACTATCCAGTGCTTTGAAGAGTATTTCATTCTATACATATGTAATGGTTTGTTATTGTTATTTCCCATTATCATCTATTAGCACATTCATCTGAATGAGTTTGAGAGATTAAATGATGGGGTAAGGAGTGAACTTGGAGCTCCCAGGACTGCTGAGGAAGGTGGGGGGTAGGGTATGTCACTGCAGCCTGCTCAGGCTGCCAGGAAGCTTGGGGGGCGGGGTGGGGGGAACCAAGGTGGGGACAGAGGCAAGCAAAATATGTGTGCATGTCGTGGGGGTGGGTGTTGAGTGATGGAGAAAAACTCAACTCACTTTATAGTTTTGTTTCAGGTTTCGGGTTATTGAGCGTTAATAACATGCTTGGGGGGAGTTCTATGTCTTTTATCCTCAAGATATTTTAAGACTTGAGAGTCATAAACAGTAGAGTATAAGAGGATAGTTTTTCATGGAAAAATAACGAAAGAAAAGGAACGTTATGGAAATCGTGTGGGGAAAGAATCAACTTCAACGTAAAACTTAAAGAATGTATTCAATCCAGCCACAGACGGCCTCTCACCTTCTGGATATTCTCACCCTCTTTTTGGACAACAAGAATGGCTAGAGGCTGGTTTCAAAATAGCCACTTCCCTTGGGAATTCAAAACCAAAAAAGAACCCTGCCTTCCAGGGACTGAGAAGGGAGCTGTGTGTGAGCATGCATCTCCCACGATCGAGCGTGGAGAGCAAGGCCATCATCTCCCCGGCTGTTTGTCATTAGCAAACTTGGGAACAGGGATAATGCCTGTCCCTCCCTTTGCACAGAGCATCAGATGTTCAAAGATGTGATTCCTAAAGGAAGAGGAGAAAGTACAAGGGTGGAGAGGGGAACAGAGCCAGTTGCACAAGGAGCCCCAGCCCCTGGATGAGTCAGCCCTGGGATTCCCTCCCCCCATTAGACTTCACTTCATTCTTCAGAGTGAAGAGACAACACCCAAAGCTCCTGCCAGTACTATCAGCTCTGCACACCGGTTGGAGTTTGTACAGCAGCTTTGCATGACACCATGAGTCACTGAGGGGCATCCATTCTCAGAGGGTGGGAAGTGGCAAACTCTTTTAAAAATCAGTGGAGACAGTGAGACAAGAAATGGAGAGCAATGCATCTCCCATTTACAATTTTGTGGGAAGGGAAACAAATGGAGCTTGGCTTATCAGCTCGGAATTCGGCCTGGAACAGCAGGTCTGGAATGCAGGAGGGACGTGGTCCAACCTGACTGTGGAAGGCCAGGGAGGCCTCTTGTGGTCAGGGAGAGTTGGGGCCTGGAGGCCTGGGCTCATGCACTGGACAGGATGCTGCTTTGCTAGTGAGGCCCCAGTGAAAAGTCTCTGGTGCCTCCCAAGCTTGGAGTAAGGAAGGCGGCATGCAGATGTGGAGCTGCTTTTCACATCCCTAACACGTCCCAGATTTGTGCTGCTGAGAGGCAGGGTCAGTTGTGTGAAATTCTGCCAGTCACCCTTTTCTAACAGAGCCACAGCATGAGGTGTTAGCTCTGCTTCTTTAAGCAGGTTGATAGAATGTGCCACAGTGCCATTGACACTAGAGGAATAGTACAGTGGATAATCCTGAGCTCAGGAAAAATCCCACAATCACATATAATTAGCTTTGGAAGGTGTGTGTGTTGGGTGCATGGAGAACAGCAGGTTTGACTGTATTATACTTGCTTTATCTGATGGTAAAATGCAAAAGCATCACCCGAATCCTGACTGACTAATGACAAAATGCCCTGTGGTGTTTGTGGGCACAGGGAGATGTCACTCTGCAATGGCAAATGGGGTGGAAAACTTGCGAAATGATGAAGTTACACACGTGTAATGAGGTGTTTACTGCAGTTGAGGATTCTTCTGAAATTGAAAAACTTTTGTATATTTTCAATTTTCAATGGGAGTGGGAAGTTTTCTTCTATATATGAAGGAGGTTCTAACACCCCTGAGGATGAGCCTGCCCTGGAGGTGGCCGGTGATCAGAGTGACTAATTTATGGATGGGTTCCTGGGAAGGAACCTTCCATGGGGAGCAGCACAGATGGCTGCTGAGAACGTTGGCAGAAGTCCTTCACAGGAGCTCGAGTTTTATGAGCCCCGTCCTGAGAACCTAACATCATGTGTGCTACTTGCTACCTAGAACAACACACATTTTGCAGTACTACAGTTTTGCTAGACCCCAGGAAGGAAAAAACCCTCTTGTTTTTACATGGGTTCTGGTGCTAACTTCACCCCTGCTGGGCTGAGTGTTAGAGTGAATTCTCTGGTATGTTAGGGTGACCAACACCTTGCTTACTTGAGTTCTTTTCAAATGCAAATTTACAGTCCCCCTTACTTTACACACTTCTTTGGGGATTTTTGGAGTGAAAGATTGGCATCTCCCCTAAATTTTCCTGCAGCCTAGTCAACCCTCCTCTCCCCCTCAGATGTATTTATGGAGAATCTGCTTAATGTTCTCTGTGAACAGGGACATGAAGTGTAACCTATGGGCTCTGTTACTGAACAAGGGTCTGCTGCCCGATGTGCACAGGAGCCAAAACAATAACATTGGCTTTGAAGAAAAAGAAACCTTTTATTATTCTTGAGTCAACCTGTGAGGAGACAGAAAATGCTGCTCAAATCTGTCTCCCTGATCTGGGGTCCAGACAAGTTTAAAGGAAGAATGGGGTGGCATGAGGTTATGCTGGCAGGGCAAGTTTTGATTGGTGGGTTTGGAATATGGCCACTTATGGTATAGGGTCAAGGGGCAAGAGAAAGCACGAAGGAATTCCAGCTTGGCAGGGATTGATGGGTCAGTTCTGTGTTTGTCCGTGTTTGGCCTAGGCACCAGGTCTTCTTTATTGAAGGGCCTCTTGCTTGTAAAGGGCTCTGGTTGGCCCCACTTCTGTTGCTTGAGTTCCGTAGACTGATGATTCTTGGCCCTGAAGTCACCTTGAGGACAGGGGTGGCACATGCTCAGTGCTGTCTCTATAAAGTAACTCAAAGGTTGTGTGAATCATGAATCTGATTTAAGGGAACAGACCCAGTTTTAAGTTGATCATCATGATTTGTGTGCTGTTCTAATTCTGCTCTCCAAAAGATTATAATTTCATGAAGAGGCTGATGTATTTAGTAGATGTACAAATAATTGCTTTTAAAAACTGACCATAATATGCTGTAGTCTGAGGTGAAAAGTTAGTAAGTCTGGATTCCCCCAGAACATGAGGGTTTTTCCCTCATGTAGGAATTCTTCATAGAAGACTGAGGTCATTATCACACCTTCTGGATGTTCCACAGACAGCAGCATATAGACTTGGGTGAGTTTTAAAAACTTGGCCCTGATAACAGCACCCTGAGTTGAAGTCCCTGAAACCCTGGCAATATTGGGAAGGTCATTAGACTTTCCAAAGGGTCCCTCGATGGAATTCTTTCTCTCATAATCTCAGCATAGATCTGAGTCTTTACTCCATCAGGTGTACTTAAGTAACTCTTGCTTTCCTGATCTATAAAATGAGGACAATAACACCTGCTTGTAGGGTTGCTGTGAGGATTCAACATAGCTGCCCAACACATGGCTCATAGTAGAATCTCAGTTGGTAGCAACTATTATAATCATTATCTAATCCTCAGACTTCTCTGCGATTGGTCACAGAATCCATCTAGAAGAGGTGTTAGGAACTGACACAGTAGAAGCAGATGAATTATACCATTTTATCACTGAAGAGACTTAGACATACAGAATCTACATCCCAACATCTTCATCTATATTACCTGCTTCACAGGCTTGTTGGGAGGTTTGCAACAGCAATCACAGACATGTTTTCCACTTTAAATGTGAAACGTCCAGTATGATTGACTCACATTTCTGTTGATAGATATGTTTCTCTAGTGAAGCTGCAGGAGTCTTGGGTGTGTCTTCATAGTTCTGAAAAGAATTCCTGGGTCAGAAAGGAAATAGTGTTTGCAATTCTTTCTTACATAAATAGGAAAATGGAGACTTAGAAGAGTTGTGACATGCCCAATACTGTGACCAAACCAAATAGGAACTTGGTTCTCCTACCTGGCAGTTTCTGTCAGACGACTTTACAAGCAGGAGATGGCCGCTTGTGACTGAAGGAGCACTTCCCACCCTCTCCACTCCCAGTAACCTCGAGGGAGGTTTTCTCTCCTGCAGCCCTACTCTGGAGAGTTTGTCAAATGGCTCTGCTGTCTCAGAAAGTTGATGAAAAATGGAGTTTCAAGGAATCACAGGGATTGAATTTAGACTCAGGTCCTACAAAGACTATACTTTTAAGGCTCTTCTAAAAGTAAAATTCCTCTGAGATGTTTGGCCCGTGGCTAATGTGTTTGGAAACACGTTTTCTGTAAAACTCAGTCCCATTAATCTACTTGCAAATCCAGAAAGACAGCTTTTGTTGCACACATCAGGGCTTGTCCCAAACTTTCCCCGTTCACAGTAGGAAATGCAAAGGAATGAACCGCAGGCTCAAGTGCCTCTATCTTATTTTTCCCCAGACAATTCAGGAATTGAGGACTTGGTCTAGAGTCCTGCCCACACTCAGGGAAGCCAGCTCTGGGGCAAGAGCACCACTAGGGAGACATTTTCCTCCCCTTGCCTAAGCACTTCCCATCCCTGATGCCATAGGGGTGCTTAGAAGGGGCTGAAAGCTGTCCGCCCTCTTACAAACCACAGAGTCATTCCTCTCCAAGAAAAGCTTTTGCCTTCCTCTGGTCCTACCTGTTTTCATGGCTCGTGAAGAATCAGCCTCTGATGTTTCAATTATTCATTCATCAGAACTGTCAAACCTTGTGAATCTCTCCTCCTCTTCTCTGACTGGCTCACTCTACAACACTCATCTTCAACAGGTTTTGCAATCACTCCAGAAAGGGAACACTACAAAGAACACAATTCCAGCTAGTACTGTGATTTACTGCTATGTAAATGGGGGAGTTGCCATTTAATAAATGGAGGTGACTGTCTCAAAAAGGAAGGAAGTAGTGATGTGATCTCAAGGACAAGGGCTTGAGTGCTCATAGATTGCCACTTTTTGTCTGTTTATGATGTGATTGCAGATCCAGGCAGAAAGGGGAGCAGTTTTTGTGTGACATCCACAGAATAGAGACTTTGTTGGTGAGGGTCTCCAACAAAGTCCCAGTATATCCTTGAACCCAGGCTTGAGTCCCACACTGGACAGACTTTGCCCAAGACTCTCCTACAACATCATGACTTGAGCTGATGTAACTCAAGGTGGATTAAAATCCTCCCTTATTGACCTACATATTCCACATATTAAGTGGGTTGTCTTAGGAGCAGCAGTTTTATGTTGGGAAATCCGAGCCTGCACTGTGCATTGGAGGAGCTTTATGAGGCATTGCACAATGTCTATGTTTTAATTTTGCTTTTACTTCAATGTGACAACATGTGTTGGACTGAGATGCCTTTGGGCTCTGGCCCTGGAATTTATGAAGACAGAATGCCTCAGGGTTATGGCATGGGTGAGACTGGAAGATGTCACCCACACGCAAGAGTTCAGCACAATAACACGTGTTAGAAGAATAACAATGGAACAGTGAATGAACACACACACACGACATACAGCAAAACCAGTGTCAAATCCTGGACACCCCTCAGTTTGGTCCTCCTCCTCCTCCTCCTCCTCCTCAACCTCTCTCTCCTCCTCCTCCTCGTTGTTTTTTTGCTTCCTTATGTTCCAAATAATTGATTTGATTCTCAGCTTCATCCACTCTACTGTTATTTTCTTGTAAGTTGTTCTTTATTTCAATTAGTGTATTCTTTGTTTCTGATTAGATCTTTTCATGCTATTGAGGTCCACACTAAGTTCCTTGAGCATGCTTATAACCAGTGTTTTGAACTCTGCATCTGAAAGATTGCTTATATCCATTTTGCTTAATCCTTTTTCTGGAGTTTTGATCTGTTCTTTCATCTGGGCCATGTTTCTTTTCTCCTCATTTTGGTAGCCTCCCTGTGGTTGTTTCTATATATAGGTAGAACTGCTATGACTCCCTGTCTTGGTAATGTGGTCTAATATAGTGGGTATCCTGTAGGGTCCAGTAGCACAGCCTCCCCTATCACCCAAGCTGGGTACTTGAGGTTGTGCCATTAAGGGGCACATATGAGATCGTGGCCACTTAATTTGGAGGTTCGGATTTGCAGACAATAAAAACCCCAAGTCAAAGGTGAATAGTTAAGCACTTTATTAAGCGAGAGCAAAGCGAAAAGCAACAATCAAGAGCATATATCTCCAGACAGAAAATCATCAACACCTGAACATAGACGTTGGGGAATCCCAGAGATAGCATTCGGGGTCCAACTGGGAAAAGTTCCAAGTGAAGCATCCTTCCCTCGGGTGAGATTCCAAAGTCCCACTTTGGGGGCTATGCTTAAATATGTTTTAGACAAAAGTGGCTATGTGCCAAGGGCCTTGTGTGACTTAGCTAACCAACAGGTCCCTCTGGGAGAAGGGCCAGTTCTCCCTGAAGGAATGGTTAAATATTAAAAATACTAATCTCTTGGGGAGAAGGGCCAGTTCTCCCTGGGAGATAGCATGCCTACATTTCATTCTTACAATAAAGGTCACTGCTCGGGCATAAACAGGGAGGATTCTCAATGTCCCTTTACCCCGTCAGAGGTGTGCCCTTTGTGTGGGCTGAGTACACTCTACTTTTGTAGTTGGGCCTTGATTGCTGTTGACAGGTCAATAGGAGGGATGTGCCCAGGTCAGTCAGCTGGAAGGATTGGCTGTGACCACTAACCACCAACCTCCTCTCTCCACAAAAAAATCACTGTGGAGGGGCAGGATGGTGGTGCTCCAACATGGTCTGTAGCTGTCTGCTAGGTGTGCAGGCTATGAGGTTTTCCAGGTGGTGCAGGCCAAGGTCAGCCCCGACCTATGTTCTGCCCAGGGCCACCCCACATGAGCTATAAGGCAATCTGAGAAGGCTGCTACTTGAGCTGGGCTTGGAGATTCCCAGGTGAAGCCAAACTGTGAATCTAGGCTATCTACTGGTAATGCCAGGCCTGGGGCCACTTAGCAAGAGGTATGGGGGCTGGGTGCTCACTGAAGCTGGCGATTGCTTATTTGAGAGGATTTAGGAAGTTGTGAAGCATGATCCAAGACCAGCCATTCATATGGAAAAGACACTGTTAACAGCTTGGGTGGGCCTGTAAATTGGGTTGGACAGATTCTCAGGGGATCTCCAGGGCAGGACAAACAGTATTGGGCAGGTTGATGGAATCTCAGATATGGCACTCACCTGCCAACTCATGGCTCTGTGGAAGGAGGGTTCAGAAAAGGGGCAATGGCCCCTACTCACCTTTCTGTCTGGGAGAAAGCTGTCCCCCAGTTCCCACCTTGATACCAGACACTTCAATTCCTCCTTGTATGCCACTGGTGCCTTTCAAGCTCTTTTCAAGAACCCCAGCACTGGGGCTCAGAGGGAGTGAGTCTGAGTAAGTCAGTGTGTGGGTTCTTTAAGGGGAACTGCTTGGGGCTCTACAAGTGTCTTCTACCAAGTCATTCTCTGCTGGTTTTTGCAGGCAGAAGTTATGGGGACTTACCTTTCTGGCATTGGAACCCTGGGCTGGGGGTCCTAATATGGGGCTGGGACTCTTCGCTCCTGAGATATCCCTCCCAAATTTTATCCATCACACATGGATGTGGGACCAGCTCATTCCATGTCTCTGCCCCTTGTACCAGTCTGGATGGATATGGTTTCTTTGATTCTGTAGTTGTCAGACTTCCATTCAACTGTATTTCAGATGGTTCTGAGTGATGGTTGTTCTATGGTTTAGTTGTAATTTTGAAGTGGTTGTGCGAGGAGATAAGCCATGTTTACCTATGCCACTATATTGACCAGAAGTCCTAAATTTCTGTTGTTTATAAGCCGTTCAGTTTATGGTATTTTGTATTGCAGCCTGAACTAATTTAGACAGTAGGCTATTGGTGGGTGCCCAGGAGCAGCTGGTGACTGCCAATGAGAAGAGCTGAGTTAGTCAAAGAGGGTTCTCCTTGGTCTTACTGAGAGTAGTGACCAGAATACAGACCACGACCTCTGATTGCTTCTCTCAGAACAGAAAAGACTTTATGATTTGTATCTTGATGTTAGGCAGTTTTTTTGTGGCAGGAAAATGAACTGGCCTCATGGCCACAGAAAGATACCTTTCTTTAGTACATTTTTTTGAATACTGTGTTTAAGATTCTTGTACCAAAATGGGAATCGAGGATTAGACAAGGTCCAGGGCCTGGTGGAAGTCACTATTTATGTCTTTAATTCATCCATCCATCCATTTATCCACCCAACCCCACTGATTAACTACAGTGAAACAGAAGTTTTTAGAAATTAAATGTGGTATGCCCCAAAACTTTATCCACTTGCACATGTCACTGTAATGGGGCTAGAAGACTAGCAGGCTAAAAATGAAAGGAGAAAGGCAACAGTCTGGGCTAGGATAGATCAACTTAGGCAGGTTTCCTAGAGCTGTGCTCGAGGTGGAAGAGAAGGGATATGGGATATGGGGAGGTGAAGCATTATAGGATGCAAGAAAGACCTACAGGATGCTTGGGGGTGAGGAGGAAGGGACTAGTGGCCGTGGCCGAGGGCCTGGGATGGGCTCTCAGTGGGTAGGGTACTCATGAGAGCAGTAATGACAGCTGGGGTAGAGCTAGAAGAATAGATAAGGACTGTGGGACATGTCAGAGCAGCTTACAGGGTCATTTAGGGAGGTGCAACAAGTGGAGAAATGGTCCTCAGTACAAGTGTGGATGAGCATTCCACATAAGGCTGTCTGCCCTACAGCTGAGGGCCCGCGCTTGTAGCTCTGAGTCTGTGGTAGAGGTAACAGTCTGGTTGACAACATGCAATGAGCAGCGTGTTCATGCCCGCAGGACCAGGGGCTGCTCCTGTGGCACAATGAAGGCATTGAGAGTCCACAGTCCTGCGACTAGGAGCTCTAACAGCATGCCAAAGCCTAAGGAAACAAGAGTTGAGTACTTGCCATGAAGGTGCAGAGAGCTGTAGCCTCAGCCCTTGGAAACATCATCAAAAGAAGCTGTTCAGAGCAAAATGCATTCCATGTGTTGACTCTGCCCATGTGTTTCTTGTCAATGAGGCTGCTCTTCCTGGGTTCGGACGGGTTTCTGTTTGAAATTTTATGAGCCTTGGCTGGGAAGCAGCATTTACCCTGAGTTGTGGGAGTTAATGGCCTTTTCTGGCGGCACAACTCTGGGGGCCTGGGGGAGTTCCCAAATACGAGGCAAGGAAAAACCTAAAGCCCATATTTCAAAGAAAAATTGCACTTTACTTATAGGCAGCCAGGGACCAAAGACTCCCCAGGGCCCTTCAGCATCACTTTAGAATCTGATGTGTATCTGGGCTCACAGGCCCTTCCTTGGGTCAGCACTTAGAGCTCATGCCAGCACCTTACAGGGAAGTTGTCCAGGTTAGTGGCCCTTTTACCACCTGTCACGCCTCCCCCACACCAAATAGTGACATCAGTCTACATCCAGAACAAGAAGCTGCATGTGTTCCTTAGTCTTCCATTTTGGCTATTTAAATAGAGAAGTCAACACTAGTGCTTGCCACACTGATGTGTACTTCATTTACACTTCAGCAGATGTTCATGGGGCAGAGACTGGAAACTGGTCACTGTGTTGAGCACCATGGTGGATACAAAGGGACAAGAATGGGATGGGCAATCTGGAAGATCTTGGTTCAAGCCCTGCCCTTTCATAATCTATCAAGTTCTGTCATTGCCCCTCTCTGGACCCCTGTCTCCTCATTTGTAAAAGGAGGAGGTTGAACCAATTAGTACAAGTGCTGAAGAAATTCAAAGTACTAGAAAGATTCTTACAGTATTAGTCTTAGGAGGGTAATTGAAGGAGACTCGTGGATTTATGCAATCATTGGTATTTTGTATGAGTGTCACTTAACTGCTTATTACCTATGGCAGATTATCCCCTGGGATGGCTTCAAATAGACTCCTTCCTGCTGCTGAGCTTGGCTGCCTGGGACCCCTTGCCATGCTGTGTCTTTATGCCAGCCTGACATTTCATATGCCAATTCTCTGTAGATGAGCTGCTGTTCACAGCAATGACCGCAGACTAGGTTCTTGACCTGTACCCATTACACTCTTCTTTCTGCCTGGGCCTGACTTTTGACTCTACCTCCTGTTCACTGTCTCCTGCCCTTTGGACTGGGGTTGTTCTTTGTTCTTCCTGGTGAGCTTCTTAGCTTGCACTCAAGGTCTTGGCTGGGACCCACCCCAGGACTCGCTTCTTTTTAAATAACCTCAGATAGGACTTGGGTGCCCCGTTTGATCCCTTATGATTCAAAGAATGAAAAGCAAGGGAATCAGAAACTTTGGAAACAATACTCCTAGCTGGGTTTAGCCACCAGAGTTTTAGCCAAAAGGTGTATGTATAAAGGAAATGGTATCTGATAAGCTGAAATATAACTCACTGAGGATTCCCGTCATTGGTCATAGTTTTATCTTTCAAGGTCACGTATGAGCAAGTCTAATTCCTTCCTCGTATGACAGCTCTTTACAGATTTAATTGCAATTATTTAGCCCTCACCTTTCTGTGATCATCTCACACTCCTGCCAAGCCAGCTCTTCTTCAGGCAAAACAAGTCATTTTATCAACATTCCTTAGATATTATGGTTTTGAATATTTTGCCAACCTGACTGTTCTTCCTAATCCTGTCCAACTGATCTGTATTGCTCTTGCTTTGAGGTGCCAGGAGCTGCATGCCACACTCTAGAGAGGCTCTGCTGAGCCAGCGGAGAGGAATTCCTTTGGTGTAAGTCATGCTTCCCAAAGTGAGCTCTGCTTATCCCGGGTCCTGTGACATGCTCTGGGGTCAGGGGTGGGTGGTCAATTAATTTTACAACTGTGTTTGAAAAGTCCTACAGATGATCATCATTCTTGAAGATTTTAGAATGTATGTCAAAATATTAAAGGATCTAAGTAGTCCTGTTTACTTTGACCTAACCTTGCATTTCCCAAATGTATTTGACCACAGAACTGTTTGTTATAGTGCCACACATTCACCTCCCTAGTGTGCCACAAAGATTTGAAAAGCACTGCTTGACTTCCACTTATTCTACACCAAATCATTTATTTTTCTCTTCCTTTCTATCTCTCTGTCTCTTTCCCTTCTTCCCTCCTTCCTTTCTTCCTTCTTCTATCATTCTATTATGACATATTGAGTTTAGGATCAGTCAAAACCCTATTGCTGGTAAATCATGTCCAACTCCCCTGCCCTTTTTCCTATAGGCAGGCAGTTGTTACTTGTTCTTCCTCACTTAAGTATTAAGCATGTCTTCTGTACCATATTTTAAGTAATTAACATATGGAACTTAATAAGTATTTGTTGAATAATTTAAATATAGGGCTGAGGCTTATATCCTTTGGATATGGTAATTCAATTAGTTATTAATTACCCTATGGCATCCAGCTAGTATATCTTAGCATCTAGCCCTTGTTCCTCTGTGCTTGTTCATGAAGCTATCTTGAAATGCTCTTCAAATGATTTGCTGCAGCCATATTTGCTACCAAGTCAGATTCCCTAATCTGCCAGTCTAGAATAATCCTGTCCTAGGAGATGAGATTGACATGGCAGGACTTTAGAAACAGAGGGAGCTTTGAACTGTGGGTAGGATTTGATAAGGGTAGGGATCAGAAAGGGTAAGTATGAGTAGTGGACTACAGGTATGTATAGATAGGGTAGTGGGGAGAAATTCAATACATATTTATTCAGAGTTTACTATTGTGAGGCTCTATGTATGGAGCTGGTAGGGGGTGGGGCGGGAAGGGGGCAAGTGAGATGGATAAATAGCTAATAATTTAGCTGTATAATTACTCCTTAAAGGATAAAGTAGGATAAGTGTTATATAAAAGGAATGAGCAAAGTAACATGAACTTTTGTTACTGGGGGAGTTGAGAGAGGCTTTACTATAGAGTGATCCCTGAGCTAGCCAAGACTGAGCAGGTTGTGCCAGGTAGGGATGGAAGGCCACAGAATTCAAATATTTGGTGATAGAACTGATCCCGCTCATGCTGAGTTCAATGTGATTAAGGAGAGACAAGACTTGGTTGAGATGGGGAGTCACTGGCTTGACATGGCAGCCTGGCATGAGAGAAGATCCTGTTCTACAGACAGTGCTGGAGGGAAGACATGGGGGGAAATAGGCTCATTAAAGATATGCAAGGGGATAAGGATCTGGGCTGGGGTTGTAGCCATTTAGATGGAAAACCAAGAACAAATGTAAAGGTTTTCTAAGAGAAGAAATAGCAGAATATAATGACCATTGGAATCAGGAATAGTGAAAAGAAAGAGACAAACATGCTTGTGAAGCTTTCAGTCTATGAGGCTTGAAGGCAGATCATGGTGTGGGGTGGCATGTGGTATGGGAGGAAGGGGTTCAATCACAGGGAAGGGGGTCCTGCTGATTAATGCCCTTGTTTACCCATGAGTGGGGGAAAACCCTGGGATTAAACATTCTGAGCATTGAGTCAGTCTAGGGCCAACTATGAATTCTTTTTTGTTTTTTTGAAACATTTCTGGATGTGGTGAGCTTAGCTCCTGTCATGTATATGAGCCAGTCTCACAGAACAAACACATTTTTGTGTTTGTTGAACACAAGGCAGTACAGGAAGTAATTCTGGTGTATGTTGCCCTGGAGCCAAATGGCTCAGCAGGGTCTTTTATTTGGGGGTTTTCCGCTGTGGTACATTTCAAATGTTCAAACACTATGGTTCTGGGGCTGATGCAGGTCTAAGACAAGCCCATTGGGATCCCTACAACCTCCACACTGGCTCCCTTTGCTTTTCTGCTTTGATGCCTCTGGCATCAATCCATTGAAAAGTCAGCTGGAATAATCACAGTTTGTTGATGGGTTGCTTCTTTCATTCAAGAACATTCTACCTGCTCATTTATTATTGGTCCTGTGGGAAAGAATTAGCTCTTACTTTCTCCCAGTCATTCCTTGCTCCCACCTTCCCCAGTCTCATACCTTTTGTCTGTTTTCCCACCGGTTTCCATTTTCTGGACTAGGACCACCAAAGGAGAAGCTTGCATGGTGATCTGTCAGACAGTGATGGCCCTCTACTGTCACCCATATTTCTAGGCTGCCATGCGCTCAGCACCTCTTCACCCCCAAATATGCTTCACGGCCTTGGGGGATCATCAGGGTCAGACAGGGCAGCTAAGGAATGACGAGGAGCCTGTGCAGCCCCCTCTGATTCTCAGGTCTCACGAGGAGTGACTGGCTGGCTCTGCTCAGGCTGGTGCTCCATTTAGTAGCTCACTGGCATTGAGGGACCAGAGGAACCCAGGGACACTGTATGTGAGAGTGGCAAGCCCCTCTCCCATGTCACAGTGATTATTCTTCATCCAGGAAGGCACCCCAGAGCTCTCTGTTCAGAGAACTGGTCTCTGTACACCAGGCCTCTCCCAGAACTCAAGGCCTTCTCCCCATAGGGTCCCTGCCCCTGCCTGCTCCCCAGACAGAGAAGCACTGTTGATGTCTTGGGGGACCTGGGGGAACTCCAGGTAGCCATTTCTTTTACATAGTAATACAGCCCCTCTCTAATGTGCCTGTCACACCTATTTTAAAGAAAGTAAGTTTTCATCTGGTGGGAATTTTGGGGTCTCAAAATTCATTTAAGAAAAATTTATATAAAATAATCTGAATTTATCAAAGAGTGTAGGCTTTTCCATAGAACTCACCACAAGTTCCCCAAACAATGCTATAATTTAATAGTACTTACTAAGCAAAAAAGATCTTTGCACTATTTCATTTAATTCTTGCAAAAACCCTGTGTAAATAATTAGCTCCATTTTACACATCAGAAAAGACTGAAGAGGTGGAAGAGACTGAATAATTTTCTGGAGGTCACAGAGCTAGTAAGTGAAGGAGCGGGCCCATATCAGAAGGGAGCCACTTCAGGGTTGTGTTTTTAGCCTGCATACTACAGGACAGCCACCTGTAAACCTAAAACATTCACCTCTGTCTCCCTGGGAGTACATTCTTGGGGTGAATCCCTCCTTGCTCCCTCCTAGGGTTACTTATAGCATTAGGACAGCTGACACCTCCTAGCTGCATTTCCCTGCCCAGGTCAGGGGTACTGGTGGGAAGTTCTCAGGTGATAAACTGTCAACAGGAGGCTGTGTGGGGTCTCCCCAGACTCCAGTCGCTTTGTGCCTCTGAGTGAAGCTGGGCCCCAGTTTTGAATTAGTTCACAGCTTCATGGAGAAAACTAGAGGCAATTGCTCATCTCTGAGGTATCAGGGTGAGTGTGGCATGAAGGAATTGCTCTCCTGAGGGTAGCCTAGAATCACTTGGTTCCTCCTGTGGCTAAGCAGGTGGGCTTGGCATACAGAGGGGGCAAGAGAAAGAGGCAACCACCATATTATGCCTTTCTTAACCCTGGAACATTTAAGGATTTGGGGATTCCACAGGCTTTCAGGATATGAACTGTTAATAACTAAATCTCCAAGGAAATAAATAGCAATTAACCTGAATTAATGCTACCCTGGGGACACTATGAAATTCAGCATTGTACATCTGAACATTGTTGAACGTATGGCTTACAGCAGAGGGACATAGGCATTTGCCCCACTGGGGAGGGGGGCTGGTTGTTTAGGGGTGGGAGAGGCGAGGAGGATGAAGAGCAGTGCCTGGGAAGCAAGTTGGGCAGACAGAGCTGGAAGGGCTGACATAAGGTCAGCGTCGAGTTCCAGCCCTGTGGGCTGGGGCTGCATGGGCGAGTGCAGCTCTCTCCCTGTGCATGAGGCCTGTAATGGCCACACTGGATCTGCCATTCCCAGAGTGCAGGCAGACATGGTAGGTCCCTATGAGTCATAGAGACCTCTGTTTCATTTAACCCAGGGGGACTCTCCAGCTCTCAGAAGCAAGGTATCTTATCCAAATCACCCAGCTAGTTAGGGGCAGAATAGCAGCTACAATCCGAGTTTCCAGACTTCCAGATTCATGAGCTCTTTCTTGGACCTGGGCAAGGATCTTAGACAGAGCCTTAGACAGAGCTGGGTTTTAGAGTCACACGCCTGTGATTGATTGGTCACTTACTGGCACGGTGACCACAGTCTTGTCCTGAACTCCACTTTTATCATCAGTAAAATGAAGGTAGAAGTATTACAGTGGTGCTGAGGGTTGCATAGATAGTGTAAGTAAATTTCCTACCTGCTGAAGGTGCTTAATGCACCTTTTTCCTCCCTGAACTGATCGGCCTCCCCATCCTATGTGTGGGCTCTGCAAGGAAGACCCGGACCCCTGGAGGAAGGTTTCCTTTTGGCACTGACCCAGGGCAGAGGGATGCAGGCTGAGAACTCCTCTTGAGTGTCACCCTGATGAAGCCCAGGCACTCTTCCCGCTGCCCCTGGGTGGGGCCAGGCACATAGGCCCCTCCTCCCCATGGACTATAATGTCAGTGTCATTGCCTTCTACTTCTACACCTTCTCCTAGGGAGCCAGCCCTGACTTTACCTGCTCCAAGCCCAGTGGACGTTGGGTGCTGGCAGGTAGGAGGCTTTCTCCTCTTTTTCCCTTAAAAAACACGCACACATATAGAAGAAAATTAACACACTTTACCTGCTACCCCCCAACTTGCCTTCCCCCTGCTCTCCCTCTTACAAAAAAATCTCTCCTAACCACTAAAGAAGGAAGGAGAATCAGTGTTCTGATCAGTTGATCGAAAGATCCTGGACCCAAATTCTCTTAGGTCTTTCCCTTATTCAGCTCTGACCAGTTCATTGGAATATTAAACCCTTAATAATAATTGATAATGGTTGTTATAACAATAATAGCAATAGTTGGCAGTTACTATTTGAGGCAAGGTTTTATGCTAAGTGCCCACGTTATCTCACTAAATGCTTACAGAAAGGATTATTCCTGTCCTCATGTTACAGAAGATGGAACAGTAATTAGAGGCATGAAGTCATTTGCTCACACCTGCTCAATGAGGCAGTGGCAGAGCTTGGATCTGAATTTAGGTTGGACCGACCCTGGAGTCCCTTGAGGTCACATAGTTTGTACATACTTAGTATCTAAGGCTCTGAGGAAAGTCTACTGTGACTCTGCCACCCCAGATTGGGCCCACCCTGCCCAGCCCCACCCCCCCACCCCCCCACCTCAGATCGGCAGCAGGTTGGCAGGTCTGGCAGAGGCAGCTGCCAGGAAGGACTAGTCTTCATCACTTCTACAGACTGTGACAGAAGCAAATAAAACATGAAGAGAAGGCTTTCCAAACCACCCAGCCTCCCCGTCAGTCAGGCTGGCTGTTTTAAATCCTTCAGCCACACCATGAAGGTCATAAAATGGGAAGACTGTAATTTCCTCCCTTCAGCACTGGGTCTGGCGGCAAAAGGAATTGATGGAGCAAAGGGGACACCCCAGCCGGTCCTGACTCCTTGCCCAGCTGGGCCTGGGATGTCTCACTGGCTGTGCTGATAGCTGGAACTGAACGGCATTTCCACCTCTGGGTCAGAAACTCGGGAAATGGTGCCTGAAAGAAAATGTCAACCACCACTAACATTTTGTAGAATTTTGTAATTTACAGAGCATTTGTGCTTTATACCTTGTACCTATACACCTGGATTATTTCCCAAGTTTCTTGAGCCAAACATCGTGAATCTTTTTGACTGTTAGTACTGAAGTTTTCAACAAAGGCTAGAGAGTTCATTGAGAAAGTTGTTGTCAAATTATTTCAGCCCTTTGCCCTTGAAGGGGCACTGGATTACGAGTCAGGAGAGTTAAATTCTGAGTTTTCTCCTTTGTAAAGAGGGGACCACACCAATCTTGCCTTTTGTACAGCAGCTCCTTGAAAAATGTAGTTTTGTTTAATGTCATTTTGTTATGTTGATGAGATGCCACAGGAACTTAAGTCTTGTTTATATCAATTAGCCTGTGGTAAAAATGGTTTCGTTATTTGAAGTCACAGAACCTATGGACAATGTTAAGTGAGAACTTCTGTACATGGAGATTGTGAATATCAAATGAAATGCATGTAAATAGGAGTTGGAAGCTTTGAAGTTTGAAAACCACTTAAAATAAAGCGAACCTACACCTTTAGTTTTATATCATGCAGTGCATGTATTTCACTATTCATCCCTGAAATGTATCTATCCTGATATTTTTAGAATGTAGTGCAAATATAATTTGCATACATTCATATATGAATAAATAAATCATATTTATTTGTGAAGGCTCTTCAAAGACACTTAAAACTCCCATGTACTTACTAGTTATATTTTTACACTGCCTTTTGATTTGATTGCCTCTTATGTAGGAAATATTGAGAGGAGAGGAAAGGCACTATGGGGAAAGAATATCAAATGGAATTTGGAGGACTGGGATCTTGTTCTGGTTCTGCTGCTCCCCAGCTTGGAGTAGTGATGAACTTCCTCAATGCCTCATTCATTTTCCTCCTCAGAAGAGATCATCCAAGTCCCATCCCGTGTTTACATCCTGTAATTCTGCAACTCAGGAGTAGTGGTGTGACAAATTTACTTTTATTCATTTTTCAGTGCATAAGCTTTTTTTTTTAAAAGACTTTACTTTTTTTAGAGCAGTTTTAGATGTATAACAAAATAGAGAGGAAGGTACCGAGTCCCGTAAGTCCTTTCCCTGCCTCCGCTCACACATGCACATCCTCCCTCATTATTAACATCACTCGCCAGAGTGGTACATTTTTTACCAAGGGCGGACCTGCATTGGCACATCATAATCACCCAGAGTCCATAGTTTACCTTTGGGTTCCCTATTTGTGTTCTCTACTCTGTGGGTTTGGACAAACGTATAATGGCATCTGTCCATCATTATATCGTAGAGAGTATTTGCACTGCCATACAAATCCTCTGTGCTCTGCCTTGCCATCTCTCCCCACCTTTCTGCACCTCTGTCAATAGCTGATCTTTCACTGTCTCCATAGTTTTGCCTTTTCCAGAAAGTCACATAGTTGGAATCATACAGTATGTAACCTTTTTAGATTCTCTTCTTTTACTTAGTAATGCATTTAAGTTTCCTCCATGTCTTTTCATGGCTTGATAGCTTATTTATTTTTAGCACTGAATAATGTTCCACTGTATGGATATGCCACAATTTATTTATCTATTCACCTATAGAAGGACATCTTGGTTGCTTCTAAGTTTTGACAATTATTAATAAAGCTGCTATAAATGTCCATGTACAGGTATTTTGTGGACATAAGTTTTCAACTCCTTTGGGTAAATAACAAAGAGCACAACTTGCTGGATCATATGGTAAGAGAATGTTTGGTTTTATAAGAAACTATCTTCCAAAGTGGCTGAACATTTTACATTCTCACCAGCAATTTCTGTTGCTCCACATCCTCACCAGCATTTGGTGTTTTCAGTGTTCTGGATTTTGGTCATTCCAATAGGTGTATAGTGCTATCTTATTGTTGTCTTAATTTGACATATGATGTGAAACATCTTTTCATATGCTTATTTGTCATCTGACTGTCTCTTTGGTGAAGTGTCTGTTAAGGTGTTTGGACCATTTTTTAAAATCAGGTTTTTTGTTTTCTTATTGTTTGTTGGATTGAAGAATTTTTTGTATATTTTGAACAACAGTCCTTTATCAGATGTGTCTTCTGCAAATATTTTCTCCTAGTCTGTTGCTTGTCTTATCATTGTCTTGATATTGTCTCTTGCAGAACAGAAGTTTTTAATTTTAATGAAGTCCAGCTTATCAATGATCTCTCTCTTTTCCTCCTCCTCGTTGTTGTTGTTGAGAGAGATCTCTCTCTTTTCCTCCTCCTCCGTTGTTGTTGTTGAGAGAGAGATCTCTCTCTTTTCCTCCTCCTCCGTTGTTGTTGTTGAGAGAGATCTCTCTCTTTTCCTCCTCCTCCGTTGTTGTTGTTGAGAGAGAGCATGTGGATGTCCAGTTGTTCCAGCGCCATTTGTTGAAGAGACTATCTTTGCTCCATAGTGTTGCCTTTGCTCCTTTGTCAAAGATCAGTTGACTATGCAGGTCTATTATGGGCCCTCTGTTCTGTTCCATTGGTCTGTTTGTCTCTTGTTTTGCTAATACCACATTGTCTTGATTACTGTAGCTTTATTGAAGTTAGGTAATGTCGGTCCTCCAACTCTGTTCTTCTTCAATATTGTGTTGCCTATACAGCGTCTTTGTGTCTTTCCATATAAAGTTTTTGTCTTTCCATATAAACTTTAGAATAAATTAGCTGATATTTGTAAAATAACTTGCTGGGATTTTGATTAGGATTGCCTTGACTCTACAGATCAAGTTGGGAAGGACTGACATCCTGACCATATTGTCTTTAAATCCACAAACATGGAATATGTCTCCATTTGTTAGTTCTTCTTTGATTTCTTTCTTTTTTTAAAATTTTTTAAAATATATTTATTGATTATGCTATTACAGTTGTCCCATTCCCCCCCCCCCACTCCACTCCATCCTGCCCACCCCCTCCCTCCCACATTCCCCCCTATAGTTCATGTCCATGGGTCATACTTATAAGTTCTTTGGCTTCTACATTTCCTACACTATTCTCACCCTCCCCCTGTCTATTTTCCACCTATCATCTATGCTACTTATTCTCTGTACCTTTCCCTCCCTCTCCCTCTCCCACTCCCCTATTGACACCCCTCCATGTGATCTCCATCTCTATGGTTCTGTTCCTGTTCTAGTTGTTTGCCTAGTTTGCTCTTGTTTTTGTTTTAGGTGTGGTCGTTAATAACTGTGAGTTTGCTGTCATTTTTACTGTTCCTATTTTTGATCTTTTTCTTAGGTAACTCCCTTTAACATTTCATATAATAAGGGCTTGGTGATGATGAACTTCTTTAACTTGACCTTATCTGAGAAGCACTTTATCTTCCCTTCCATTCTAAATGATAGCTTTGCTGGATACAGTAATCTTGGATGTAGGTCCTTGCGTTTAATCTTGGGTAATGTAATTATGATGTGCCTTGGTGTGTTCCTCCTTGGGTCCAGCTTCTTTGGGACTCTCTGAGCTTCCTGGACTTCCTGGAAGTCTATTTCCTTTGCCATATTAGGGAAGTTCTCCTTCATTATTTGTTCAAATAAGTTTTCAATTTTTTGTTCTTCCTCTTCTCCTTCTGGCACCCCTATAATTCGGATGTTGGAACGTTTCGAGATGTCCTGGACGTTCCTCTGCCTCTCCTCATTTTTCCGAGTTCTTGTTTCTTCATTCTTTTCTGGTTGGATGTTTGTTTCTTCCTTCTGGTCCACACCGTTGATTTGAGTCCCAGTTTCCTTCGCATCACTATTGGTTCCCTGTACATTTTCCTTTGTTTCTACTTGCATAGGCTTCATTTTTTCATCTACTTTTCGAACAGATTCAACCAATTCTGTGAGCATATTGATAACCAGTGCTTTGAACTGTGCATCGGATAGGTTGGCTATCTCTTTATTTTTTCTGGAGCTTTGAAGTGTTCTGTCATTTGGGCCCTTTTTTTTTTTTTTTTTTTTTGGTCTTGGCGCTTCTGTTACTTTAAGGGGCGGAGCCTTAGGTATTCACCGGGGCGGGGTAATGCTGGTCGCTGTGCTGTGACGCTGTACATGGGGGAGGGGCCGAGAGGGAGCAATGGCGCCCGCCTTATTCTCCTTATTCTCCTTATTCTCCTCCGGATTTCAGTCTTTCACTCTGCTACCCACAATCAAACTGGGCCCCTCTGGTGCTGGTTCCCCAGTGGGTGGGCTTGTGCACACTCTAGGCCCCTGTGGGTCTCTCCAACGACCTCTCCTGTGAGGCTGGGAGTCTCTCCTACTGCTGCCCCAACCCCCACCGGCGCTTTCAATCAGAGGTTTGAGGCTTTATTTCCCGGAGCTGGAGCCCTGGGTTGTGCAGTCTGCTTCGCTCCCCGCCGTTCGCCCAGTTTATCTGTGTGCGAATGTGGGGCCCCAGGGTGCTACCCACTGCTCTGCCTGCCCCTCTCTCCGCCACTCTGAGTCCGGCCCTCTTGGTTTATCTGCACAAATGTAGGGTTGCAGGGTCTGCTAGTGCTCGGACTGCCTGCCCCGTTTGTCCCACACTCTGCCAGTCTCAGTCCCGCCACGGCCATGTGAGTCCTCTCCACCCCGGTGCCCGTCTCCGCCCCTCCTACCGGTCTGGATGAATGTTTATTTTGTATTTCCTTGGTGTTGGACCCCCTTGCCGTTCGATTTTCTGTCAGTTCTGGTTGTGCGAGGAGGCACAGTGTGTCTACCTACGCCGCCATCTTGGTTCCCTTCTTTGATTTCTTTATGACTTTTCTGATATCCTCTAGCAACTATGATCAGTAATATTCATTTAGCAATAAGTCATGTATTGTTTCATGATCTCATTTATCAATTCGAGCTCTTATTGTCATTTAACATTTTATATAATAATAATTCCACCCTTTTCAGTTATATTATAAATGCCATCCTGGTAGAATATGAATTTTAAGGAGTTTTAATATCCTGTCCAGTGTAATATGTGGCTCATCTAGGTAAGACTCCTTTAAGGGTGGCAGCATTATGAGCTTCCCTCTCCTGGCACTACAGACTTCACAGCAATGTCAGTGGGGTCCATTTCAGGTGTTCCTTCCTTCCTTCCTTCCTTCCTTCCTTCCTTCCTTTCTTCCTCCCTCCCTCCCTCCCTCCTCCCTTCCTTTTTTTTTTACTTTTCTGTGATCACCACATTAAATCTAGTAGTCATCTGTCACTGTGAAAGTTTATCACCATATTATTAACTATATTCCCCTTCAACTTTTTCTTAAGTTATATTTTATTGACTGTGCTATTATAGTTTTCCAAATTTCCCTCCCTTTACCCCCCCTCCACTCTGCATCCCCCAACCTGCCAGCATCTCCCCCTTGGTTCATGTCCATGGGTTGTACATGTAAGTTCTTTGACTTCTCTGTTTCCTATACCATTTTTGACCTCTCCCGGTGTATTTAATGCCTACCAATTATGCTTCTTATTCCCTGTACTTCCCCCCATTCCTCCCCTCCCCCTCCCCACTGAAAACCCTCCATGTGTTGTCCATTTCTGTGATTCTGTTCCTGTTCTAGTTTGCTTAGTTTTTGTTTTTGTTGTTTTTCTTTATTTTCTGAGGTCCATTCGTTGATAGCTGTGAGTTTATTGTCATTTTACTGTTCATATTTTTTATCTTCCTTTTCTTAGATAAGTCACTTTAACATTTCACATAATAATGGCTTGGTGATGATGAACTCCTTTAACTTGACCTTATCTGGGAAGCACTTTATCAGCCCTTACATTTTAATTGGAAGCTTTGCTGGATAGAGTAATCTTGGATGTAGGTCCTTGCCTTTCGTGACTTCAAATACTTCTTTCTAGCCCCTTCTTGCTCGTAAGGTTTCTTTTGAGAAATCAGCTGATAGCCTTATGGGAACTCCTTTGTAGGTACTGTCTCCTTTTCTCTTGCTGCTTTTAAGATTGTCTCTTTGTCTTTAATTTTGGGTAACTTAATGGGGATGTACCTTGGTGTGTTCCTCTTTGGGTCCAACTTCTTTGGGACTCTCTGGGCTTCCTGGACTTCCTGAAAGTCTATTTCCTTCACCAGGCTGGGGAAGTTTTCCTTCATAATTTGTTCAAATAAGTTTTCAGTTTCTTGCTGTTGTTCTTCTCCTTCTGACACCCCTATCATTCGGGTATTGGAACATTTCAGGTTGTCCCAGAGATTCCTCAGCCTGTCTTCATTTTTTTGGATTCTTGTTTCTTCATTCTGATCTGGGTGGATGTTTATTTATTCCTTTTGTTCCAAATCATTGCTTTGAGTCTGGTTTCCTTCCTGTCAATATTGGTTCCCTGAATATTTTGTTTTATTTCACTTTGGGCATCTTTCATTTTTTGGCCAAGCTCAGTCAGTTCTGTGAGCATTTTGATTACCTTAAATTCTCCATCAGATAGGTTGGCTATATCCTCCTTCCTTAGCTCTCATTCTGAGGTTTTGCACTGTTCTTTCATTTTGGCCCTATTTCTTTGCTTGGGGCCCATGATAAGTTATAAGGGGGCGGGACCTTAGGTATTCACCCAGGCAAGGCAAACCTCCTTGCTGTGCTGTGGCACTGCCTGTGGGGGAGGGGCCAGAGAGGGAACAGTGCAGCTTGCCTGCTCGTCTCTAGCGTCTCTAGCGTGCTTTTCAACAGAATCTCGTGTGAGACTGGGAGTTTCTCCTACCTTGGCAACCGCCTTAGTCCACAACCACCTCTGAGTCTCACTTCCCCTTAAGTCAGCCCCTTCTATGCAGCCTACTGACTAGCCACAGCCAGCCCCACCCCCATGGTCCACTGCCTCATCTTGGTTTCTCTACATATGCCGCCTTACCGGTCTGGTTGTTTTCTTTGACTGTTTCTTTAATTCTGTGGTTGTCAGAGTTCCATGCAGTTTGATTTTCCGGCACTTCTGGTTGTTTATTGATTTTAGATTGGTTGTTTTTCTCCTTTTGGTTGTGCAAGGAAGTGAAGGGTTTCTACCTATGCCTCCATCTTGGCTGGAACTCATTTCAAGTATTTCTTAACAACATTCCCCCAAATGCTTTTATGTTGACTTTCAATAAAAGCTACAAGACAAGGAGTTGATAGCAGCTGAACCCAAACTGTAGAATAAACCACACAGAACTTATTAAGCAGTTAATTTAAGAACATGGTGAATATATGTGTGTGTACCCCAAAATATATACATGCTAAATTAAAATAACCAGATGAGTACAATTCTGGTTCTGGTGTTTCCTATGAGAAACACCATGCTGTGTAGAATAACAGTGAAACCCTGAGCCAGGGGTAAGTAAGGAGCATTTTTCTGGTGGATTCTGGTTTTGGGCCTTTGCCTCTGTTGTTCTCTTCTGGGTGTCACATTGACCCAAGACATCATGTGTACATGGGTCACTTTCCTTGAACATAATGTTAAAGCATAATGCTTTATGCCAACTTAGAGAACGCGCTTTTAAGATTCTCTGTGTGTGATCGGGTTCAGGTACAGAATCGCCATCCCCTTTATAAAGCTATCTGAATTCTTCTACTGCTGTATTGCATGCATTTGCGCAATGCTGGACCTAAACAGAGAAGGCCTTGGCTTCACTGTCTTCTCTGTGCATTTTCTTGCTTTGATCACCTATGGCAGTTGAAGAAGATTTATGAAGTTTCTCAGGAAGAGAACAGCTTCAGGACTGAATAATGCTACCTTCATCTTACCTCATTGCTATGGTGACTTTCTGTGCCTTATCAAACCCTCCTCACTGGCTGAGCATTTGTTGTGGAACAACTTCGTATCCACTGTAGGTCCCGCACAGACAGCTTCCTTCATAAATTTCATTAACATGGTTCCTATCCTGGTTTAACACCTTCTGTTTTATTGTGTCCTACACAGCAACATGGGGAAATTATAAAGGCAGTTAGGTTGGTTTTTGTGCTCTCTGTTTTCTCCCTTTCTCTATCTTTTACTTCCCTGGGGTGGCGGGGACAGAGGCCCAGATGTCCAGTTATCACAGGCTACCTCACCCAGATAACAGTCTGGTTTAGGACAGCTGTTCTGATAAAATCTCTTCTCAGCTACCTGTCACCAAGAAAAGTTGGTCACCACTGATGTGGGCTCTAAGTAAAAGCATGTGCCTCTGAGGAGGAAAAGGCAGAATGACCCCAGTAATGCACAAATGTGTCCCAGCTTATCAGAAAGAATAAGTGTCTTCTGGACTCCTAGATGAGGTAGAAGAAATAAAGTAAGACAGAAGTCAGAAAGAAATGTGTTCCGAGAAGGAAGACGGGGGTCAAAATCAGTGGGAAGGACCGCATGGCTGAGGGAAAGACTACGACACGGGGAGAAAGAATGGGAGGGGAGAGGTGCCTGTGGAGCTATGTCTACACAGCAAGTGTGAGGGGTACACCCCGAAATGTGAGGCTGAGATGTCTGAAGAAGCAGAATAGCCAATGAATTCTGTTATCACTTTACCAATTTCTCTCTCAGAAAGTGGAGGAAGCAGTCAGGTGAACTGTCATTCTGGATTTAGTTTTTTAAATGTATTATTGTACTTTGACAAATGTGTGAAAGAATACCCAAAATAATCTAACAGAAATGAATGTACTAACTGGAATTGACAAAGTTTACTGCTCTGAGACATTGGCCCTACATTTTTACTGGAGAAGGAAAACCTTCTTAGATCAAGCAAAGTCCCCTCTGTTCCCGCACCTCAGCTGTGTCTTCCCTCTCTCTCCAGAGACTGCCACTGTTTTGAATTTGGGAGAGTCTTTCTCTGGACTCAAAGGTGATCAATAAGAAACAACTCATTTTAAAGGTAAAGAAATGACAGAAAATTTGGGGGAAGTACTCTTAGGTAGAAGTGGCCAAGGATGGGAACCCTTATACCTTCCCTAGATTCAGGGACGCTAGTGTCAGACAATCAGATGTACATCCAGGGCTCTGAAAAATGGAAGCAGGTTTAAAAGTTTGGGAGCGTCTAAGAATGATAATTGTGACTCTTCAAATGAAATGGGCCTGATGAGGAGGAAAAAAGGGAAACAACTTTACAAATCTTTACAAATAGGTAGTTTCTTTAGGAGCTCTCCTTGAGTCCAGCTTTCCAAGGCCCCAACCATGGGACCTGGAAGGAAGTGACTCATCCAAGGTTAGCAGAGACCTGTAAGAAGAGTCAGAATTCTGAAATTGCTGAAGAAGATGAAGTTTTCAAATTGTATTGAGAAAAAGAAGAAATCTTTTAAAAGTATAATACGAACAAAAGAAACATCAAAGGATTCAGAGACCCAGTTTTTGGGACAGCTGGTGAAATGTTAATGGACAATAGAAAGAACCCTGGACTATTCAGATTCTATTTTCAAATTCATTTAGTTCATTAAGAAAATGTGGGCCAATCACAGTTAGGTGAAGAGTTGGTAAGAGAACATGCAGCACCTCCCAATGCAGCAAATTGTGTCCCAGGGGACGAATATGATCCACAGTTATAATTGTAGAATCTGAAGTGCTTCGAAGTCTGGGGTGGGCAGATGTCCTAATTTTCAAAACAGGAAAAAGTATATTCAGAGATGTGGAGACCAGAAAACGTGCTCAAGTTCTTTCTTAAGTAAGCTGTGCAAGGCGTGGTATGGAAAGAAGCCCACAGGGGCAGATCTTCACTGAGAGGTTTCGTCTACCTGAGGCCCTCCAGTTCCTGGTGGCAGAGAACCAGGAGACATAACCCCGAGGGGACATGAAGGTAGTGAGTTCACATAGTACTTTGCTGCCCACCTTTTAAGGAACCCATTTATCTCTGAACCTCTTTCTGAAAGAGTCTCCAGAAATCCTTAACAACCTCTTAATCTGACATACATGGAAACGAGGGTGCCTGGATTGGCCGGCCCAGGGAGAGGAAACAACCTGTCCAAGTTTACATAGCTATTAATTTAGGCTGAGCTGGGGTCAGAGCCAACTGAGCTGACTCACCACCTGGGTTTCTTCCCCTTTATGCTGCACTTGCACTGCCTAGCATGTTCTTCCTATTTGTGCCCATATATCTTTCATCTCCCCAGGAAGTATGCCTTCATTTCACGTTTATGGAGCCTTTATTGTGTGGCAGGCACTATACTAACCACTTTGTAGATTTAAAGATGATTAGAATCTAGTTCTTGGATTTAATGAGCTTCTAGTGTAGCAAGGAACATAAGCAGCAACCCACTTTCAGGGTGAGACTCGATAGGAAGGAAACAGGTAGATTGCTAAGGGATCATGGTGGAAGGTGCCACTGTGACCTGGAGGATTCAAGGTTTTCCCAGGAGGCATGGTCTCTCTGTGGACAGGGAGATACCTTACACAATTTGGTATTCTTCACAGAGCCTTGCACAGTGTGACCAAAGCCACAGCCACCGAGATCTTGCAGAGCTTGTTTTAGGATTTAGAGGACTAGTTCCTGCTCTGACGGGTGCTAGAGACCAAGATATTTCTCTATCTCTTTTCCTTCTTTTTGTCTTTCTTATGCCACTCAATTCTCATTGGCTCCCCCTCAAGATTTGATGAGGATTAAAAATTTATTTTTGAGCTAGGATGTGTCACTAGCTGGGAAGTGAGAGGCCAGTGAATCATACCAGGAGGGCAAGAGTTTCTGCTCCTTGTACTGGCTCGGAGGCTGGACTGCACCCAGGACTGCCTGTGGGAATGAGGGGAGGTTATAGGGCAGAAAGCATGGCATCTTGGGGCCTCCTCTCTGAGGCACTATGGAAGCATTGACAGCCCGATCAGGCAATTCAGAGAAAGAAATGGAATTGACCACATGCATATTGGGAATACTGCATTCTTTCCCACAGAGGCTTGCTCCCTGGGGTGCAGGCATATGGGGTGGTTTGGAACACACACAGCTCCTTGGGTGTCTGGACTGGACTGTCAAGGCCTGAGATTTGGCCTGGGGCCCCATCTGGTTCCAGAGGCACCAGGATACTATGGAACGGTCTGCTGGGGTCTCTGCTTCCAGGACCAGACACCCATGCATCTGCACTGGGTATCTGCAGTAGGAGCCTGGTCCAAACTAGGTGGAGGGGGTTGAGGAAGGCAGAGCCATTAGAGACATTAGGTTTTAAGAGCCAGCTTTATTCTCTTATTAGGTTGACCTTTAGTCCAAGTACACATATCCAATTCTCCAAAGCTAATAAAGACTGTATTTCTGGTGTGTGGTTAGAATGGAGAACCTCTAAAGCTCTTTTCTATCTCAGGAATCTGGAGTCCCATAACAAAGACTTTGAGAAAGCCCGTTTGTCTCCTTTTCTATCTCTGTCACTATGATGTAGTCTTTACTAGCGGTGTGACTGTCGGCTCTTCTCTAAGTGTTAGTATCTTCATTTATAAAATGAGTGTAATACTTTCCATTGCCCTGGGTTGTCACGGGACAAAGGATAAAATGTCTTTTCTTCCTTTGCTCGCTCCTCTGCTCCTCTGCTCCTCCACTCTCCAACTTCTTACAAAGATACTGATGCAGTCAAACATATAAACTGAAGCCAATTTTCTACGCAACGAAGTTATCTCAGTGAATAAACATTTAGAAGACCCTCCTTGCCCTACCCCAGACAAAAATTTTATCTCCCGTAAACCCTGTGATAATGACTGCGATAATGCCTGGTGTGGTGCCATTAGTCATTGTTTCAGTCATATGGTAGCTGCTATACATATTAGTCATTAAAACTCTAGTGGGAAATAATTTGAAAATCATAGCTTCTTAAAGTTGGAGGTCACTGTCCAATCCCTGCTCACCCCCTCCCATTTTCTTCTGATAACTTCCTAGCAGATGGTTATCCAGACTGTTTTTGAATAATTCCACTGACAAAGATCTCACTGCGTTATGGGGTAGCCCATGCCATGCGGTGCAGCTGAAGTTGATTAGACATCCTTTTAGAAGTTGAAGTCAGTCTTCCCCCAAAACTCCCCCAAACTTGGATTCATTGGCTGAGTTCTATGAAATAGAGCAAGCAGAGGTAAATTTGCTTCCTTTTTCATTTCACGGCACTTTAAATATTTAAAAATAGAGATCTTTTTTCCATCCTGATTTAGCTTATTGTTTTTCATGTGATAATTTCTAGATCCTGGGACAGTTTCCACATCCTTTACAGTCCAGGTTCCTGTTGACAAAGGATGCCCACATTTTCTGTTGTCCTCCAAAGGTGTCATCTAAATGCCACATCAGGAGGGTTCTAACAGTGTGGAGGATAGAAGGTTGAAATCTTCCTTGGTCTGGATTTAGGCTGATGGCATTATAGCATTTAAAAAAAATCAGATTCTATGATTATTTAATATTTAGTGTCTGATAGATGGAAACCTCAAGGTATTTCTACAGAAACTGCTATTAAGTTAGGACTTTCCTGGGCTAGATTGTTATAGTAAGCAATTAAATATTTTAATATAAATGCAAGTAACTTTATCATTAAACACATCTCTCTCCTCCCCTTTCCTTTGTTTTAGGCCATTGTTCTTGCTTGTTCACTGAATCTTAATTTGTCAGTCCACCTAGTAGTGGTTCTTCCTAGCTTTGTGTCATCTGTAATTTTGAAGAAGTGGGTCCAATGACAGAGGCCTTTAGTCCAACACTGAAGACTTTCATAAAGCTGGCACTTATCTGTCATCCTTGAGTAAGGTTACTGAATTGCAAAATTGTGTAATAATTTTGCCGTTGAGGCCATAATCTTGAGAGCTTCCATGCCTGACCACTTCCTGTCATTATTAGCAAGGGAAAGTTCACTTGTTAATAATCTGAGTGAGGTTCTTAAAATGCATAAGCTTAGAAGATGGTATTAATCAATATGAGGTTTCTGGATGCCATATACCCAGATCGACCGATGCAGGAATCATTGGCAATATACTCATTCACTGAATAGTAGGAACATTGGGAAATGCACATGAGAAATTCTTGATTTGCCTTAATGTCTCGGGAAGTTGCAGAGGAGTTGTCTGGACTTAATTCTGGCAGCAAAAGGAATCCTGACCCACCCAAGGGCCAGGATGCCCAATCGCCAAGGGCTTCTCTATTTTTACCTTGTTCCATAAACCAGCAATTGTATGTGAACCTTCTGCAATTGTAAAAACCTGCTAAGGAATTCAAGGACTTAAACAGTAAGGGAACAAGGAGGAATTGTCACCAGGAGAAAACCTAAGACAACAAAAGCTTTGAATACTGGGCTCCTTGTTGGGATAAGTGGACCAGAGGATGAGGTCAGAGGGCAGAGGAGGTGGTGCTGTATAACTACTTTTCTGAAACTATAGACTTGGGTTAGACAGTTGAGTTGATTTTTTTCCCCCATCAATTGGTAAGCATTGTTGTAGGAGACCCGTGCTTGGTCACCACTCTAAAGTTTGGTCCCAATATTTGGAAACCCTCAGCCAGTTGTGAGGGTCCCAGCCTCCTTTGAAAACATTTACTAACTTATCAGGAATGTGGAAGACAGAAACTTTGGGTGGAAGCATCCTATTTTTTACATAATTTGTGCAGGCCAGCAAATGGGACTATAGCTTCTCAAAATATTCCAATGACATAAATACCCCAAGAGGACTAGAAAAAAGACAAAAACCAACTGAAGTAAACATTATGAATACCTAATGCTAGAATCTAAGAAGAATTTCTCAAGTATAGGGAGATGGAACAAATTGGAGGAAAAAAATTCTAGGTAGGTTTCTTCATGGCACACTCCAGTCTTACTTAAAACTTCACAGAACAGAACACCTGGGGTGGGGGCAGGGATTTACTTCACAATCCCTCAGTGACTCCTTCGTTGATCAGAGGGTGAGGCTTTTCACGAACCAGAAAATAGGGAACTATTCCTTTAGGACTTGGGGTAAAGCACTTTGAGGTTTCCTGTAAATTGTTCTCTACCACGTAGCCATCTTCCTCTGTTCATAGAAAGACAGATGTAGGCTCATCAGCTATGAAAATGATGTCAGTGGGTGTATTGGGAAAAGATACTGAATCAATGGCAACAATGGCTAGGAAATGGGGAAGAGAATGGAGGGGAGAGTTGGAGAAACTGGTGGTGGGACATTGCATTTTGATAGTTGTTCTTGTGAGTTAAGTAGTTGCAGTAAGAGAGAAAAATAATACTGATAACAGTGCATGCTGGAAACTAGATTTTCTAGAGCCATGTTTGTTCAAAGCATTAGAACCTGGAACAATGATATAGGAGAAAATGCCACTGAAGCTGACCTAAATGAAAGTCTGTTACAAATTGCAGCAGCTCGAGCTGTGAATATCATCTTACCTTTAGCTGTAGAACCAAGGGAGGAGTCGTCCATTAGCCTAGGAGTTAGAGTGGATCCAAGGGGAATTCATACACCCTGCCGTTTGCAAAGATTCTGAGTATATAGATCCTGCCATATATGAGGATGAGTAAAAAGGAAATTTGTCCATGGAGACAATCTAAAAAATACCACGAAACAAAGAAAATTTAACATGATTGTGGAAACTCAAAGGAAGAGAACTTCTGTTTCTTATGACATGGCAGAGACTAGAGAAACTTTCCAAGTTTAGAACTCCTAAAGATGCTGAGTAATTTATTCAAATGCTTTGCTGAGTTGGCTAGAAAATAAAAGAAATCTTCAGAGCCTTGCAATGACAAGTCTAGACAACATTTGCCAGGGGGCATATGTGGATCCTTAGTTTCCTAGAGCTTAGACTTCAGCTGGGCAGCAGACAGAGCCCGTGGAAAGTGGGAGGGGAGTCAGACCTGAGAGTCCTGCAGAAAGCCAACGTCACAGAAGGGCAATGTCCTCAGTGGTAAATTAGGGCTTAAGAAAACCCCACACTGCAGAGAGAGACAGTGGGATCTTTCCATGTCTTGGCTTTGGTTCTCAGTGGAGGAAAATGAGGCAGAAGTCTTCTGCAAGAATTCCTAACCCCAAGCTTACCTTCACTTGTATCTGGGGCCAAAATTCACAGGAACCCTAAGGTTTGAAAACCAACCTCCAAGCTGAATACTTATTTTAAAGAGGACTCAGGATGCGTTGTCCACCCAGGTCCCTGGAAGAATCAAATGAAAATCCTCCCTGTGGGGATATTTTTTAAATTTCAGGACTCAAAAATTCCTGTAGATGAACTTATAAACACACACACACCACTTGCTAGAATCAGAAGACACAGTAAACTGCAGAAACACAAGAGCAAAGCTGGAATATATTGGAATTGTCAAAAGTAGAATGCAAATTATAATTAATAAGCTCTACAAAGAAGGCATGTAAAAGGAGATTAAAAAAGTGACCGAAAATAATTGATAAGGAACCAAATAGAATTTCAAGTTGATTAGAGACGTTAACAGCAGTGCTGCCACCTGGCCTCTGTTAGATTATCAGGGTCCTGTTATCCCCATGGTTATCAGCAAGCTAAGCTCTATAACAGCCTCCTTTACTCTCAGCCCTGGCCTGCAGAGAGCCTCTACTGAGCTTTATGGTCATGTTGGTACCTATTTCATTAGTGTATTCCTTATGAATTCTGTAAATAATGTGTATGTCCCCTGGAACTTTATCTAGCAGGTCTTCTGGTTGTACACGGTATATCCATTCTAGCGTGCCTGATACCTTGAGAATTTTTATCTCTTCATTTGCCGTCTTTCATGGCAAGCCTGGCATTTCAACTCTGCTTAGTGTGAGCCACTGCCTTTTCAATACTTCTAGAAGCCCTCCTACTAGGGAGTTCAGACTGTCTCCTGAGGGCCTTGCCAAATATAGGAAACCCTGCGTCTCCCTAGAACGCTTCCCTGTCCAATTTTATCTTTTGGACTCTTGATCACTCATTCTCAGAACCCAGACCCAAGAAGCTCCCTTTGTCTCAAAGGCCCCTTTCTCTCATGTGGGGCCCATCACACACCTTGCTGGATTTTGCTGCAACTCAAACCTAGTTCTAGGCATAGTAAGTGACTAGGAGAGGAAACAGGCTGATTACTGAGAGGGATCCATGTTACTTTCCAAGAAAGGACTCTGTACTTTTTTCTAGCAAGGGGGTGTGGAGAAGATAATGGGGATCATGCTGACTTTTAATAAGGAGGGGGTGACATCTGGAAGCTCAGAAGCTTCAAAGGAGTCTTAGGAGTCAAGATCTTCAGAACCAGTGACCCAAATGTCTCTATCCCTTGTTTGAACGTCCCAGATTTTCTCAGGGTCCTGATTTTGTCATAACAGACCTACGTGGTGTGCACTGAACTATCTTTGAAATTCAGCTACTCTCCTCATCACCAGACGAGCAGTGAGTGAACCAGCTCCAAAATAATCATCTTGTGGCCTGCATTCTCAGATCACTGCTGATACTGTTGTAGGTTGGGTTTTCCAGAAGCAGACACTGAGATAGAACTTGGGGCACAAATTGTTTGCTAGAAATCCACGCCTGTGAAGGAAATGGGGATAAAGCAGAATGGGGCATAGGAAAAAGCTTAACTATCATGTAAGCCCCAAAAAGCCTTACCCAAATTAGTAGAAAGCTCTGGAGCAAGTATTTACCATCAGAGTATCTGCCATTAGGCCAAAGAGGCAAGGCCTTTATAGTCCACCCCTCTTAATTGCCAGGTAAAGCCTGCACTAGGAAGGACATAATCTCAGGAGGCAGCTCTCTACTGCTGAGGTAGACCTGATGTAGCTGCCAGTTGTAGGTTGTCCATAATCCAACACCCTGCAGCTGGGCAGCAAGTCCTTTGAAGGCAGATCTGAGCGGCTACACAAATATGTAATGGCTGCAGTCTTTGACAATGTACATATATTTAGGCTGACCATAACAAAATTGGGTTAGAATGAGAAGAGCATATGCAAATGTATTTTAAAATTGTAATCGTTGTGCTGAGAGATGGAATGTGTGAAATGTTATTGAAATAGATCAAATGAATAATAATGTTGTAATTTTATTATATTCTGTGTCCTTGAGAGGAAAACCAATTTATATATATAAAAGGCCTAGAAAAAAAGCTGCATTATTGGCAACGAGTATTGCTAGAACCTAGAATGTGATTTTAAATGATCATTTTCTTCTAAACCAAACCAGTGTTTCTTGGAGAAATAGCTGACTCAAGGTCTAGAATGTATTAGATTAACCTGGAATGTTGTATCATACAAAATGGCAAGGAAGATAACAAAGATTACTAAGGTCATATGAAAACATTCAGGAACCAACTTAAAGAAACTTCTATTGGCCAAAGAAAGGATAATAAGAGCACTAATAAGGATTACAAAGGGCGTATATTTAAACTCTTGAGATTATAATGATATTAAAAAAACTAATTGGTAATCTTTGGATAATGATAGAGAATCAATTCACTATCTTAAAAATTAGTAAATAAGGTGAAAGAGTAAACATTTATTTTGCCTTCCTATATGAGCTATTCCACTGGCTAACCAAATAGTAAATAAAGGAAATATTTCTTTATATAATTATTTCAGCTAATAAACTGAAACAAAATGATAGGATTAGAATTATCACCTTTTGTAATTGACAATGAATTAATCCATCTAAGCAATAAGCACCAATGCTAATACCATGAAAAGAGAGATGATTGGGCATCAGTGTGTCCTGGTGAAAACCACCATACCATCTATATTCTCACCAGAATAAACCCCACTTAATCATGGTATATGATCTTTTTGATGTATTGCTGTATTGCTAATATGTTGTTGAGGATTTTAGCATTTGTGTTCTTCAGGGATATTGGCCTATAATTTTCTTTTTTTGGAATGTCTTTATCTGGTTTTAAATCAGGATAATGTTGGTCTTGTAAAATGAGCTTGGGGGGTCTTCCTTTATTTTGAATTGTTTGGAATAGTTTGAGGATAGTGTCAGTTCTTTGAATGTTTGGTATATTCACCTGTGAAATCATCTGGTCCATGACTTTTGTTTGGAGTTTTTGATTACTGCTTCAATTTCACAAGTTGTAATCTGTCTATTCAGGTTCTATGATTCTTCCTGATTCTGTTTTGGAAGATTGTATGTTTCTAGGAATTTATCCATTTCATCCAGATTGTCTAATTTGTTGCATATAGTTATTCATAATACTTTGTTACAATCCTTTGTATTTCTTTGGTGTTGGTTGTTACTTTTCCTCTTTCATTTTTTTGTTTTTTTTTTTTAATTTTAATTTTTTATTGTTATTCAATTACAGTTGTGTGCCCTTTCTCCCCATCCCTCCACCCCACCCCGGCTGACCCCCCCTCCCTCCCCCACCTCCACCCTCCCCCTTGATTTTGTCCATGTGTCCTTTATAGTAGTTCCTGTAATCCCCTCTCCTCACTGTCCCCTCCCCACTCCCCCTGCTCTTTCATTTTTGATTGTGTTTATTTGGGTCTTCTCTTTTTTTCTTGATGAACCTGGTTAAAGGTTTGTAGATCTTGTTTATCTTTTCAAAGAACCAGCTCTTTGTTTCACTAATCTTTTGTATTTTTAAAAATACTCTATTTCATTTATTTCTGCTCTGCTCTTGATTATTTCCTTTCTTCTACTCACTTTGAGCTTTGTTTAATATTCTTTATTGAGTTCCTTTAATGTAAAGGTAGATTGTTTATTTAAGATTTTTCTTGTTTCTTGAGATAGGCTTCTAATGCTATGAATTTTTCTCTTAGAATTGGCTTTACTGTCTCGCATAGCTTTTGGGTTGTTGTATTCTCATTTTCATTTTTTTTCAAGGTATCTTTTGATATCTTTCTTGATCTCAGTGTTAACCCATTCATTGTTTAGTAATATGTTATTTAGCTTTCATGTTGTGGTTTTTTTGTTTGTTTGTTTCCTTGTGATTAATTTTTAGCTTCATATCATTATGGTTCAAAGAAGATACTTCACATGATTTCAATCTTCTTAAATTTATTGAGACTAGTTTTGTGTCCTAACATATGTTCTATCCTAGAAAATGTTCCATGTGCACTTGAAAAGAATGTATATTCTGCAGCTGTGGGTTGAAATGCTCCTAAGATAACAATTAAATCCATCTGATCTAGTGTTTCATTTAAGGCCACCATTTCCTTGTTGATTTTCTGCCTGGAAGATCTATCCATTTTATGTCAGTGGGGTGTTAAAATCCCCTACTATCACTGTATTACTGTCATTCTCTTCCTTGTAAGCTATTTACATTTAAAGTGATTATTGATAGGCATTTTTTATTCCATTTTATTCTTTAACTGTGTTCCTCTGTTTTTTTCCCCTTCTACTTCTTAAAGCAGGCCCTTTAACATTTTTCATAATACTGATTTGGTGGTAACAAGTCCTTTAGCTTTTTCTTGTCTGAGAAACTCTATTTCTTCTTCAATTTTAAATGATAGCCTTGCTGGGTAAAGTAGTCTTGGTTGTAAGTCCTTGATTTTCATCACTTTGAATATTTCATGACAATCCCTTTAGTCCTAAATATTTCTTTTGAGAAAGCAGCTGACTGTCTTATGGGAGCTCCCTTGTAGGTAACTAACTGTTTTTCTCTTGCAGCCTTTAAAATTTTTTCCTTGTCTTTACAGACGTGGTGCTCTAAACCTGAGTTACACACAGGGTTATTGCTGGCATGTCTTTATTGGGGCTATAAAATGTGGCCGAGAAGACAGGAGCTCAGTAAGAAGTCCGTATTGGTGGTTAAACTCAGGTCAGGACTACTTTGTCTCTAAGTACCAGCTACTAGCAAATCATTCTCAAACGAGACCCGTCTATGTGAGTCTGGGTGAGATGGTGGACTGTGCTTTGTCTGCTAAATGCTGTTGTGCATAGAACAACATTTTGAGAAGCCACCCAATGCCTACACATTTTAATGCTGTAAAATATAATAGCTAAAATTAAATGCCACTTAACTTTTTTAAAGATTAATTAATAGACAGCCTGGTCAAATTCAAAGCTTTTTGGTGTATAAAACTTTATAAATGGAACTATTCCATCAATAGGCAAAGTGTAATGAAAAACCTATCTCGATGGATAGTATTTAATTTCTGCACAGGCCTCTGTTTAGTTAATACATCACTGTATACTGGTCAGGAATCTTGCTCCAATAAAGAAACATAAGATCTTTAAAAAAAAAAATTCTCTCCTTGTCTTTAACCTTTGGCATTTTAATTATGATGTGTCTTGGTGTGGGCCTTTTTGGGCTTATCTTGCTTGAGACTCTCTGTGCTTTCTGGAGTTGTGTGTCTTCACCAGGTTAGGGAAGTTTTCCTCATTATTTCTTCAAACAGGTTCTCGATCTCTTTCTCTCTTCTCCTTCTGGTACCCCTATGGTGTGGATGTTGTTACACTTCATGTTATTTCAAAATTCCCTTAAACTATACTCATTTTTAACATTTTTTTCCCCATTTGCTGCTCTGATTGGGTATTTTTTTCTACCTTGTCTTTCAAATCTCTGATTCCATTCTCTGCTTCATCCAACCTACAGCTTATTCCTTCCAGTATATTCTGGATGTCAGATATTGTATTCATCATTTCTGAGTGCTCATTTTTATGATTCCTGTGTCCTTTTTCATGCTGTTGTAGTTCTCACTAAGTTCCTTGAGCATCCTTATAGCCATTACTTTGAACTCTATATTTGTTAAATTGCTTGCCTCCATTTTACTGTTTCTGGATATTCTTCCTGTTCTTCCATTTAGAGCCTGTTTCTTTGTCTCCCCATTTCGTTTGCATCTTTGTGTTTTTTCTAGTGTTAGATAGATCTGCTATGACTCTCAGTCTTCACGGGATGGTCTTATGTAGTAGGTGTCCTGTGGGACCCAGTGGGACCCAGTGGCACAGTCTTCTTGATCACCTCAGCTAGGTGTTCCAGGAATGTCCCTTCTGTGGGTTATGTGGGTCCTCCTTTTGTAATTGAGTCTTGATTGCTGTTGGCCTGTTCATCTGTGGCATCAACCCTCAGGCTGGCTGACCGTGAGGCTCAACCCCAAGCACAGAGTGCAAGCTGCTGTGCAGGTGCTGACCATACAAAGTGGAATTTGCCTCAGCAAGGTTTGGTATCTGCTGAGATCTCCCTTTGGGTATGCTGCTTGTGAAGCTTATTGGATCCTGTGCTGATGTTGTCTGAAGCTGGCCTCTGGGTGTGTTGGTTCTGGGCCTCTTTGGAGGGACTCTACTGTAGGCCAATGTCAGATGCTATCTGTGCCTGGCCCTCAGTAACTTGTTTGGAGCTACAGGTGATTCGTAGTTTGTGCCTGTCTCTGCTAGGCTTGAGTATGCTTGGGAAGGACCAAGCTGCACACCAATGCTGGCTTTTACTAGCACTGGGCCCAGGGGCAGCAAAAGTCCAAAGCACCCCAATATCCATCTCTAGCTGCCTCCACTGCTGGTTGCCTGCTAGGCTCAGTCACTGAAAGAGCCTCTGGCAGAGTTGGGAGGATGGTGCTAGTGGCTGTCCTGTGATGGGGAGGTGCTGGTCAGGCTTCAGGGAAGGTGGTGGGAGTGGCTCCCATCCAAGAGCCACATGACTCAACCTGTCCTGTATTTTGTCCTAGCCTCAGTGGGGCAGAGCCACTAGGAGTTGCAGGTGGGGCCTCTGGAGCCCATGATGGGGAAGCACCAATCAGGTTCATGGGTAAGTGAGGGAAATGATTTTTACCCCAAAGCTAGACAACGCAGTTACTGATGTCCCCTGAGTCCGCCCAGACCTCTACACCCTGGCCAAGACAGATGAGTCCTCTGCAGGGTGTAAGCTCCACAGAGTGGGGCAAGAGGGAGTCCAGAGTCCAGAGGGTGGGCCAATTGCTTTCCCCCAGGCTGATGCCACACTGAGGAGAATTCTCCACCCAAGAAAGATGGTGTCTGCAGTAATGGAGAGTGACTCGACACAGGGATCCTGGTAGCTGGCCCCTCAGGTTTCTCCCCAGAGCCACAAACCCCAGACTCTTTGCGAGTAATTGTAGCTTGCTCCACCCTACCTCTGCTGGAGCCCAGGGTGAGTGGTTGTGAATAGAATTTTGTGTGTTGGCCCTTTAAGGGGGTGCATGTGTGGACTCCTGTGTCTTTCTGGTAGACAGAATCCCCGCTGCTTTTCACAGCCAGATGTTATGTGGATGCCTCTTCCTGGTTCTGGTGCTCTGGCTGGGGAGCCTTGCTTGGGGTTTGGGTCTCATGCTTCTCAGGGAGAACCCCTGTAGCTGAGATATGTCCCCAGAACCTTAGCAGCTGCCTGTAATAGGAACCTTCTACCCTTCCTACCAGTCTCAATGTAGTCTTTCTGTAAATCCTTGGTTGTAAGACTCCTCTTCAGCTAGTCTTCAATTATTATTCAGGATGATAGTTCTTTAGTTGTAATTCCAGTTTGGTTCTGGGAGGAGGTAAGTGTAGCTTCCAACTACTCTGCTGCCATCTTGAAATCCCTGGAAAAATTTATAAAAATTTAAAATCTCTGGGAAGATGACCTACATGAATGATAACATAGAAGATAAGAGGATATAATGAGCAACTTATGCTAATCAAATTTGAAAACTTATGTGAGTGGGAAAAATTCCTGGACTCAACACTGTAAAAACGTACCAAAACTTATCCAAGAAAAAATAGAAAATATGAATGTTCCTATAACCATTTAAGGAATTAAGTTTTTAAAAGATTTTCATAAAAAGAAAACACCACACGAAGACTTTTTTATAGGCAAGTTGTCTAAAGATGCATTCTGTCATCACGTTTATTCAACATTTTCCCAGAAGGCCTAGCTAGCAAATAAGACAAGAGTTATAAATGAAACTTACAAGGTTTGGAAAGAAAAACATGAAAGTCTTTTCAGATGATATTCTTATTAATATAAAAATTAAAATAATGTATGAGCAAATTATTAAAAGTAATAAGATATTTATGAAGTTTGTCAAATATAAGATCAATAGGTGAAAGACTGTTATATAACTGGATGTTACAATGGTAACATCTGGTTAGAAAATGCATTCATATTGAAGTTCAAGGGAGCCCAATTAATACCACCTTTGTCCCCAGCCTGAGATCTGAACCAGACTAAAGAGTAGGCAGAAAGAGGCTGAAACACTATTATCATTAATGTTGGTTTTGAAAAAATTGGCTTATATTTGTGCATAATAGCGGTTTATAATCTTGAATTCCAGAATTAGACAGTCTTATTCAATGAGTCATTAGCACCATAGACACTCCAAAGGCCTCTTCTATAGGGGAAGGGTCTTTTCTGTTAAGCTTTCTGCAAGGCTTAGGGTAATCAAGACCACATGTTCTCACAGACAGCACAGCTCTCAAGAGGAAGGGAAGAAGGGGCCTGGACAAGAAAGCCAAGTTTATCCTTCCAAACCATTAATCAGATTATGCTGCTGCTTCCCTCTCAGGGCCAGCATGAGTGAGGGGTGGAGACAGGCCAGGATTGTTTCACAGGTGAAGCTCCCTCCACGTGGAAGGAAACACTCAGAGTGGGGAAGGAGTTCCTTCCTCCTCCCCTCAAAAGAATTTATAATGTCCTTCTCTGCCCCCCACAAAAAGTTCAGCCCCTAGGAGGATATGAATAAAAGATATGTAAGATCTTTATGGAGAGAAGTATAAAAATTTATTGGGAGACATTGAAGAAGGCTTAAATAAATAGTTACATATCATGGTCACAGACAGAGAGACTTGACATGGTAAAGTTGTTAGTTTTCCCCAAATCAGCCCACAGATTCAATGTAATTCTAATAAGATTCTGAACAAGGGATTTGGAGACTTTGATTATTTTTAATATTAATATGAATGAACAAAAAGTTCATACATAGCCAATGCACTCCTGAAGAATAAGGTCAAGTAGGAGAACCTGCCCTACTAGATCCAGTCTTATTTCAGGCTGTAGTAATTAAGACGGCATGGTTTGGGCAGGGGTAGGAAAACAGCCCAATGGAGCAGAATATGTTTGAGACAAACTCATACATATCTGATAGAAACCCACCATTTGACAAGCTGGTATTAACAATCAATTAGGAAAAGATGAACCATTTAACAAATAATATGAAAATAAAAGCTGGATTCTACCAGACATACACGAATTCAAAATAAGTGCAGGACTTCAATTGAAAAGGGAAGACTTGAAATTTTTAGAGAAAAAATGTCCTTTGACTTTGGGATTGGAAAGGATTTCTTAAGATTCAAAGGAGCAAATTTTATAAAAATTTGATTGATAAATTTGACTGCATTATATTAAAAAGAAAATAAAAAGACAAGCCACAAATCATTAGAAAGTAGTTGCAACAGACTAACCAGTAAAGAATTAGTGTCTAGTTTATATAACAAATTCCTGTGAATTCATTAGAAAAAGACAGTCCATTAGGTAAAATATGGGCAAAAGATGTGAACAAGCATTTCACAGAGAAGAAACAGGATTGTCTGTAAATGTGAAAAGATGTTCAAACTCATAAGTAATATCACAATTAAGTAGCACTTCATATCACCCAGTTTTGCGAAATTAACAAATCTTACAACACTAAGTACTGTCAAGTATGTGGAACAATGGAAACCTTCAGACACTGCTCGTTGGGGTATAAATTAATGCAATTGCATTAGAAACCCATTTGGCTTTCGTTGTTATAGTCAAAGATGTGAATATCCTGTGACGCAGGAATTCCTAGAGAACTCACACAGGTATATCAGGAACCATGGACACGATTATGATTGTACCATGATTTGTAACAGCAAAATCTGGAATCAATGCAAAATCCATCAACACCAGAATGGATAAATAAATTGTAGTTCATTCATGTAATAAAGTATTATACCAAAGTAAAAGTGAATGCACTACAACCATATGCACCATCATGTTGAGTGGAAAAGAACAAGTCATAAAGAATACATATAGTATGATTCAATTTGCATCAAGATAAAAGGCAAAATTGAATAAGTTATTGTTAGGGATACATTGGTAAATGGTAAAAAATACACCAAAATAAAACAAGGGAACAATTAACAGCAAACTCAGAATCATGGTCACCTCAGGGTCAGGGTTGGGGTAAAGGCTCATAGAGAATTTCAAAGACATTGATAATGTCCTATTTTAAAAATGAAGTGGTAATTGCATGTGTGCTTATTTAATAAATGTTCCTTGTATGGTACACATAAATTACACATACTTATAGCACAATATATTTTATTTAAAGAATGAAAGAACATGCTCTGGAAATGAAATACTAAAGGATTCAGAATAAAATCCCAGCAAATCACTTGGCATCTTCAATGAAATTCAAGAAGACGTGGCTTCTATAGCTAAGGAGCAGAAAATTCTAAGGAGACAACAGGCTTAAAAGACAGAATGTTGAGATACTAAGGAAAGGGTATAGGATGAATTTGGAGGGGGATAGGGTAAATTTTCAAATGATGAATATAAATATGCAATAGCTTAGTTAAAATCCATATTGGAAGCAATAAGGAGATGATTTTATAATTTGGAAAGCAGAATCAATAATGTGAACGGACTTAAGGAGATCTTCCAAAAGGTGGACCCAAGGGACAAAGGGGCGAAGCTGATGTGAGGAGATGATAGGTGAGGTTTCCTCTCCAGAGCTGGGTTTGCTGTTAGGGGTCATCACAGGTGCTCGACAAACAGCAGGATCTCCTTGTAGACACATCCTAAAACAAAAACCAAAAGCCCCCCAAGTATGTAAATAAATTATATATTACATTAGAAGGCCTTGAGGTCTACTGAAAAAAGTAATGCAGGAAAGTGGTGGTGTTGGGGGAGGGGCGTAGAAAGTATTGAAAAGGTGTTAGAATTTGAACTAAGGTGATCAGCAAAGGCTATATTTCCTTGAGAATGTGGCATCTGAGTGAGACTTAAAGGTGGTTGAGGAGCAAGAAAAAATTATAAATCTACAAAGGTAAGCACAGAGACAGTTAAGAGGAAATTGAGGTCAAATTTAGGTAAGAAGTAATTCCTTTCATTTCAAATTCCTGAGCCCAGAGAACATTCATCCTAGGAAATTTAAAAGAATGCACATAAAATCACTCCCACTAAAATGAAGACACTTACATATGTTTTTTTTTTTAATAGGAAAAGATAAATTCTGGTACTGACCAAGTGTCCTTGATAGAATTCTAGAATGTGTTAAAAAAAATACAGGTGATTTGTGAGCATTTAGACCAGGAAATAGTAACTGGTGCCCAAATACACATTATTTTATAATATACTCCAATATCTTTACATTATTGTGTGTGTGGGTAACAGACTCCATGGTCAACCAATTTGAAATTCTACATGGCATATCACTCTAACTAGAGCTTCACATTGCATAAAAGCATAATAAGAGCTCCACAGTAAATGAGCTAGTTTCATTTTATTTTTAAAATCAAGAACCACTCCTTAAAACAACAAAACCTCTTACTGGCAGAGGAGTGTGCCACAAAACATACCTGTACATACTCGATGTGAGAAGAAAGGATCAAAGATGGAATTAGAACGTGAAGGAATTAGAGCAGACAGTGGAGGGCTTGGAGCAAGACTGGACTGGACTAGACTCGAATAAGCAAGAATAGCCCTTTGTGATCCACACGAGCAGTGGCGGGTGGAGGTAGGGAGAGCCAGGCTGGCTTAAGGGGCCAGAGGGAGAGCCGGCAAGCACTTGAGCCAGCATAGATCCTCTAAGAAGAAGTCATTCCAAACTAAATCATTTTTCTCTGATGGGTTTATTGAACTTGCAGATCAGGGAAATGCTATAAACACAGTACATATGACTTTAGAAAGGCATTTGTCTATGGCCCTACCACCCTGAACACGCCCGATCTTGTCGGAAAGGCATTTGACAGAGTTCCTTGTAAATATTCCTGTGGAAATAGGTTAAGTGATAGTACAAGTGTTGGACTTGCAGCTGATTAACCCAGTTATTCCTCAAGAGCATTGATTGTTGGGTTACTGATGTCTAAGTGGAGAGAAGCCTCTCAAAGTCTTCTGGCAGGAGGAACACAGGGCAGCGGATAAGGCTCTGGAGCCAGAACGCCTGGCCTCAATACTGCCTCTGCCTTTTACCAGCCAAGTGACCTCAGGAAGTTACTTAGTTTTCCCATCAGTAAAGTGGGGCTATTAATTATATCTACACATGAGCACTGATATGAGAAATTAAATATGCTAACTCATGAGAAGTTTAGAACAGTGCCTGACACATGTTCTTAAACACTTGGTGTTGTAAAGTGTAAGCTGTTGAATATTCTGTACTGGGCCCTGTTGTATAACATAACTTATTATTTTTTTAAATCTTGGGCTTGGGTTAAGACATAGAAGTCACTTTCCTCCTAAAACTTAGGAGGGGTAGATGATATGTTAGGTGACATGTCAAGACTCAAAAACACTTCAATAGACTAAACAAAGCCTTTAAGCTGTGGAAATAAAAATTGCAGAGACAAAGGTGAAGATGAACTCTAGGCTTCAAAAAATCAACAATGTCCAAGATGAGGTGAAGGTGACTTCAAAGTCAGTTAATGCAGGAAAAGAACCCAGATAAATTCTCAAATGCTGTGATTGTGTCATTGTTTTTTGAAGAACAAAAGATAAGGGCAGTAATGGTTCCAGTATCTTCTGCATTCAGCAGATCACCTCCAGAGGACTTTATTCCTACCTGGGAGCTTCCCACCCGCAAGACATCTTCAAGCAGTAGCCTGTCCGCTGGGACTGCCTGCATGGGGAGGAGCCTGTTATCCCTTGGTGTGTGGGCCGTCTCGGGAAACAGGGACTATTTAGCCCAAAGAAGAGAAGACTCAGAGGAGGCCCTGCCACCCATTTTAGCATATTTGAATGTCTGCCATGAAAAGATTACTTTGATTTATTTGTTGAGGCTTCATAGGATAGAAGGGATCTGATGGTTTGAGTTACAGGGAAGCGATTCGGGGCGGAATATGGAGAGAAGCTAATAAATAAAAGGCCCAGACTGTACTTTGGGGTGACAAGCTCCTGTCATTGGAGGCCCCCTGAACAGAGGTGATGACCCCCAACTGGGAGAGCCAGGTGACAGAGGAAATCCCTGCATGGGGAGGACAGTCCTGCTAGATGACCTCTAAGTCCACTGTCAACTCAGAGATTCATGAACAGGGTCTAGTAGATTTGGAGAATTTTCTTTGGGGGATAAAATAAAAGATTTCATGAGTTTACAAGATGTGTCTGCTGGGAAATGCATGGGGCATGTGGGAGCTGATGTGTGTGGATTCCTGAAAAGATGGCCGTGACGGAGGCCATGGCCCACCTCCCCTGAGACCCCGAGACCACCACCCTGTAGCCCATCTTTTGTGATGTCATGGAGAAGGCCTTGGAGACAAACCCTTTTTTGGAAAAAATAAAATAAAAGAGAAGTGAAGCAAGTGTTGCTGTAGAAAGGGAGCACTTGCTTGGAGAGTTTGTTTTACTCTCTTGTTATTTTCTAAGCAGCTTGGCAGCAGACCTTTTGGAGACGGCGTCTGTGCTCCGGAGTATGTTTCCAAGTGCTATAGGCACAGATGTTTTGGAAATCTAAACAGGCTGTCTGAAGCTGCTTCTTAAAGTGAAGAACTGTTTTCAAGTAACGTGGCAATCCATTTCAACTGAATACGTTAACATATTCTGTGCTCGCAGGGAGAACAGTTTCAACTGCACGATCAGGTCACAGCCTCGTGGAGGTGATCAGAACCTCTGTGCTGTGGAACTGTGGGGCCCCAGAGAACTGACTCTACAGCAAAGGAGGAATGCCCCCCGTAACCCTGTGTTCCCACTGGGGAGCACTTGTCTTCTGCCTTCTTTCATCTCAGAGTGGATTTGATCAGGCTTCTGTGTCCTTGGTCCTGAGCAATAACAAAGTTAAACAGAAAAACAGGGCCCAGGTCTTCAGGAGCTTAAAACTCATATTGGGACTTCGTTTTATCTGCATGACGTGACTTGAGGATAATTGTAAGGCAATTAACAGACAAACAGGTCTGGCCATGGCAAGGATGAAGGCAAGCCATGCTTCCTGCCTCACATGCCAATACAATATATATATATATTTTAAGGACTCATGTTATGACAGCTTCTTAGGAAACACAGTCACTGAGAGGGGTAGATCCGAAGTCTGTTACATAAATCTGAAAGTGCATGGCTAATTCAACTGCTCTACTTGGCTTCCGTTCCTCAGGAGGCCTATTAGAAGGAAGTATCAAGCAGGAACTTGGTATGAACTTGCTGGCAGCAGAACATGTGTATCTGTCACTTGTCTTTGAGCAGGAATAGAAGCAAGAATAGTTCAGACAACTGCACTCAGTAACACTGCTTAAGTCATGCTTGCCCGATGAGTTGTTATATATTGTCATTCAACATACATTTTTTGAGTCTCCATCTTTTATGGGCTAAGGTCTGCTAAGTGTGTAGTACCTGACTGCAAGAAAGATCTCATTCCTCTGGAGGAGACAGATTTGTGAACAAAAATTCCAGTGTACTAGATATAAAGAATTAACCAAGGCATCTTTTCCAGCCACAGGACAAAAGGAATTCTTCAGTGTCGTTTTGCTTGTCAGGTGCTCCAAATGGAAACTTACATGTGTATTTATTTATTTATTTTTTAACTTCTAGTACATCATGGTAAAAAAAAAAAAAAGGACCAAGAAGAGTGGAAAGATACTGATGGGGAATGATAAATGCTGTTTTATTAAGGGTTAGAAGAATGACAAATGGCTCTTCTTTTTCTTGTAATAGTTACCTATCTGAAGGGATTATGTCATTATTCACCCAATCCTCAGGAACCTCACCAATGACAATGTCTTCCACAGAGTGAAAATTAGATAAAGAGAGAGAAACTGGATTTAGGCCAGTCTCCCCCTTTTAACTCTGAAGACTTCCTGCTGTGTCCCTTGCTGGAGGGACAGGGGTTGCAGAAAGGGGTTAACGGGGTTCTGTTAACCAATAACATGCGACCATCACATTTTGTTAAAGATGGCAACATTACACAGCCACTGTCCCTTTCTGTCAGGGCTTTTCCTTTCTCACCTTTCATTCATGGGGATCACAGTCCCTGGTTTGAGGTTGAACACATGGCCCCCTTCTCTCAGAGCCCAGGGTTTGTCTTTTTTCTGGAGGAGACCATCTACCTGAATGCTGAGTGTGGTTAGCATCTTGTACAGACTCTTCAACCAGAAGCCCAAATTATCTGGTTCTCTCCCCCTAGAACTTTTTAACTTTAAGTTAACAAACTATCTGTGAACTTGATTGCGTTGCTCCCAGCTGTCTGCATGACGAAAATCGATTATCACAGTGAAAAGAGGGCTTTGGGAAGGACAACGATCATATCTAAGACCCTTTGAGTCTTAGCTGTCTCATTTGTGAAGCAGAAAACATTTAATGGATATAGAGATTCTTTAGAAAGGGTAAAGGGCTAAAAAATATAAGTTACGAAGATGTGGCCCATGGACCAGCAGCTGCAGCATCCCCTAGGAGTTTCTTAAAATGCAGAGTTGAGTTCTGGCCAAGATGGAGGAGAAGGTAGAAACCCTTCGCTTCCTCAAACAACCAAAAGGAGGAGAACAACCAATCTAAAATCAATAAACAACCAAAAGCGTCAGAAAATCAAACTGTATGGAACTCTGAAAACCAAGGAATTAAAGAAAAAATCAACCAGAACAACCATACTGGTAAGGCAGCAGACCATGCAGGCCTCAGAAAAACCTCAGAGACTTGGCAACCTTGGGAGTGGGGCTGGGGGCCGAACTCAGCGGGCTGGGTGGGAGGGCCTGACTTAAGGGGAAAATTGAGACTCAGAGCTGACTGTGGGTTTAGGCTGGGGTTGCGGCAGTGGGAGATACTTCCAGTCTCACACAAGAGTTCATTGAAAAGTGTGCCAGACACAAGCAGGTGAGTTGCACTGTTCCCTCCCTGGCTCCTCCCACACAGGCAGTGTCCAACACAGCAAGGAAGGTTGTCACGCCCTAGTGAATACCTGAGGCTCCGCCCCCTCATGACTTATCTGTTGCACCAAGACAAAGAAATATAGCCCAAATGAAAGAACAAAGCAAAGCCTCAGAAAGAGAACTAAGTGAGGAGGAGATTGCCAACCTATCTGATGGAGAATTTAAAGCTCTGGTAATCAAAATGCCCACAGATCTGATTGAGTTTGGTTGAAAAATGAAAAAAGAAATGAAGGATACACAAAGTGAAATAAAACAAAATATTCAGGGAACCAACAGTGACAGGAAGGAAACCAGGACTCAAAGCAATGATTTGGAACGAAAGGAAGAAATAAACATCCATTCAGAAGAAAAGGAAGAAACAAGAATTCAAAAAAATGAAGAGAGGCTTACCTCTAGGACAACTTGGAACGTTCCAATATTCAAATTATAGAGGTGCCAGAATTAGAAGAACAACAACAAGAAATTAAAAACTTATTTGAACAAATAATGAAGGAGAACTTCCCCAATCTGGGAAAGGAAATAGACTTCTAGGAAGTCCAGGAAGCCCAGAGAGTCCCCAAAAAGTTGGACCCAAAGAGGAACACACCAAGGCACATCATAATTAAGTTACCCAAGATTAAAGATAAGGAGAGAATCCTAAAAAAAGCCAGAGAAAAGGAGATGGTTACCTACAGGGGAGTTCCTATTAGACTATCAGCTGATTTCTCAAAAGAAACCTTGCAGGCAAGAAGGGGCTGGAAAGAAGTATTTGAAGTCACGAAAGGCAAGGGCCTACATCCAAGAATACTCTATCCAGCAAAGCTTTTATTTAAAATGGAAGGGCAAATAAAGTGCCTCTCAGATAAGGTCAAGTTAAAGGAGTTCATCATCACCAAGCCATTATTATATGAAATGTTAAAGGGACTTATCTAAGAAAAAGAAGATCAAAAATATAAACAGTAAAATGACAACAAACTCACAACTATCAACAAATGAACCTAAAAGAAAAGAAAAACAATGAAAACAAAAACTAAGCAAACAACCAGAACAGGAACAGAATCAGAGAAATGGACATCACATGGAGGGATTTCAGTGTGGAGGGGGAAGGGAGAAATAGGCGGGGAAAGGTACAGGGAAGAAGAAGCATAATTAGGTGTCATAAAATAGATGGAGAGAGATAAAAAATGGTATAGGAAACAGAGGACTCAAAGAATTTACATATACAACCCATGGACAGAACTAAGGGGGGGATGCTGGAGGGTTGGGGGGGCAGGGTTGAGGGGGGGTCAAGGGGGAAAATTGAAAAAACTGTAATAGCATAATCAATAAACAATACTTAAAATATAAGTTATTACTAGCATATTGCAAGGACAAGAAGTCTCTTGTCTGGAAAACTTGGAGTCATCCTTGACTGTTCCTTCTTTATCACCATTTCCATCTAACTTTTCCTCCTGGTTCACCTCTGCAGCATCTGGTATTTTTCTTCCCACAGTTGCCACCTTAGTTCTCATTCCTCCACCATATCTCCTGCCACCTTCTCCTCTTGCCTTCTTACAGGCAACTGGAGTGGGGGTCCTGTCCTGCTGCCCAGAGAGCTGTTGTGCTGCTTGCTACTGACCCCAACAATCCTATTTGTCCCTTCTTTTTGTTGTTGTTGCGTTATATTCTTTTTTAATTTTTATTCAGTTAAAATTGTCTGCATGTTCCTTCTGACCTCCAGTGCCTATCATCAGCATTTCTTAGACCCCTCCTCACTGCATCAATTCTCCTGATTCATTAACATGGGTTCCTTGCTCTTAAAATATATAAAAAATATATTTGCAGCTACAGGAATATGACTTCAACAGTCTGATTTTTATGTTCCTTTAACTCTTCCGATAAACACTGATGTTTTTTTCTGGGCCAGGCAGTGTGCTCCATGCTGATGAACTGGAGCTCTGTAAGACCTAGCCCTTGGTCTCAGGGCAGCACTATGGAGTACCAAAGATCTGGGCTCAAATCTCGGCTCTGACATTGACCAGGGGTGTGATCTTGGATAAGATGCACAACGTTTTGAACCTCAGTTTTCTTGTCTGGAGTTGTAAGGAGTAAATTAGATAGTTAGCCTTACTAACCCATACAGCTGGTCTTCTATACATGTTGGGTATTATTATTGTTGTCGTTACTATTATTGTTGTTGTTGTTGTTATTAATGAGCCAGATCAGCCAACTCCTGGAATCCATTCCTTGTAAATAGCTTACATGGGAAAGAAGGAGCTGATGGGCCCTGCCTATGGTAGACAAGAGGGCTGTATTTGAGAGAACAGGTGAACAATTCCATGGTGACATCATGAAATACTTGAGAAGAATTTGGTGGGAAATACCAGTTTGTTCTTGCATTGTGGCTGATGTGGCTTGGGGAGTCACAGTTACATGTAAGAGTACGGCCATTCTCACATTCACCTGCCTGGTATTCTTAGGGCTGCCTGTCTTCCTTTCTTCCTTTGCCACCTATGCCTACATTTACAGTGTGTGTCCCATCTTTGCACTTTGTCCTCCTGTTTCTGCTATGAAACACAGCAGGTTCTGCCTGTATTACAGTGTAACTCTTTTACTTCCTAAGCTTTTGTAAGCTTCTAAAGGATGGAATATTTTACTAACATTTATGCTCCCTGTAACGTTACATTAGTAGCTGCTCCAAAAGTATGTTATATGAGTATAACTCCCTGGTTAAGTCCATTTATGATAGAAGTGGAGAGATCTGGTTCTGGTCATGGTGTCACCTCTTACTTGCTGTATGACATTGAGCATGTTACTTAGATACTTTATGCCTAAATTTCTCCTTCTATAAAGAAAAATAGTAACGGTAATATGACCTCCATTAGGTTTTAATGAGGAATATCAAATTCTTGAAACATAGTAGCACTCCACAAAGGTTAATGACCCCTAAGACAGCTGCTTTACAAAAACTAGGCTGTTTTATATTTGTATATATAAAACAAAGTATATAATTATTTATTGAGTGGGTATTTTTCTGGCCTTGAAGCTAGGGGCTCGGTCTTATTCCTCTCCACATCTCCAGGGCCTGGAAAGTAGACAGGTTAAATAATTGTTTTAAATTCATCGTATTTTCTATTCTCTTCTTTCCATCCTTCCTAAGAAAGCTTAATCTCCTGGCCTTAGAAATTCACAGGCTCTTCTGGGACTGTCTAGTAGTGAAAGAGTTCATTTCTCGCACATTGTCTGTCATTCTGCTCCATCCCTTCTGGGCCCACCAAATGCAGAGAAGGGGAAGGGGAAGGGCAGGAAAGAGCACACAAGCTCCCCAAATTGCCTCAGTCTCTGGGTCGTGTTTTTCTGTAGTCGGAGAGGTTTTGTTTTTGATTTAAAGAAACAAAACCATTTCCAAGGAAAACTCATTTTGCTATGGTTCAAAACCACTTCATTGGTGATATTATTTCCTCTGCTGAGCTTTCAACTTTCTAAACCCCTCTGAGACTGGAGCAGCTCCAGGCCTGGGAGTGCTTCTGAGTGTGTAATATGTTGCTCCTCTGCGGAGCCCACCACTGGCTGCAGGGATGCCATGCAGAACCCAGTGGGTGGCTTCCTTTCACGTGGGCCTCCCCTATCTTCTTGCAAAAGCTTTTTTATACTCCAGTATAAGTTATTCGAACTTTCCCTGCAGAAAGTGCAGGGTCTGTGGCCAGACACAGCACGGCTGAGGTCAGGGCTGGGAAGGTGAGCATCTCTGCCTGGTTTGTGGCCAGTGGTTGGTGTTGCTTTTTGACGTCTGAGAAAAAAGTTTGTGGAGTCCCCATAGTGACTATTTGTCCTCACAATTCACGAAGATAGAGGACTGCCACTGTGCCTCAAAGTTCCACCTATGTGTTGTGCAACTTGGGGGTGGCCAAAGAAAAATCTTCATGTGATGGCTATGCTGTAGCAATATGTTGGGACCTTGGGTCTTTTGAGGCTGTTTTTGAACAGGGAGGAAAATTTATCCATGGAATTCACTGATGTGAACTTTTCTCAAGTAAGAAGCCACCCAACACAGTGGGAAGCAAGGCTCATGGACGACGTTTTCCTTGTAGCTGAGAGGTAGTTCAGACCAAGGGCAGGATGCTACACTGAGGTCAATTTTGAATAAATATAAGGCTGAACTTTCTAGCATGATTTTCTTTAAAAATGGACATTTTGCCTTGAATGGAGTGAGTCTCCTGTTACTGAAATTGTTTAAACAGACTAAACACCAAGCAGAAATGTTGTAGAAGAGATTCAAACAAATGAATATTGACATTCAATGACCTCAGTTATCCCTTTCAATCCCAAGCTGTTATGACTGGATTACATATTCATTTAATGAATGGACACTAAGAGCCTGGCATGTGCACTAGACTCCTCGAGGCACCATGAGACATGCAGAAGTAAGTGAAGACAAGTCTTCGTGCTTAGCCTTACTCAGAAAGCAAGACACCTGTGTCAGTTAGGATCACCTAGTTATGCTAATTTCAGAAAGTTAAAACAGTGAATGCTTAAATTCTCATCTACACTACATGTCTTTCATAAGTCACAGAGGGGGCAAAACTCTGTTCTGCATCACCCTCAGGGATTCAGGCTGACAGAGTCTCATCTTTGTGGAGTGTCAAAGGTCACTGCAACAGTAGGAGAAGAAGAGGAAGAGTTGTGCACTGACTCTTCAGCTCCTACTGAATGTAACAATTCTTGTCAATTCTGTTGACCTGATTGGCTAAAACAAGTCACATGGTGTGACTACCTTCAAGAAGTAGGTAAGTGCAATCTTATTGTGCCAACAAGGACGAAAACCAGAAATAATAATGAGCAGGACCAATGTCTGTCCTATCATGAACACATGCAACAACTGAACAACAATATAAGACAGTATGTAATCAAGGACTAAATCAAGAAAGTGCTAAATGAATATTTCATGAATTAATGAATAAATAAATAAGAAATCCGTGAAGGTGAAATAATAAGGGAAGGTTTCCTGGCAGAAACAGGACATAAGCACACCATTAAGACTGGGGAAGTGAGTGGGTCTGAAGTGCAGAGAGAGAAACAGAATCTTCAGAAGAGGCAAGAACAGAGAAAAAATGGGAAGGGAACTGAAATTTATATATCATCTATTGGCTCCAAAGCTTGCAAAATGTTCTACTCCACCACAAGAAAGCAATAAGCATTATGTTTTCCCAGGAGAGGAGACTGAGTTGTCTAAAGCAGCCCAGAAGAAGAGTGGAAGATGAAGTGGATGGGAGATTTTGGCTGATTCCAGACTAATAAGATCATCAATGGGTAATCACTAAAGTTCAGTTTAAGTATACGAGATCTGTCCAGAAGGTATCCTGCCATGTAATATGAAAAATAGAGACATTTACTGGAGAAGATACAAGATACAAGAAACACTGTACATGGGACAAGGACACTTCAGTTCCCTTCAGAGTAGGCACCTTGGGACCTCACACAGTTCTCCCAATTGCTATCAGCTGCCCCATCATATTTTCCTGAATCTCATTGACAGTCTGAAATCTCTTCCCTTCCAAAGGTGGTTTTAGTTTGGGGAAAAGCTAGAAGTAATAGGGCACCAAGTCTGGGCTGTAGGGGAGCTGAGTCACCTGGGTGATTTGATGTTTTGCCAAAAAACTCTGCACGAGACATGATGCATGAGCAGGCACGTTATCATGATGAAGCTGTCAATCACCAGTTGTTCATATCTTCGGCCTTCTGAATCATCCAAATAGCTTACACAGAGGAATGTTCAAGCTTAATGCAAAATCTATTGCTGATTCATTGCTCTGCTCGCTCAGTCATTTTGAATGCAACAGCCACACAGTACACAGGCTCACTCTGTGGTATCTACCAACCCCACTGACTAGTACAATGAAGTCATTGTTCACACATGCACATTCCAGTCCACTCTCCTTGGCTGCCAGGTTACTTCGATGTTGTGGAAACTGTTCTCATATTAACGATGGTTGGACTTTTCCTAGACAGACCTTGTTGTATACACACACTATTTTACTTAACCCTCCCAACAGACCTGGTATGTGAGATAAATATCCTTGTTTTACTAATTGAGGAAATGGAGAAAGATGGATAATTTGCCCAAAGTGCTACATGTAGTGAGTGGCAGAAGCAGGGCTTGACACCAGCTTTGTTTTCAGCAGTAAGTTGTGGGGGACAGTCCTAGGCAGCTCATCATGACAGACCCATTCTGTCACATATAGAAGGGACTTTCCATATCAACTACCACCCAGCATAGTACCTGGCACTAGCACGCTTTCCACAGGTGTTTGTTGAATAAAATTTAACTTAAACTCTATTGCAACTCTCTCATAAACGAAAAAAACTGAGACCCAGAGAGTTAAATGACTTGTTTGAGTTTGCGTAGCTAACAAATACAATTAACTAAAACTTGAGCATTCGGGTAGGCAAGAAGGCTTTTGCAAGAAGACAAGAGCCTGATTATTTTAACTGAGATGAATCAGTATATCTGTACTCATCATGATAGGCTCAGTTATACTGTGTGTGTGTGTGTTTCTATAGTATAATCAAATCTCACTGGCTGAGAGGTTTATAAAATAAAGACTTATTTCTTGTTAATGCTTCAATCCTGTAGGTTGATGGGAGACTTAACCTGGTCACTCAGGAACTAGGCTGACAAGGGCTTCACCATTTTATGATTTCACCATCTCGACACCAACTTTGGGGTTCACTGCAGCCAAGGAGGAGAGCACAGAGAAGTGCACACTGGTACTTAAATGTTTCCAACAGAACACGACCCGCATCTCTTCCACTCACTTTGCATTGACCAAAGCAAGTCAGGCGCCACTCCTAACTCTGCAGAGGCTGGGTGCTGCAATCCTCCCTTGTGCCTGGAGGGAGCAGGGAACTGGAAATGCTGATGCTTGCCACCTGCCTTATTCCACTTGCTCATTAAAAAATTTTTATTATGGTAAAATAAATGCAACATAAAATTCACCACTTAAACCGTTTTAAGTATACAGTTCTGTGGCATTAAGTACATTCACATTGTTGTGCAACAGAATCAACTTGCTTTTAACTTGAGTGCTGAGGACCTGGTTTCTATCTTTTTTATGTCCCTGCATGTACAAAACCGTGTCTGGCAGCTCCCTCCATCCTTCCTTCCAGTGAATGCAGACCATGGGAAGGATGGCACCAAGGAAGTCACTCTGAAATACCATCCCCTGCTCTGTAGAAGGTGGGCACTGTTACATTTCCCATCCTCTGGAGCCTCTGGCATTTTACCGGTTGATTCCATGCCTCTCCTCCTTGGCACTTGGTTTGGGGATGGATCCCCCACTGCATGGACCCAGGCACCATACAGGATGTGAGACCCCCCTCCCCTTTTGGGGAGAGGATAATTATGCCAAAACTCTTTCATGGTTATAGAAGCTGAGAGAACAAAAATAACTCAAAATAACATAATATAACATTTCTATAGCTTAGATTTCTCTAATTGCAGCTTGAACAAGCCTATGTTAATATAATCATTAAAAATTTCCTAAGGCCTCTTGTTAGGAAGCCATCCTATGGGCCTGTGTTTCCTACTCACTCAGCTCCCTAGGAGTTCAGCCTAATTTGGAATGAAGTAGAAAAAGGGAAAGGAGAGGTTAACACGCGTCGATTTTGGTGTTTCACTGTGGTGGCTCTGCCAACTGTATCATTTCTCTGTTGAGATTGTAGTTGACATCTCAATGAGCACAATCTTCACATCTTTCCATGGGGATGTAACATGGAGGGTCACTCTGCAAAGGTATTCTGTATCCAAATAGAACTTCCTTTGGAATCTAGAGGTCAAGAAAGACTGGTAGTGTGGAGGGAAGCTTAATGTAGAGAATCTATTCAGCCATTTGTTCAGAAAGGTCTTATCTAAGTACTTACTGTTGTGCCAAGCTCTATGTGGGGATGCTGGAGTAACCAAGATGAGTCCAGTGATTCGTGCCCAGGGAGTTAGAGTCCAGGGGGAGGACTCAGTCTAATGGGTATGGATGGCCTTGCCTACCCAGATGCTGTGCCTTAGTGCAGAGCGACCCTCACCCCCTGACACCACTCAGCCACATCTCATGAGATGTCTGAGATGGTCTGAGCTACCAGAGATGGTCTGAGCTACCCATCTCTGTCCATGGGAAAAGGCCTAGACCTTTCTGATTCATTCACTTCTTGATCCCAGATTCTGAACCTGATCTACTGGGTCTTCTTTTCAGGCCCAGGCCTGGTGTTGGACTCAGCTTTGTCTTGATACTCAAGCATCCTTCTGTGGTTGTTGTTTTACACTCCTGTCCCACAACCCCCTGCCCTTCTCTGCCCCGGTCACTCCTCTTTCTGACATACCCTGGCCTCTTGAACCTCCTCCTTACCTTGCTCATCCTGGCTGGTTCCCCCTACCTGGCCTGGCTCCTTCTCCAGGAGAGGGTTAGATAGCTGCAGAGCTAATTTTTGAGTTATAAACTGACTTCTCTTTGTTGCCCAGCTGAAGCTGAAGCTGCTTTCTTGTTACTATTAGTAGCTGTGTGCTCAAGAGTACCAATAGCCCATTTTACTACTAGTCCAAGGAAAACAGTCACAGAAAGATGCAAGTGGCTGTCTCTGTCTGTAGCTACCTGTTTTATGTCTTCTTTGATGCTTTTTGAAGAGAAATGGAAGCACTTTCTTTGCTTTATCTCCTTTGGTTTACCTATAAGACTACTCTGCTCTCTATGGGTAGTAAACCAAAGTGTCGTTTCTGACACTATAATTGGCAGACTCCCACCCCCACAACTTGACACCTACTAATACCCCATAGAACTAGAATTCTATAGAACACACTCTGTGAAAAACTGAGCCAACTCTAGCTGTCTTTCTAGAGATTCTGGGATCGTCATCAGTTTGTATTTTCTGTCAAACAAATCCAACTAACACCATATATAAAATGCCCAATGTATGTGGGCTGAGCAGTCATTGATGTCAGATGAGTTACAATTCTCTTTGATCCTTCATGATTACAAATTATCCTTCACATGGCTGCCTGGGTGATCTTTCTAAAGTAAAAACTGGAGCTCCATAGGCTCACCATTGCTTATGGGATAAAATCTAAATTCTAGAGAAAAGTGTTCAAACTCATCATGAGTGACTCCTATCTACTTCTCCAGATTCATCTTTCTCCTGATGCTTAAGGACATCTTGGACTCTGTCCAAGACACTTTCCTTAGTTACCCACTATTCCATGCTTCCCTTTGCCGTCATGCCTTTGCAAATGCTGTTTTCTCTGCCTGGGACTTCCTCTGGCCCTTGGAGTGTGTTCCTACTCATCCTCCAAGTCCCAGTTTGAATGCCCCTCCTGTGAAGGGCCTTCCTGCCCTCCATAGGCTGAGTTAGCAGCTTTCTCTCACCTCATGTTACCACTTGCCACATTCTCATCCTTTCCATTATTCACTAATTAAATTGCATCTGGTTTTCCTACTTGACTATGAGCCCTCAGAGGGCAAATATTTTGTGTTATTCATATTTTTGTCCCTAGTGTCTAGCACACAGTAGGAACTTAATATGTGCTTATTAAAGAATAAATGATGAAATGAAAGTAGGGGTGTTACTGCTTGGCTACAGACCTGTAGCTGCTGTTCAATGATCCTGAAATGGAGGGAAATGGGCTTAATGTTGCTTTGTTACCAGTTTATGTTTCTTATCAACAAGGAGAAACGTTGAATAAATCAAAAGCATTGCTGAATGATGCGATCCTTAAGGAACAGTGAAACTATTCAGAGAAAGATGTAAGGGAGGCACCTAGTGTTTCCTTATGAAGGACCTTGGTTTTCACCCACATCAAACCTTCTATAGCACCCGTAGCTTCTCCCTCTTTGACTCCTTCCTTATGCTTTTAAGTATGTTCAAATGTTCCATATTAATCAAGAAAGTCAAACAAAAAAACTTCTACTCATGCTTGAAGTTCTGTGTCTAAGATCTATGATGAAACCACTCAGGGTCATGATATAGAGATAATGTATTTTGATTTCCTAAAGGCATTTGATGGCGTAGCTCCTGAAATCCTTGGAGGGAGGATGGAAAAAATGGATTAAGAGTTATTTGAATTGGTGGAACATAATCAACAAAAGAAAAAGGCAAACAAAATATAACCAGAGACATTGAAGTTAAGAACAATCTAACAATAGCCAGAGGGGAGTGGGGAGGGGACAGTGAGGATTTCAGGAACTACTATAAAGGACACATGGACAAAACCAAGGGGGAGGGTGGGAGTGGGGGGGGAGGTGGGTTTGGCTGGGGTGGGGGAGAAAATGCAGACAACTATAATTGAACAACAATAAAATAAAATAAAAAATTAAAAAAAAAGTTATTTGAGTTGGTAGTTACAGAATAGTCACAGGGGCATAAAGTACAACACAGGGAACTGGAAATATCTAGGGGAACACTTTGTGAAGTATATGATTGTTTAATCACCATTCTGTATACCTGAAACCAATACAAAATAATACTAAAAAAATTGTTCTATCAGAATAAAATATTATGTAATGAAAAAAAAAACCCATTCTTCTCTAGCAAGGCATCTTAACCTGGGGCAGATTATTGATGTGGATTCTGTCAATGGTGGAGTCAAAGTTTCTGCACTATTATAAATTATAGTAAAATTCTATGAATATGAATATGTTTTTAAAAAAGAGTTATTTGACCATTGATTTTAAAGAGCACTGGTTGCAAATTGGAATTAATCTGGAGGCAGGTCTAGTGACAAGCCAAGCAGCTCTCTTTCATGGCCTCATTTTCCTTCCAGCTCCTCCTCCTGTGTTTTGTGGTAGCCAAGCTGGCTTTTTTTGTTTCAGCTTCCAGTGCTTTCTGGGCTCTCTTCTCCACCTGACCCTTGTCTCTGTCTGGAAACTTCTTTTCTTTCCTCCTCCCCAATTGGTCCCACCTATTCCTCACCTCACACATGCCTTTCTCCTCCCCAACTAGGTCATATCCCTGCTGCGGGGTGCTCAGAGCCCCACATACTTCTCTTTGTAGCACTCGCCATGGTTGCAGTCCCATTTCTTTGTGGGTTACCTTTCTCCTTTGCTAGTCTCTGAGGCCCATGTCTGATTTTTCTTACCAGTATATTCCCAGCTCCTATACAGCCCTTGGCTTAGATGAACAAATGAATGGATAAGAACAATAAATTCCAAGTTAAGCAAATGCAAGACATAGAAGTCTGTGGGAGGCAGCCTGGGGTCTAAAGCTGACAGGAACAAGCAAACCAACATGGCGAGGGAGTTACTGTTCAGACAATATGAGTTTTGTAGTGATTCCTTGGACCAAAGTCACATACTTTGGTGGTTCTTTCCAGGGATCCCAGCTGGCCCGATCCTTCCTCGAATCACTATTCTCTGACCATAGATCAATCAGTACGTTGGATTACCAGATCAAGATTCGTATAGAAAACAAGAGCAGTGGTCATTCAAGTTATTGAGCATCTCTTATTAGTCCTGCGCTCTAACCTCTAGGGGGAGCTCAAGGCTTCCCCCTCCTCTCACAAGGTGACCAAAATAGAAGGGATGAGGCTCTTCCCATCCCAGAATGGGAAGAGTCAGAGGAATGATGTGGTTATAAGTGGAGCTGGATTGAGCATACATGCGTTAATTCACCCTGTTTCACATAGTTTGCTATTCCTTTTCTTCCCTGCTGTGTTTGCCATTAGATGGGTTGTCTGAATGAGTTCACAAAAGTCCTACAGAAGTCAGAGGTGCTCTAGTCCAGGTGGTCAGGGTGGGAGACATCATAGGGATTTGGGGGCCAATGGCTTAGGAGTAAAGATCTAGCTTTTTCCTGGTGCATATTTGGTGCCTTTGTTCCTTAAGCTCTCATCATGGTGGGAGGCAGCTGGTAGAAGATGTAACTAACACGTCAGTGAGCCGGGCACTGTGCTGGGCTCTGAGAAACCATGATGAGTTCGACTTAGTTCCTGCCCACATAGACTTTAAGTCTCACCATTCAGTCAGCCACATGCCTGTGTCTAGCCTAAATAATCACTGGCAAAAAATGACAGATGAAGGAGGTCTGGCTTACTAATAGCAAGAAAACAAAACAAGACCGAAAAGAAGGTATAATTTACCATAAACTCAAAATGAAAATCTAGAGTGATGTGGCAGCTGAAAAAGGTTTTGTAATTTTAGGCTCCACTAATAGAAATATGCTACATGGATCAAAGGAGTTAATATTCTCAATGTAATTGGTGTTGGTCAGTCCACATCTGGAGTATTGTGTTTCCTTCTGGATACCACATTTGACGAGGAGCATGGACAAATTAGAGTGTGTCCAGAGAGGGCTGGCCAGGATGGCAAGTGCCTGGAAACTCTATTATATGGGGATGATTGAAGGAGCTTGAATGTTTGTCCTGGGACATAAAAGACATAGGTGGACATAATAGCTATTTTTGAAGACTTGTCACGTGGAAAAGGGCACAGGCCAACACCTCATATTATAGAGAGAACACTTCCTAGGGACAGTACTTGTGTGAATAGGTGGAGATGTTGGGGAAAGACTTTAAGTTCAACATGAAGAGTAACTTTCTAGCATCCAGGCCATCCAACATGGACTGGGTGCCCTCTTTCCTTAGCACTCCACCTTCTTGTCTCTTTTTCTGCCTCTCCTCCTCCAGGTAAGAACTGGTTTGCAGGTTCCCTTTTTTTCCCCTCATAATCTCAAGTCTCTGATCCTTCTTGGTCACCCTAATGGATTGAAGCCCAAGAATTTACTTCTATGTGAGTGAAAGGTAGTATCGACAACTAACTTTATGCTAAGCATTCACAGAGGTGATAATGAATAGCTTAATGCACATTATGGGGTGAATATAATTATAGTTCCATTTTATAGATGCAAATCTTGGATAACTTACCCAAAGTCACATACCTAGTTTTGTAAACTGAATGATGTGCCCCTAAAATTTATGTGTTGAAGCCCTAACCCTCAACATGACTGTATTTGGAAATGAGACCTTCAAGAAAGCAATTGAAGTTAAATGAGGTCATAAGGATGGGATTCTGATCCAATAGGGTTCTTCCTCCCTGCCTTTCCCCTCAAGCCAGGAAGAGAGCCCTCACCAAAAACCAAATTGGCCAGAATCTTGAACTTGGAATTCCCAGCCTTCAAAACTGTGACAAAATAAATTAATGTCGTTTAAGCCACTAAGTCAATGATATTTTGTTACAGCAGCTGGAGCTGGCTAATACAGGCTGTAAATGAGAGAGCCAGAAATTGAGCCCAGGAATTCTACATTCCTAGCTTACTCTCTTAGCCACCTGCTAAAGTATAAATCCATACATAAAACAAAACAGCTAGATTAGGAGTTTGGATGAAAGTGGGCTAATGGAGTAGGGTTCCCCCCTGCCCCAGTGAATAAAGGGCAAAAGTGTAGGGCAAAGATAAATATGTAGCTTGTGTGCATGTGTTGAGGGCAGTGGGGTTCAATGTGTTCTTTGGACTTGTCGCTTCTTGCCACCTAAACTGTACACAGTATCTTTGTTAGAAGAAAACAGTCCTCAGATCCACCCTGTAGCCCCGAAGGCCTGCACATGTCACCAGACTGAGAGCCCTCTTCATTCAGCGTCACAGTCAGGATCCTGACTTAAACAGTGCTTTCTTTTCTGACACACTCCCCTCCTTCCACTGGGATCCGGTTATCCCATTTTAATTGTGTTTTTATTGCTTTATGTAGGACAAAGACTTTGTATAATGAATAATAAAATTGAAAAGCTTTTTTCTTTTAAAAAGCTTCTGACTCACCAACTACACGCAAACCACAACCCAATAAAGGCATGATTAAAGTCTATGCAGAGTAAATCCCTCAATGAGTAGAATTGTGCATCCTCTTACCACAAGGCATCCAAATCCTTTGATGTATGTTGGGCCCTCTTGCTCATAGACCTCTGTCCTATCATCACTTTCCCCAGCCATGAATCTTACGCCACTGTGATTTCTCAGTGGGGACAAAGTCTCATCTAACAGGAGGTACAGAGGGAAGGCTTCCTGGAAGCTGTAGGGAAAAATCAGGAAAATGACCAAGTGAAAGTTAGTCCAGAAGAAGAACATCAGCAGCAGTCAGCTTTGCCAGCTAGAATTCTTGTTCATGCTGACTCCAGAGGTTGCTGGCCTAAGAGATCTTTAGGGGGAATTTTGCCCACATTTAGGTCTTTTGGTTCTTGTTCTGTGTAGAATCATATTGTAAAATAAAAATAAAAAAATCAAATAGTCTCTGGTACACAATATTTTCAAAAGATAAATTTACATTTACCACCTGAGGCTGCAAGTCTGTGACACCAAATACCTAGATGTAAACCAAAGAGATTCTGAATAGATGATTTCTGGTATATGCATACAACGTTAACTTTGGTTTTGTTGCTTGTAGCAACTATTAATTCAGCGAGAACTAACTGGCCATCTGTTCTGATAAACTGAATTCTTTGCTATGTTTTTCCAGCAAAACATAACCTTTCTTTTAGGGCAGTTGAAAGGCTCCTTGTGTGTGTGTGTGTGTGTGTGTGTGTGTGTGTGTGTGTGTGTGTGTCTATGATATTTTACTCAAAATAGTGATATTTTTACTTAAGGGATAAGGGAGAGATTGTAATTACAGCAGTAACCATTATAGACCCGGAAAGGAGCCAACTAAAGAGAAAAGGAATAGAACTGGTTGTTATTTTTAAATAACATTCTTCAAATATGACAAACTACTGTAAATAAACTGTATATTGCTCTTTAAGGGTGAGAGCCAGAGGTGGAAACTCCGCATATGGCCATCAAGGGATCTGTTTGGGGTTTTCAAATGTTTCGATGGCTCCTGACATGGTTTGGCTGTGGAATTCATCTACTTAAAGCTGAAGGAAGACAAACGCTGAGACTGACGGGTGCTACTTGTTTTACACACTTAACTGTGACATTTTTCATTTTTATAGCCACTGCCAATAGTTTATATCAAGTATTATGTAAACTGCTCTGGATGTAGTAAAAACAGCCCCTGTGAGAAATTTTAGGACAGTCCAGAATGTCTCATGCTCATGAGGGTGATTTTTCAGCCCTCTGTTATCAAGGCAAACAAACTGGCCATCAGAGAGGAAAGCAAGCTTGCTGAGAAATGTTTTAAGAGGAGAGATGGCATCAGGCTTCCATCGTGGTGGTTTGATTGTCACCGACCCTTTTCTATAAGTAGGACCAAGCCTGGTGCCAAGTGGCAAATGCCTTTTTCTCTTTCTGCTTTGTTGCCAAATACATCTTTGAGGCCCACCTCTCACGACCTTGCCACTGCCTCTGGCTTCCCTTGGGGATGAGTTGCTACATCCTCGGGACTTGGTGGTAGCCCTCATCATGTTCTTCCCAATATTTGTATAAGTCAGGGCTGCCCCTTCCTGACTTCTCTCCATCAACGGAGGACAATAGCATTGACCTTGTGGGACGTTGGCCCAGGAGTGTAAGGCAGAGGTTGAATTCCCAGTGCCGGGAACTAGAGTGAGGACTGTTGGACTAAGGTCAATGTGGACTTTGAGAACCAGGGAGATGACTCTGGTTAAAGTGAGAACTGAGGTCTAGGCTTAGGATGACCATGTGTAGCCTGTGACCATGCTGCTCCAGAGTGCAGTCCCAGAACTGCAGGTGGGCCTCGCCAGGGTGCTTGTTAGGAATGCAGGATCTCAGTTACCCACTCCCCCGCTACTGAGTCAGGTCCCAAGATGATCCAGGTAAACACTGAAGTTTGAGAAGCACTTCCCTAGAGAACCCAGGCTGGGATCAGGGTCAGAGACATGGGGCCATTGGTTTGGAACTTAGCAGGGACAAGATGGGAATGAAAGCAGGTCAGGAACAAGCAGGTGGAGGCCCAGGTGAGGGGATGGCAAGGTTGCTGTCAATACCAGGGGGTGTTAGAGCCTGCCTCCACGTGCTGTGGGCGTGTGGTATGTACATACATCCAGACTGAAGGCTGAAAGACAGAAATCCTCTATTCAGCTGCCAACTCGGATGTTGGAGGATAGGAGGCCCATCTTGTCCTGTCTCCCTAGGGCCTAGGGTGGCATAAGCACATCATAGATGTGCAGCTGGTCTCTGCTGAACTGATAGGTATCCTCCACCCCTCCTGTCTATCACACAGCTTGGGGTTTGTAGTGGAGAGTCACCACTGATTCAGCATTTCCCTCAGTAGTCTCCTAGTGAGATAAAGACACTTGGGTATTTTCTTTACCAGAAACCTTCTTGCTGGATTGGAGAAGGTCCAGCCCTCTATTCGTCGAAAGTCCAGGCAGTACCCCAGAAGCCCAGGCTCCTACCCGGCTGTTGACCCATCAATGTGCCATTTCTGCAAAAAGAAATGTGAACCTGCTGATTCTTGGCTATATTACTGGAAAGTTGGTGCCTGGACGCCAAATCCAGAGCCTTGCTGTGGAGTGGGGGGTCGTCACTGCCAGCCTCTGCAGAACGATGGGATGAGCTTGGCTCGCAGCAGCCTTCTCCTGGCAAGAGTTAACGTCAGTGTGCAGCTGAAAGAATGTGAGAGTCAGAGAGCCAGCTCTGGGATTGCTGGTGCAATCAGAAGACGGCAGAGTCAGAGTTCCCAAGTCCTTTGAAGGGGTGCCAGCTCGGACACACGTTTCCAATTATCATATGCAATCTTGAGACACTGTGCAAGTTGCACTTTCATTACGTCAAAGTGAAAGGAACGGTGAGGGTGAGATAAAGGGAGAGAGGCCCACCTAGCTGGAGACTGCAGTCAGCTGTGGCACCAAATGTTAACTGAGGCGTCTAGCTGCCCTCCAGCTCAACTCCATCCCTGCAGCCAGGGCGCATGGTGCCCACTCTAAGGGCCTCTCTGTTTCCTACTTATTTTGGGGGAGTCAAGGAAACCCAACTGATAAGGCTGAATGGAGGAAGCCCATGTTTAGGAAGCTATTAGACCAGCTCTTCGGCATTTGGTCTGAATACGGAGATTTTGTGGGTAACACACAGGACCTGTGCCCACCTGCAGGATTTTGCATGGTTTCTCTGTGAGTTTCCCCAAGGTCTGTGTTTGCAGGAGAAGCTGGTTCCTTCACCAGTTTGTGGTTCACAATGAGGTGAAAGGATGGAGGCTGCTCTCTTTCTCCCATCCACAGCTGGGCAACCTCTTGGTTGGGTTTTATCCTGTTTGTAAATCTGGAAGAAGTCCCAGCACAAACAATAATTTCACTCAACTTCTTTTTCCAAATACGGTTCAGAAGTTGTTTCCTTTGAGAAGTCTTCCTGGTTTTACTCTTCTCACCTGATTGCTGCTTATCTCTGTAGACATCATTCAGAATGCTTCTTGGCACTAATTTGTATGTTGCTCTCTGTATTTAAGTCAGTGTATGGATGCACGTGAATGTAGAGGGTACACCTCCTGGCTGCTTTTCACCACTCTGTGGCTCCATATGTGTATTTGTATATTGTGTGAATATGTGGGCATATGTACATATAACTGTATGTATTTACATGTGTTTTATATACAGTACTATGTGCCAAGCACTGGACTAAGTGCTTTACAACTCAACAGAGTAGTTTCTATTATTAGCATCCACATCTTCTATATAAGAAAACTGAAGCACGGAGAAATAAGGTCATGTGTACAATATTGCTCAGACAAGCTAGTGGTACGGCTGAGGTTTGACTGCGGCAGTCTGATTGTGCTCTTCACCATGACGCCAGCCTCTGAAAGGTGCTGGGAAGACCCCTCGCCCTGCTGCCCCAACAATGGCCTCAGGAAGGACATTGTCTTCAACTCAGACCATTAACCCATTTATTGCTGACACAGGGTAGGCATAGACAGGGTGGGAGTCATGGTTGGGGATGAGGGGGAAAGATGGGAACTAAATTCTCTCTTGTCTGCCCTAAGATACTGGGTGAGTAATTGTCACATGCAAGATTGGGTCCAGGTGCTGGAGGGAGGCAGATGGGACACATACTTGATTTGAAGAAGCTGCCCCAGGTTGGAGGGGTTCTCCTCGGACTGCTGCTGTGGGAGGGCCCGCCCAACTTGATCTTGGCCCCAGGCTGCTGAGCCATCTCTAGAAACTCAGGTGACCTTTAAGAAGTTCAGGGCTTTTTTGTTGCACACCCAAATTAATTGGAGCAAAACAGAGCCCATGTGCTCGACACGTGGAAACTCTCAGAGCCAATGGTTTACAAACTTGCCAAGGGCTAGGGTAGTAAATACATCCCAGGGAACCGTGGGCGCTTCTCTGGCAGTGATGCACAAAAACAAAAGCACAGCCTCCCGGCACTCCCCATAAGCGGGTCGGTCCTAGTGTTAGGGCTCAGAGGCTTGCTCAGGCTAATCCACATTAACTGCTTCATACCGTGCTGGCACATAGCAAGCTTTTAATAAATGCTAACAGTCATATTAGTATTGCTTGTCACAGAATAAGCCTATGATATATTTATAAAACTCTGACACAAACCTCCTTGCCGTGTTGAAAGATATTCCATCCTGTTCCAAAATCCTTTCAGAGTTTCTCAGCCAACTCTACTTTTCAAAACTAAAATGTATTGCACACTTCTTTTTTTCCTTTAATCCTCACCCAAGGATATGTTTATTGGTTTGAGAGAGAGAGGAAGAGGGAGGGAGGGAGAGAGAAAGAGAGAGCGAGAGAGAAACATTGATTGGTTGCTTCCCATGTGCACCACGATGACCAGGGAACAAACCTACAGCCTAGGTAGATATGTGCCTGACTGGGAACTGAACCTGCAACCTTTCGGTGTACAGGGATGGTGCCCCAACCAGCTGAGCCACCTGGCCAGGACTACATACTTCTTAAATGCCAGGCACTTACATATATTTATTTTATATAATTTATAAAATTATAAATTATATAAAAAGAGACAATCATTTAATTGTCTCTCAGCCCTCTGAGAAAAGAGCTGTTATTTTCCTTGTTACACAGATGAAGAAATTGAAACTCAGAGAAGTGAAGCAACTTGCCTATAGCCACACAGCCTAAGTGGAAGTATCTTGCTTATCTGACTCCAAAGCCTGTGCTGTTAACCACTACTCTAGAACCTCTAGAATCTCAGTGACCTTCCTGAGCCCAGATTTGAGCAGAATCTGAATAGCTGCTAGTGTTACTCTTGCCCTTCTGAGCCTGGCTATGCCATGTCCCTCTTCCTTAATATCCACCGACCAGAGGGCTTCGCTTACCCAACCTGTACATCTGTCAGGAAAGAAATATCTAGTGAGTACAGCAGAGTTGTTACTGTCCTATTGTCACCACATGGATCGCGAAGTTCAGAACAAATCACTTTGCATGGGACCCGACTCTTGACTCTCAAATGCATGGTTTTGCTCTGTGCTCTCAGCTCTGGGACATAGAAATGATTATTTTCATCTCACAAGTACAGGATCTGAGGTCAAAGAGGAGCGGTGGCTCGCTGAGCTTTCACGGACAGGAATCGGAAGCTGGGCCAGATCCTGGCTCTGCGGACACCAAGCCCATGTTTGTGCCTTTGCACCAGGCTGCTTCCTCAGCGCCAGGGGTGCAGGCGTCCCGCCGTTCCATTCAGGCCTGTGGAATAAGACTCTGAGGTCATAGGTGGGTCGGGATCCTGTCTTCCTGAGAGCCCACACTTCCATAGTTCTGCTCCCCCTACCTAAGGGTCCCTTTTCTCCCAGGAGCACAGAACATCTGCCACCTGCACTCCAGGTGTGGGGCAGACCCTCCTCCCATTATGCAGGTGATGCTAAAGAGACAGGTGAGATGGAGGAGCATTCCTGGGAATGAAAATAGCCATTTGGTTGTTGCTAAAGATCTGTATCCCCACTGCAGGATTTCCTCCCAGGAGGAAAGCAGATCTAGGGCAGGCAGGTGCCCTGGTGTGGGAAGTGGTCAGAGGGGCAGCGTTGGAACACGAACTAGAGTCAGGGACCCTATTGCTCTGTCTCCGGATCCAGATTTGCCTTAAGCTCCATTAGGAGAGCTGGGCTGTGTCAGGCTGCGACTGGCCAGGGTCTGCACCATGTTCTTTGGTGTGCTAGAGGAGAAGGGAAGGGACCTGCTCCACCCTTGGGGCTTTCGGTGAGCCCAGCAAAGTGAGGCAAGGGAAGGAAATGTTTTCAGGACATGATGCTGCTGCTTCTGAGCAGAATATAATGGGAGGTTTTGAGCTGTTCTTTAAATGTGTTCAAGTGTCTGGGGCTTGGTGACTCAGGCCAGCCTCTTGGGGGATAGCCGGTGAGCCTGGGAGCCAGAGCTCCCCCCGTGTGGGGTGGGAGAGTTCAAGCTGCAGAAACCACCAGGCTCAGGGATGTTTTTGGACCACGCAGACTCAGTGCAGGCAAAATGATAATCCCACGCCCTGTGTAAGAACATCACTCCAGGGCTTGGCCTGGAGCCAACGCTGCCTTTGGGGAAGGCCTGGTCAGCAGGGTTGGGGCTTCTCCATTACCTGGCCCTTAGCCTCCATCCTTCCTCAGATGCTGTCTTCCCTCCAGGCAGGCCAGGGGAGTCTAACACTTGTTTTGGGGGTCCCAGTGTCTTGTAGGGTAGAGCAGCTCTCCAGAAAAGCCTGAATTGCCTCCCTCAACAGCCCTCTGTCACCATATCTGGGACCCAGAAGGCCCATGCAGCTCTAGGGGAAAGGACCCCAGGAGCTGTTGGCTAAGTGGGGTCCAGGAAGGCCAAGGACCCTGGCACTGGAGCCCAGTGTAAGCCAGACACAGGTCCGTGGGAGGGCTCCCGCCCTGCAGCCTTTATCTGACCAAGTATCTCCGCACAGAGTGTACTGGTTGGTGTTCCTTTAACATAAATCTTCATTCCAATTGCAGTAGCTTTAATAGGAAAAACAAGCTACATGTCATCATGCTTTCACCCTAATCAAATTCCTCTTGTGCCAAAGTTCTCTACGTTTCTAATTTGCCTTATTTGGATTGGGTTGGGGGTGGGGTGGGCCAGTAAGAATTACAGACGAATAAAGATGATCATTTGCTTTTTATATCAGGGGGACAATTTGGGCCTGTTCTCATAAAAACAAGGGTAGGCATTTCACCCTGGGGGTAAGGGGATGGGTAAGGAAAGCCAAATTTCCATTTCAATTTAAGTGTTCTGTGTGTATGTGTTTGGGGAGGGGCGTGGGGGGAGGAGGTGGGGATTGTCCCTTCAGGAAAAATACAAAAAAAAAAAAAACAAACAAAAAAGTTACAGGGGAAGGTGACAGCTGATGCTGTAGGCTAGACCCTGGAGTCTCTCTGTCACCTCCCTCTCTCTCTTAAGACAAAATGCTCTTGATGTAGTCAGTGTTGATGAGCACCTCTACCCCCCAACAAGGGAAGACTGCCCAGGGTGCTGGATTTCTTGGAGGCAGGGGGAGGCTGGTAAAGTTGAGATGACCTCTTCCCCCTCTTCTGCTCTGTGCTCCCCCCCTCCCACCCTCTCTACTCTCCTCTCTCTCCTGTTTGGTTCCCTTGTGGGGAGCAGCAGAAAGGCCTTGTTCCCTCAATCTTGGCCCACCCCCACCTTACCTGGTTTATTTGTGTTGGCTTTCACTCCATTTATCTTTGTCTTTTCTCCCTCCACCATCTCTCTGAGGGTTCCATGACCCTGTCCACCTTTGGTCACTTGTGGAAATCACCCAATTAGAATTAAGAGATTTTCAATTATTTTTCAGGGCAGGTCTCTAGCTCCCCTGCATCTAGGCTGACGTGTGAAGTTGCTGTGAGTCCATTAGGGGGTAGCAAGAGTGTTGGAGGCCCTAATATTTCCTTGGGTAATGAAATCTTTCTGTAGGGAGCCTCCAGGGATAAACCAGAGGACCAGCATTAGTACTCAGGCAATCTTAACATGAAATCAGATCTACCGTGACAAGCCTCATGTGATTATTTTGTTACAACTCCGCCAGATAGCTTTTCAGCAAAAAGATCATCCATTAGAAGCAAGCCAGCTCACAGGTCCTTGGGGCTAGTATCCTCCTATCTACAGAGAGTGAGTGGGTCGCTCCAGGACCGAGCCTTCTGATGAGGCCCCACTAATTTCCCAAGTGGAGCAATCAAGGCTCGTGGATCCAGGCTGGGGGGCAGGTAATCCAAGGATTAGGCAGCTTTGGCTCTGGAATGCAGAACAAAGTTGTAATCCCACAGACTTCCCTTTGTAATCACGCCCAGTTTAGGCTAACATCTCAAACCAGTGAGCCTTCCCTGAAGCCATAGCGTTGGCTGGGGTGGGCTGAGGGTGACAGGCAGGCCCAAGGGGCAGCTGAGTACTGCTGTGGACAGTGCGCCCTGTGTGGACCGCAGACTTGCAGATGGCCACCCTGGGGAAAATGACTGGAGTGCGAGCGCACAGGATGCTTCCAAAAATTTAATAAATAATGACTTTTTAAAAAATTGTATAAACTATAAATTACCATGCAGTCCTTATAACTTAAAATAATTTACAGGTTGAGGTAGGGAGGGGCCCAGAAGAGTGTGGAGGGGAGCTGGGGGTGGGTGGGGGCTGGTGTGTGGTCAGGCTCGCCTCCCAGTCTTCCTGCTGAGCACGCACACACAGGCTGTGTCTATCCGGATAAACCGCCAGGCAGCCTGCTTATCGTCCATGGTCAGCGCCTTGACGAAAGTGTGTGTTGTGGTGCAATACGAGTTCCAGTGCTTGGCATCAATGCCCCGGCACCCGCTGTCCACGGGGTTGGGGTCCCGGCACTTGGTCTCAAAAAAGTACTGTTTGAACACACTGTTGTTGATGTTCACCTCTCCCAACACCATCACCTCCTTGCCCTTGATGTCCGTGGCCGTGGTCTTGTCCCCCACCCACACACTGATGCTGTCGCACACGGAGAACTCCCCCCTGTGGAAGATGGGGTGGGACGTGGATCGCTTGCTCCTGTGAGTCCTGTTGAAGGAGGCTGCACCGCTGGCCTCAAAGTCTGGATGCTGGGCATCTGCAGCGACAGGCGGGGGCTGGGTGCTGAACAGCACACGAGGTGAACGCAGTCGCCGCTTCTTAAAAAGTTTGGGGTCCACTGTGATGTTGCGCGTCTGCCCTGCCACCCTGGCAGCTATTGCCCGGGCCGGGGCGCTGCGGGCTCTGCGGAGGGCTGTGTCCAAGGAGTGTTGGAGGCTGGTCCAGTGGGCTTGGGGGACGGCGTGCCCTGCGGGGACATTGCTCTCTGCCTGTGGGTCTGCCTGGGCGCCGATCAGAAGAGCTGTGATCAGAGTGTAGGACAACATGGACATTACGCTCTGCACCTGCAACGGAGCAGAGATGAGGTTATTCACTGAGGACGCCTGTACAAAGGCGGTGTCTCAGCTGCTCAGAGTCCACCTCCCAAGAGGATTACCTGGGAGTTGGTGGGCAAGGTGACCCTGGAATTCATCCTTTGAACTGGGGTACTTTTGGAATTGAAAGGGGGTGATAGCCACAATGACACTGGGACAACGGGCATAAACAGGACCGGCTGAGACAACCCAGATATATGGCCACCCCTGTAAGGGATGGGCTTTTCCAGGAAGGGGCAGAGGCACTGACATTCTGCCCTGTGGTCTGGTCTGAGCTTGGGAGCATCCCTCACAGAACCCCTGGAGTTCTCTGCCTGCCAGCCCGAGGCAGCCGTGAGCAGGCAGTGCATGCGCATGGTGCACTTGGGCAGCAGGGAGGTGGGTTTGACCCCTTGCCCCAGCACTGAGTCCTGCCTGGACTCCACTGGAAGGCCGTGGGGAAGGTTGACTGGGACTCGTCTGGAAGCCTTAGCCTGACCACATGCTCTTCAGAGCAGCAGCATGGTGTCAGTTCGGAGATCCGGTGACTCTGGACCCTTATGGTGGGTCCACGAAGCATCATGTTTGAGCAAAAACTGTGTGGTTCTGAGGCCATCTTAGCCAGTCCTTCTAACTGGCCATCAGCCCTCACATATAAACATGATACTAATAACATTTCCTCTTTGTGTTGCTGTGAAGCTTTTCCAATATGTTCACTTCTAATTTCTCATTAGTCTGCGAGTTAGGCTAGAATTCATCCTCTGTCTTTCATCCATGAGGAAAGTGATCCACAGAAGATTAGCATAGGCTTAAAGTCACTAGCAAACACTGGAACAGAAATAGAATCCAAGTCTGATCCTTTACTGAGCCAGTCCACCCTTCTATTCTTCTTTCCTTCCTCCTTCACTTTCTCTTTCATTCTTCAATATGTCTTTTCTTTTTATTGTTTGTGTAGACCAAATGGCATAATTATATCTGTCCCCAAAGGCAGTGTAAGTCCCTCTTCAGCACGTGCCAGACAGGACACCATGCTGCACATGCTCACCATTGACCAACCCCCACAACCCAGGTCACATAAACTGTGGAACTCTCTGGGTTCCTAAGCTGACTTTTGGTGAGCTTTTGTCCACACCAGGAGGTTCCTATCAAATGTCACCTCCTCTGTGAAGCTACCCCTGATCTTCTCGGTAGGTTAGAGCATCACCCGTAGAGGGTTCTCAAACTTCTAATTCTATCACTTCCCCCAAGTCCCCTCCCCACGCCCCCTGGTCATTCTACTCCCTCCCACTTGTCCAGCCTGGCACAGATACCGCCTTTGTCTTGAGGATGCTGTCTCAGATCACCCCAATCAAAAGTGATCTCTTTCCATTCTCAACTTCAGAAGTGTGTGTGTGTTCATTCTCTCCTGCTAAGTCAACGTAGTGAAAAAAAGTCTGCATTGGATCTGGGGTTCGAAAACCTTGTTTGGATTCCTATCTTGTCTACTTGTTAGCAAATGGAAGCCATTAATCTTTCTGAGCCTTTGTTTCCTTATTGATAAAAGTGGATAATAAACACCATTTCACAGAGTTGTTGGCGGATTAAATAGGCACTCACAAAATCTGAGTTAACTCTGAGTCACTCTCATTTCCTGTGGGCAAAAGCTTGGTCTTCTTCAGTTGTATTGCTGCTTGGCCACTCCCTAAGCTCACTCCCCAATGTCCTTTCATAGCACCTTGTTTTTCCTCTACCAGTCTTCTTTCAAAGTGTGATGATTGGAGCCTGTCTCCTTACTGGCTGTGACATGGTGGAGGGCAGAGCTGTGTCACAGCAGCTAGTTGCTCCATCCCTGGGTGTGCCCCTCCCTTGTCTTCTGTGCGTGACCCTCTCACCCCTCCTAGCTGCGGATGATCATTTACATGCCTGTCTCTCCGAGAGCGCTTTAGAAAGCCATTTGCCTTAAAATACTTCCAGGGCCATGTACAGTGCCTGGCATTGTAGTAGGTCCTCAACAACTATAAGGAGTATGGATGAAAGGGTGAACAGGGGTGACCAGGGAAGCCCTCCATTTGCCTTCTTCCCACCATGGTGCATGGTTTCTCTTGGATTTTGTACAGATGGCCAAATACAGCATTCCTCATGTTTTCAAGTGATGCATTCTTCTCAGTCCTGTGCTTTTCTGCAGCTAGAAATAGACAGTTCTTTGGTGAGATACCAAGAACAAAACTGCCACATTCTTTTCTCTTTGATTACTTTGAAAATGGTTGTGTTTGCTCCAGTTTTCCAGCCGGCCATGCAGGGGGTGGGGATGGATCTGCACTTCTGACCACCCCTGTTTCTGTCCACCAGTGGCCGTGCAGCTCACGTCCAACCCACTGTTATAGGGCTCACCATTCAGGTGGCAGCGAATCCAAGCCCTTTACGTTTGCTCCTTTTTGTGTTTCATTTCTTCCTGCTTCTCAGTCCACGATATCCCGCATCCGGTTGATGAAGGGAAAAGAAATGAATCTGATATTCATCCCTTTATATACAAATTAGTAGTAATACTTAGAACTTGGATACTGAAATGAAAAAAAATGACTAAAATTTAGGGTTTCGATGGTACTAAGGGCCACACTGCTCCCTGTTTTCCATTTCCAAGGGTTCCCTCGCTCCAGTCTCCCCTTGGGTGCGCTCACCCTCTTCTAAGGAGTCGACTGAAACTTCTGCGCAGTTGATACTTGTTCCAGGTCTGCTCTTTTGCAAGCCAGTTTGGAACCTGCAGCTTCCTGATGGGCAATGCTCCATGGATACTGACATTTTAAAAGCAAGATGCCAGAAAGAGTCCTCTTTGGGTTCATCACCCCTTCCTCCTCTTTCCTCAACAACAGCAGCCCATTTGGGGCCCCTTGCTGATTTACAAAGCCATTCCACAGCTATAATCTCCTATGAACACCTCTCCCTATCCTTCAAACAGGTTTCTCCGCATTTTCCTTTTTCTGTGACTGGGACCAATATTCCTTCACTCACCAGCTCCAGCCCTTGGCTTATCCCTGGACTCTGTTCTTTCCTCTCTGCTCTCTGCCAGCCCTTTAGGTTCTGGTCAGTAGCATCTCTTGAAAGTAATTTCTCACCTCTGTGCTCCTAGTTCAGGTCATGGCACAGTATCTTAACTTATGTCCTGGACTCTCACCTCTCTGCTTCCAGGCCTGCTATCCCTGGCCTCCCCATTTAACCCCATCACCCTGCTGGGAGGACCCAGCGCTGGGCCCATTGCCCAGCTAAGCCAGTGGGACTGCTAGGCCTGACAGGCCCTGCCTGCCTTCTCTCCTGTCACATACTTTGCATTCCAGGCAAACTCCTCCCAGGAGCACCTGCGCTGTGCTTCCCTACTGTCTGTCGCCTTCAGAGTCTCTGTACCAGCCATACTCCCCACTGCCCCGGTGGAGGGTCTGGCCTCGCTGTGGGTGAAAACGCAGTATCTGCGAAGTGCAACAAAGCAAAGCATAATAAAACGAGGTCTGCCTGTGTGATGTTTCCTGCTCTGCTGAGCTGCTTTCACAAAGCTCGGACAGTCTAATGCGCCTTCTGGGCTCACTGTCAGGACATAGCACGTGGTACCCGGTGGCATGTCATCCCAGCAGAGGTTTGTGTCGTGGACAGATCATTTTGTTAAGGTTTGAAAATGTTGCAATTATGTTTCTCATTTGGGTTTCAGATGAAAAGGTGGTCTTTAAAAACCACTTATTTGACTTATAATAATGTGCCCCTATAATCTTCTTAAATTAAAAAGTATTTCTTAAAAAAATCATCATTAGATAAAAAAAAAAGAAAGAAACAAGAAGTGTGTTTTCTATTCTAGTGATGTAATGCACAACTCTTTCAAAAATAAAATAACAACACAACCATTTTTTCTTTGGTTGAAGTGAGCCCTGGGGAGGACTTTCACTTAATTATTTTTTAAAACAGCCTTTGAAGCGATGACAGCCCCCACCAGGGCTCCACTAAGTGGAGCGATGCGAGCTGAATGATTAGCTGGGGGAGATGCAATGAGGGGCTCACAGGAAGGAACATGTTCCGTGTAATGTGTGAATGTTCTGTAATGTCCCGCTCCTCCCAGAAGGGAAGATCAATGACTGAGTGTGGGGGGACCCACTGGTGCCTTTTATCCAGTTACCAGCAGGGCACCCAACTCTGTTGCCCTCTCCTGGTCCGGGGGTACATTCTGGAGCTAATTTCCAGTAGCTCACACATGCCAATAGTAAGAGAAATTTCCTGCACCAGGTCAATGATCTTCACACAGGTTTTGGTCTCACCTACATAGGTAATGAAGCTGCTGGACAGAGGTAAGCAACTGGCCCAAATAGGAGGGCTTGGCAACCTGCCTTTGGAGGTATGTTGCAAAGGGGAGTAAGATCATTCCTGCCTTGACAAAGTGATGCCAAGAGCTCTTAGTGATTGGATCAGGGAACCAATCACTGATTGGTCACTGAGTGTTAGGGAGAGAGGAAATTCTTGCGGCTGAGGAAATCCAGCCTCCTCCTCCTCCATTTCAATTGCCACATTATGACAGTGGGTCAAGTGTCATGTCTTGTTTTACACTTGGCCCGCACTGTAAATGTAAACTGGCTGCTGTCTTCAATTGTAGACTCAGACACTCTCAGTTGTCGGGGCCTGTGTGGCATGTGAGAGGCATTCTGCGGCTCCTCAGCTCCCCAGGGGAGGTAGTCCGAGGCTGCAGCGGAGAAAGGCATTGACAGAAGAGAAGCCAGTGCCTCTGCTTAGCATCTCCCAGGGGGCAGCATGGACTGGAGGGGACATCAGAGCTTCTCAAGTCCAGAGGTGCAGTGCATGGAAAATGCCTAGAGAGTTTGTTAAATCACAGACTGCTGGGCCCACCCCCAGTTTCTGATTCAGTCGACCTGGGGCGGGGCCCAGGAATCTGTATTTCTCACATATTCCAGGTGATGCTGATGCTGCTGGTCTGGGGACCGCATTTGGAGAACCACTAATCTAGCACAATCATTGAACTTTACAGAGCAGAGAAATGGGCCTTGAGAGGCTAAGTGATCTGGGGTAATGCACCTAGTGAGCGGCAGCCTCCACATGCAGGCACTTGATGTTGCTTAGCACCTTCCAGGGGACAGAGGCTTGAAGCCCACACACATAGTAACTGATGGGTCCTGGGATGTGTTTACTCAACCCCCAACATCAAAGTGAAAATTCCTTTCAATAGACTATAAGTCTTGCTGCCCTTAGGCCACAAGTCCAGATACCAGGGAACACTTGGATATTTAAATATTTTAAAATCTAGTTTATCAGGTTCCTGGGCCTCAGGTAAACTTGATTCAAAAGCACTAAAATGCCCATGATGAAATATGCAGCCAGAAAGCACTAGCAGGTGCAAGCATCTGGGGTTATATTAGTCTATTGCAGGACAAAATGGAAACAGAATCTACTGATGCTCATTCTTAGAGACCCATCTTAAGAGGAAATGATCACCTGTTGGGCATAATTGTCTCATTAACCATCACAACAAGCCTGGGAGGTAGGCCTTATTATTGCCACTTTATAGAGGAGGAAACAGGCAGAGTAAGAGTAACTTGACCACAGGCACAAAACTGGAGGAATGGAACTTAGAGCTGAGCCTCTGTCTACAGATCTGGAGCTCTCCCCATGCTCCATTCCATAGCCAAGGGCATGGGAGTGATCAAGGCCCTTCCATCTCACAAGGCTGCCTGCTCAGACAGACCAGAGGCTGTGTGGAGGGTATGATCAGTACTCTGTGTCTGTTTGAGGCCCTGTGTTCTGTTACTTTAGACATGGGCAGCTCAGACTCCCAGTATGTCCCTGGAAGCCATGGGGCCAGCCTGAGAGCACAAGGGACTTCCTCTCTCAGATGGGCTAGGAGTCACGTGTGTTGGAGCCCTGTGATCAGCAGTTGGATCCAGTGCCCCTTCCTCAGGCTGGGGCTCATTTTCAGCTGTCCTGGCAGCTCCAGAGCCAGGACCCTTGGTAAGACATATACCCCAGGTACTCACCTCGGTGTGGCCAGGACGGAAAGCTGCTTCCTTGGAAAAGCTGTTATTGGGCCCGGACGCTGAGCTGAGCTTGGGTCCAGCATGCCATCCAGCCACCTGGACTGCACGACCACGGGCCAGGACTCTGTGAGAGGAAAGAGCTGGCATTAGATGGACACTTCACCACATTCTCGAGCAAATGGAGAGCTGTGCCCTAGGCAGGCAGGGAGGGATGTGCCAACAGGACAAACCCCATTTCCCTGAGTTCTGGGATTTTACCAGCAGCAGAGCTCAGGAAGCAGCTCGAGCCCAGCTACCCAAACTGCCAGGGGCCTGACCTTGCGCAGGCCTAGAGTGGCATCTGCTTTTCACTCTTGTGCCAACACTCTTGGTTTCTGCCTGGACACGGTCTATGGCTGAGCTTATGCCCAGTGTAGGTGCTTCCAGTCTCACACCAGAATCCTGCTCCAGCAGACCTCTAACCCAGCATCAGAATGGGTATTATTCTGTACGTTATACACACGCAGAGTAGTATACCCACCTCTGGACCGGCCTCAGACACCTTACACAGAAGGAAAATCCCTGACGATGCAGAATAAATTTGCGCTTTGATGGAGCACCAGACAACCTGACCATGTGGCAGATAACAGAGAGCTCTTACAGGACTCGGATGGGGATCTCGAGAACCGTGCCAAAAGTCAAGTTTCAGGAGTCGGAAGCTATGGAGATCACACAATGAGGAAAAAAATGCTACTCAGGTTGTAGTTCCTAGGAAGCAATGGAAGGTTCCTATTTACTTGTATAAACCTTATATATGTTTGTGCTTCATTCATTTATTTAACAATATTTCCTGAGCACCTACTATGTGCCAAGCACTAGACAGACAAGGTCTCCACTCTCATGAAGCTTATAGTCTTGTGTAAATAAGCAAGATTATTTTCAGACTCTTCATATACCATGAAGGAAATAAGTGGGGTGCGATTACAGAGGGCAAGTACAGGGTATAGTGAGGGGTGGCTGTAGACAGGATACTCAATCAAGGGTTCTCTGAAGAAATGGCCTTCAAGTTCAGATGTGAAGGATGAGAAGGAATGAGGGAGAGAGCATTTCAGGTAAAAGGAACAGCAAGTGCAAAGGCCCTGAGGCAGAAACAAGTCAAAGTTGCTGAGCATGTAGGGAAGAGTCCTGGGAAATGAGTTAGACAGGCAGAAAGAGCCAACTCTGGTAACTGTGGTTTTATCCTAAGGGAAATGGAAAGGGAGTGGAAAGATTTAAACAGAAGAGTTACATGACATTTAAAAAAAATGAATGAATGAGTAAACTATTGTGTCTATGGCAGAACTTGTAGGGTAGGGTAGCCCCCCCTCCAAAAGAAAAAATCTAGAATGACATTGTTATCCTTCCTGTCCATATTCTCTTTCCAACCCCCTCAATCCCCTTTCCCCATCATGACTTTTCCCAGTGTGGACCCCTACTGGTTACCTTCTTTCGACACTCTCTTATTTTGTGCTACAGAAGCAAATGTTACTAAAGACTCCGTGGCTCCAAGTCCCTCACATGGAGGAGCCAGAGGACAGAGGAGGCCCCCAAAGGTGTTTTCCTACTGTTAGAAACCATGATTAAGAACTGGGGTGTTTCCATTCCTCTTTCTTACCCACTTTGCTTAAAATATCCTTTTTTGCTTCAGAAGTACCAGGAAAATCTTCCTACTCAATTGGGGTTCAGGCTTAGAGATGAACACTTATTCAGACACTCTTAAAAATGGTTAAATTCTGTGGCAAAGAACATTTTCACTCTCTCTGGGTTGGATCTGGTGCTGGAGAGGGAGGGTGTCACATAGTCCAGGGTCAGACGTGGACCTCATGGGGTCTGGGTCCATCACGTGTGCGCAGGAGGAGCTGATCTAGTCCACAAACTCTCCATCTGGGTGTTCGGCCGAGCCTGGCTGATCTCTAGACTGGAACCCAAAGTGCTGCATTTTGGTCCAGTCCACTCTCCTTCTTGTGTAGGTCACTCTGTATCTTTAAGCATCTCTGAGCTTCCTCCTTCATAGGATGAGGAACTGCCGCAGGTGATAGCTAAGGTCCCCTCCAGCTCTGATCTTCTGTGACTCTTTGAGTGTTAATGTTTTCCAGCCCACATTCCTACTGGTACTGAACAATGCTTTCCCCCATGCAAACACTGGAATTCATTTATATCATTAATTAAACACTAAACTGTGCCAACTACTGTGGTAGGTGCTAGAGACATGAAGAATAAGACATAGCACTTAACTTCCAAGAGCAAACAATCCAGAGGCAAGGAAAGGCAAGTGCAGGGACAAGCACTTGTAGCACAACGTGGTAAGTATGATGTGTAGTGGGCATGATATGGAAGGAGGACTTAGTTTTGTCTGGCCAGATTAGCCAGAGACATATGTCCATAAAGGAAGCAACATCTGAGCAGGGTTCTTAAGGATGAATAGGAGTTCATCAGGGAAGAAGGAGAGGAAAGGCATTAGAGAGACCTACAATTCAAGAACTGCCAAGAAGTTTAACATGACTTAGGAAGAGGTTTGGGGGAGGTGAGAGGAGTATGTGATGGGCCTTATACAGCAGCAGGTGCCTGTGAGCTTGTCCAGCTCACTGCCGCGGCCCACCTGTTGGCTATAACTACCTCTGTGATACAAAAAAGCCTCTACTTTTAATCTAGGGAACACCAGGGAAGTAAGAGTGACTGTCCCTAGAAGTATTCTGGACATTCTGCTATAAGCCAGGATGGCCTCCAATCTAGATGATTAGAAGAAGAGAGAAGTTTGCTCTCAATAAAAAAACACCACAACCTCTAGGCAGACCTGCTTTCTTGGCAACCAGCTATAGACCCACCACAAAAGGTTTCCTGCCTCCATGTCTGCAACCTCTGGGTCACACCGCTTTGGTGCATGCCAGGGTCCCCTGCCAACCACACTGAGATGCCTGATTGCTATATTTGAGACCCTGTCTGGCATCTCCCATGCCCACGGCCTTCTCTTGTTCAGTGCAGGCAGAGGTGGTTTGCTACTAGAGAGAGCAATTCACTGTCCAGAATACTGACACATTAAGTGATTTTCACAGATATTACTGTCATTGTTTTCAGTCTCATGCTAATAAAGGTTGGGAGCTCTAAAATTAAATCTGATTTAAATATTACCAGTTTCTAATGCAAAAATATTAGGAACAAACAACCCAAATGCATATCTATTTTTAAAACCCTGTCTGTTCTCATGAGGTAATCACTTAATCAGAGGCTCTCACATTTGTATACATGCATGAAAATAAACCCCAGCTCATCTTGGGATCATGTTCTATTCCTTCTAAGGGCACAAAGGAATATTATTGACATCTGGCGTGTCTCTTCTAGACCCAGACAATCCTGTCCTGTCATGGGTTTCATGCTTTAAAGCAGTGATTCTCCAAGTGTGGTACATAGGGGTATTAGCAATATCTCGGAATGTGTTAGAAATGAAAAATCCTTAGGCTCCCCCATAGACCTAGCAATCTGTGTTTTAATCCCTGCAGGTGATTCTGACACACACCTAAGCCTGGAACCACTGCTTCAGAGGCTCCCACTCTGGCCCTCCTCCAAGTGCAACCTCCCCATGGGGTGAGGGATCCAGGGCTGAGAGAGGGTGCCAGCCCCGAGTCAGTCTGCTGCAGTGGGCTGCCTGCCAGCCCATAGCCTTCTACATTACAGTCAATATCGTGTCTTGACCATGCTCCCAGAACCCACGACCCCAGAACCCCTGACCAACCAGCCTTGAGTCAGCTCGAGCTTCTGAAGACCAGCCCCCCACCTGCCCCCCCCCCCCCCCCCCGGCCGAAGTTAAGCCTGTTGGTATGGCTTTCATCACTGGTATGATGCTTGCCTCAGGATCCCCTTCACTTTCTTAAGGCCCCTGTGATACTTTGGTCGATTTTGGCCAAGAAGCTTAAATTAATGGCAAATCTTTCAAAATCTGATCAATGTAGAGTTTCACGCAACTGAGCCTCTGCTGGTAGTTTATCAGGAGACAAGGGTATCAGCAGCAGCTGTGGCAGCCTTCTAACTTCAATCAGTGCCCTCCAAACTCCTCCAGGCTCAGACTCCGTGGAAGATTCTACCTACCTCCTGGCTCTCACTTTCTGCTGCCCTCCTCCACCCCCAAATCCTCTGTAGCGGCTGCCCTCAGCCCTGGCCACACACTGGAATCACCTGGGGAGCTTTATGAGCTCCTTACACCTGTCCCACCTACAGAGATTCTGATTTAACTGGTCTGGAGGGCTGCCTGGCTCTCAGTATTTTGTAAGGATCCCAAGGACAAGCCAGGGCTGAGAACCACTGCTGTACAGGATGAACAGGATGTTTGACATTGGCTTTGATGAGCTAGTAATTAAGAGAAATTATTGAGAAATTAACATAGCTCAGCAAATGAAAGTGCAGGTGTGGTAGCATTGTAGGCAATGAGGTGTGAGAATATAGCTTGCATGCTCTCTGGGGGATGCTGTCCCTATCTCCCCTGCTCACCTTACGCCCTAACTGTCTAGATATAACCGATATTTGTGAATTGCAAGGTTTTCTTTTTACTCCTTGCATGTCACTTAAAATGTTTGATATTGGAGGTATGGTTAGCTTATTTTTAAGCCTGATGGTTATTGGCTGACATTTTTAATACCAAAGATTTGGGGATGCCTAACCAAGAAGATCTCTTGGATGACTCTTCACATGTGCTTGGAAGCACAGGCCAGTCCCAAGAGCTGCTTACACCACCGGTCCCCAACCTTTTTGGCATCAGGGACCAGTTTCGTGGAAGACGATTTTTCCATGGACCACGGCGTGGGGGGGATGGTTTTGGGATGATGCAAGGCTTTGCATTCAAGTTCACCTCCTGCTGTGTAGCCTGGTTCCTAACAGGCCCTGACCACTACTGGTCTGTGGCCGGAGTTTGGGGACCCCTGGCTTACAGCACATCAAAGATGCTAGAACAGCTGGCATGAAGTGCACTCTCCTTTCTCCTCACTTCTACCTGCTAGAGGCCTGGGAGTTGGGAAAACTTACTAAAAATGTTGAGCTTAAGAGCCTGTTGTTGGGGGCATAACAATAATTGTTGGTGCCATTGCTGTAATTTTCATTACTGTAACCGTTCCCTCCCATTCTCTCCTCTCTCTGTTAGATCCTACTCTGAGCCTTACAGAAAGAGAACATTTAGAGTCTCACGTTGCAAGTCTGTTTTCCTAATTTTTAGTCTAATCAGAAGTTTTCTATTATAGATTACGATTGTGAGGTTTGCTGAGTAGGAACTCTTTTTGGGGGGGGGAATTCAATTTTGGCCATTTTGAGATGATTTGATGTGTTTTAACTATTTAGTGGTTTTGGCACATCCAATAGGAAAATAGTGCATCTGGCACCAAGGACTTAGGAAGACATTCAGGTTCAGTAAAACCACTATTCTTTCTCACTGGGAGTTTCAATACTGACAATTCTAAAGGGCCTTGCCACATTTCCCCCAAAAGGAAATGGTCCTATGGCTCTCTTGGAGATTCTGGGATAAATTACAAAATCTTCCCTAGTAGCTCCCCAGAGAGTCAGGCAGCTCAAGGAAGAAGCCATCGTGGCTGGTTGACCTTGAGCCTCAGAATCAAAGAACATTTGCTAGGATGGTGCATGACGTTCTGCTGTGTGTGGTGGGCCCCAGTCTGCGTGGTGCTTACCTGACTGGACTTATGAGCTGTGCAATGCCAGGACCACAGAGAGGATGTCATAGTGTGGGTAGTTACACCATCAGTGTGGTCGGAGATAAGACATCAAACAGAGAGCTACCTTCCATTACGGAGCTGAGAGCAGGAGATTTCTGCAAGAATGTACTGCTAAATAACAGTCGTAGTACAGCCCATCAGCTTAGTAAATTATAGTAATATATCTAAAACCTACCTTCAAGTGTCAAAAACAGTCCAATAATTTTTCAAACTTTTCTGCAACCCTAAGAAAACATCTCCTTGGTTCCAACTGGCTGATCCTTAAACCACAAGGAAAAGATCCATTTCAGCTCTGCTTTTGGCTTCTCCCTGCCTGTTGTTCCCATATTTGGGACTAAGAGCAGACAGAAGGATTGGGGAAAAAAGTGGACTCTCGGGTTGGCTGGAGTCAGGTTTACATCCAATAATACTAGCACCTATTGAAGTTTCCACCTGGGAGGGAATATGTACATGAATGAAAACAAAACATTGCCAGTGAATGCAAACTCGGATCCAAGCTCTTTATTCGATTTATTTTATAGGATTAAATGTCCTCAGCTCTTCTTGAGCTAACCTTTTCCTCTCAGTGTGTGGTATGTTTTCCAAGCAATAGGTCAAGCAATGTTACAACATATAAGTCTATAATGCAATTCGGATGTCATTTAGGAAAGCCAGACAAGCTCGAGATTCATAGCCTTGAAAAAGACCAGGAAAAATCCTGGCTTAACAGATACACAGAGTTCTGGAGCTTTTATAAAGGCAAGCAGTCAGTCTATCCTTCAATTAAAGAGGGATAAAGGACAAGCTATGGGACTCAACTGTAAGGATCCCAGTAAAATGCCACCCTTACTGGTTAAAGTGTCTGTGAGGTGAGGCCCTTTCTGCCTGAGCAGCTGGACGTCAGTGTCACTGCAAAAACAGCTCCACCTCAATGAGCCTGCATCCGAACCCCCTGGGCGAAACCCAGTCCCAAGGGCACGTCAGATGCCTTCTGACTCCACACCATGCTGGAGTGACAGCTGCCACCATGTCTCCAGCTCCCTTGTTCTTCTGTGCTGATATTTCCTGTCTTGTCTGCTGACTTCACACCCAGAAAATTTGACTCAAGGCATGAAAGAGAGAATTCAGCCCAGCTTTGCCCAAGCACGCAGCACAGGTAACCCAAGGCTAAGATAAGAGCTGCAAATAAGACTTCACTTCTCTGTGTTTGTCAGGGTGCTTTGCGCTGGTTCAGCTACTTCCTGTGTATGACTTTAAAATGATTCCAGTCCCAAATGGGCTCCTGCCACACAGTGACATACACGCCTGATGGGGGATGTCAGAATGTCACCGGGGTGGTTAGCTGTCATGAAGGGCTCTTGGGCAGGCATCTTTAAGTTTCTTTCAAGGAGTTCCCTCTAGCTCTTTGATTATCTCAGGAGGAAAGGCCAGGAGAGATGAAAACCTGCTGTCCCTTCTAAAGTCATTTGAGTCTCATAGAATTATATTTCAGAACATTCCTGGTCATCTAGTGTTTCTCCTTTTAGGTTTTACTTGACTGTGACATGAACAGAAGGGAAATCTGCCCTGGGGACATTCACCCCCTAGCTAACAAGAGGCCCACAGAGTGCGTCTGTCTCCAGAGACTCATAACACCATGGGCAATTAGACATTCACACGTGAGGGCAGTTTTCCCCACTTGATCACGCACACACACAGATCAGCCACTCATCCAGCTGCTTCTAAAGGGTAAGTTTAGGTTTTTAAGATTCAGAGAAATAGAAACTAACTTCAGAATCTCAGTTGTTATTTTACATAATTATAGACTTAGAGCTGTACAGCAAGGGCCACTGATGGCTCTGCAGTCCATTGGCTTCCCTTGGCAGTTTTTAGCTGGGTGACCTTTAGTGACTGACCTAACCTCTCTGCCTCAGTGTCTCCACTCCAGAAGCAGACTAATTATACCTTCCCCATAAGGTCATTGAGAAGATTAAACAGAATGCACACTCAGCCCAGTGCCTGGCACCTTGTTGGTACTATATAAATATTAGTTATTAATATCATTAAAGACATTCAGCTAAAATCTGGTAGCGGGTTAGTGGCAGGCTGGGTACAGACAGAAAGAGAAGCCCTGTGTTCATCCCATGTCCCCGTCTGGCTGTCTCTGGCAGGAAGAAATCCTGCTTTGCGTCCCAACCGTGGCTACAAAGGCTGGCTCTGCACGTGCTCAGTGGCCCTGACTGTGCAAATGTAGGAGGCTCAGTCTGCAGCTGCGGGACGATTATCTGCAATCATTTGCCTACTGAGATGCTGAGTAAGGAACTGAAACACTTGTTTTCGAAATGATCCATTTTCTTCATCCATGTCACAGTCAGACAGAGGGAGCTACTCTTGCTCTAACTCTAGTTTGGGGAGCACAGTGTCCTTTAGGTGCCACAAACACTTGCCAGGACCTGGAGAGTTAACAGCATCTTGGAGTGGGGTAACTGCTGCCTTCTAAGGGGGATACAACAGGAAGGTGTCCTCATGGTCAAATTTATGTCGATGATCCAGGGATTCGGGACACATTTAGACACATGCTAGATGGTTAACTTCTTAAGGTCTTAGTTTTGGGGTTTTTAAAAAAATCCGTGGCATTGTTCTGGGACTTGGTGCTTAATAAATGTTTCCTGAACAAAATTGAAAACTTTTCATGCAGCTGCACCAGTTTATTCAAAGTAAATCATTATTTTGGGAAATAACAAGTGGCCCTATTTTATAATCCTGGATACCTGGGTGAGCCCCCCATACATAGGTGGGCTGATAGGTGTGCTGCTAGGAACTAAGTCTCCTAGCTCTCAGCCCACCTTCCTTCCGCCTTCATCACAAGTGCTGAAAAGCACACACAGGTGTTGCGCCAATCCAACGCCGCCTCGTTTCCAGCTTGCTTATTTTTCTTGTCCAGAATTTCTTTGGAGAAAGCTCTGCTGGTAATGTTGTGCAATCCACTGGGATGGCAATCACCTCATTGTTTAGTTACAACCCAGGAAAAGATGAAAAAAAGAAAGAAAGCAGAGCGCACACATACAGCTGAGGGTGGAGGCTGTGCGATAATAATGAGAACCATTTGGTAGCATTTTACTCCTTCCTTCGTGCATCAGCCGAGCGGCTGGCACCAGGCCTCTGTCTGTGAAGGGGGCTGCTCCCCCAAGGCCTTCCAGAGGCTCTCTCCACCATGTCCGGCCTAGAGTGTCACCTTTTGCCCCCAGAAAGGAGGGGGCTTGGCTGACCACTCCAGCTCCCTCTGGGCCATGGCCACGAGGCTGTCTCCAGCTCTCACCTCCTGTCTCATCCCAGGCCCAGATCCACCCTGTGTGGTTGTGTGTGGACCCTCAGTTCTTTGCAGGCTCAGCCTCAACCAACCTCGGCGGTACTGTGTGAGAAGGGCTCTCCTCTTTGTCTGCCGGCTGTCCCCCAACTGTGTCCAGGACTTGCAGCCCTGGCTTTCTTTTTAACTGTTTCTACTTTTCATTTTATTCCACAGACCTAGTTTCCATATTCCTAAAATATAGATTCAAACTTTTCCTTAGGATAAAAACAAAAGTAAATGAAAATTTAAAAATAAAACAAACCAAACCACCTGCCCCCCAAACCACAACCAGTAGAACAGTGTATATGTATCTTTTCCTAAGCATATCTGGCTGGCACTGTCCCCAAGAGAGGAATAACCTCAAAAGGCACATGCTGTAGTTATGCACAAGTCCCACCAAGTGCTGTGTGCATTGTGCTCAGTAAGTCCTAGTACGTAAGTGCCTCACCTTTCTCTGCCCAATTCTCAAGTCTGATGCAGCATTTACACAGGTCAAGTCTTACTCAGATCCACAGAGCATGGCAGCGTTATCTCCGACAGCCACCTCCTCCATCACTGTGACTGTCACCTCCACCCGAATCGCCGCCTCCAGTACCACCATCACCACCACCACCACCATCTCCACCACCACCATCTCCTCCAACACTTCCTCCCCATCACCATCCTATCACTACCCATCACCACCAGCAGCAGCACCGCTTGCACCATTTTACCATCACCGTTACCACTCCCATCTTCAATACCACATCACCACCACCACCACCACCACCACCACCACCACCACCACCACCACCAGAGGACGAAAGAGCTTTCTGGAGTTAGAGAAGTCTGACTACTGTTCCCCAAGGCCTCCTCATAGGCTGTCAATAGAATCAGTGGAGCCATGAGAGAACCAAGCCTGGGGGTCATTTAGTCCCTTCCCGAGTAGTTAGATGAATTGTTTAGGTCCATGTAAGTGCCAGCTGAGCTGGGTTTGTTCACCACTCTATACAGGAAAGCAGTGCTATTGCTATTGCTTTCCTGTATGTTCTATTACATTTTCTAGCACTCATTCTGGAAGCTGTTCTTTATTTTCTTTCTCCTGATTTTTTTTTGTTAATTTTGTATTTCCAATAATGTAGATGTCAATATTATTCATTTTAGACCTTGATAAAATTATCTCCAAAGAGGAATATCTATGACTGTCACAAGGACATCTCTCTCTCTCTCTTTCTCTCTCTCTCTCTCTCTCCAGAAGGTAAATAATGAATTAATTAGGTACCTTGGTCCTCCAAAACACAGCAAATTCTTCCACTTGCCTGATGCAATGTGTTAAGGACATGTGCACAGTTTTTGCCATCTTGGAGTTTTTCTATGTCTTCACCCCTGAAGACAAGGGGACTTTGTGCTGAGGAAAGCAGGGAGGGGAAGCTCTCCCTGACTCCACCCGCCAGCCTCCAGGAGGAGGTACTCTCGTGACTACACTGATTCGTGGCAATGATTGGCTCCTGCTTGCAAGAGGGGAGTTCCCTGGGAGTTCCAGGCCAGGCTCTCTCCTGGCCCTTCTGTCCCAGCCGGGGAAGGGGCTCACAACATAGCTGTCCCAGGAGGCATGCTTGTTTCTCAGCCACTTGTTTGGACTGAGTGGGGAGCTTCTTCCTTCTAGGGGTGTGAAGGGGAGTATGTCAACACTGGAAGTTTGAGCTTGAGGTTGGGGGGAGAGAGAACAGGGGTGGGATAGAAATCCCCCAAAGAGTCCCCTTAGTGTGCTCCATTAGGCTGTTAGAGAGGTAGTAATTAGGGTAGAATTACCTACATTTTAGGTGTAAATTTAAATGGAATGTAATATGATGTATTAAAATATGTTAAGTACTTCCCTAGCATAAACTGTGAGTTAGAAATGCATACAATTACTACCAATAATAACATTTATCGTGTTTTATGTGCCAGACACTAGACTGAAAGCAGTCTATGTATTCTCTTTTAAAACACTTACTAAAAATCTTCTGAGGTCAATATTATCCCTATATACAGGCGAGGAAACTTCAACTCAGCTTACAATGGGGAAGTGCAAGGTCACCCTGCTTAGGGGATGCGAGGATAGAAAAGAGCCCAGGTCTCTCACTCCACAGTCCATTCCTCTTCACGCCCTCTGGGTTGCTCAAAACCTGACCATGTAAAGAAGCAATGGCTGTGTCCTTTGGGTTTTGTGTTGAGGTCCATTCCTGCTTCTGTGATATGGATAATGTATGGGTAGGATTCTGCATACAGTATTTTCTGTTCTTGAATTTCCTAATTTCTTTTTAGAATCTAGTACTGATTTTCTTATTATAACTAACATACCTTGTCTTCTCCCCTTGTCTGTCACAAGAGCTTCCGCATTTATAACCTTGAGGGAGACCACAGACCATATTCTCTTCTCACTGATGTACTCTAACCAGCAAGGAACAGATTCTTGAAAGACTCACTATTCTGACAGAAATGTAGGCACAGAAGATAGATGCTTAGAACATGCAGTTGTTTCTTACTGGGTAATCTATAAACATTGGAATGTTGCTACTCCATTTACTCACATACATTCTCTGGATAAGATTTACTCTTAATTGTGAGACTGGGTGGGGCGGGGAGGGGGACCACAGGCAAGACAGGATCTACTCACTCTGTGCTGGGGTGGGATTCTCTGTCAGTTGGCTTTTCGGGTATGAAGACCAAGCCTGAGGCTGATGGAGCCAAGTGGGGTCTGTTCGTATTTCCATTCATGGGCATGCACTAGAACACCATCTCATACATTTACAGGAAAACATTGAATATAATATCTTTGTTGAGCTTAATCAGAACCAGAGTAAAATTCCAGTCACCAAGAATAGAAACCTACCCTAATGATTTCATTTTTAGTCCAAAATATACAGTGTTTTCTCTGCCTGCTCTGTTTGTCACTTTCTAAAACAAGAAATTACCCAGCGATGACTTTGGTTTGAGGGATGGGAGGAAAGTAATAAACACTGAGCAGACATGCAAAGAGATCAAATGTCAAGGGTCCTTGCTGGACCAGCATTCAGAAGTGAGTTCCCTCGATGAATTTATTTCGCAGGACTCTGTGAATTACTCAATCAAGACTCCATTGTCCCAGCTTCATGCTCTCAGCAGCAAGTACTTCATAGAACAGAAGTGAGTCAAAGGCAAAGAAGAGAAGGTTGAGTTATGTTACCATTAATGTATTTTTCAGGCAGACGTAATTGCGTTCATTGTTATGGGTAGAATGGTCTTTTTCTAGAAGAATGAATCTCAGGCTATGAAAACAGACAGGACACCTAGGCAGACGAGAAGCTGCTTGTTCTGATTTGCCATGTTAACTTAAGTAAATGGCTTAATATTAGGAATCACGCTGCTATGCGTGCAGCAGATGGGTGGTTTTCACTGTAAGATCTGGGGTGAAAATCTGGCAGTCTCTTTAGCCTGCCAGCCTACTGCCACCCAGAAACTTTTTAAAAGAGACAGGGTCACTGCCTTCTTTTAACTTCTCAGGAATAGTTTGAAGAGAAAGGGGCAAATCAGAAGGCTCTTCACCAGAGAGCACTGGCTGTCACCTATGGGACAACAGTCACATTTTGGAAGACACATCAGAAGGGCACATACTGGCCATGAATTATGTGGTTTGGCCCTGTCCCCACTGGGCACCATGGGGGAGCTGAGTAATACTGGCGCTGAGTTTGGCCTTGGCTCTGGGGCTGGATCTGCTGCTTCTAATTAGGGGCCAGCCTGGGGCTGAGACCAGGTCAGGGAGAGAGGGAGAAACACCTACTTCCTTTCCTATCAACTTGGAGCTTGATGCATGTTTGTGGCATGAATGGATGTATCCTGAACAGATGCAATCAGACCAGCCCAACACCCGCCAGGACTGGGACCAGCTAAGTGAGCTGGGGTTTGCCCTACCCTTAGGAAACCTGATGTCATCATCGAGGGAAAGTGAAGATGTGGAATGAAAGATGTAAAATGAAAGATGGACCTAGAATCCAAGGCAACTGAAAGAGGAGGGGAGGTGGGAGAAAGAACAAGAACAGTAAATGAGAGGTGAGAGAGGGCAAGAAAACAACAGAAGGGAGCAGGCAAAAAAAGGAAGGTCAAGAGGGAGACCCAAAGAGCAAAGGAGCAATAGCAAGGAAAGGGGGGGGGCAGCAGCCTGAGAGAGGACCCAGAGAGAAGGAAATTGAGGGAAAAGGCAGAGATGGGGAACAGGCTTTGAAGATGGCCTTGGACTCAGCTTTAGTGACATGGAAGAAACCCTTGCCCAGATCACAGACCCCTGTGTTAGCCTGTGCTGCTGAGATGTGATTCCAGATTTCCCTAGAGAAAGAGCCCAAGCAATAGGTAAACAGCCACTAGAAGCTCCCCCAGAGAACCCAGATTTCACTGAACTGGCTTCTGGTAACCTTACTGGATAATCCTGCTGATACTTCAATTAACAGTCTATTAGAATACAATTTTTTTGCTGGAAAAATTCCATTTGAGCCCAAACCCAGTGATAACATTGCCTTGGCAGAGTGACTCAATGATTTCATTCCATAGGTTAGAACAAGGCCGTATCCCAGGGTGCACATGTTCAACACAAAACCCTTCATCACAGAGCTGCCATGCTGGGTGTGCCATAACAGGGCTTGAAATAAATGAGGTTGAGTGACCTCACCATTATCAGATTCAGAGAAAATGCCTTGGAAAGAAATGGTGAGCGAAAGGACCAAAAGACAACGTCGGGGGAATTGGGGCTTCCCACTGATGCTTCCATCCAGCTGGAGTTTGTTATAATGTAAACTTTGTTTAATCAAATCCCCTGTCATGAATAAAACCCCAAACCAAATCCAAACACAGATAAATGATGATATACTTGGATTTCACAGTGGGCTTGCATCATTGCTTCACCAGGTGCCATCCATAAATCTGGGGTGCAGGCCAAGAGAGCTGCAGAGAGGCTGTCTTGGGATGTGCTTCTGCCATTCTGCTCACGCCACTGCCCTTCCCCTATTACTGCTGCTCACTCAGTCAGTAAACGGGCTGAGGAGACCACGGGCTCCACCAGAGACCCACAACCCTTCTCTTCCCAGTGCTACAAGCGTTAAAGGCAAACCAGGAAGGCAAGGCACCTGGAAACCACCCCATAACGAAAGGGATGGATCAGGGATGCTACAAATGCCGGAAAGCTTTCACAGTGAGAGGGGCAAAAGTGGCTCTCCATCGTTCCAGGAGACACAACTGGGACGAATGGGCAGAACTGGGAGAGACACAGGTCTTCTGTCAACAGGAGGCTGCTGAGGATTTCCAGCAAAAGGAATAGGCTGCCTACTAAGGTGGTATTCCAGCACGAGCCATGTTCAACTCAGGACGAATAACTACAATGGCCTTTCATAAAGGAGTATTAAACTTGTGACTATTCAAATAAATTATAAGCAATTAAGACAAATAAACGGATGGAGTGGCAGGGAGGGAGGAAGGAAGGAAAGAAAAAGTGGATAACCGTGCAAATAGTGAGGGTGATTCTTGATTTGTCCTACAAAGTGAGTGTGTGAGGTGGAGGCCTGCACATACAACACTCCCCTTGGTGCCAGTTCCCATCGACCTCTCATTCTGTGAGCCCGTGTGTGAATTTAGCGTTACAGATTTGTATGTTTTAAATAATATGGCACCTTTGCAAGCCAACTACTTCATCTGGTGCAGAAAAAAGAGCTGTCTGTCCCCACACTGGAGGAAAAACTAGCTAGTTGGACTTAGTGAAAGGAGTAATGTAATTCTCCAAGGTGGGGCCTTCCTAAGGAGGTTTTGAGGGTGAATTTGGCTACAGTTCCCAGATCTCTTATACATTGACTTTAGAATACAGCCCCTGCATGAGCTCAGCCAGGATGACTCTGATAGGAATGTAGAGAAGAGTCCTATTGGCAGGAAGGGTAGGCAGATGGCCACTAACAGGTGGCTAATTTGGAGGAGGCTGTGGGGGCACTGAAGCAACCATGGTGGCCCCTAAATCATCCTTGACATTCTAACAAGACCCTGTTAGTAAGCCGACTCAAATTACTCGTGTCTTCATTGAGGCTACTACCACATATAACTGCTTATTTGGAAAGCCTAGTCTTGATCATATTATAACAAAACTAATTTTAAATAGATGCATATGTTAAAGACAGACACAGAAGGGAAAGACTGGAAGGAAATACAGCAAATGCTAGCAGTAGTTGAGCTAGAGGATTATGGATGATTTGTCTATACTTTTCCGTATTTTCTAAATGATTGCAATGAGCTAGGAATAGCTTTTATAATCAGAATAATGTATTTTAAAATATTTTGACATATTATATTTAAAACTATTGAAATGTCCATAGATTTTACCTATTAATTCCACTTTTGAGACTTAATAAAATAATCCTAAAAGAGAAAAAGTCATACTCATGAGTTTTTTTTTGTGTTTTTTGCTAAATGATTTATAATTGCAAAGTCAGAAGCCAAGTATCTTCAATAACAAGATAGTTAATTATTTTGTGGAAATTCTTTTTCACAAACTTCTCTGTAGTCATTAAATATGAAAACTGTGAAGACAGTAAGAACAAGAAGAAATGCTTGTGACCTAGTGTGAACCGGGTGAGGGGGAGACAGGTTAGAGAAGACTGTGTATGAAATCATTGCAGCCCAGGGAAGTCACACGTAAATAGGAACCAGGCCTGGAAGTAAATACCTAAAATGAAAACATTCGTATTGAGTGTTAGACCTTTGGGAGCTCTCCTCCTCTCCTTCATTTTCCAAGTGGTTCATAATGTTGTTGTAATGTCTTTATAATGAAAGTAAAGTCCATAAACCTTTCCATATGTTCTTTCTGTAAACCCTTCGGGTTTCGTGCCCACGTTAGTGTTTGCCCCATGGTGCCTAGTCTAAGCTGTTTCATTCCGCAGGGGCTCAGTCAGCGAAGCTGACTAAGCCACCAGGTTTACTCTGTGGCTTTGGGCAGGTGCGGGTGGGGGACATGCTCAACCTGTGAGCAGCATCTATTTTCTCAAGTTACAGTTTAATCACATTGAACAGAGAATAAGAAACTGCTGAATGGCTTGGGTGTCTGTGGTCACACTCCCTGTATTTGGCAGCTCTTGGCCATGAAGGCAAAGGGTTGAGGACCTAGATTCTCCTTTATCTGTTGTTGACTTAGGTGGTGCATACTCCAAAACTCACATAAGGTTTGGATATAATGTCAGCTTCTGATTATCTGTTATATGGAAGGAAAAAACTGAAACAAACCACCAGGCTGTTTATAGTGCCTATCATTTGGTTGTGTTCACTCCCAGTTTGGGGGAAAGGGGAGTAGGAGGAGCAGTAGGAGGAGGGGAACCACTAACATTTAATATGTGCCTGCCACTTGCCAGGCATTATACTCAGGCTTTTTCAGCGTGTTGCTCACTTACACTCATCAGACAAGGGAACTGAGATGCTGAGATGTTAGGTAACTTGTTGCAGGCCACACAGGCTAGGAAAAAGAACTATCTAGTCCCAAAACATTGTAAGTACCTACTACTAACAGATAATCCACAAAATGAAAAACATCACTTACCATTAGTCTAAAATCACCAGGGATTCTTTTATCAACAGTGGTTCTCAGCCATGAGTGCTTTTGACCCCCAGTGCCACTCCAGGGGACATTTGGCAACATCTAGAGACATATTTGGAGCCATAGTGAGGATGCAGTTGTTACTGGCATCTCACAGGTAGATGCTGTGGCTACTGTTAAACATCGTATAGTGCACAGGACCACCTACCACAGTAAAGAATCGTCTGGGCCAAAATGTTAATCAAGTTGAGGTTGAGAAAGCTTGCCATATCATAACAGAGCCCAGTGTAACTTACCCCGTTGAATTCACATCCTGTTCACTTATGAAATTAAGTTTCCATGGTTCTGCACCATTCTCAGTGATATAAAGTATCTGAGGTGCTGTTTACTGGTCATATAATTAGGAATCACTCAGCATATGTACATCAAATAAATGTGCATAAAATCTAGATGAAAATGCCAAGTTTAAATCTGAAATTCATAAAGGGAGCTTGTAGTGAAATTGCCAGCAAGAAATTAACAACTCCCCAAGTGTTACCAATTGTGGCTAACCCTAATCTGTATTAAATTCTACAACGAATAGCTAAACATTCACTTGAGTCTCAGGCTCCCATATGTAAAATCAGAAACTTGGCTGTTCTCCGATGACAAGGTCAAATCATGAAGTTTTAACGCTTCAGCTATGTCTATAAGCAGAGAGCAAATTAATTGATTTAGTTTGCTGTGGCTTGCCTATTTGGAGGGGAGCACACATTAATTTTGTTATGTCTATGGCATTAAGACAGCCCCTGAAAAACTAGAATGAATGAATTAGTCAATATTTTTGTGGTTCACAATTTTGAGGCATAGGGTTGTATTACTATTTGAGAAAGACTTAGAAACTCTGCACAACTGAAAAGGACTCAGGGATCATCTAATTTAGTCTTTAATCATCACGTAGTATTCAGTGGATGACCCAAGATGTGTCCAACTCCATGCTCAGTGCCATGGAGTATAAATCATGAGCCCTGCCTTCAAGTAATAATATGGGGAGGAGATAAGACAAATGCACAAGAAATACTTAGGGAGTAACTTGGGTTGTAAGTTGGGTTGTACAGATGGTCAGCAATAATGGGGTTCAGAGAAGGTGTATCACATAGAATTGTTGGTATCTGTTCACACGCTTACCTGTCCCATTGCACTAACAGCTACTGGGATGCAGGGGCCTAGGCACTTGTCTACTTTGTATCTGTCTTGGTGTCTAGGCAGAGGCTGACCTGTGGAAGCCACCTCATAACTGTCCATTTAATAAGTGAGTGGGTGATCTCAATGGGAAGTGGCCCTTGATCTTGGCCTTGAAGCCACAGGAATGTCTCAACCAGTGTTTCCCATTCCTGGGATGTCAAAAGAGGTTTGGTAGAGTGAGGGTTCCATGGCCAAATGCATTTGGGAATTGCTGGGTTAGAAACGGCTTTCTTTAATCAGAGCTTTCGTTCCATATTCTAATATGCACTGGGAATCCCTAAGACTCACTGATTTGAGGTCAAATTTATTTGATCATGGAAACATATGTTCACCAAAGATCTGGTAACATAAATTTGACTTGAGATACAAAGAAATTCATGTTGATAATAATTAGTCTATCCAAAGAAAATAGCTTCTTGAGTTGACTAATGCTTTGAAAACCAGTATACTGGAGCTTGTAGAATTATGATTTGGGGATTTTCTAGAGAGAATTAAAAGGAAGCCTATCCTTCCAAGCCAGGCCTGTGTGAAGGAAAGACCAGCACACTTTTTATGCTGCCCTTCAGTAGCTTTTCCAAGCAGCCTCCTGTAGCTCTGGCTTAGAGAACCCTGCTTTGGCCCGTTGACATGGCTTCAGCCTTGGATGCATATTTTTTAAAAATTTGGATGAGCCTTTTCTTACTACTCCCACTGGGCATGTACTTTTATTTTTAAAATGTGTTTTGCCCTGAACTGCTCAACTCTTGATAACTTCTCAGCAGACTGCTGGCCGCAAAGCCCTAGGTGACCTGGGGCAGTGACTGCTTGTTTTTCTGTAAATCTGCACTCGCTTTGATTTTGGTGGGTCTCCTTCTATAGCTTCCCATTATGAGGATCCCTTAAGGGTGCCAACCCATTGAAAAGGTAAAAGCAAAAACAGCTATCCTATTAAGTTTCTTTAATAAAAACTCTTCCCCCCCTCTTTTTTACTTTAATATATCTTTCAAATGTACAGTTATTTTTCTTTTCTGATAAAACTGAAACAAGTCTTCCAGATCCCAAAGGGTTTTTATTAAAAAACAAAGTAGTTTAAAAATAATTGATGGTGAACTGGGGAGTTGAGTAACATTCTATTACTGTCAGGAGTAAATACAAGCAGACGGTGACACGTTTTGTGAATTATTTCTATTTAAATGTTTGAGCCTGAGGATACAGTTGAAGGCAGTGCTAAATCCATTTTTGCAAGTAGCTTTGTCTTTAAGATAAATTTGTCAAATGATTCCTAGCAGATTGTGTCATGTTCTATCCCAGCGTATAATAATGAATTTTGCACCTGGACCTCTTGCAAAGGAGCACAGCCTCACCTGTACCTGGAACCTGGGGGCATGGGTCTTGAGGACATCATTGCAGAAAGACCCCCACCCAGTGCATTACTGCAGATCAATGGACGTGATTCCAAAGTCAAGGAGCAGAGTTGTTAGGTTCTGTAGAAGTGTGGCAGAACGAGACAGGAGCAAAAATCTGGGTGTCTGCATGGTGCTGTGGTGGGCATACGGAACACCTTCCCCTTCTAAGACAGACCCTGTGACCCTAGTTAGTGTCTCAGGTCTAATCAGCACTTCGGTCACATTTGCTTCTGCTGCTATCCCCAGAGCTTTGTTCTGACTACTTAGGCCTGACGGAAGGTCGCTGTGCTCTGCTCAGCTGTGACTGCACCTTCTAGTTTGGTCCACCACCCAAAGCTCCGTGAGGGCTGCTTCTTCTGCCCAGACTGCTAATGAAACACGGGGACCATCTCACAGAAAAATGAACAAACCCTTTGGCACGTGCCTCTTGTAAATGACATGAACTGGGCTTAAGTCACATCATTGTGTAGTGCTCGGCAATTGTTCGACTGAATTCAGCAAACGTAATGAGTGCCTGTGCCATGCAGGTGCCATATGCCAGGAAAGGCAGGAGTTAGGGTGGAAGAGCCTGGTCTGGGTGGGGTAATAAGAGAAGGACACAAACAACTAACCTGAACCACAGGATGAAAGTGTACTGTTGGCTTGCTTGTTTAGTGAACATATATTGACCTCCTACTATGTGCTAACTGCACTGTTCTACATGTGGGGATACAGGAGTGAACAGACTGGGCAAATTCTTGCTCTCAAGGAGCTTAAATTCTAGAGCGGGTGGACAGAGAACAAAGAACAAATAAGTAACAAAAGTCAGCTGGTGGTAAGTGCTGGAAAAAACAAAGCATGGTCGGGGTTGGGGAAGGGCAAATTGGGGAAGTGCTAGTTTGGTGAGGGACAGTTTGTCTGATGAGGTGATGTCTACAAAGAGACCCAAATGAAGTGTGGGAGAGAGTCATGTGGAAACGTGCCAAGGACGGCCAGCAGAAAGGTCCTGAGGCAGGAGCATGCTGGGAAGATGATCGCTGGGCAGAGGGGCAGAAGATGAGATCGGAGAGGCAGCCAGGGCCAGCTCTTGTAGAACCTGATGGATCCTGGAGAGGACTTTGGATCTTATTCTGAAGGAGGGAGAGAGCCACGAAAAGGTGGCGAGCAGGAAGGTGACGTGATATGTTTTTAAAGAAGCTCTCTGGCTGAGCCTACACAATGGGGAGCAAGAGTGGAAGCAGGAAGATAGGTTGTAATAATCTGGGTGAGAGGAGGTGATGGTCTGGGCTTGAATGGCAATGTAGGGAATGTGAGAAGACACAGTAAGTGGGTTGTGTGGAAGGAATAGGGGAACAGGATTCCCTCATGATGGAGAGGAGTGAGGAAGGGGAGAATTAAGGATGATTCCAAGGTTTTAGCATCCAGTTGGATGGAGGTGTGATTCACTGAGATGGAGAACACTGGGGAAGAAACAGATTTTAAGGGCAGAATCAAATATTTTGTAGGTGCCAGGTATTGCAGCAAATACTTTACATGGATTATCTCAATGCTCATAATAGCTCTACAAGAACAGTTGTGCCCTGGCTGGTGTGGCTCAGTGGATTGAGCACCAGCCTACAAACCAAAAGTTCGCCAGTTTGATTCCCAGTCAGGGCACATGCCTGGGTTGTGGGCCATGTCCCTAGTTGGAGGTGCACAAGGGGCAACCACACATTGATGGTTCTCTCCCTCTCTTTCTCCCTCCCTTCCCCTTTGTTGAAAAATAAATAAAATCTTAAAAAAAAAAACCAGTTGTTTTCTTGCACAAAGGAGGAAACTGAGGCTGTATATATATTTGCCTAGGTGAATTTCAAAAACTAACCCACCAACCAACAAATTCACTCTAACTCTGTTTTACCCAGATTACATCCCTTTAACCCAGAACATCTCAAAGAATGTCCATGCAACTGAGGTGAAACTTTGTAATCTTAGAGCAATTGAAACAGTTTATTAACTAGCTAGCATGTCAAGGTAAAGTTTTCTAGAATGATACTGCATATAAAAAAGACTTCTCCATAACCCCCAGATTTGCTTGTGACAAGAGGAATATGATTTGGGGTTGAGTGTAACTTTCTCAAACAAGTATGCAAAATTCCAGATATGCCATCCTGTTTTTTATTCCCATCCCATTTACTCAGGGATAACTAATGTTAACATTTAGGGCACATCCTTCTAGAATTGTCTGTGGTATTCAAATTTTTATACTACTTTAGTTATCTAGACACAGGCCTGGCCCCTTGGAGTGTGTGATGGAGAAGGGAAGGCCTTTCGCTGGCCTGGTAGGTAAAAACGGAGCTTGGCCCGGCAGTGAGGAGGTGGAGTCATGGCTCTTGTAATTGTCCAATGGGAGGGCACTTGCCTGGAGCCACCAGTGGTTTGCAGGGCAGCTCTCAGTGCTGGGCATCTGATTTCAATAAGCCTGGAGAGCAGTTCCCTCCTATAGCATATCAGCAGGCAGGCACATCGCTTTGTGTCCACAGCCCTGAAGCCAATGGAAAGTTGGTCTCATGGCGCTGTGATCCAGCTTGACAACAGAAGACAGTGGTTGCTGTTGGATCCTGTCCAGCCCCTGCAGAGGTCAGGGTTTGACCCAGAGCCTTCTGGAGCACCGAGAGGCCAGGCTGGTATTGTCCTTTATGATTAGTTGTGTTATCTCAATTAGAAAAAAGAAATCTATGGAGTCTGGATGCAGAATTCTCAAGTCTGGAATTCCGCCCACATATGGAAAACAAGGCCCACTCAAGGAAACAATGCTGCTGTGTTTGTCACCCACGTGCTTGGGGGGTCTGACCACAGAGCAGGATTTGCGCTTTATCCGAGCACTGTTCACCTGAGACTGATAAAGTGCTATCACTGGCTGAGTGGCAGCCAGTCCCCAGTCAAGTGACTATGGCAGCGAAGTGGTTGCTCACTCTCACTGTCTAACTGGAAGCACACCCCTGCCGCTGGCAGGGGTCCCGTGTTCACTGCGATGTTTGGATACTTATCAGCAATAAGATATTTTATTTAATAATATTTAGATAATGAATGTAAGAACATAAACAAATTAATTATTTCAATGTTAGTAAATAAAACATCCCTTCATGGCCACACCACATGCATTTATTTTAGCGGCGTTTTGGATAACCCTGGGCTGACTCTAGGAAACCTTGTTAAGTGAGCAGCATTGCACTTCACCTTGCCCTTCTCCAAAGGCTGCCTCTCCGCTGGTCCCCACAGTGCATGCCTTCCCCACTCTCTGGGCCTTCCATCCTCACTCAGGGCCTCTCTCCCAGGGCCCTTGTGGGCTTCCCAGGGTCAGGCTGCAGCTGGGCCACACGGAGCCCTTGTGTGAATTAGCAGCAGGTGCCCCTTTCTCAGGCAGATTCAGCTCTGTGCCAGGGGGGTAGTTTGATGAACAGAGCCCTGACTCAACCCCTCGGCTAGATGCCCTATACAGGACACAACTCGCACAACTGCCATGGGGATGGCCCATAGCGCCCCCCCCCCCCACCCCACTGATGACTGGACAGGACTGGCCTGCAGACTTCCTCACAGACTGCAGTGTCTGGCCTGGGCTCCCCAATTATTGCACAGGGCCAGGGGGTCAACAGACACCCTTGGGCCCCAAGTCAGTCTCAGGAAAGGAACAGGGAGGGCATGTAGCTTCTCTGTGGGGCAGCTAGGGGTCTGTTATCACATCTACCTGCCTTTTGTCTGCATTACCGGGGGTTGCTCGCCCCGTGCCAACCCCTCTCCTCACACCTGTGATCTCCAGCTGCCCTCTCTCCTTTGTCTCCTCTGCACTCTAAATACACAGCACCTGCAAACAGCAACCACCCCAGCACCCCCACCTCCCAGTGCCCTGGCAGCCCACCTGCTGGCCCCTACGCTCCCGAACACACCCCCTTTGGGGAGCCTTTCTCCCTGAGCCCTCTCCCAACTGAGTGTGCAGCTTGATAATCTGAGAGTGAATTCAAATCTAGGTGTTAGAAGCTGGTAATGCCACCCTGACCACTCTTGGGTGTGCTTTTAAGGGAAGGCTCCCTGAGAGTCATTGTCAACCAGGTGGTGGTGCCCAGAGAGGTACTAACAGCAGAGAATGTTGGGGAACTTCACGGGACCCCCACAGAACAGTCAGTGAACATTCCCTGCATGTTCACTGAGAATCCTGGTTCAGAGAATTACTGGCATCACTCAACTTTCAAATCTGAATAGAGATCAAGCTAGTAAGGGGTTGAGCTTGCAGAGGCTAGGGCAGGGGGTGGGGGTGGTAGACAGGGGTACCTTCCCCAGCCAGGACAGCTAGTCTTGATCAGTGAGAGTCCCTGGCTCCTGCCCAGGAGCTGAGAGATGATCAGAGGGAAAGCAATAATTCTGTTGATTTGGAGAGCTCAGCTTCTTTTCCCAACCAGACCCTATGGCCGGTCTATTCCTTCAAGATTCTCCATCTCCCCGCCCTGCCTGACGGCCTCGTGGGTACCCTGCACCACTGTCCACTGTCACTGTTTGCTCCCCCCCACGTTCTGTGTGCACAGAAGACACTCTGCACACACACAGGTGCACACACACCCCTGAAACAAAGGTGCTTCCATTACAAAACCCTACCTCCAGGATGCCCACCCATCCTTGCTTCCTGCCAGTCTTTGTAAGAGCTCAAAACTTTTTATTTGGCAAATCTCTTCAGAGTACAACGGTTCAGTGGGAGGGCAAGGTCCATAGAACCCATTGTTTTTAAACTAGATCAAATCGTGTATATTGTAAGCTCTGACCTCCACTCACCTGGTGTTTCCTGAGCCTAGAAACCTACTGCAGGAAACAGCAGGGGCGTCATCTCCTGATCTCGTGCCCTTGGCTGGGCTGTCAGCCCTGGTTACTGTGCCCCGAGCAGCCCGAGTTATATTAAGGAAGAACAATGTCAGCCTGGTGGCCTCAGCCAGGCCCCAAATTCCTGAGGGGTCAAAGCCTGGCTGGAGATCCGCCTGGCTGGGTGTCTCCTCCAGTGCTGGGCATGCGTGGGCGGTTGATAAATATCATTAGATGGCAAGGGGTGACAGAGATGGCAAGAAAGGGCTCTTTCTTAGTTGCTTGCTAATAACTTGCTGGGATGGCCTGGATCCTGGGAGAAGCCAGATGGCCCAGGGCCCGAAATAAACAGCCCTAGGGCCCAGGTCCCTTGTTGACAGTGCCTTTCTGGGAACAGGTTCTTGATGGAGTTTCAGCAGGGAACTAGACATTTGGCTTAAAGGGTAGAGTCTGTGCTGCCCACAGGTAGGCAGCAGGTGAAATGTATGCAGCCTGTGTGGCGTTGGTAAATGACTTTCTAAAGGCAGGGGAGGGTGGCCTGATTTGTAGCATCTACTGCTTTCTGAGACGTAAGTACTCCCACCATGGCCAATTTCAAGCTACCAGCGTGACCTCACTGAGTGTGGATTTGGAAAGAGAAGTTCACAATGGAGCAAGTGTGAACCCATATGAGTGATTGCTCCTGTGTGCCCCTGTCTGAAACATTTTCCAGGGTGAGAAAGGAGGAATTCCTTTTATCTTTGGAGTACCTCTGTTTCTCCTCCTGTCTACCTTTCAGATATCAAATGAACCATGCCTTCCTCCAGGAAGCCTTCCCTGCCTGTCTAATACACCCTCTCGAACAACATGTGGATCTTTCACATATAGCACCGATCAGAGTGGAGACTTCCCCTAACTGTGCGTGGTGACTGGTCACTGTCTCCCTGACTAGTCTGTGAACCCTGTGAGGGAGGGAACTATATACGGTTTTTGTCCCTCTGGTCACGGGTGCCTAGCATGGCTCCTGGCACAAAGTTGGTGCTTGATAAATGGCTGATGAGAGAATGAAACAGAGAAACAGACCTGAGCTGGGCCTTGCTGCTAACTCTGGTTTTGGATAAGGTACTTCATCCACCAGTTTTTTGGTTTTCTTTCCTTATTTTTTCCCCCATTTTTAAAAAAGGACTGCCTCATTTCCCATGATTCATTTGACACTAGGATTCTATGGATCTTTGAATCAGAATGGTTGGCGAGGATCTTGAATGTCTACAGCTGCCTCAGCTGTGCCTCTACTTTGTGTGTGTGGTTACACGTGCATATGTGTGCGTGGGGTGTGTGTGTGTGTGTGGTAGAGGGTGAACAGGGGCAGACAGAAGAAGCATGCAGAAGGGGAGAAAGAAAATTTTATGATGAAAGGCCTTTGTTTCCTTTTCATGTCCAAGGCTACCAGGTCATAGAAGAATCCATCAGACCCTGTGGTGTTAGATTCGTCCCAGTGATTCTTTTCCCAAAAGGCTAAAGGCTTCCTTGGAAATAAGATGGAAGTAAAAAGTGCCAATCAGCTTGTAGGTCCCTCATGGGCAGGTCCAAGTCTTAAATGTCCTCAATGCAGCTAATGCCCAGGACAGTGCTATGCAGTGAGGATGCAATAAAAATGACTGAATAGTTAGCTTTGAGACAGACCTCACCTGGGCAGTGAGAACTGGTTCTAATTAACAGTTTTGGTGGGACCAAAAGTTCTTCTAGTTTTATATGTTTCCTTAGGAACATATGGGCAGAAACAGCCTCAGAGCATTTTATAAGTTTTGGTAGCTTTGATCATAAACGAGCCAACCCTGCAATTTACTTCTCCCTGAGTCCAAGCAAGCTGGAGGGCTCTTGTCTCTGGGAGTTCTTTTCTGTCCCTGTCCAGCACTTTCTGGCCAGGCCAACGGCAAACGCTAAGTTCTGGGCCCCTTTCCCTTTTGCTGGTTGCTGAATTTACTCATTTCAGAGACCATGGCTTTCCTGCTTTTGTGACCATCCCAGGAATGAGAGGTGAGAGCCAGGAAGCACACCCCCCAGGCCCCTGGCAAGAAAGGACAGGAATGGTTCCCTGTCTGTGTGCAGCATGGCGTTGCCTTCAAATGTGACAAAGCCAAGTGGAGGCCTCCAGGAGAGGCTCCCAGACATCTGTGGGAGTGATATTCAGCTGTCTGTAAATGCCCTGTGATGGGAACAGACCCTTGGGGTGGGGGGACAGCTGTCACAGCCCCAATTCTGGAACAGTGGGCAGGAGCTGAGGCTGGACCTGTCTGTGTAGAAGCTTGATCTGAGTAAAGAGCTGATAGAGGAACTGGCATGGGGAAGATGGGTTGTGACAATGAAAAAAAGGACAACAAGAACACTAAACTTTTTGAGGCTTATGTACCTGGTGCTAAGTTAACCACTTTATAAATACTATTGTATTTAATCATTACAGCACCTTATTATTACTCCCAGTTTATAGGTGGCTTAACTGAGGCTTATCCCACAAATGAGCTCTAAATCACAGTGATACCATGACACTGAACTTGTGCCTTCCTTGTCTAGCGATTTCTTCCCAGTATCTTATACCCCATGTCCCTTGTCTCTCACTTTACAAAGACCTCAAGCTCCAAAATATTCTATGAGTCATTGACTGCTACTTGAAATTTCACTCTAAGATGTTATTAATATAGGGAGAATAGCTGCCACTTGCTGAACAACTTTTATGTGCCAAATACTGTGCCGTTACACAGATTCTCTCATTTAACCACTACTTTGTAAGGATGTATTATTATTATTATTATTATTATTATTATTATTATTCCAGTTGTACAGTTCAGGACACTGAGAATCAGAGGGAGTTTATATAATGCATTTAAAGCCACACAATCAGTAGGAAGAAAGGCCCAGGGCCAGCCTTTTGCTTGCTCTGTTGCCTGTGAGGGGTCCGCTGCCTTCTGATCAAATTCAATGGCTGCTGAAAGCATCTGCCCCTGGGAGAAGCAGCAGCCTGAGTCTTTACCAGCTATGTGTTGCTTATGAATGAAGGGTCAGAAGTCACTCTTTGATGGAGTAGAAGTTTGGGAGCATCAAACCTCTGTATACCAAGAAGAGGATGTATGATCAAGCGGGCCCTGGTGACAAATTGGCTGGAAGACTTTGTGAATAGAAAGTTGAGGTGGCATGCCAGCACCTCTCTGAGGAAGCAGAGGAGGCATGGCCAGCAACGGGCTGTTTTATGGCTTCCAAGGCTGTGTGACCGGCAACCTCATCAGCTCAGCCCTACAAGGCACACAGGGCCCGTACTGCTATGAGAAGATGTCTGCGGGAAGACCGTATTTCTATGGACTGAGTCAGGGCTAAATTAAACACTAGGGTAATCCACCACATCTGAATTTCATTAACATTATATCATTCTTCAGACCTTGTAAATGTCCATAATGATATTTTTGGTAGGTTGGAGTAAGCTGTCTACATCTGAGGTGTATTACTTTAAACCTACATTTACAGACTAATAAAATGAGGTATTGGCCAACTCGTCTCCTGTAGTCATATCCTCAGGAGTATCCAGGCAGCAAAATGAACCAGCATTATGAGTAAGAGTGCTGAGGTGGCCCTGAGGGCACAGACCCTAAAAGGACCGTACTGTGTCACTTGATGGAGATGTGGGGATGACCAGACCTTTGCATCTAAGACCAGGCACGCCCCTCCCAAGGGAGACTCCATGAGCTGCATACCCTGGAAATCTCAGACCTTGGAAAAATGATCCATGGTCTGCCACCCTCCCCACCAGTCCATCTCCCGTAAGAACTGGACATCAACATCCTTACTGTGGGGTGGCACTGGAGGCTGACCTGGGATGGGGTGCATGCCCACTTGGCATGTGCTAAACACGGACTATACGTTGTCTCATGTGGCATTACAAGAATTACATTTTTTTACCTGAAGCAAAGGACCAACATCTGACAATGGATCAGAGTATTTGGAATCAAGACTCTTTTGGAACCATGATTTCCCTAATTATCTCACATAGAACCAACCCCCTACAGGTCAGTATGTCTATTCAGTACTGTCTCTGCTTGGCTGCGTGAGAGATTCAGTTTTCCCCTCCCTGGCCTCTTTACTGCCCCTGATCCACCTCCCAGCCCCCTCACTCACTCCTGAAAAACCAATGGCAGAAGGCCCCCCATTTCCTTCCCCAGGAACTACTGTCAGCCCATTAGGGTGAGTGACTCAGAGATTCTCCCCCAGAGACAGCTGCTCTTCCCTCCGGGCCTCTCCCTCCCTCCATACTGGGCTCTGCTCCTGACTGGAAGCAACCCCAGCCTCGGTTTCTGCGTCCTGCTCCCTCATTGCCCCTACTCACCTCTTTCCTGACTCCTCTATTCAATCACATGTGTTGGACCTCTGAGACTTCCAACTTTGCTCTTTATCCTACTGAATATTAAAGTCCACAGCTGGCTCTAATCTATAAGACAGCCCCCCAGGTACATCTGTGCTTGAGAGGAAGCCACGCCTCCAAAGCTCTGCTCCACTTCAGGGCCAGCTTAGCTGTGGGGGTGGGGACTCCAGAAACTTGCAGTGCAACCCCTGGCACGCCTCCTCCAGGAAGCCTTTCCCAAAATGCTGCATCCCACTAATCTCCTTTCCTAACCTTCTGCAGTTTCCACACTTATCAACTAGTCATTCATTCAGCAAACACTCACTGAGCTCCCACCATGTGATGAAGCACTTGGCAAACACAGAAGTTCCCGCCCTCGTTCTTAACACAAGAAAACAAATAACAGAATGAATTACTATGCAATAAATAAGGTCGAGTCAGGGAATAGAGTCTATTGGATTTGTAGGGGTGGGGACAGATATTTTAAATTAGGGTGTCATCTGAGCAGACCTAAATGGTGGGCAAAAGCTGACCAGGTGAAGAAGGTGTGTGGGTAGGAGTGTCTCAAACAGAGGAAACAGCATGTGCAAAGGCCCTGAGATAGTCACAAAATTAGTGTTTTGAAGACATAGCAAGAAGGTCAGCGTGGCTGCAGTAGAGCAGGCAAGCATGCTACGGGATGTTGGAGAGAGAGTCAGGGCCGGATCATGAAAAGGCAGAGCTTCTCTACCTCAACCCTGCTGACATTTTGGGCCAGATAACTCTTTGTTGTTGGGATGGGGGGGTTGTCCTGTGCATTGCAGAATGTTGAGCTGCATCCCTGGACCCCACTCAACTAGATGCCAGTTTCACATACACACCCCCTCACACACATACACCTGTGACAATTAAAAATGTCTCCGGCTGTTGCCAAATGTCCCCTGGGGGGAAAATTCACTCCCAGCTAAGGACCACTGAAATAAGGCCATGACGGGAATATGGATTTTATTCTATGTGTGATGGGAAGCCATTGGAGGGCTGAGAGCTGGGAAATAATGCGGCATGATTTACATTTTAAAAGGGCACTCTGACTGCTGTTAGGTTAAAAGGCTGTGAGGGAACAAGAATGGAGGCAGAGAGACCCATGGGGACATTTCTAGAGTCGTCCAGGTGAGAGGGGACAGTGGTTTGGACTAAGAAGCAGTAGTGGGATGGTGAGAAGTGACTGGATTCAGAATTAACTTTGAAGCCAACAGAACTTGCTTGTGAGTTGGCTAGGAAAGGGGCTGAGGAAGGCAAATCAAGGATGGTTTCCAGATTTGGGGTCTGAACAGCTGTGGGAATAATGCTGTCATAAAGACTGAAATAAGACTTGAAGGATACTGGGTCCGGCAGAAGTAACACCTGCTTGAGTGTGGTTGGTAGGGTAGTAATACGGGTGTAATAATTTATAGTTTTAATTTGAACATTTCACCTAAAGTGTCATAGGGTGTGCTTGAGTGTGATATTGTTATGTTACAGAATTATCTGCTTATGATTTTGTAATAAAAGATTTTGTAATTAAAAGGGGAAGTTATTTGTGCTAGACCCTGTAGTTTAGGGGTCAAAAATTCTACATGCAAGATGTCCATTAAATACCCAAGTGGCCATGGATATTTAGAAGTCATTGATCAGATTTAATGCCTGGGGAGCATGAGGTCACCTAGGAAAAGAGTGATACAGCAAAGAAAGGATTCTGGACTGGACTCCTGGCCTCTCCAATATTTCGAGGTCAGGAGAAGAAGCTGGCAAAGGGCCAGAGGAGGAGGCCAGTGAGAGAGAAGGGGCATTAAGAGAGCTTTGTGTCTCCAAGGCACCCTGGTCCTGAACTCCATCTGCCTTAGCCTGTCCTTAGCCAGGTCACCCCCATGTAATTGGGGAGTTCCTCAGGCATCCTTTTGTGTTCAACACCAACAACCACTCTAAAACCAGATCCTAAACAATGGAAAGACTTTACAGAAGTCACCTTGTTCAGTCCTGACACTAAGAAGTGCTATTAGTCCCACTTTATAGCTGAGGAAACTGGCCATCAGAGAGCTGCAGCGCCTTGCCCTAGATCACATGGTTCAGTCCCACCTGGACCTGGCACTTGGAGAGTCTGATTCCATGTTAATGTTTTTTCCACAGTGCCCTTGGCTTCTGCCTACAAGGGCCCACTCAGTGCTGAGCACAAGCCTTCTGCACAGGATGGGCAGGCAGGAGTGTGGACCACTTATGTAGGGCAAGTGACTACACATCCCTCAGCCACCAAGTGCAGAGCCGGCACTGGTACCTGGAGTCTGATACTCCTTGTCTGGGGCTCTCACATCTTACCTCTTATCTACAGCCAAGGTGTTTCCCAGCTGGCAGCCATATTCATTTCAACAGGCCATCCAGCAGGCAGGGGCGGTACTATTATTCTCCTTTTACTGGTTAAGAAACAGAGGCTCAGAGAGGTTCAGTGATTTGCCTGCATTACCCAGCTCGGAGAAGGCTGAGTCTGGAATCAATCCTGGTTTCCTGAATTGCAGTTGAAATAAATAATCCATTCCTGACTTAACCGTTATCCTTTCTTACATAACAACTTTCCCAATCCATAGGAGAAATAAGATTCAGACAGGTTTGTAGAATTCTCCCAAGCACAAGCATCGCCAGTCCAAATTCTGTCCACAATCATTTAAGAGGTGAAATGACCAGAAGTGAACATTTCAAATTACTTTTTTTTTTTGCTTAATCATAAAGGTGCTTTAAAAACGACCTTTGAAACATATTTGTTGCTTTATTAAGCCCTCTAGTTTCTGACATGTCCTGTTCTTTTTCAGAAAAATTCAGAACAACAATGCTTAAAAGCCCCACCCCCAAAATATTTTCTTTCATTTCTAAGATACAGAGATGCTGACACATGGCCAGGAAATCTGGAATCAGGTTTTGATGTATGACCTCCTCAGAAAGGAAAATGAAAACATTTCTAAGTGTTCGCACTTTCCCCATCAAAGGGCAGACACAACACTTGAACCCAGATGAAAAGAAAGGTAATTCGTTTCGTGCCTAGGAAACATTCTTGGTGGTGTGTCATGTCTGGGGACAATTGATTCCATTTGTTACTGAATTTCAGAAGGGGTAGAAATGTGCTCCCACCCTTTTGAGTACAGAAAAAGTAAGTTGGCATTTGCTTTTTCCTTAAAAACAAACAGGAAAACCAAAAACCTGGGTGCAATAGTGATGAAGTCAAATAGCCTCTTGGCTGCTGGCCTGTGGTCCAGTCGAGTTCAATATAGTCCACCTGCTTGGAGGGGAAGGGGCTGGGTATGAGGTGACAAATGTCTTCTGCTATAAATGTTATTTAAAATGTGCCACTGGCCTGGTGACATTAATTTTACAGTGAGTGGTGGCATGAGTGGTGGAGGGGAACAAAGGATACTCAGACTAAATGAAAGTTGTACTGGAACCAAACCCATTCTCTCCCCTTCTGCCCCACTGCCTGGCAGGCTCAAATAGAGATGTCTTCACTGCCTAGAAAGGAGCGTTAAATCTTTGGTCTGGATTGGAATTCGGCATTGGAGGAGATGTCACTAATAATCCTCTTTGAGTCTCGGTGGTGAAAACGGGGCCCCATGGGAGGGCATTTTACGAGCAGAGAGTTGGAATGAACCCCAGGGGAGCATGGGAAATACAGAAGAGGGGAAAAGGTGACGCTTCCTCGTTAAAAAAAGAGGCAGGCAGTTTGTCATTGCTGATCTGTCTTCAGGGGTTGCATGAGCCAGGCTCTCAAGAAAATTGGGACGAGTCACCTCTGTGGCTCCCTCCTGGTGTGGGTCATTCTTTCACACAGCCCCACCCCTGGAAAGGGAAGGGAAGGTCTGGAGTCAGTGATGGGTTGTAGCTGGGTTGAGGTCTGCAGTTACGGAGCTGTCAGCTCCAGGGTTCACGCTAGGAGCCTTTACACTGCTCATAGGAGGGGAGAAATTTAAACCCTCCGCACTGGGGCAGCCTGGAGCCTCCCTCATGAGAAAATGGTAGGCTCGTTGCTCCGGGCAGGGACTTCGTAAGAATCTGACAATGTCAACACTTTAATGGTATCTTAGCCCTGTTGTCCTTATAAAAATATACTTCAGGAAAAGGATGTGATTTGTGGGAACAGAAGCTCCCTTCAGAGTGACTGCACCCACCCAAGGACCAAGGCACTCATCCCAGTCACAGGCCACGAAAGGCAGCTATACCCCTCTGTCATTCCCAGTGATGCGGGGGATGTCTGTACCCCTCGGACAACAGCTGTCATGGTCACATCTAGGGATCAGAATCAGAGATAGATGGCTTTGCAAGCATGAAGTGGGAGAAAGATGAAATGGAAGGTGCAACAAAGACAAGATATGATTATTGTTTTGCTGGGTTTGCCAGTGAAACAGCAAACCTTAGGGATAAAAGCATTTAGGGAAGTCGTAGTTCTGATGAGGTTGGGTCATCCTTAAGAAGATGAAGAAAGAGGAGGAGGAGGAGAGGAGGACAAAGAGTAAGGAGGAGGAGAAGGGGAGGACAGACGATGCAGCAGCTCTCCCTGAGAGCCTCCTTGGTGGCAGGCACAGCACCAGGCCCTTGGTCAATGTGCGCAACGGCCCTCTGAGTGGGTGATCAGTCTGACCCTACAGATGAGGATGCCAATGCTTAGAGGACCCAAGTTACCCAAGATCACACAACTAGGAACCAGACAGCTGGCGTTGAACCCCAAGTGTGTCTGGCTTCAGAGCTATGCCTTTTTTCTAAACTATGCTGTCATCTATGCCAGTAGCTTTTAAGCATTTTTAACCATGACTCACAGTGAAAGTACATTTTTCATCACAGTCCAGTTTGCACATGTATATGTATAATATATATACAACTAAAACAGAAGTTTCATGAATACTTTCCCTTATTACATGCAATGCACATTAATTTTTGAAAATTTTACTCTTTCATTGAGAGAGAGAGAGAGAATAGTAAATTAATTTCATGTCTCCGCAATGGGTCTCAGTGTGTAATTTGAAGAACATTTTCCTTTCCTCTAGTCTATGGCAGCTGATTTGAAATGTTTTCAACTCCCTGCTTGACCTTGTTGGACGCTGGGCAGCATCTTTGCTTCTGAGGCATGCTGCTAATTGCGCACTCTGGACCATCCCTCTGGTAAGGGGCCATCATTAATCAAATATCTCAGAAATTACAAATATCTGACAAAGCTGTTCACTTGGAAAAGAGTCAGTCCAGGAAACCATCCAGAAAACATAATCGCTGATCTCAGGCACCGACTGGTAATATTTAAAGCAGTTGATGCATGCTTTCACAAAAGCAACTATTTTCTCTGTTTTCAGAACCTAAAGGTCTCATCTGGTCCGCGGGGCAATGCACAGTCACCCTCCGACAATAAATGCCAAAGGAAAAGAAAAGCACGTGGGGCTGTAGGGAATCTATCAATCCACTATCAAGAGTAGGCCTGTCTTTCTTAGTTTGTGGTGAGCATCCCCAGGATCTGAAATCAGATTGCTTTTCAGGGCCGTGTGTGCGTCTCCGCCATGGTTTCGGATTTGGGGGGTGATTTTGTCTCGACAGCTAGGGGCAGGGACAGGGGTGGCTGAATCAGGTTTAGGTCACAGAAAGTGGAGTCTAGATCTGGTGGCTCAGTGCGACTCAGCCCGATGAGCCGCGGACTCGGTGACTTCACTCCAAACAATGTGCACACTAATTGAGAAAACATGTTCCTGTGATGGCCTCATGCAAAAATCCAGATTTACGGATTTTTTTTTTAAATTCCTAAGAATTCCTTGAATATTTGCTGTGCGTGTCTATACAGCCTCCCGGAGTACTTGTCCTTCTTACTGAGGAGAGTCGTATTTTTCTGTGGTGGCCCAGGTCAGATCTTTAAAAGGATGGGATTCTGACAAGTGGGCACAGGGACACAGGCCTTGGGCAGGAGCAGGAAGAGGGCAGGAGAGGAGAAAACCTACACCTTCTGTCCTTTTCCTGGGGCAGAAAATAAGCCATTGAGCTCAGGCTTACCAGGCACTTGCTACATTCCAGACTCTGGGCTAAGTAAGTACTTTGATGCATTCTCTCCACTCGCCTCACAACTGCCCTCTGAGACTGACCTTGTAATTCCCTTTTACAGATAAGGAAATTGAGGCTTAGAGGGATTAAGGAATGTGGTCACAGAACCAATAAAATCTTCTAGTAAATCTGCCCCCCTCCTCCAGGAAGTCTTCCCAGAGGGCACCTCGTCATTCAGACCTCTCCCTTCTCTGAGCTATTATAGCTACATGGTTAGCTGCTCTTCAGCTTGCTCCCCTCTGATACTGCTCTCGATTGCTCCAGGTCCAGATGAGAAGATAAAAAGCCTGCTGACACATTTTGTTTGCTCTGTACTGATGTTTTGAAAGTGAAAGAATTATCCATTCGAACTCAAAGTTTTGAGTTTTCTGGAGAAGTTCGAAGACCTGGCCACATTGGACCTATAACCTGGCAAAGCAAAGGGGGCACATGGCCTGTCCTCTTTCAATAGGCATACTCTTTGTAATTTACCACAGACCCTACCAGCCTATGGCCTTCCCTCATTCACATGACCTGATAAGCCCCTTCTCTATTTTAATTTTGGCTCCTGAGCCAGCCTCTTGGGCAGGATTGTGATTTATATTGATCACGATGGGCCTACAATGCCCGGTTCCCTGGTTAGCATATTAGTGAAGATGCTGATTGGGAGAAAGAAAATCAACCCAGTAGTCTCATAGCTGGTGGTCCTCCCTCCCCAGTGGGGTGGGGACTGTCCCCCACTTTAACCGCAAGTTATATGAAATTCAGCAACAGCTGGTAAGCCCCTGAACCTTGGCATCACAAAATGCCCTGCTACCACAGAAAAATTCACAGCCTCCTCCTTTCTTCTCTTGTACATTCGATAAGATACAAAAAAATCCTAAAGACACCAGTTGTTAGAGGAGGAGGAGTTGTTGTGTGGGGTAAGGAAATCAAAACACTCCAAAAGTTGCCAGTACAAATGGCCATCCTCAAGAAATGCCTTATTTAGAGAGCATTGCATAACATCTCTGAAATAAAAGTCTGCGGAGAAGTTTGCCTCTGAGAGAAAATTACAGGAGAATATCCACAAGTCTCCTTTTACCCGGACATTATGAGGCAAAGAAAATTCACAAGATGAAGTGTTCGGTTAAAATTCTATCAAAATGAGAATGTTAATCACAGAAGGTCAAAATACAGACATACAAAAAAGTCAAAGATGATATTGTCTGACCTGAAGTGAAAGGCATCAAGAGAGGACCCCCTCACGATCAGTCCTGGTGAGGGGAAACATGAGGGAAAGTGCCTACTGTGTGCCAGGCCCGTGCTGTGTTTCAGCTACATCATCTGGCCTACTGTGCACAACAGCCTGGCTGACGGAGAAGGCTCTGCTGGTATCTCTGCTTTCCAGAAGAAGAACCGGGTACAAGAGGTGCTCTCCTTCGCCTGCTCCCCACCTGCTCCTGTCCCTCCTCTCTGCTTACCGAGTGTAGCATCCTTTGTGCAGTTAGAGCCTGGCACAACTGCTCCTCCCTTCAAAATCCTGCTCCAAGGCTGGGGCCAGGGGAGCTGGCTCTCCCAGCATCTCCCACACCAATGGTATCCCAGGGTGCTTAACCCCAGAGCCAGGTCTGCTCAGGTACTAGCATGAGATGGCATTTCACCAGACTGAGCCAGTAAGGCTAGCAAGTCACAGTAACCACACCTCAGATCCACAGCGATGAGGAGCTGAGACAGGACCTCCCTGCATGCCCAACTTGGGCCGAGCACTCAGGGCTTCTTCCAGGTGGTTGTCTCTGGGCTCACTCTGGAACAGCATGCAGCAAGCAGACCCTGGCTACTGACCGAAGAGCCACAGGAAAATGGAAAGTCAGCCCATCTACACCAAACAGCAAATACCCTGTGGTTCCTGAGAAAGTGTTCCAGCCGCAGTGGAAGTGGATTGTAACTGCCCTCCACGTGACATGGCTTCTGTGTGAGGCTGGGGCTGTTCATTCCCACCAACCTCAGAGCCAGATCCTCTCCACCTGCAGAAGTCACCAAAAACGGTGCCAAAACTTCTCCATCTGCTTAGCCCAGTGGCAGATTTTCAGGGAAATCCTGACTGTCTGATTCTAATACTACTGCTAATGAAAAGATTTTCCGCAAGTGAGAGAGTTTGGCCAAACTCTTGGGCAATTCAAACAGCGTTTGCTAGTCCCACTTGGCAGACTGTAGTCTCAGACCCATCTCAGCCTCACTGGGTATCTCCTTACGTCTCCCAGTCCTTGCTTTATTTATTTTTGCCTCATTAGAAAGTAGTTCCAAACCCTACCAGCCCTGCTGCTTTGGTGGTTTCCTCTCTCCTACTGCTTAGGGGTGAGCAGGTTCTCTTGTAATATCCTCCAAAGATACTCATTTTAGCCCTTTGCCTATGAATAACCAAGCAGCTCTAATATTTTGTCTGCCAGTAAGAGATTGGGCCAGAGGTAAGGATAACGGGAGCTGTTCTCCTTGAGAATCAACCCAGCACTGCCAGCACCACCCCTCCAGGGCAGCCTTGCTAGCCTACTTCTTAAAATCAAGTGTCACAGTACTGATGCCCATTTATTCGCACAGCTTGGGCACTGTGTGTTAATTTGATACCAACATGTACCCACGGGGTATGGAGTGCTGTCAGTGCTGGGGAGGGCTCTGCTTCCCCATTCTCTCCCTCAGGGAAGGGACCTCCCGGCACCACGGTGTGAGCCATTTAGTGTGGGAGGGGTCGGCCTCCCCCCAGTGCTGTGGACACTCACGCAAGCAGTCTGCCTGTGTTTTCAGTAGTATACGGTACAGGCGGAGGCCACCGTGCTCTGGTACCACCTGTCCCTTCCCCCTGCTCTTTCTGGTTTTGTTTTCACGTGGGTCATTTGTAGTCATGCTCCATTGACAAAAGGCAAAGGATGACACCAGGTGGGACGACAGCACTGACGTTCCTGTCAGCGGCTTCTTGGAGCCTGAAATGCTGGTTCTTGGAGGGTCAGGCTCAGGGGTGGACTTCTGAAGTCCCAACTCAGTGACAAAATAGATGCTTAATATCAGGGCCTGGAAGAAAGGGCCCCATGGGTAATTTCCAAGGGAACTCTCAACTGGGAGCAATTATATTCTTTTAATAAGCCTCTAGCCATATATGGCATGGCGGGTGGGGGGTAGGAATCTTTGGTAGTCACCACACTTCTGGCATTTGGTAGATAAGATAGGGATACTAAACTTCCTGCATTATGTCAATAGGCCATACTTACCCAAGATTGTTTCCAACTGCCAGTAGCCCTGTTCAGAAACCCTAATAATTCAATGCCCTTGTCCTACAGATTGGGAAATTGGAGGCTGAGAAGTTTAGTGACTTGCTTGAGGTCACAAAGCTACTTTCCTTCCTGTCTCAGAACTCAGGAAACTGCCATAGGAAGGCTACCCAAAACACAGGAGAAAAATATCTAGAGATCATCTCAATGCTTCAGTCTGATTCTTACTATGTTGTCATCTGGGGCTAGTAGTTTATAGAAACTCCTCAAAAACATGTAAAGTAGCCCACAGGAGGATAATAAAAACATCATGAAGCATGAGAAACTCTTATTTATTGTATGCTTTCACTATTCTGGTCTTGGCTAGACTTCGTGGCTGAAGGACTATCTTCCTTGGCTTAAATAGTGACAATTCTTGTGCACCTCCAACCGAAAGGCTGGTGACCCCAAAGCCTCAGTTTCCCCAGCTGCATTTCTGCTTCAGGGCCATCTTGGCTTTACCCCTATTTGGAGTTCAGATGTTAAGTGCTTCTCCTCCATCAGGAGGCAAGGTCCCTGGGAATAGGTTGGGGAAGGGTCTTCCATCTCCATTTATTTGCCTGATGCCACCACCCTATGCTGGTCTGTAAAAGTGGCCCATCACAGAGCCGATTTCTCATACCAGCTAAGCCTGTGAGCTGATGGTTTATAAGATCAGAGGTGCCAGTCAAGGAAAGAGAAACCCTCTGGGAACAGGGAGTGTTTGCTCAGAGGCGTCCAGAGATTTTAAGTGAACCCTCAACAAGCTTTCCACTGCCTCCTAAGAGCAGAGTGTTTGCTGCCAGCAAAGGTCTCCAAGACCTACCTACCCTGGGCCCTGAAGTCCTACAAGGTCTTCTTGGGAGAAGACACATGGCCAGGCCTCTAGTCCCTGGTGTGGCACTGACGTCTGCTTGGCCACTGCTCTGTGCCCATTCGGGAAGAGCAGTAGCCGTGTTTCCTTTGCAGTTTCTCTGTGGCTCCCGTGCAGCTGCATGGCAATGGGGCACTCCACGAGTGTGTGGCAGTAGTGCCACTCACATTTATAAGTGAAGTTGTGTGGTTTGCTCATCAGCTTAATCTCAGTAATGATGAGAAACTTCCCTCGGGCTGCAGCCCTGCCCTGCCCTGCCCTGCCCTCCCTGCTGATGTCGGCAGCTGGGGCCCCCTTTCTGGCCAAGGCACAGACTTCTGAGAGGGAGAGATTGAGAGAGAGAGAGAGAGAGAGAGAGAGAGAGAGAGAGAGAGAGGAGTATGGAGTTTCCTCCCCTCCTTTCCCTGGTTGTCTGGGTGGGAGGTGCTGGTGGGCAATGGCAGAAGTGAGAACCTCTCTCCCTGAGAAAGCCTAAGGATACAGAGAGAGTCACCAATACAAGGATGGGCACCCTGAGTGGACCCAACTTTCTAGTTCTCTAGTGGGGTGGGCTGCTTTAGGGGTAAGACGGCTGCTGGTTACAAAGTCCTCTCAAGTACTCCCACAGTTCATTCAAACTCGTGGCCCCTTGCCCCAGAGACCTTGGGGGTGCCTCCGAACATTTTCCCCTTCAAGACTGCCCTTTTTTTCACCTGCATAAAAATGTTGGGAAAAGCATGGGGGAGGGGTTTGGTAGCATGTGATATTAGCCACACCCCCTCCAAGGACCCAAGTATGAGGAACACTGTTGTCCATGCCAACAGTGTTGGCCAGCAGACCACTCTCACCATCTCCCACCCCCAGGCTCCTGTCCCCTCTGATACCCTAGGGACACTGCCCCTCACGGATTGACAACGAGGCTGCTCAGGCTGACATCTAAAGCAGACTCTCTAGACTTTTTTCTGTGGCTCCGCTGAGGGAGAAAGTTTCAGACATTCGGTAGGAAACTGTAAACACTGTGCAAGAAATATTCCCCTCCAGCAGGCTTAAATGACAGCTTCGAGAGTTTGAAGACCCTGGAGATAAGTTACTAGTGGGCCCTCCTGCAAGTTTCTGGATTTGCAGAATGCAGCTGGCTGTGCACGTGGGGGAGGAGGGGCTGGCACGGGCAGTGGGTGCACCCAGAGGATGGAGCCAGGACAATTAATCAAGTGCCTTTTCTCCAGGATGACAGACGGGGCAGAGACACCCAGGAGGGCACTATTTCGGTTTCCAGCTGGGAACGTGCACTGAGTTTTCCTTAATACCCACAGCACCCAAAAGGCTTTGCAGTAATACACTTTAATGCATGAAACACCCATAAATTATCCTTCATACTGTTACAACTTCTAACCTGGAACAGCTTGGAAAAACCAGCCTAGCAAGCAGGCTCTTTTTTAACCTCTCTAGTTGCAAGAGAAGAGAAAGTTCAAGCAGAAAACACCTTCCGTGAGAATTTCAGAGATTTTTGTTGTTGCCGTTGAAAGGATAAGGGAAGTTGTAATCAAACGGAGCTAAGCCTCTTGTTTGTGTTGGCCCAGAGATGCCGCTCTCTGATCCCTGAGTCCTCTCTCCCCTCAGTCTTTGCTGCCTGGACCCAAGGCGCTGCCCGCCCCACCCTTCCATGCCAGCTTCTCCCACACCTGGCAGCAGACAGCTGGAGGTGAGGCATGTGACCCAAGAAGCCCTTCTGAGCCTTGGGGGCCTCGATCCAGCGTGGCTCCATGGAGGTCCCTTGGTGCGCAGGCTTCTGCCTTCAAGCTCCAAGGACCCTCCCTTAGGACTCCCAGGCCTCCAGCTAGCGCAGAAGAGCCCCAAGACTCTTGCTCCATTACTGGCACCAGATCCAGCGCGCCTGCCCTGCCGGTTCCCTTACTTGGGGGCAGCGCAGCACTTTCCAGACTCGGCGCACAACCCAGCCCGATCCAGCGCGGTGCGCTTGGCCCAGCTGTGCGGACCACCACTCCCCCGGTCCAGGCGCGCTCCCGCCCGCGCATCCCTTTTCGCCTCCGTCACTCTCTCTCACTTGCGCGCTGTCCCCTTCTAGCCCTAGAGCTAATAGTCCCTGGCACAGCGGGGCAGCTACTGCAGGCTCCCGGGTGGCCTCCTGAACTTCGGGCCATCGGGAGACCGAGAACTCTGCGACCAGAAAGACCGCTGCTCCCCACAACTTGCCTGCCCTCCCACCGAGGCTCCCGCGCTCCCGCACTCCCGCACCCACTCGGTACATTCTTCTCACCACTGCACTTCAGCCCCTGGGGGTTCCCGGAGGTGTTAAGCCAGGATCCATGCCCTGACTCCAGGGGAGCCCCGCCGCGCCGGCCCTCACTCCCACCGGTGCTGCGCCCCTCTCGGGGCTCGGTTCCCGGCCGCCAGACTCACCCAAAGCTGCGCTCCCCTCGGGCTCCCGGCGCTCTCTGCCGTGCAGGAGCTCCGAGCGGCTTTTACACTGCTTCTGCAATTTCTTAGCCCCTCCTCCCAGACTCCTCCTCACATCAAATCCGAATCCGGCACTGCAGGCCCCCCCTAGCCCGAGCCCCGCACCTGTTTGGGCTAGGCTGCTGTGCCCAGCCGTAGGAGGTCTTGGGGACTAGGGATCAATCACTCCCAGTAAATCTGGTTCAACATAGCCAGGGAAAGGTCAAAATCCCAGAGGTTAAATGGAAACGCACAGGGGTCGAAGGGGCTGTGCAAGCCAAGCACTGGTGGGGATTTTCTAGGGGCACCAGGCAGGGGTGCTGACTTCTGGTGGCCATTGGGCCAATGGGCTGCGGGTGGGCGGAGTTGCCTGGGGCTCCCGGTCCCCCCTCCCCAACACACACACCAAGTTTGCACACCGCCAGTGCCTGGGGGGGTGCGGTTTACCCTGTTTACCCTCCGAGCCTTAGGTTTGGCTGCTTTTCACCGTCTAGGGAGAACCGCCAAGGGAGCTTTTCTCCTGGGATGCCTCCCGTCACTGGCATCCTGAAGCGAGCGCCCAGAGGAGCATCGTAAGATGCAGGTTCTGGCTCTGCCCTGACAGGGGGGAGGGCCGCTCTCCACACAACCACAGCCAGCTGGAAGGCTCCTGGGCAGGGGCGAGTTACACCCGGGGACAAGAAGCAGAGGCTTTCAGTGTCAGAATCCAGACTCAGGGCCTTAAGTTCTGGAAGTTCCTGGGTTCCCTGACCCCTCTGAAACTGTAGGCAAATTTGTACATTTGCGCGCAGGGCGTGCATTTTTTTCTGGGAGAGGGTCTACAAGTTTTATCAGCTTGGCAAGGGGTCTCTGACTCTAAACTGACCCAGACAACCAGCCTTCTGTGCTACCCCAAGCCCAACCCAAATTCCTCTTTATCCCCCCGGGGGGACTTTGAGTGAGGCGGGATCTCCTGGCTGGCCGTCCAACATTTCTTGGGTTCCTTGGATTCAGAGCCTGACAGGGGAGCTTGCCTGACCAACCACCTGCCCTTTCCTACCCCAGCCCTAACTGGCAAGCCAGAAATATCCCTGAAGTCAGATTTTCCGCCAAATGTGCATACTTAATTGTAATAATGTTCTGGGGAATCCATAGGTCTTAAAATTGACACCCCACTTTCTCGATGTGGAACGGTCAGATGTCTTCACTCCTTCCCTGTATGCTGAACCCCTAGCCTGTGCCAGATACACAGGGGAGAAAGGGATGTGGGGAGAGAAACTGGGTCCCTTGGTTGGCGCCTGGATTTACTAAGGTATAGGGGCTCTTGCTGTAAGTCCAAGGGTGGCCCTTTACCCCCAGTGGAAGGCACTTGAGCAAGGTGAGGCTCTTGACAGAGATTGGTCTCAGGTCTCCGATTCTTTCTAGTTTCACCTTTGCCCCATACCTAAGTTCACCCCATTTGTGCATGTTCTGAGAAGGAGGAGGTAGGAAGAAAACCTCAGAATTGGAGTGGTGTGGCCTCATTATTTCCCAGCAAAGTCTTGTCCCCGTCTGAGCTGTTCACTGCAGACTGGTGGGCGAACACATTTGGAGGTGAGTGCTGGCCACCGAGGTCACCATAAATGGCTCTGTGCAAGTAGCATCAGAGTCAGGGTGATCCCTCAGGAAATTTATCATTGTCAATTAAACAAATTTCTGGACAATAGGACAGATTCATTCATCAATCATGCCATGCATAAACTTGTTTGAAAGCGCCAGCCCTAAGCCTTACATAATAGCAGCCCAAGAATTTAGGGACGAAGTCGAGAGTTTTAGAATAACAGAGAATTTAGTTGTTGAATGCAGAGCTCTGGTATATGCCCTTGCAGCATCACCAGAAGGACAAAAAGATCTGGGCCACTTGTGGGCTTTTTTTCATGTGGTGTGTAAGAAGGAAATGTAAAAATGATGTAAGCAGAATATAAGCTTAGGTGCTCCCCCCTCAAATTCTTGACCATGTTCTGATGGCACATGTTGGTTTAATTTTAAGGATCTGGAGTAAGAACATGTAAATAACAATATGTAGGCTACAAAAAAGTACTGCAGAGATTAAGTGTGAGAGTCTACTCTGTGCCAGGCACTGTGAGCTAGCCGAGGTGCCTGTTCCCAGAGAGCTCATGTTCTAGTGGGGGTTGATTATCGGCCACACTTATTTGAGTTCCCCCAGATCCTAGCCCTAGTGCAGGACCTGGCACACAGTAGGCGTTCAGTAAATGCTTATTGAATCCCAAACTGGTCTGAGCCATTTGTGGCTGCCAGACAACCCATCCACACTGGATCGGTTTCCAGCTGACTCCAGATCGGGCCAACCTTGGTACAGAGACCATGCCCAGATGCCTCTTCTCCAGCCTCTTCCACTTTCATGAATGGTGTCAGCAGAATGTCCTTTTCCTGGGTCACTGAGAGGGACCTTAAGGTTGGGACCAGCTACATTTATAGGAATGAAAAACAGCAGAGAGGGCAGTGGGCAGAAGGAATGGTGCAGACAATCAGAGGATAAGAATGTTTTTCTGTACTAGATCGTCCTGAAAGAGCTTTTTATCCAGGGTATCAAAATAACCAGCAGCTGATGCATTCGCCGCCTTGGAGGACAGAGTGTGGAGTGCACAATAATTGTTGTTATTTCTGAGGATTCAGAAGGCTGCAGCCACGAGTGCCTTGTCAACAGCAACACTCAGCCTTGCACAAAGCTCCTGCTTGGTTCCAGGAGACCAAGACAAAGTGCACAAGCTATTTAAAATTCCAGGAGGCTCAGCCTCGATCTGCCAGTGTGGACGGTATTGGGTGTTGCTAGATCTGCTGGCAATGCGTCTGAAACAGGAACACTGTCCCAATTGCTGGAAGAAGTGATAGCTTCCCCTCAAAGATTTATTTTTTTTTCCTTCCTTCTAATCAGAGTGGAGAAAAACTTTAGAAGAGGAAATATTTCATGATGTTTAGTGTGATGACATGGCTATAGAATCACTGAGATGACCGCTCTGGGGACAAAGAGGAGGAGGGCACAAGACCTCACGAAGGACTGGGGCGCGGCCAAGTACGAATGGCCCGGGTCAGACTGGAACTCGGGCCTTTTGACTTCTAGGCAAGTCTGCTTTCTACCACACTCTCTGAAAGAGGCTGAAAGAAAGACCTTCCAACCCTGGCCTAAGGGGGAGGCTGATGAAGGAGCAAAGGCAGGCTGGGTGCCCAGAACCCGGGCTATCCTTCTCCTCAGGGGAGAGGGCATCACCGCCTACTCCTGGGGCCTGCTCCCAGCTCTCACCTCTCTGTAATAGCTTCAGTTGCTCATCTCTGCAGGCTCCCTCCCTTTTGCCTGTGCATGTTCACATTCCTTTTCTCTCTTAAGGAAACTGCTTGCCCTTCCCACTGCCCAACATCTGAATTTGTCAACTTTTTGCCCTACTGAGTTCCTCAGCAAAGCAATCTACACCCACTGATTCTTTGGCTCCCCTTAACTTCCTGCTGTCTGATTCCCATCTTCTTTGCCATCTCTTCCCTTCCCTTCCCTTCCCTTCCCTTCCCTTCCCTTCCCTTCCCTTCCCTTCCCTACTGAACTGATATTTTCTTCTTCAAGGTCACCAGTTGCAATAACAGCACCGCCACCAACCTAAAAATCACAGCATTTATTGAGTGCTTCCCTTGTCATGGGTTCTGGGCAAGCATTTTATGGGCCCTATAAGTAGGTAGATATGTAAACCAGGAAACTGAAGCCCTAAGAGGCAAGTCTCTTGCTCAGCAGCCTAAGTCACTCAAATGGCTGGGTGGAGACTTGAACCGTGCCTGTGAAGCTCTTAACTTCTTCTTTCAGCCAAGCTCAGTGGACATTGCCAGTCTTCAGCCTCCTCCCTGAGGACCTCCTGCATGGAACACTTTCTTTTCGAGTTTCCATGGCTCTGTCTGCTTTCTTCTCTACTCTGTCTTCCAGGCGATTCCTCTTAAGGTTCTGATTTCTCCCCCAGCTTCCACTCTCACCTCCCACTCATGCTCCTTCAGCCACTAACATGTTGAGTGTCCGTGCAAGCTGAGTGCCTCCTGGGTTGTTGTCTCAGACCTCTGGCCCTCAGTGCCCCCATCCCAGGCCCTGGGTCCTCTCATCACTGGGACCAGCCAGGGATCTCCTGATTAGCAGGGCAGTTCAGCTGTCCTCCAGCGGGGGCACCACAGCCCAGGAAAGCTACCAGCTCAGAACTGGGAAGGCTTAGCTAGCTCCCCTACCTGGTCTGTCCTCTGTGGTGGTGCGACCTTGGGAAAAAGATCTGTCCTCTTTGAGCCATAGTAACTATAATTTCTTACAGTTCTATCATTCACTGTATTAGATAAGTAATTTTGAGCACCTGCTATGTGCCCGTTTTATTCTAGGTTCTGGGGATTCAACTAGGGAACAAAGCAGCCTCCAGCCATGGGCAACTTCAGGTCTAACAAGGAGCTTCACCCGTTTAATAAATATTTATGTAGTGTTCACTATACAGGGTGGGGCAAAGTAGGTTGACAGATGTTTTCAGGGAAAATAACAGAATAATAAATAATAATACAAGAATAAACTGTGTTTCGTGTACTCACCACTGTAATCCTATTTTTGCCTGACCCTGTATGCCAGGCCCATAAAAAGAAAATTGTGATTTTGGTGAGCTTGGTTTGGAAAGGAGTGTGGGACACATAGAACGGGCACCAGCGACACAGGCAGTGAGCTCCTAGGTACGAGGAGAGTTGAGTGAGCCTCCCAGTGATTGGAGTCCGCCCTCTGCTCCCCTAACCCAGATACTGGTGAGCCTCCAAGTTCTCCGACGGGTCCAACTCCATCCCCACAGAGGTCTCTGGTGACCCGATGGTCACCACGTGTATGGCTCAGCTCAGGTCTTCACTGGTCTTGTCTCCAGATGCCTCTGAGCTTCTCCAGCTCCTCTCCCACAAAGTTAAGACTCAGTACTCCTCGTGAGCCTGTACTGCCCAGCTGCTGTTCCAGAGCCTTGCACTAGCTCCTTCCTCCGCAGCTCCCATCAGCCCCAGCATTGGGGCTTTCCCGCTGGGGTCACCCCAGAGATGCCCTAGGGGCAGGGGCCCCCAGTGATCAGATCTGCCTGCAGAGATTCACAGCTGCTCTTTCCTGTCACGTGGTGCCATGTGGACAGTTAGGGTTTTGTGGTGCTGAGGCAGGCAGGAGCCTTACCCCTTCCTTTGTAAGCTCCTCTGGAGGGGTGTGGGCTGGGTGGGCTCTGCCACATCCTGGGTGTCTCTCTGTCACCTCAGTGGTCCCACTCCATGCATTTATTACAGTCCTGTTCTGGGGCAGGGTTAGGGATCTGTGTTAGGTACAAGGAAACAGATCAGAAGAAATGTTTCCTGCCCTGTAGGAGCTTGCTATCCGAAGGGGAAGTGGACACAAACAGATGAGACCTATCCCAGGGAAATGGGCAAGCTCAGCGGTGAGCATTAGACCAACATGGAGCTTCAGGGACTATTCCCTGTTGTCCCATTGTGCCAGCAAAAGTTCCATGTTCCTACCGGGACCTAGGAAGCTCCGTGTCATCTGGCCCCTCATGCCCTTTCAGCTTCCTCTCTTGCTGCTTCCTTTTCTTTACTCCGGTTCCAGTCTTGGTTATCTATCTGTTTAAGTTCATTTAGCAAGTTGAGCTGCCATCTCTGGGCCCTGTATACTAGTTGTAGTGCCTTAAACACTGTCGCCCTCGTCCCCTCCTCCCTCTCCATCTGGCCTGTTTCTCTTCTTCTGAGACTCATCTCTTGGAACTTAGATGACACTTCTGATGGGGTTCTTTCCCTGATCCCCCAAGGCAAGACGGAGTGCCCTTTCTAGGTGCTTCTGTGGCACTCAGTGATGCACACAGCAAATGCGTGATAAACATCTATAAATGAGGTACTGCCTGAACTAAGTAGTGGAACATGAGTCAGAGCCAGGGAAGAGTGTTGGGAAGGGCATCATTTCAGACAGAGGGAACAGCTTGAACTAAGGCACACATGTGTGAAACAGCGTGGCACACACAAGAAGCTGCAGGCGGTTCAGGATTAATGGGGCAGGAATTGGCAGGAGATATAGCTGGAGCAGTCATGGGCGAAGTCAAGGAGGGCCTGGATAAAGGATGGAGGGTCAGACCAAGTACAGGGAGGGCCTATAGTTACTCCCCCTCTCTAGGCAGAATAGTCATTCTTAGACCTCTCATAAGAAGTGATGAAGCTGGGGTATTTATTCACCAGCTCCCAGTCAAAATTGGCTGAAGGCTATTTCCAGGGAGGGGAGAATAATCCCTCACCACGAGTAGTCTGCCACCTAACCCTCTGAACACACTTCTCCAGTCAGGAAGGCCCCCAGGTGCTGGTGGAGAAGGCGGTTGGCATGCTTTACTTTGACGAAACAAAGTTCGGATGCAAGTGAACGATGGTGATGACAGCCTGATGGGGCGCTTGGGCCAAGCAGAGAGGTGAGATGCAGTCAAACTAAATTCAGGGGGTAAATGTGTGAGGGCGTGGAGAATGGTCAGATGGGATGAGAGAGAGGAAGGGGTCTCCTGGATGGCCCCCAGATTCTCGGTTTGCCTGACCAGGTAAATGGTGGTGCCAACAACAGAGATGGGGTGTCTGGAGGTGGAACCCAAACCCTGGGCAAGGAAGCAGAGGTCTTCCATTTAGGGCTTGTGAGGCCCGTGGACACTCAGTTATGCGACGCAGGTCTGGAGGTCAGGAAGGAGGTCAGGTTAGCGGTCTCTGCATGCTGTGCACAGGCTGAAGGGAACCAGTGGCATTTTCTCGAAGTCTCTCCTGGGGACTTCCCTCCCTGTCACTGTCATCCTCTCTTTCCTTCACCATGTTGTCCCCAAGACAGCTGTGGGGCATCTCCCAGAGGCCTGAGCCTAGGACACAGGCCACTCTCTCCAGGATTCTCTGGTTCCCTCCCTGCTACCTATTTCTGCCATACTTACCATCCCCTACTCCTCCCTATGCACCCCACCCTTCAGGTGCAGGCCCAAGAGTGAGGAAAAGCAAGGACCCCGGCCAGTCAGCACCTGGCCTAGCCTGTCCTTCCCCTCCCATTCTCCTCTCTCGATGGAGGGGCATGCTTCCCACCTTCTTTCCTCAGTCACAACCCCTCTGAGGCCACAGCAGAAGCTCTCTGCATCCTGGGCTTCTGATCAAACTCTCTGATCCAGTCCTCCCTGCCTGCTCTTGCTATTTGAATGGGAGCTTAAGGAATTCAGGAAGCCCTTTTTTTCCTCCTGAGAATGGCTGGTTTTCAAAACCATTTTCTTGCTTTGGACTCAAAAATCCAGTTCTGGATGTGGAAAGCTGAATATTGACTCTTAGTTTCTCTTTGCAACATTCCCAAAGGTCTCCTACGAAAACCGCATGCCTCTGGCAGGATGGGGGAGGTAGAAGACTGGGAAATGCAGAAGGGAATATATTGTATGTCCATATCCCATTTCATCCATACAATAGGCAATAGTTACTATCCCCACTAAATTGTAAAATCCTGGGAACTATAAATTCCTAGTACTTACCAACACCTGGGTACAGCAGGCCCTCAATAAGTGTGTATGACATAAATGAATGAATTGACCAGCATGAGGTCACACAGCTAGCAAAGAACTAACCTAGTTTGTTGACCTGCAAAGCCATGGCCTCATGACTGCCCCTTACTAATATTTGGGAAAATTCTTAAAGAACCCAGTGTTGGGTCTTCTAAAATCATTTAGAAGTGCGGGGCCTCTATGGCACCCACACTTGATTATAAAGGCCTTCTGCCTGTTTGGCCTCCTCTCTTCCCAAAAAAGCTCTCTGGGATGGCGGGGACCCTGTCACCCCCAGCAGCTGACACTGGACCACGTTCTTAAAAGTTGCTTAACTGTGTTTACACACATGCTGTTTATTTCTTTTTTAAATTTACGTGTGTTGTATTTTTTCCATTACCGTTTACCCCCCTTATACTCCCCCCTCCTCCTGCAGTCCCTACACTCCTGTCCAGCTCCATGTGCTGTTTAATTCTTTATTCACCTTTCTGTGGCTGTAAGTAAAACACGCACACTCACAGTAGTTTTTCTTAGCTTATATCTCTCGCCAAGAGAAGCAAAAACAACAAAACAAAACACAATAAAACAAAACCCTAAGCTTTAGAATCAGAAAGATCTGGGCTCCTAATTCCAGTTCCTTTGCTTTTTCAGCCCAGCACCTGTCAGTTAAAATGACACCTGCTTGTAAGACTTGGGAGAGGCTGTTTAGTGGGTGCTCAACACAGACCTGGGCGGGCCCCTCCCCCACCACACCCCATGCACGCATGCCTGATGCCCACACCTCCCACGTGCCCTATCATAGGCTGAGCTGGAGGGATTATAGCAAGGCATAGGTGGAGCTAGGGAGGCTTGAGTGACTGTCACAAGGTTAAAGAGAGAGGGACTGCCAGAAACTCGGGACAGCGGGAGGCAAGGCTGCAGTACAGTAGTCTCCTCCAGTCCTCCAGACCCTCTGGGCGCTGGAGTGTCCTCAGCCTGTCTTTCCTCCTTCTCCCCACCAGCCTGCAGAGCTTTGCTCTCAGGATGGAGATCCACTGAGTGGCTTGCTAATTTTAAAAGTTGCCCATGTGCAGAGATGACTTTGCTCTTCAGCAGGACTTTATTTCTTCCTATTAGCATCACATTATACAGTCTCTGACAGATTAATCACAGCTATTGTCGTACTGTTTATTCTACACAGTGTGTAATTTTACTTTCAAAATGTTGTCTTCATTAAGAAGGAAGTACATTAGGGGAAGGCATTTTTCTGACAGACAGGCTTCTCTGGCTGTGGAGCAGGTGTATGCGCTGCTGCCTCCAACGGCAAGCAAGGAAGGAAGTGAGTCCTGGGCTTATGTGATGAGATAGGAAGACTGGGAATACCTTGGTTGAAGCCAAATTATATATTTTTCCAAGAAATTTTCTTCTTTGTCTTTTTTAGAAAGCAGCATGCCTTTGCATTGTGTAGCACAAAGAATGTGGCAGTAGGGGCTTAAAGGATGGGCCTGTGGCCTTCAAAGTTCCTTTATCCTAGGTTCCTGTGTCCTGTCTCAGCCACTCACTGCCTGGGTGACTTTGGGCAAGTTACTTAGCCTCTCTGGGCAACAGATTCCTGAGAGGAGGCAGTTCCCTGTCAGGGGTGCCCATGGGAACATGGGGAGGTTAAACCAGGGCAATGCAGGTAAGGCACCCGGAATGTTTCTGGGCACATAGTGAGTGCTCCATACAGGGATCATATGGATTTGATCCCATAGACGTGCTTCCTCTGGCTCAGATCGAGCGAGGGGTGATGAGAGAGGTGGGGAGGCTGGCTTCGCCAGCTTGACAGTTTGTACAGGGCCCACCCTGGTTTGGAAAGCGTCACCACTTTGAAACCACAGAATCCAGAAACACATTTCAACTCCACCATTACCCTCAAGCTCTGGACCCAGAGCCAGATACCAAACTGGTTGGAGCAACAAGTTCATTTTTTAAAAAAAAGAAAAACATTTTGTGGTGAGGGAAAAAATGCCTGCACAAGAGGCCCCACAAGAAAAGCTCCTGTGTTTGATGTCGCCCCACTGGACTGCTGTGAAATGAAGAGCTACTTTGCCACCAAGGCCCTGGGCTGGGCCAAGAGCTGGCTTATACTCTGCATCTGATGTGGCCCTGGCGCAAATGAGTCCCAACTCAGCTGTGTGGCGTCTGTGCCAGTCTCGTACTATCAGACCTGACTGGTGTGGTGAAGGTGATAAGGAGGCCTCCTCAGGTCCCCCTCAGACATGAGTCTGTGTTGTCACAGAGAAGTGGAAATTGCTGGAGGACGATTACCCCTGTGATGGAACCGAGGAGCCACCAGGCCCCTGACCAAAGAGCTGCAGAAACTTCTGTCCCCTCCTGGAATTCTAGATTAGGTCCCAAAAGAATAAAGTTCCAGGGAGAACCAAAATTCTTTTGTTGTGTTGGAATCCTGCCCTGTCAAACATTGAGCCCTCTGAGGTCAGCTATGTAGCTTTTATCCAGCTCTAAATCATCAGATCTGGGTACCTACAGTCCCCGACAGAGTTTGTCTTCAGTGATAGTCATAAAACTGAACTGGGTAAAATTGTTCTAAGGAATGGCCATTGTTTGGGATATTTGGTAGAGAGAAATCTTTGTTATAATGACACTTAAGCACTGTTCTTTCACACTAGCTGGTGTGTATCAGGGTGGAATAAAGGAATAAACGGGGATAAAAAACGAAGACAGCCCATATGGCATTGTCATTCATGGAATTTAGAAGGCAGTTAATACACAAAACAGGCTGTGTGTCCTGAAGCAGTGCACAGTGTCATGTTGTTCCAGGTGTGGCTTTAGCAGTCTTTCCAAACTCCTTGCATGTGTACGAGGAAAGACAAAGCTGGTTTGCACTGGAAGAAAGGGAGGCTTACCCAGGACATCAAGGACAGCACTTACAGACCTCTCAACAGAGGAATGAGGCTCTGACTGTGCCTTCTTATGGGGACATTTCCAATGAAAGCAAAATCATCTGTCTTAACGAACATTTTTATAGGCTTTGATATACTTTTCAGCACTTTTATGTAATGCAAACATTCATTTCAGCTTCAGAAGGAAAAACTAACACCATTTCAGTTGATTCTATACATGTTTCAACACTGGGGCCCAGTAAACACTACAAACTGGCCCTCGGCTGCCCATGGCTCTGAGAGCTGCTCCTTTGGTCTTCGCGACCGTGAATCTCTTTTGCAATGTTTTCCTCTTCAGGTTATTCTTTACCTTCTTCTTAGAAGAGGAGATTCAGCTCTAAACCTCCTTGTTGCCTCTTACCACTCAGCCACTCATAGGAAATTTCTGGTCACTAATTACCTAAAAAGGCAGTTTGGCTTCCCTAGACCCCAGAGTAAGTCTAAGACAAAAGTCACTAAAAATGGGCATTGTCTAAGATTTGCAAAAGTCAGAGGGGGGTTTCAGTGTGGAATGTTTCTAATAGCTGTTTTAAAAGGTACAACTAATAATAAAAATCTAATAAAAATTATAGTCAGGCACTTTGTAAATTTGAAGCATGACATAAAAATGCATAATACAAACGATTCTAGTCAGTGTGCTAGGATACAGTGTGCTAGGCTGTGAAGAGGCGTGCTGGCGCTGCCTGTTTTTAGCTGTGCCCGACCCTTGGGGAGCAGCTCAAAGAATGCCTTGCAAGAAGGGTGGCACAAAGCTGGCAGGGCAGGAAAACATCCAGGAAGACAGCGGAAACAAGGGACGTGAATGTGCTCTGTGCTTGCAAGGTGTCTCTCTCTCTCTCTCTCTCTCTCTCACACACACACACACACACGCACACACTCAGAGTTGAACTGTATTTTATTCACTTTTTAAAATAATTTCCCTTCACGGGTTTGGTCTTTGGCTCAGGACAAGCAAAGCCAAGGTTAATGTGATGGAAAGATTTGCTACCTTGAAGAGAGATGCACTGGATCTTACTCAGGACTGGTCCATACAAAATAATGAAGGAGACAACTCGCCTTTTGCATGGCTCCCCCTCTCTTCCCTACATCCCCTCCAAGGCCCATGCACAGCCAGGAGCCCCCTGCCCAGGCTGAACAAGAGGCAGGGGAGAAAGCAGTGCGCTAGGAGGCAGGAGTCCTCTTTGGTTATCAGCCCAGCTCTAATTTTCTACATGGCCTTGGGCATGATCACCACCTCTCTGGACCTCAGTTTCTTCACATGAAACAAGAGGCTTGGCCTAGATGATTTTAAGGGTGTCTTTGAATTGCAAGTTGCTAGAATAAATCAATCTACATGAAGCAACCTCTCTAGCAGGTATTTCCATTTTGAAATAAGCTGCCTGAAAAGGGCATTGCTTCTCCAAGAGGAATGACTCTTCCATGGTGAGATTTCAGGCATTCTGCCTGCTGTATAAAAAACTTAGTTCTTTTTCAGAAGCGTGTGTGCATTGCATGGGAGTGGAGGGATTTTAGAAGGCCGACAGCTGAATTTCCATACCTTCTAGTTGCACACATCAAAAAACTTGGGAACATCTTTGACTCCTTTATTTCCACCCAATATTCAATTCATTAGCAAATCCTAATAGTTCAACTTAATGTATCTAGAATCTGATCACTTTCCATTATTTCCAGTATTACCGTTATGGGAGAAACTTGGTTCTTTCTTCTTGCTGACGCAGTAAAGAATTACAGAGCAGCAAGTCTGTTAGAATGCAAGCAGGTTTATTGCTGATATGTTCTCACGGAAGAGAATGGGACCTGCTGAGGTAGGGGGGACAGGCAAGGGCAGTGGTGGCAAGACCTTTGTTCTGAGGACTTACAGTTGGTGGGATGGGTGTGAAGAAGTTACATATTGATTGACAGGTAAAGGTGGTGTCAACTTTCGGCAGGGGTAGAAGGGATTGGGGTGTTGTGAAATCCCAAAGGTGTTTATGGGCTTCTTCCTTTGGGTACTGTGGGCCTGTTCCCACATTTCAGGCCTTGGGATGAAAGCACAGTTTCAAGGCTTTCTTTTCCAGATAGCGGAGATGATACCTAGAATTTCAAGGACTGTCCTCCTCCCATGTTAGCATGGTGTTTCCTGTGATGTTGGGACATGTGGCAATATTATTGGACCAGGCTCGGGACTACCGAGTCAGTGGGTGCACATGTCTCCCTCCTCCTCCCTGTCTTGGTTTGTTATCTATCCTCCCTAACACTACCAATGATCAATAGACCATCATCTTAGTCCCTCACCTAGACTGTAGCAATACTTTCTTAATTGCTTTCTCAGCTTCCAGCTTCAGCCTATTCTGAACACCCATGGTTGCCAGAACGATCCTGCTAGAACTCCTCTTTTCCAAAACCTCTCTTGGAATCTGTATCAGTCAGTTTGGGCTAGATTGTGCTGAGGTAACAAACAACACCAACATTTCAGTGACTTAGCCCAGCAAAGCTTGTTTCTTCTTAAAAGATTCTGCTTGAAAGTGACCACATCACCTCTGCTCCCATTTTGTTGACTGAGCAGGTCACAGGGCCACACATAGCTTCACAGGGACAAGGAAGGGCAATTCTATCATTCTATCATGTGGCCAGAGGGGGAATATTTGGCAGAAATACAATGGTTATCACAGCTCCTGTGTCACTCAGAAAATATCCCAGGTCCTCATCGTGCCCTCCAGAGCCCTGCCTAGAATGGCTTCCCAACCCCATTACCTCTTTGGTCTCACCTCATCCCATTTTCCCCCTCCTCCCCACCCCAGCTGCTTCATATTCTCTGCAGGCTCCCTGTGATATTGTGACTTACAATAAGCACTATATACAGAGGTGGGCAAAAGTAGGCTTCCAGACAATTTTATGGAAAAAGACAATAATTAATAAATAAAAAGTAATGCAAGAATAAACTGTTTTGTGCACTCAGAACTGTGAACCTACTTTCGCCCACCCCACCCCCAACCCTTAGAATTTCCTGTAATGAGAGCAGTAGATCTGTCTTTTGTTATGTTAATGAGGCAACTTTTGGATCACAACTAAGGATGAGGTCTACTTAAGGGCCAACCTTGTGATTAAACTGTTGGAACTTTCAGTCCCAAACCCCTGATCTCAGAGGAGTTTGAATCAATCCCCAATGGCCAATGATTGAATCAATCACGCCTATATGATGAAGCCTCCCTGTAAGCCGAAAAGGACATGCCTCAGAGAGCTGCGGGGTTGGTGAACTCATGGAGATCAGGGCAGAGTGGAGCACTCAGAGCGGGTATGGAGGCTCCACGCTCTGTCCTCGTTTATCGCCCTGTACATCTCTTCCATCTGACTGTTCCTGAGTTTTGCGCTTTTATAATAATCCAGTAGGTAAAATATTTCTCCGAGTTCTGTGAACCCCTCTAGCAAATTAATCAAACCCAAGGAAGGAGGACCATTGGAATCTCCAGTCTATAGCTGGTTGGTCAGAAGCACAGGTGGCAAACTGGATTGGCTCTTGGTGTCAGAAGTGGTGTCGGGGGAGGGGTAGTCTTGTATAATTGAACCCTTAGCCTATCTCTAGGACATCTAGCTGGTGTCAGAGAATTACTTGGTGGTATGGAAATACCCCCACCTCCCATGTTGAAATTGGAGGCAGAACCTTTGGTCGACTGTAGGGCCTTTTCACTTGCTCTTTGCTCCTTGTAATGCTCTTTCCCCAGATGTTTGCATTGTTCACTTCCTCACTTCCTTTAGATCTTGTCTCAAGGGGCCTCTTCCTATTGAGGATTTTCCTGACCAGAGTAATTAAAAATACAAACCACCCCCTCCCACACACACATACCCCAACGCATTCTATCCTGCTTCCTGGGTTTTTCTTTTTTCCTCCAGAACTTGTCACCTCCTAATATAACACATAACGACATTTATTTGTGGTAGAGTGTTAGGGTTGAAAGCACAGGCTCTGTATTACTTAGGTTCAGATCCATGACTCCTCCACTTTCTAGCTGGTGACCTTGGGGAGATTACTTGACCTCTCGGTGTCTCTGTTTCCTTGTCTGTAAATTGGGATTAATAGTAGGACCTACCCTGTTGGGTGGTGGTGAAGGTGAAACATGTAAAGCACTTAGGACAGGGCCTGGCACACAATGATGGCATTTGCCATTCTTGTTTGCTGACCGGTTTGCATAGGCTGTCAGCTGTACGGGGCAGTGAGTTTGTCCAATTTCAGCCCTGGCCCTACAGCTGTATCTGGTGGCAACAGGCACAGCACTAATGTTCGTTACGTGAACAGGTGAGTGACTGCTTGAACTACCATGTGTTCGTCCAGCGACAAATCACTCACTCTACTCTGCCCCCTAAGTCACTTCCATGGTCCCCAGGCCTCAGCACAAGGAGGATGGCAGAGGGGCCAGCTCCCCCCACCAGGCCAGACTGCGTATGCTCAGGTCCCTGAAATACTTGCTGCTCCCTTGAAAGTAATGATGTGTGATGGGTGGCGTGGATTCATTTTACTGGGAAGCGTCCTGCTGCACTTTGAATCTGAGTATAAAAATGGATCCCAGATTGCAGATGAAACCCGAGTCTGCTCCATAATGGCAAACACTTCATCAGCTAGTCTGCCTCAGTTGTGGCCTTGACCCTGTACTCCGCCCCTGTGGTGGTGGGCATGCCTTTTCCTCTTGCACATTGGTCACTTGCCATTGTCATAATTTGTCTCCAGTGGGGAACTCTGAAAGCCCAGTAGCCGTCACTGGGCCAGGTACACAGTAGGAGCTCAATATAGGTTTGTTAAATGAATGAGTCAACAGATTCAGAAACCCACTAAGTGGGCAATTATGTTATCAAAAAAGAAAAAAAAGAGAGACAGAGAAAGAAAGAACTCACTAAGCAGAAGTCAAACTGTTCACATCCTCACCAGTATGTTGGAGAGAATTTTGATCCCTGAAGTGTGGGAAATTGGCAAGAGAGCAATCAGTGTCTAATTTTTTCTTGTAATTGGACAAATTAATTTAACAGCACAAACTCAAAATGTCTTAATAAGGAGCATCTGGATTCCTGGACGTTGTAGCACTTTCTAGTCCAGCATCTCAGACCTCCCCAAGTGGGTGGCTGCCTGAGGGAACTCAGAGCGAAATCAGCCATTTCCTGATCTGTCCCATCTAGGATGCACCGGAACTTTGTGGTGAGCAGGCTTAGGATTACAAAGCAAAGCATAGGTACTGGGGGCGGTGCGTATTTTCAAATCTGTTCCATCTGGCATTCTTTGAGGAGTATGGCGGAGAGGGAGACGCAGGGAGAGTATCAGGTACCATAATTCTTAGTTCTGGGCTCGTTTCCTTTTGTCCATGTCTGATTCTGTGTGAGGACTGTGGGGAATCTCTTTCCTGTTTGCTGCTACTCTCAACCTATAAAAAGTCAGTGGATGAGCGCAAGGCCATCACGGACAAGGAGAGAAGAAGGAAGAATCACCCAGTTCTTTCCTTTCCCACCCTGAAACCCGGTACTGGAAAATGAGGATGGATGTGCTTGATCAGATGACTGCGTGGCTTGTGCCTTACTTTCTGGGTATCCTCGCCCTCACCCCACCTCATGCCTGGTCTTGTACTGGGAAAACAGAAGAGAGTTGTGCTGTGACTTTTGGAGGGGCTTGGCCATAGAAACAGTTGTGAAGCAGGAAAAGCTTCCCTGTCTTCATAATCTTCTCTCTCCTCAACCCCTGTAATTCTCAAAAACCCAACGCAACCCAGGCAAGTTCCCTAAGGTTTCAAAATGTCAGTTTTCTCCTTTATAAAATAGTATTAATACTAGTCTGCCTGTCCTTAAATTTGCTTGGAGGATTAAAGGAGGTAGTTCCCAAAATGGATGTTTGGTATTCTCAATGCCTCAACCCAGGAAAGACTCCAACATCACCAAGGTACCTGTTAGTGATTTAAACCAGCATTTCCCAGAACAGTTGCCTTTGAACTTGAAGAACTGAGCAGCATGACTACTGTAGGAAGCACTTTGGCATCTGGTGAGCACCTGGGGGGAAATTCCTTGGGGGATGGGGCACAAGTGCCCCTTGAAATCACACCAAGTCGAGAGGTGCCTGCTCCTTCTCTGCTTCCTTCCTGAGAGGGGAAGGTGAACTAGGAGGAACAACACTGGTTAAGTCCTTTACAGCCTGCCCCACCCCCTTTATGCTTGAAAGAGAGACTCATCCTGCAAAGGCTGCAAACACATCTTCTTTGCCCTTATTGCCCTCCTTTGCAGTGTTTATGCCATGATCATGTTCATAAATCCTGGAGCTTTTTAGGTGGAAGAAATGGTTCTTAAAAGATTGCCATGAATATCCCTGTCTGAAGCAGACCTCTGAGTGTCCAGCCTAGGCAAGAGAAAATTCCTAATAAACACAACTTTAGTCCTAGTACTGATTAAATATCAGCTTTAACCAACAGTTCAAACAAGATTTACAAATCAACAAATCAGAACAATTCACATGCAACATCTTAAGTGGGCACCTGTCTTTATGGCCACCAGTGTTGGGGCGGGGGACGCTGCCAGTGAGACTTACTTAACTCAGCCGGACTGGGTCTAAATGGAACCACTGAGACACATAGGGGCCTGACCTTAGAGTCAATGAAAATGCTATTGAAACAGAATTTTGTTTGTTGGCTCAGGAAGTATTGGCTTCTGGAGTCTTTCTGCTGTCAAGTCACTGAAAGGCCATTTGTTTATGAAATTCGCTGTTGTCCAAGGAGGAACAGAGTCTGGGGAAGTGAATTTGAAGAGATGTAGTCCTACAAGAATAGAATCATGGGAAAAGATTGTTGGGAACAAAAATGTTAAGCTTTTTCTGCAGGTACCGCTATGTTATTTGTGGGTTTTGGAGGTGTGTGTGTGTGTGTGTGTGTGTGTGTGTGTGTGTTAAGGATATGACCTTGGCCTTGCTCTACAAAAAGCCAATAGGCCACAACCCAAACTTATGGAGAAAGTAAAGGAGATTTTTCACACCATAGATGCATTTTGCTATGCCCCTTGGTGCCTCACATTTGAAAACACAAATCCCTTGGTCTCACATTCAGTTTGCACACATTATTTCAGGCATGAGTGCAGAGTGGAAAGTAAGGCACAGCTGTGCTTATTTAAATACAGAGCAATTCTATGGGGTATACCAACCCTTTTGCAGAATCCCATGCACTGACTTTGCATCTTAAGTTACATAAGGTATGAGTTTCCACCTTAGCAAACTGTACCTTTTAATTTATTATTTGGGATAAAATATTTTATGGCTTAATAATAAACTCAGTGTACAAGGTTATTGAGACAAGTCAGCCTTTCATTTTATCTGCTCCCTTGCCGTGTATATCACCCTTTTCTTGTCCTAGGGACTTGTATTTGACATCTCGCCTGGCTCCCCCCACCCAGGCCCCACTAACTCATTGTGGTAGGAGGTGCTCTTCGCGTCTTCAGCATCCACAGCCCCCACCCCATCCTCTGTTCTCTGAGTGGGGTGATAGCCATGGATGCAGGGTGAAGCACATGGCCAAGACTGAGCATGATCAGCATGTCACATTCTCGGACCACAGAGGTCAGTTCAGGAATAGGTACAGGGCCCCGTCAATGCCAATGAGAGGTAATGGGATTTTGCTGGGAATTCTGGGACAGATGAGGTACCTCAGTATAGGCTGCCACTTGAACCTGGGGGCCATATTTGTTTCACTGGGGCATGAGCTTTTCTAAGAAGGAAGCTGTTCAAGAGTAAGAAGAGATGGGACACTGGGAGAGAAAGAAAGATAATAGGACAGCTCTGAACTCCTGTAGCCAGCCATCATGCCTAGAGCTAGACCTGTTCCTTCACCAGCTTGCACTGCTGTAACAAATGCCGTAGACTGGGCAGCTTAAACACAGTAAGGTTGGGTTCTTGTGAGAACTCTCTTCCTGGCTTGCCTATGGCTGCCTTCAGATCCTCCAATGGGAGAGAGGGGGTGGGACTCCTCTCTGGCCTCCTTGTAAGCGGGCACTGATCCTGTCATGAGGGACCCACCCTCATGGCCTCCTCTCAATCTAATTAGCCCCCAAAACACCACCTCTGAATATGATCATGATGTGGGCTGGGGTTTCAACATAGGAATTTGGGGGACACACAAACGTCTAGGGTGTAAAAACCTGCCTCTAGAATTGTAAGTTATGTAGACTTATAAATTAACAGATTGCTTTAGAATAATTTGGGCTGGGTCTTTGTCACTTATAGTTAAGCCATAATTGATACAAAAATACAGGTAGAAATATAGGTGGAGGGTCACAACGTGGCAACAGAGTAGAAGGACCTTTCTTGCACCTCCTCGCAGAACCAAACTGGAAAAAAAACTAAAGAAGAGAAAAGTCACTCGAAATAACCATCCGTAAACTATCTGAAGAGACACTTAACCAAGGTTGGGAAGAAACCACCTTGAGACCAGTAGGAAGGGCAGGGAAGCCAAAGGGGTGGGCCCCACTCCCATGGGCGTGGTTACAGCACCCCTGAGAGAACTGAAGCCTGGATCCCAGATGAGGCTCCCAAGCACAGAGCCGAGATCAGCCACCCACGTAGCACCCAGTGGTGAAAGGCTGAGTGGTTTCTGTCTGCCAGGGAAAGATGGAGCCCATTGGAGACAAACCCACTATTTTTTTTAAGAGACTAAAGCACAGATTTTTCATCCACAGCCACGACCTTGGGCTCCAGCTAAGGGAGGGTGGTGTGGACTGGAGTGGCCTGTGGGGAGTCTGGAGTGGGAGGCATTGGGGAGAGATCACAATGTCATGAAACCAGAAATCAACTTCAATAAAAAACCCTCAAATACATGGAAGCTAAATAGCACATTATTAAATAATGAATGAGTTATCAAAGGGATCAAGGAAGAAATCAAAAAGTACTTGGAAAAAAATGAAAATGGACACGCAATAACCCCAAACCTGTGGGACACAGCAAAGGCAGTCCTGAGAGGGAAGCTCATAGCATTTCAGGCCTACCACAAGAAGGTAGAAAAATGTCAAATAAACAATCTAACCTTACACCTAGAAGAACTAGAAAAACAACAAGCAAAGCCCAGAGTGAGTAGAGGGAAGGAAATAAGATCAGAGTGCAAATCAATGACACAGAGACAAAAGAAAAATATTCAAAAGATCAATGAATCCAGGAGCTGGGTCTTTAAAAATAAAAATAAAATAGATGAATCTTTAAACAGACTCGTCAAGAAAAAAAGATAAATAAATAAATAAAATCAGAAATGAAAGAGGAGAATTAACAATTGATATCACAGAAATACAAAAGATTGTAAGAAGATACTATGAACAACTATATGCCAAGAAATTGGGCAACCTGAGGAAGATGGACAAATTTCTAGAAACATGCAACCTTTCAAAACTGAATCAGGAAGAAGCAGAAAACCTGAACAGACTAATAACAACTAATCAAATTGAAGCAGTAGTCAAAAAACTCCTAGCAAATAAAAGTCCTGGACCAGATGGGTGGGGGCCAGGCTAGATGTCAAATACAAGTCCCTCGGACACGAAGAGAGTGACACACACAGCAAGGGAGCAGATAAACACCAGAAGGCTTCACAGGTGAATTTCACCAAGGAGGTAAAAGACCTGTGCTTGGAAAACTGGAGGAAGAAATTGAGGAAGATACAAATAAGTGGAAACATATACCACGCTGATGGATCGGAAGAATTAACATCATTAAAATATCCATACTACCAAAAGCAACCTATAGATACAACACAATTCCTACTAAAATACTAATGGCATATTTCACAGATCTAGAACAAATATTCCAAAAATGTATATGGAACCAAAAAAGACCCCGAATAGCCTCAGCAATCTTGAGAAAAAGAACAAAGTTGGAGGGATCAGAATACTTGATATCAGACTATACTATAAGGCCACTGTAATCAAAAGAGTTTGGTACTGGCATAGAACAGAACAGAGAGCCCAGAAATAAACCCATGCCTTTATGGTCAATAATATTTGACAAAGGAGGCAAGAGCATGCAATGGAGTAAAGACAGTCTCTTCAATAAATGGTATTGGGAAAACTGTACTGAAACATACAAAAAAAATGAAACTAGACCACCAACTTACATCATACACTAGAATAAACTCAAAATAGATATAAGACTTAAATAGAAGTCATGATACCATAAAATCCTAGAAGAAAATATAGAGAGTAAAGTTTCAGATATCTCATGTAGCAGTATTTTTGCCAATATATCTCCTAGGGCAAGGGAAACAAAGGAAAAAATGGCACTACATCAAATTAAAAAAACTTCTGCACAGCTAAAGAATCTGTCATGAAAATGAAAAGGGAGCCCATTCTGTGGGAGAATATATTTGCCAGTTTAATCTCCAAAATGTATAAAGAACTTACACGACTCAATACCAGGAAGACAAACAATCCAATTAGAAAATAGGCAAAGGACTTGAATAGATACTTTTCCAAGGAGGACATACAGAGGGCCCATAGACATAGGAAAGGATACTCAACATCACTAGCCATCAGAGAGATGCAAATTAAAACCACAAGGAGATACCACCTCATAGCTGCCAAGATAGCTATTATGAGTAAATCCACAGACAAGTGCCGGTGAGGATGTGGTGAAAAGGGGACCCTAATGCACTGTTGGTGGGAATGCAGACTGGTGCAGCCACTGTGGAAAAGAGTATGGAATTTCCTTAAAAAACTAAAAATGGAACTGCCTTATGACCCAGCTATTCCACTTCTGGGAATAAATTCTAAGAATCCTGAAACACCAGTTGAAAAGAATATATGCACCCCTATGTTCATAGCAGTGTTATTTTCAATAGCCAGGATTTGGAAACAGCCTAAGTGCCTATCAGTAGATGAGTGGATAAAAAAGCTGTGATACATTTGGACAATAGAGTACTACACAGCAGTAAAAAAGAAGGAATTCTTACCTTTCGCAACAGCTTGGATGGAACTGGAAACTGGTTAGGCTAAGTGAAATAAGCCAGTCAGTGAAAGACTAATACCATATGATCTCAATTATATGTGGAATCTAATGAAAAAAATAAACTAATGAGCAAAATAGAATCAGAGGCATAGAAGCATGGAACAGACTGATAGCTGTAGGAGGGGAGGGGCGATGGGGGGGACTGGTTGAAAGAAGGTGAAGGGATCAGTCAAAGAACATATATGTGTGACCCATGGCCATGGACAACGTTGTGGGGATTGACTGTGGGAGTGGGGTAGGCTGAGTGGAGGGGGACAATTGTGATAGCATAAATAATCAAATATATTTTTAAAAAATATATAGGGAAATACGCCTTGGAATTTGTTTCATTTCATTTGTTCCATAATTAAAACTGTTTGTTTCTCCTCTACTCCTGCTCTCCTCCCTCCCCCCTCCTGAGGACAGGTGTGCCCCATATTGGAACACTCTGAATAAGAGTTTTGGACCCTAACTAGCTTTGGATCCCCGCTTCCTGGATGGAAGTTAATTCAACCAATTACTCTAATAGAAAATATATGAAAAGATTTATAGTAAGCTCTGTTTTCATTTTCCTCCGGGTTTTCCTACACTGTGACTTCCACAGTAAATCTTCATATGCTTGGAGTTTATTTTGGGCCATAAATGGTTCCATAGAACCAGTCGCACAAAGGGCACCATTACCTGCTGTGTTCCAGACTGTCTGGAACAAAAAATCTTGGCAACCAGACAGCAGTTTGGTGATGTAGGTGTGGCAGTGGACAGCCATGCTTTTGGCCAAAATACTCCAACTTTGTAGGGTTGTCTGTACATACGGGTCAGCAGTTAAAACTGTGGTGATTCCTCAGGTGGCTGCTTCCAGTCTGGTGCTGCAGTCTCTGGAAGCCTTTGCCCGTCTTGTTTCCAAGGCAGATGGGGAACCTGGGAATCCTCCAACCGTGGACTCAGTGTGAGCTAAAAAGAAAATATAGCAAGTGGTGAAAATTGGACTTCCAAGTCAGATAGACCTGGGTTTCAATCTCAATTCCACCATGGAAACTTCGATAGGTCACTTAACTTTTCTGTGAATTGGGAATAATAATAGTACTTACCCCATAGAGCAGGGGTCCCCAACATCCCAGCTGAGGACCAGTACTGGCCCTGGCCTGTTAGGAACTGGGCCACACAGCAGGAGGTGAACTTGAATGTAATGTGCTTCAATCGTCCCAAAACCATCCTCTGCCCCCTCCACAGAAAAAGTGTCCCACGAAACTGGTCCCTCGTGCCAAACAGGTTGGGGACCGCTGCTGTAGAGCTTTTATGAGGATTTTAAAGTTTCTGAAACAGAGCCTGACAGATACACACACAATAGTTGCCTTCCTTGCCCCCTACCATAATGCAATGGGATGACAGGGGACTAGGAACCAGGAGACGCTGCTTCAAGCCCTGGCTCTATTCCTAGTCGCTATGACACTGAGCATGCCTTTTATTTTTCTGTTGTGGCAGCAAAAACAATACTATTATTGCTCTTTTATAGATGAGGAAAATAAGGGTTAGAGGCTTGGACAAAGCCACACATTAATACGTGGAAATTAGAATTGAATCCACCTTGAAAATTGCGGCAAATTCAATCCATCTACCCATCCTCTCATCCACCCATCCATCCATCCATCCATCCATTCATCCATTCATCCATCCATCCATTTATCCACCCCTTTACTGAAAAAAGTTACTTGAGTATCTACTCTATACCAGGCAGCATATTAAGTGCTTAGGTTACCATGATGAACAAAATAGTCTCTGTCTTCAAGGAGCCTAATGGTCTGTGGAGTCCAATCATTTCCTTTCTGCCCCAAAGGACAATGCTGAGACCCACATGAGAGGAGAAATATCAAAGGAGAGGAAGGGTCAAGTTAAGGAACATGTATAAAGGACCCATGGATAAAGACAACAGGGTGGGAGGTGGGGGTGGGTAGGGTAGGGGAGAATAATGGGGGGAAAATAAATAAATAAAATAGATTGACTCTAAAAAAGTACAAAGTGCTTTGTCAAGTATAAAGCACAATGAAATGTAAAATGTTAGTATGCTCTATTTGAACATATTTTCCATACAATAAGGTTCCCCCTGATGCGGACTTGAAGTTGAGAAAATACCCAACATATAAGTGAAGGGGGTTAGGAAAGTTAAGAGCTTCATTCCAACCCTCAGGCTCTGAAAGACATCAGAGCTGAACCCAGATGTGGTCCTAGGCAAACTCGGGAGAGGTCGCCGCACCGGAATTCCAGTTCCCAACGAGAAAGTCTGGGCGTGCTTCTCCCACAGTGTCTACATGGGCTCTGACTGTCACCTGGCCACCTGACCTTCAGGTGGATGCTTTCTTTGGACCATCTGTCCCTTCTTGTTCCTGGCATCTGCCTGGTCTTTGTCTCTGAGATCTCTGTGGCTTTCTCCCTTGCCCAGCCCTGGCACCCCAAACCAAGGGCAGACTCGCTGGCACTCTGCTTGTCCTCCAAGGCAGCTGAAACATTTGGAAGGAAACCCAATGGTGAGAAAGGTACATTTTGTAAAAGTACCTTCCATCTGACCATTGCTCATTTCATTGGCATCTGGTTGACTGCCAATGGGCCCAAGGACACCTGCCCTGGGTGGCAGCTTATGGACACTGGTGATGTCCCTGGTGAACATCAGAGCAATCATGGGGAATAAAGTGGGGTGTGCAAACTCCAGGGCACGGCCTCTCTCTGGGCAGGGTGGGGCCCTGGGTTGTGTTGCTGGTCTTGTTGAGCTTGTGCCCTGTGCTACCTGAGGGGAACCATTCAATCGGTCAGCTCTTCTGTTCTGACAAGTGGATGCCCTCCAGGCTCCCCATGCTGTCTTCCAAGGGGACTGCATGTCCTCCACTTTCTAGCTGGCTTGCCAGAGGCACCACGCCCCTGTGAGCTTCTTCCTGAAGTCTGAAACCTTGCTGCTCCCTGCAGGTGGTGGACCCAGGGCCCCGGAGCGGTGTCTTGTCTCTCTGCTTTCATTTGAACAGGGAGCGTTGCGTGGCCTCTCTTGGCCAGGCTAGCTGCCACGGTACCTCCACGTATGTCACAAGCTGTTGCTGCAGGCAGAGCAGACGGGCTCCATCCTGCCTGCAGGCCAGGCCAGCCTCCCTTCCCGAGGGTCTCTTCCAAGTTGGCTGTGGCTGTTGTCCCAGGTGCGACTCCTGGCGGTCCACAGCCGTTCTTCACTGGAACCTGCGCGCGCCTTCTAATACGTGGCTGGGAAAAGGGAAAAGGAGCGTTCCCAGTCTTTTCCCATTCCCATTCCCTCTCCTACCAAGAAGACCTTTGGTGAAGGGAGGGGAGCGTCATACCAGAGGCAAGTTTGCAGTGAGAATCTCTGAGTCTATTTTCGTCCAGTACCATCTGGACGCAAATCAAGAATCTAATTTTTCCCACTACTTTCTCTTTTTTATCCCCCTCTTTGTACTTCAGCTGACTCTGAGAGCTCAGAGTCTGAAACCAAGTCTGGACCACAGAATTCCATTAAAATATAAAGAATAAACAGAAAGAAAATGTCACAGAGTTCCATGGATGATTTCCCCCACCAACAGTGTCTGTAGTGGCCGGAGCCCCAGAACCCCTCCATCAAGGACCTTCCTGAGGCACCAGAGAGTACGGGGAGAAGCTGGGAGAGAATGGCGGTGGCTGCCCCCTCCTGCTGCCACTCTGCACCTCAGACTGTGGTGGGAGTGTGCTGTGAGCCCCAGGGTGGGGGATCTACGTCCAGCCATGTGATAGTCATTAGCCAGCCTCCAGCGAGCACCCGCCGCCTGCCAGCGGGATGAGCTCAGTTCTTGCGCTCACTGCAGTGAGCCTGCAAACCCTCTTAGCTGAGTAACATATGCCAAAGTGACAGAGACCCTTGATGAGGCCCAAAATAGCATCCATATCCTTCTCTGCCCTGGACTGTTTCCCTCATGGCTAGAGTCCTGGGCAGCCACACACCCTGAGATATCAGTGCGGTGGATTTCCTTACATTCTAGCAGGTGAGGGGGGTTCATACAAGCAAAGTGGAGGTGGAAGGACAGGTTTTCTTTAACGTCGTGGGTACCAGACTTCTCGGAAGTACCGGAAGTTCTAGGTTGACCTCCTATATTATAATATACATATTGACTCAGGGGTCTGGACATGAGGAACTTAGCTTTATGCTCTATGGGCTCACCTGGCAGAACCAGACAGATGAAAGTGGGGGCTTGGTTTTCTGTTTCCCGGAGAAAGCTGTTCTGAGAGAAGTAAGGGTGGGCATGACCCGGTCCTCTGGTCTTACTTTCCTTGCTGGGTGTCTGGGTCTCCCCTGTGCACCTGCTGAGCTGGGAGACTGCCTGTGATGGCCCAGGGCCCACGACACGCCTAGCCCACTTGAGCGGGACGCTTGCTTCACCCAGAGTGAAGAATATTAGGGAGCGCCCCATTGGACTGAGCCTCTTGGAAGAGGCGAAGAGCCAGCTGGATGCCTGGTGGTCCTTCAGCTGCCAGCGGGACAGATGTATCAAATCAGGTTTATGGGCGAAGTTTTCCCAGACTGCTATGTCCAAACTTCTGTCCATCCTGCTATAACCTCTGCAGTTAGATGGATGAAAAACAGACCAGTCCAGCCTGGGACCAGAGCTGCACAGATAAGAACCCATAGAAGAAACTCAAGGACTATCCCATTCCACTTCAGCAGAAAAGCCAGGGATGGAAGGGGACAAACAGGGAGTGGCCTCTGAATGAGGTCTGATGTGATGAGACCGAGAGGGAACACAGGGGAGTGCGCTCAGGGGAGCTCTACTGGACTGTGAATGGTGTGCTAGACCTGGGGCCTTCTGGATATAGAAATGACCATAAAAAGAAAGCAGACAGATTCCCATGCAGAAAAAGTGACCTCTTCTCTGAATTCCATGCTTGGAAAAATACTTATTTAAAGGAAGGAAAAAAAGGCCCCACACAACAAAATGTAGCTCATTTAGATGCCTCGACCGAAGAAGATGGTGGAAGCTGAGCCTGGAGAACACGGCTGTGCCGTGCACAGGGCTGGGTGGGACCTGGTGGCCTCTTCTCAGGCCCCTGCCCTTGAACGTGCAACCCCGAGACCATGGGTGACAAATCAATCCCATTTCAACCAATCAGGTTGCAAAATGTGTTGGGTTATACTGGGTCACTCCTCTACACTAGAGATAGCCTGGAGGGGCTCCTCAGAACCAGTCAGAGCAGCCCCTAGCCCAGCTTCGGTCTCCCCCATGCACAGCAGGTGAGGGGGCAAGAGATGGCTTGGTCACCTGGCAGCCATCTGTGGATTGAGTGCCTCTAAGCAACAAGTATCGGTCCAGGCAAATTTAACCAAGTGAGCTGCAGAGGCTCCTGTGATCAAAAAGGAGTAGTGCTGTGATATTTAAACACTAGGAGTTTGTATTATAGCTGCTACACATGGTCCTAAACTTGAAGAAACCTGTAGGTAAGAATATTAAGAAATTACGTGTGCCCTTTGCTTTCTATTTTGCCTACTCTAATTTGCTGCCTTTCCAATTTATGTGTAAAGGCAATTATCAGACTTTTGGTTAGTTAGGATAGAAGAAATTTTTCCTTCTAGAACTTTTAAAGTAATTTTATTTTGAAAATTTTAAATTATTTTAAGTTTTTGAAATTATTTTAAATATATTAAAAAGTTGCCAAAAAAGTACAAAGACTTCCTTTCACCTAGCTCTCCCTAATGTTGCCATCTTCTATAGCAATAATACAATGATCAAAACTAAGAAATGAACTTTGGCATGAACACAACTACAAACTTTAGTCCACTAATGTCCTTTTTTCTGGTTCAGTATCCAATCCAGGGTCCCATATTGCATCTGGTTGTATGACTCCTAAGTGTCCTCTAACCTGGGGGTGTTCCTAAATCTTTCCTTGACTTTTGAAACCTTAACATATTTTTAAGAAACTTCTTATTTTGAGATAATTGCAGAGTCACATGCAATCGTGAGAAACAATACAGAGAGAACCCTGTACCCTGCACGTGGTTTCCCTCAATGGCAACATCTTGCATAACCAGAGCACAAAATCACAACCAGGAAATTGACATTGATACAATCTATGGACTTCAAAGATTTCACCAGTTTTATATGGACTCCTGTATGTCTGTGTGTGTGTGTGTGTTTCTATGCAATTTTATCATGTGTGGAGTCATACAACCACCACCAAAGAATAGTTCCATCACAGGGGCCCCTCGTGGTACACAAGGTAGGAACCACAGCTACCTCCCTTCCTCTCCCACTTCCTAACCCCTGGCAACCATGCATCTGTCCTCTATCTCCATAGCTTTCTCTTTTCAAGAATACCGTATAAATAGCACCTTACAGTGTGGGACCTCTGGAGACTGCTTTTTCCACTGAACATAATTCCCTTGAGATCCATCCAAGTTGTTGGCATTTATCAATTGCCCATTCATTTTTCTTGCTGAGTATTCCATGATTTGATGGACCCCAGTTCATTTGAGAATTCACCCGTTGAAGGACGTTTGAAGAACCTCAAATCTTTTGAAGACTACTGGTCAGTTTTTTGTTGAATATCTCTCGATTTGAGTTGGTCTGATGTTTTCTCATGCTTAGATTGTGGTAAGCACTTTTGGCATGGACACCATAGAAGTAATGTGCCTTTCTGAGTTTGTCATATCGGGAAGTACATGAAGTCAGTAAGTCCTATAACTGGTAACGTTAACCTTGATTAATTGGTAAAGTGCTGTTTGCCATGTTTTTCTGCTGCAAAGTCACTGTTTTTCCCTTTGTAATTAATAAATGCCTTGGGAGAGATAGTGTTCCTTAGTAGAACTTTGATAAGTATAGAGGATGCATTCCTAGCTTTTTTAGTTTATCTTACCCCACAAGCCTGTGCCTAAACTCTGGGACACTTGGTCCAAAGCAGAGCCACAGCTTGTCACGAGATGGCCGTGACTTGTGAAGAGGGCACGATCCAAAGAAGAAACTTAATACGCCTCGCAGAGCGTGTTTTATGATGTCCAGCCTCGACAGGAAGAGCCCGACCAGAACGGCTGCCACTCTGGGTAAGACTGTACTTTTGCAGCAGTATCTTCTGGCAGCTCGGGCAGCAGCCTCGAAAGCAAAAGGCCTTGTGCCTGTGGAAGTAAACATGGCTGCAAGTGTACAGTCGGTAGCCCCACTCAGTGACCAAAGGGAACAGTGGTGGCTAGTCACCTTCCCAGACTGGGACCCATCTGCCCCTCCTGGTCTCCTCCCTACCTGAGGTCAGTCCCTCCTCCACCCATGCTTTGTCTCCTATTCCTTCCCGCACTCTTGGGAAACTTCATGCTATCGTTTTACATTTCTCTATTATAATCAATTATACACCACAGCTTGAACCATGGATAGTTAAGTCTCTCCAATTTTAAGGGGTTTAAAAATATAAAGTAAGTGTGTAAGTAATGAAGGAAAGCAATGCCCTGAAAATCCCAAGGGCTCCAAAACACCAAGGACATTTCCATTGCCCTTACAAGTGACTGGCTCACTGGCCATGTGACCCAGTTCTGGCCACAGTCCTGCCAGGAGAATTTTTCTGGGAAAACTTCTTGCTGTTAAATGAAAGACACCAACGGTCAATTTCCCTCTGAAATGGACTGGACCCAGCAAGCATGTAGCCCTGACTTTTATAACGGCCATCCTGCAACCACGATGTGAACCACGCTGAAGATGAAGCAGCCTCCACGTTTGGTGAGATGGAGAGAAGGAAACCATCCGGGCCTTCTAACATGCCAGTGCCTCCCAGGAAAAAGCAAGATATCCCACAGCTTCAGAGAGGCCTGGTGTAAGTGCTGACTATAGACAAGGTCTGATTTTAGTGGGGGGTTTTGACATCACCAAGCCAAGTTAACAACACGCTTGGCGTCTCTAGAAACCAATGCTGTGCTTTTGCCCACCAGGGTGGGGAATTCTACATGGCCTTCTGGTGCATAGGGCTCTCTTTACAACTGCACGAAGAGGTGATGAGGGAGTGAAATGTTTTTACCTACAGTATCGACAGGAGACTCCACCAAGATGTCAAGAACATCTTTATTGTGAGGAATCCTTGTGCAATATTTTGATTATCTCCCATTGAGAAAAGGTGAAGTGAATGTTATTTTGAGTATGTTTAGGTTTAGCATTTGAGTCCATGTTAGTTCAAGATGCCAGGAAATTGCAGACAGCTTTGTAATGCTCTGCACCACTTGATGACACAAATCATCTAATTCTTGAATATTGATGTCTTTTATCAGATAAAGCAATCAAGTCAGAGCTGACCAAGTCTCTAATTCCTGTAACAGCCACTGTGGCAAAGGCCTCATGAGGAGAAGGCCTGTTTCAGATGGACGAGTCAGTGGGGGCACTAGATGGTGCTGGAACCTTCCTGCGGTACTGCAGTTGGTCCACTGTTCAGACAACACACCAAGACCCAATTCTGTGGCTCCAGTTCTCCCTGGAAAAGAGCCTTGGCAAAGACCCACATGCATCTAAACTGTAGTCCAAGGGAGCCATTAGCACCTCATTTGTCACCATCACATCCATTTGGAAGGGGGAAGTGCTTGGACCTGATACTATCCTGTACTGGGATCAGATCTGGGAGAACAGGGAAACAGGCAGCAGGAGCAATTTCCTTCTTCATCTACGGACCCAAGGAAGACATTCCTTTTTCTTTTACTTTTAATTCTGACTTGAAAAAGGGCCTGATGTGCTTGGTGGATTAGAGCCACTAAGAAGGCGTTGTCTTTAATTTCTTTAAATAACTTAGAAACCATACTCAAATTGAGTGTATCTTCTATCCTGAAGGATGAAATTGACAAAAGCTAATCATGTGGCTTCTGCCCAGTTTTTGAAAAAGATAGCCCAGCAATCAGATGCTGGTGGTGTAGGACTCTTCCGACAAGTTATGAAGTTCCTGTCATAGTTCTCCCTATACTATAGGGCTTTATGCTGTTTAAAAAGCCACAGTCTGAAAACTGTGTGGTTGTATTTTGCCTGTTTCACCCTCTTTGAACCAGTCAACCAGGCTGGGTATTCAGCAATTTCTGTCTTAAGAACGTTAATCTAGCTGCTTGACTTACCAATTTTATTACCTTTGCTCCCCAAGAAATCTTGGGTTAGCTTCCTAGAGGTTCCTCTGAAGGATTTGCTACTGAAAGTTCTTGCTGGGTAAAAGTTCTGGTTTTTATGAAATACTATTTAATTTAGATGCTTCCCTCTTTTCAAGCTTTGCTACCAACTCTCCTTCCTTCACAAGTTGAACATGACCTTACATTATTCTCACAGGAAGTCAAAAACACACAGCCCACCATAAATGCTAAGGCTATTCTGCTTTGCTTATTTTTCCCGGCAACACGTGCAGATCTGGAGAAATGCCACACGACTTGGAAGATGATGCCATCATTACTGTACTCAAGGTGAAATAAGAAAGCTGATGACAGAAGCTGTTGTGTTACGTCTCACAAAAGTCTGTATCTTAACACTTCTTAGACAAACTATTGAACATGGGCTTTGGGTCATACAGATCTGGGTCCAAGTGAGGGACCTCCTCTGCCCCTCATTTTCCTCATCAATAGAGTGGGGGTAATACCTGCCACTAAGTGTCGTTGTGACAAAGCAGTAAAGATAACATATATAAAATTCTTAGGAGTCCACTGCAAAGACTCAAATAACTGGTAGGTTTTTTTTTTTAAATCCTCATCTGAGGATATGTTCAGTGATTTTATATATTGGGTCTTGTCCCAATATTGGGTCAAATCAGGTCTTGTCCCATATCATTTAGAGAGAGAGGAAGGAAGACAGAAAAAATCAATGTGAGAGAGAAATATTAATCAGTTGCCTTCTGTACGTGCCCCAATCGGGGATCCAACCTGCAGCCTTTGGTGTATGGAATGACACTTCAACCAACCAAGCCACCAAGCCAGGGCTCTTGTTTTTTAATGCTGGTAGTTTTTAGTATACATGTTTTTATTAACACATAATAGCATAAACATAATTTCACTCTATTTTTCATGAAGGGAAAATAAAAGACATGATATCAAGAGCTCTACACAATACTCCCAATAAAAGAACTGTAGCGTACAACTGCTCTTTGACCCATTCGTGTTCAGGAGGTAACTCTTTGCATCACATGCAGAGAGAAGCATGAGAGGGACATTCACCAAAATATTGGCAATGGTTATCTCTAGTGGTCGTCATGAGAGATTTAGTTCACTTCTTCAGAAATTCTGATCTTTCTGAATTTTCTACCATAAGCACATGTTATAATAATAGTTTATTATATGTCAGGCACCCCCTTTAATTTTTATAATACATTATGATATTGATACTATAGTTAAGGAAACTGGGGCACAGAGAGGTTAAGTAATTTGCCCAAGTAATGAATGGTAGAGACAAGATTTTTACATGAATCAGAAAATGGTAAATATTATTTTTAGTAGTACAACAACATATTCATGACCCCACTATTAAGTGCCCGATATGTGCCAGGCATTGTTCTAGGCCCTGGGGACACCCAGATGAGAAGGATACAGCTTTAAAGATCCTACGTTCTTGCTGGGGAGGTGAACCACATACACACACGAGCTGATGACCTAAGTCAATGAATTAGAGACAGTTCTTCAAAAGCAGGGACTGGGTCTTTTTCTTACTCAGGTCTGGTGTAGAAGAGCTACTTGGTACTTATGTGCTGACTGAGTAAATAAATAAACAGAACTGCAGAGCATCTGACTTCACTGATGAGGACCAGAGAGGTTGCTGGGCTTATTAGAATGCACCGCTATTTCATGGGTGCTCAGAGACAGCCTCCTGCTTCCTTTCCCTGGTATCGCACCAACTTCTCCAGGGCAGGGACTAACTCTGGGCTGGAGCAGGCAAGGCAAGCTTCTGCTTTGCCCTGTCAGAGTTGCTGGTGTCACGCTGATTTATTCTGTGTCACCAGGGCCTGAAATGTCTCGTCAAGGCCACCCATGACCTCCATGCCACTTCAACTGGTGGGCACATCTCTGTCTTCATGTTACTTGACTTTTCAGAATCCGGCACATTCAACACAGTTGGCTCTTTCCTTCATCTTGAAGTACTTGCTCCTCCAGGCTCTGGACAGCACAATGGCCTGTTTCTCTCTTACTTCATTGGTCACTTTGTCTGGTCTCTTGGCTGAATTCCCCTTTTCTGTCTGACCATTAAGTGCTTGCATTGTTCAGGGGTTAATCTCTTCCCTATCAATACATTCTCTACTTAATCCCAACCAATCACTCATTCAATGGTCATCTGATGTGAATGACACTCAGATTTAAATCTCCATTCCCAATCTTTTTTCTCAATTCCAGATTCTTATAGCCACATGCTTACTTAACATTTTCACTTGGGTGCCTACTAAGTATCTCCAATTGATTTCCCAAACTCAAATCTAGTTTTCCTTCACTCTTCCCCATCTCAATAATTGGCATCAGACACCAGCAGTTGGTCAAGATAATAACGTAGGAATCATTCTGAGTGTTCCCTTTCCTGAACTGTTACATCCAATCTATCAATAAGTCCTACCTCCTGCTTCCAAAATATGTTTCCAAATCTATCTAATTCCAATCCTAATTCTTGCTGGGACAAGTTCAATAACTCTTACCTGGTTATCTGCTTCTATTCTCGCTCCTAATTCATTCTTCACAAAACACTAAGAATGATCTTTCTTACAATGTAAATCAGGTCTTGTCCCATATCATTTAGAATAAGATCTGACTCCTAACATAGGAAATCTGGCCTTTGCCAACTTCTCTGACTGTTCTCCCTCCTCCCTTCCCAGTTCCTGTTCCCAGTCACCCAGAGCTCTTTCCTGCCACAGTGCCTTTTCACATGCTCTCCTTTCATCTGAAACATCCTTCCAGTGCTATGCTGGAAATGGCTCCTACAGGCTCACCACAGCCAAACGTGCACCTTTCTCTCTAGCTCTGAATCCGGTGATGTCATGTTGCTACCTGAAAATTGGCTGTGGTGTGCTTACACCATGAAAATCAGGGCAAAAGTACAAATCAGGGCTTTCCTCCCACTTTTTTGTGAACCAGTTAATCAGAACATCATGGTCCTTCCCCCAGCTCCAGGATTTAACTCAGATGCTACATTTTCAGTGCCAGTTTCCCTGATCACTCTATATCCCAATAATATTCTTTTCCATGTCCTGGTCAACATCTGTCCCATCACCCTGCTACTTTCATAACACTCAGCTGTCGAAATTGTTCATATGTGTTTATATGATTGTCTCTTTCACTAAAATGTAGGCTTCCTGAAGGCATGAAGAATGTCTGTTTTATTCTCTGCTATATCTCCAGTACCTAGAATAGTGCCTGGCACCTAGTAGATGCTCAGTGAATACATGTTGAATTTTGAGTAATAAGCTTCTGTCTTGTCCTGTCTTGTTTCCACCAGTTGTCTTTATTTTGATCCTGGCTTGCTTTTTCTGGATTCACTCTCAACTGTGCCTTCTAAGCTCCTTACACGACCTTACACTATTCCCTCTCAGAAGATGTCCTCATTGCCTATGCCACAGAAATAGGGAGCATATCAACATGTTACTCCACACCTACCAACCTCTATTTACACTATTCTTTCTTCTTCCCACCCTAGAAAATGGTCTCAGCAGTTATTAACCACCTGGTAGGTACCTACACAGATGGGTACCCTACTGTCTTTGTCATTAAGGATAAGAGACTGGTGAGGAACAGAGGTCTTCTATTTTCTTTTTGAACCCCCTTCCACGTCCTGTCTATTCTTGGGTACTATTCTTGCTTAGTTGTCTTCTTTCTCTTCTGTAAATTCAGACTTTTCTCCCCTCTCAACTGGCTCCCTTCCCTCACAGCCTATAATCACATGCAAGTCAAGTCTATCCCATAAAATAAGTAAAGAAGTTTCTTGAGTCCCTGTCTAGCTTTGGTCTTGAGTTTCTTGAGTGCCCTGTCTAGGTTTGATCTCTCTCCTTCCCTCCACAGTCAACCTTTGTGAGAACTATCAACATGTACTGTTTCCACTTGCTTACCTTCCAGCATTTCCTCTGGTCACTAAATTGTGTCTTCGCCTGCAACATGTGCAGAAGCTTCTTCCAATATCCAGGTCAGTCTGTGGCTCTTTTTTTTTTTTTTAAGTTACTTTTTTTTTATTCTTATCCAAGATATTCTTTATATACACACACACACACACACACACACACACACATATATATATTTATTGATTGATTATGCTATTACAGTTGTCCCATTTCCCCCCCCCTCACTCCACTCCATCCTGCCCACCCCCTCCCTCCCACAGTCCCCCCCTATAGTTCATGTCCATGGGTCATACTTATAAGTTCTTTGGCTTCTACATTTCCTACACTATTCTTACCCTCCCCCTGTCTATTTTCCACCTATCATCTATGCTACTTATTCTCTGTACCTTTCCCCCCACTCCCCCTCCCACTCCCCTATTGACAACCCTCCATGTGATCTCCATCTCTATGGTTCTGTTCCTGTTCTAGTTGTTTGCCTAGTTTGCTCTTGTTTTTGTTTTAGGTGTAGTCGTTAATAATTGTGAGTTTGCTGTCATTCTTACTGTTCCTATTTTTTATCTTCTTTTTCTTAGGTAACTCCCTTTAACATTTCATATAATAAGGGCTTGGTGATGATGAACTCCTTTAACTTGACCTTAACTGAGAAGCACTTATCTTCCCTTCCACTCTAAATGATAGCTTTGCTGGATACAGTAATCTTGGATGTAGGTCCTTGCCTTTCATGACTTGGAATACTTCTTGCCAGCCCCTTCTTGCCTGTAAGGTCTCTTTGGAGAAATCAGCTGACAGTCTTATGAGTAGTCCTTTGTAGGTAACTATCCTTTTCTCTTGCTACTTCTAAGATTCTCTCCTTCTCTTTAATCTTGGCTAATGGAATTATGATGTGCCTTGGTGTGTTCCTCCTTGGGTCCAGCTTCTTTGGGACTCTCTGAGCTTCCTGGACTTCCTGGAAGTCTATTTCCTTTGCCAGACTGGGGAAGTTCTCCTTCATTATTTGTTCAAATAAGTTTTCAATTTTTTGTTCTTCCTCTTCTCCTTCTGGCACCCCTATAATTCGGATGTTGGAACGTTTCAAGATGTCCTGGAGGTTCCTAAGCCTCTCCTCATTTTTCCGAATTCTTGTTTCTTCATTCTTTTCTGGTTGGATGTTTCTTTCTTCCTTCTGGTCCACAGTGTTGATTTGAGTCCCAGTTTCCTTCGCATCACTATTGGTTCCCTGTACATTTTCCTTTGTTTCTCTTAGCATAGGCTTCATTTTTTCATCTGGTTTCGAACAGATTCAACCAATTCTGTGAGCGTCTTGATAACCAGTGTTTTGAACTGTGCATCTGATAGGTTGGCTATCTCTTCCTCACTTAGTTGTATTTTTTCTGGAGCTTTGAAGTGTTCTGTCATTTGGGCCTTTTTTTTTTTTTTTTTTTTTGTCTTGGAGCATCTGTTACTTTAAGGGGCAGAGCCTTAGGTGTTCCCGGGGTGGGGTAACGCTGGTCGCTGCGCTGTGACGCTGTATGTGGGGGAGGGGCCGAGAGGGAGCAATGGCGCCCGCTTTACTCTCCACCAGATTTCAATCTTTCACTCCGATACCCACAATCAAACTGGGCCCCTCTGGTGCTGGTTCCCGAGTGGGTGGGCTTGTGCACGCCCTAGGCTCCTGTGGGTCTCTCCAACGACCTCTCCTGTGAGGCTGGGAGTCTCTCCTGCTGCCACCCCAACCCCCACGGGCGTTTTCAATCAGAGGTTTGCCTGGGTTGCGAGGTCTGCTTCACTCCCCGCCGTTTGTCCCGGTTTATCTGTGCACGAATGTGGGGCCGCAGGGTCCGCTAGTGGTCAGACTGCCCGCCCTGTTGGTCCCACACTCCACCAGTCTCGGTCCCGCCACGGCCACGCGAGTCCTCTCCGAGCCGGCTGCCTATCTCCGCCCCTCCTACCGGTCTGGATGAATGTTTACTTTTTATTTCCTTGGTGTCAGACTTCCTTGCCATTCTATTTTCTGTCAGTTCTGGTTGTGCGAGGAGGCGCAGTGTGTCTACCTACGCCGCCATCTTGGTTCTCCAGTCTGTGGCTCTTAATACTGCTGCTGAGCACTTTCTTCTCGAAACTCTCTCCTTTGAGTTGTGCAACACAATACTTCCTTAGTACCTTGCCTACATCTCTGATAGGTATTTTAAAATCCTCACCTGAGGATATTTTCATTGATTTTAGAGGGAGAGGGAGCAGAGAATGAGAGAGACAGAGAAAGAGAGAGAGAGAAACATTGATCAGTTACCTCCCATATGTGCCCCAGCCAGAGATCAAACCCGCAACCTAGGTATGTGCTCTGACCAAGAATCAAACCTGCAACCTTTTGGTGTATGGGATGACACTCCAGCCAACTGAGCCACCCAGCCAGCACTCTTTATTTTTCATACCACTTATTGAGCATATGAAGTAGGAACTATTATTGCATCATTATCTTACAAATAAGGAAAATAGTGCCCATGAGCTTATTACTTGCCCAACATAGCGGCAAAACTTCTAGTCAGGCAGCTCGACATTAGAGCCCCAGGTTCTTGCCCAGTAGGCTATATCGCTTCCCTTCTCTCTCATCTGACACCCTTTCCCTAAGCAACGTACTCATGTCCTTGGTTTTCATTTTTCTTTTTACCCTGATTATTCTAAAATCTATATTGGCAGGCCAACCCTTTCTCCTGAATTGCAAACCTGTGCGTAAAACCTACTAATGTGGAAATTGACTCCATGCACCCGCAGACACCTCAACTCAATGTATTCTCCGGACTGCTTCTTTTATTGTAGTGCATCATACCTCTCTTCCTTTATTTATTAATTTAACCAGCATCTATTAAATACCTATTACCGATAGGGTCCGCCAGTAAGTGTTAGGGAATAAAGAGTTAGTCCCTCGCATGTAAGAACCTATATTTAATTGGGACAAAAATATATGTAAATAAGTGATTCAATGCAACATATTAATTGCTATGACAAGTATAAGTATAGTTTGCCACTGAAGCTTTAGGAAGTACATCTAGTCCACTCTTGATTGGGTTATTAAATTGTAGGTTAAGAAGGTGCTGTTCAGACACAGCATAATTTGCATAAGGCATTTGATAAAGTTTCTCATGTTATCTTTTTGAACGGGACAAAAATTATGCCAGAGATAACTGGGCATTGTTGGTTAATGAATTGGTACAAATTTGAGGGGTCTTTAATGGCATGTTGAGGAGTTCCCTATGGAGCCCCACCCCATGCAATGTTTTCGCTATGACTTAAATGAAGACGTAAAGGTATGTTTGTCAACTTTGCAGGTGACACAAAGCTGGAACAGAGAACTAATATGGTTTTTGACAAAATTGGCAAAAATAACTCTGGAACAGTAATAGGGAGGAAGAAACAAGATGGGATTTAAAAAGCAAAGTCCTATATTTTATTATTATTTCCAAATCCTCACCCAAGGATATGTTTGTTGATTTTAGAGAGAGAGAGGAAGGGAGAGAGAGAGAGGAAGAGAGAGGGAAAGAGACACAAATTGAGAGAGAAACATAATTGGTTACCTCTGTGCACATCTCAACTAGGATCGAACCTGCAACCTGTTGGTGTATGGGACGATGCTCCAACCACCTCAGCCACCCAGCCAGGGCCAAAGTTTTAAATTTTAGTTCCAATAGTCAGATGGACAAATACTGGATGATACAAATATGACTTAACTGCTTACGAAAATATGTAAAACTTGGAAGTACAAGATAGCTACAAGGCAAGAATGCAACTTGGCTGCCAACATTGATAAGTTACTAGTAGGACCACAGAGAGGAAGGAAGGGGAGACTCACCTGTGTCACTGCGCTGGTCAGGCCACATGAGGAGTTTTAAGAACTACACTAAAGAGAAAATGGACAAGTTGCTGTTGGTTGACAGGCAGTTATCAAGATAGAGAAGGAAACAAGAAACTTTCGCTTTGAGAAGACAAAAGAGAAGATGTAAAGATGGGCTCCTGAAGACTTCCCTGTAGGTACCCTGTGTAGGTCTGGGTGGAAGTTAGATGCAGGAAAACTTTGACTCCGTAAAAGGAAGAGCTTCCTAATTCTTAGAGATGAATGACAATGAAAGGGGCTACCTTTTTGGAGATGTGACTGTCTTATCACTGAAAGTTACAAGCAGAGGCTAGAAAATGTTGGGTGCCTGCTTCATTTGTGTAGTTGGGCTAAGTAATATCTAAATGTCCTTCTAACTCCACGTACCTTTGACTTTGGGGAGGATCTGAGATGCAGAGGAGAGTCACAGATGACACAGTCTGCACACAGCAAAGAGCAGGCTTTGCAGACGTGTACCCCGGATGGGGCGTGTCCTTTGCCTGACCATCTGTGCCCACACCTTAGCAGTCACTTCAGCGGTGTTATCTTTGAATACAAAGCACGTGACATGGATAAAGTGTGCGCAAATACGTTTCTGCCGAAGCCATCAACCAATAAAATAAATGGCAGTGGATTAAAATGCCTAAATATATTTATATGTTTAAATAAGAGACCAGTTCAATTGCAGCTCAAGAACACTTTTATAACCCGCTGTGAAAGATGGGGTCATTTTAAAAAATTGTTTGGTCTTTGTGAAGAGAAAAAGGAAATTAAATATACAGAGCACTATTTAAACAACATCAAGGCAACGATTCAAGGAAACAAAAGGCAGGAAATTCAAAGTTGAGGTGTGATGTGCTATCCCTCATTCCAGCTGCTATGTCCATTCACTGTGACAGCTGAAAAGAAAATTGAAACCGGTTTAAAATATATTTACTTAACAGAAAATATGGCAAAGATCTTTCATCCTATTTATGGAAGAAAGGATTAAACACTGACTCATCGGAGTGTCTTAAAACATTTTACAAGTTCAGAAAATATTTGCTAATTCCTGTTTTCCTTACCATATGTAAATCAGCTGTGTGATTCAGAGGCAGATTTTCTTGCAATTGATTTACTTAAGTGATTTCTCTTTGATTTCTAAGGGATCATGTCAAAACTGAGTATTTGTAGGTAGTCCTGTTGAAAGTGGCCAGGCAGATAGAGTGGAAACTGCGAGAGAAAACAATGACTGCAGAGAGCGTGAAACAATAATGCCTCCTCTCTTCAGCCCTAGTCGAAAGGGGAGGATGTGCCCAATGCATGGGCTCCTTCACCTGCTGTTCACAGGCCAAGGGTGTTTGCACTGGAGGACCGACATCAACTGCTCATTCAGCTCAAGGTCTTGCTGTTGCTGATATGGCCTGATCTCCCCATCTTGCTCAACACAGGGATGGGAGAGCGCGTTTTTAGAAGCTGTAGTCAGAAATGACATGCAAACAACAACTCAAGAGTACTGAAACCTCTGTGGAGACAACACCCAAGTCAAAGACCTGACAGGACACTGTCAGCCCAGAAGGACACGTGCACTGAGTTGTCTGTCGTAGGAATGGATTTGCCATCAGTGATTCCTCCTGCCCCCTCAGCTTGGTGTTCAAGGCCGCTCACGACCCTGCGTGACCAGCCTTTGAAGCTTCTTTCCCCTGGCTGTGCCAGGCCCATCCTCCATGGTCCTCACACACAACTCAGCGCACTTCTGACTCTGCTGATGTGTCCCATTCTGCCGCGGGGGCACGTCCTTCGGCCACCCGACTCCAGCAAGTCCTCCTCAGGGCCCACCCAGCTCAGGTGTCAACAAGCCTTTTCTCCTCCTCCTGCTTCCATGGAGCAGGTGGCACACTGTCTCCCTGTCACTTGATCCCCGTGTCCTCACGTGATAAAATTTAGGCTCCTGGAGGATAGAAGCTTGTCTTTCTTGTTGTACATTTCTTTTTACCACATTGTACTTGTTTTCCTATCATCACTGGTCAGTAGAGTAACCGGTGCACTTTAGACAAATAAGTGAATGACGCTGAAAGAACAGCCAGGTTTATTATCCTTCAGTAGCACTTAGCTACAAGTGAAACATTGACATTGTGTTAAATGTCTTGTTTATTTACGGACTTTAGAAGGTGAGAGGAAGGGAGAGAGAGAGAGAAATTTTGATCTGTTTTCCCACTTATTGATGCATTCATTGGTAATTTCTTGTATGTGCCCTGACTGAAGATCAAACCCGCAAGCTTGGTGTATCGGTATGATGCTCTGAGCTACCCGGCCAGGGCCTGAATGGTTCTTGTTTTAAATCACGAAGTCAGGTCCTTTAAGACAACATTTTCTGGACTTTATTTACCTTTTTCAGGTATTAATATGTCCATCGAAATAATGTCATATGCTTTTTTAAAAATAATTTTAATTTTTTATTGTTATTCAATTACAGTTGTGTGCCTTTTCTCCCCATCCCTCCACCCCACCCCAGCTGAACCCCCCTCCCTCCCCCACCTCCACCCTCCCCCTTGATTTTGTCCATGTGTCCTTTATAGTAGTTCCTGTAATCCCCTCTCCTCACTGTCCCCTCCCCACTCCCCCCTGACCATTGTTAGATTGTTCTTAACTTCATTGTCTCTATGCTTTTAAAAAGGAGAACTCTTGGGAGGACTTGGGATAATTTAGTGACATCGCAGTGCCTCAGGGCGCAGGCCCACAGGCCCACTTCAAGGGAGGACTTGCTACCGAGCTGGAGAATGCAGTCAGCAGGGAGCCTCAAAGGTGCTGATCGCAAGAGGCTGCCATCTGCTGCAGAGTCGTCTTGCTCAAGGTCCCACCTTTCCTGGGGAAATCCTCAGCCAGCAACTGAGTGAGGTGGGAACATAAAGGCACAACCGTTTCTGCCCAATGTGGGCCACTCTGCTGGGCAATATTGCCCCAGAGCTGCATCCCCCACCCCAGATGGGCCAAGGCTTTGTTGGGTCTACACTGTGGTTTGACTGGTCCCCCTGCCCAGTGCCACCTCCTCTCCCTTCCTTTCACAGCTACCACAGAGTTTCCACCCCAAATTCTGTCTCAGCAGCTGCTCTCAGAGAACACAACCTCTAACACACTGAGAGACCTCATGTATATTTTCCTAGTTGGACAGGGGAGGGTTAATTCAAGGAACCTCAATTTAGGCTAAGATGCTCTACCCATTTGGGTCTATGGTGCCATAACCTCCCAAGCTTATGCTGCAAAGGGTCAGGTTGGAGTGAAATATATTGGTATCAGATCATTGTGTGACACGGACAGAAGTAAATGTGTAAGACTGTGAGATAAGTCCATTCTTCAGAGCACAGACTGGGGGATTGGCCAGGCCTGCTGACCAGTGGAGTGACTTTGGATGTGTTATTATACTTACACTCTGTGGGGCTCAGTACCCTTGTGTGTAAAAAAGAGGAAACAGTGGTATTCACCCGAAATGGTTATTTTGAAGATCGACTGGGATAAAATGCATCTAAAAGGCTCATCACAGTGCCTGGCACAGCGTAAGGGCCCCAGTGCGGGGCTGCCGTCGCTACTGCCGCCACTTCCACCTCTTCTGCAGTCCCTCTGGTCACAGGGACCTGGATTGCTGTAGTCACCTTGTGGAACCATCTGCTTGTACATAATCCCCTCGTCCCCAAATCAAAAAGGTTGACCGTTTTAAAGGTTGGAGCTGAAGCCTGATAACAAAGTGAGGAGGGAATGGAAAAAGCAGCTACTGGTTTCTTAGCCTTTTCTCTATCATTCATCTATTTTTAATTTTATTGGTTTTAACACTTTGCTATTTGTTTCCTTCAGCTTGCTTCAAGTTTACTTTGCTTTTATTTCTCTTGCTTCCTAAGGTGGAGGTTCAGGGAATTGACTTAAGAACCTTTTACTCGTGTAACTGTCCAGTGCTATACATTTCCATCTAAGCATTGTTGAGTAGCATCACATAATTTTTGATATGTCATGATTTTATCTTCATTTCCGTTCAAAATATTTTCTAAATCCCCTGTGAATTCTTTTCTGACCCCTGGTGTATTTTTAACTGTGTGGTTTAATTTCTCAATATTTGCGGATTTCCCAGATAACTCTGTTATTAATTTTTTTTTGTTTGCTTCTGCTGCAGTGAGAAACTATGCTTTGCATGATTTCAATCCTCTTGAATTTACTGAGACTTATTTGGGGGCCCAGAACCAGGGGTGTCCAACCCACAGCCTGTGGGCCACATGCAGCCCAGGATGGCTGTGAATGCGGCCTGACACAAAATCGTAAATTTACTTAAAATCTTATTTTTTGCTCATCAGTTTTTCTTAGTATTTGTGTATTTAATGTGTGGCTCAAGACAACTCTTGTTCTTCCACTGTGGCCCAGAGATGCCACAAGCTGGACACCGCTGAAGGTGATGTTCTGTGTGACTTGAAAATGTTCTGCCCCGGTTGGGTGGTGCATTCTATAAACATCAGCTAGGTCGGTCTGTCTACTTGTTCTATCAATTACTGAGAGAGGAAGGTTGACGTCTCCAACTATAACCTGGGATGCCTATTTCTACTTTCAGTTTTACCAGGTTTTGTTTCACGTTTTTTATATTTTCTGTTGTGAGATATGCATGTAATTAATTGTGTGTCTCCTTTTTGCTGTACTAGTATTTTAAAATAAAGATTGTATATATTAAGGTATGCAACGTGATTTGATATACATCCAAAGTGAAATAATTACTACAGTCATCATGTCTTCTTGATAAATTGATCCCTTTACCAACATATTCCCATCTTCATATCTGGCACCGTTTCTTTTTCTGAGTCAAACTTGTATGTTATAAACCTACTCCAGCTTTCTTTCGTTTGATGTTTGCATAGTATGCTTTTCCTATCCTTTTGCATTTAATCTATTAGAGTCTCTATATGTAAATTAGTAATTTGTAGATCTCATATAGCTGGATTTTGCTTTGTTTTTTAGTCAAATCTGACGATTTCTGTATTTTAATTGAAGTGCTTGGACCGTGACATTTTTTCAAAAAATATATTTATTGATTATGCTATTACAGTTGTCCCATTTCCCGTCCCCCCCACTCCACTCCATCCTGCCCACCCCCCTCCCTCCCACATTACCCCCCTATAGTTCATGTCCATGGGTCATACTTATAAGTTCTTTGGCTTCTACATTTCCCACACTATTCTTACCCTCCCCCTGTCTATTTTCCACCTATCATCTATGCTACTTATTCTCTGTACCTTTACCCCCTCTCCCCCTCCCACTCCCTTATTGACAACCCTCATGTTCTAGTTGTTTGCCTAGTTTGCTCTCGTTTTTGTTTTATGTGTGGTCGTTAATAACTGTGAGTTTGCTGTCATTTTTACTGATCTTCTTTTTCTTAGGTAACTCCCTTTAACATTTCATATAATAAGGGCTTGGTGATGATGAGCTTCTTTAACTTGACCTTATCTCAGAAGCACTTTATCTTCCCTTCCATTCTAAGTGATAGCTTTGCTGGATACAGTAATCTTGGATGTAGGTCCTTGCGTTTAATCTTGGGTAATGTAATGATGATGTGCCTTGGTGTGTTCCTCCTTGGGTCCAGCTTCTTTGGGACTCTCTGAGCTTCCTGGACTTCCCGGAAGTCTATTTCCTTTGCCAGATTAGGGAAGTTCTCCTTCATTATTTGTTCAAATAAGTTTTCAATTTTTTGTTCTTCCTCTTCTCCTTCTGGCACCCCTATAATTCGGATGTTGGAACGTTTCAAGATGTCCTGGAGGTTCCTAAGCCTCTCCTCATTTTTCCGAATTCTTGTTTCTTCATTCTTTTCTGGTTGGATGTTTCTTTCTTCCTTCTGGTCCACAGTGTTGATTTGAGTCCCAGTTTCCTTCGCATCACTATTGGTTCCCTGTACATTTTCCTTTGTTTCTCTTAGCATAGGCTTCATTTTTTCATCTGGTTTTCGAACAGATTCAACCAATTCTGTGAGCGTCTTGATAACCAGTGTTTTGAACTGTGCATCTGATAGGTTGGCTATCTCTTCCTCGCTTAGTTGTATTTTTTCTGGAGCTTTGAAATGTTCTGTCATTTGGGCCTTTTTTTTTTTTTTTGTCTTGGCACGTCTGTTACTTTAAGGGGCGGAGCCTTAGGTGTTCCCCAGGGCGGGGTAATGCTGGTCGCTACACTGTGACGCTGTACGTGGGGGAGGGGCCGAGTGGGAGCAATGGCGCCCGCTTTACTCTCCACCGGATTTCAATCTTTCACTCCGATACCCACAATCAAACTGGACCCCTCTGGTGCTGGTTCCCGAGTAAGTGGGCCTGTGCACACTCTAGGCCCCTGTGGGTCTCTCCAACAACCTCTCCTGTGAGGCTGGGAGTCTCTCCTGCTGCCGCCCCAACCCCCACGGGCGCTTTCAATCAGAGGTTTGAGGCTTTATTTCCCCCGTGCTGGAGCCCTGGGTTGTGCGGTCTGCTTCGATCCCCGCCATTCGTCCGGTTTATCTGTGGGCGAATGTGGTGCCGTGGGGTGCTACCCGCTGCTCTGCCTGCCCCGTTCTCTGGCACTCTGAGTCCAGCCCTCTGGGTTTATCTGTGCAAATGTGGGGCCGCAGGGTCTGCTAGTGCTCGGACTGCCTGTGCCATTTGTCCCACACTCTGCCAGTCTCAGTCCCGCCACAGCCACTCGAGTCCTCTCCACCCCAGTGCCTGTCTCCGCCCCTCCTACTGGTCTGAATGAATGTTTATTTTCTATTTCCTTGGTGTTGGTCCCCCTTGCTGTTCGATTCTCTGTCAGTTCTGGTTGTGCGAGGAGGCGCAGTGTGTCTACCTACTCCGCCATCTTGGTTCTCCTGGACCGTGACATTTTACCTAATCACCGATGTAGTTGTGCTTAAACTGCCATCTTGCTACCATCTTCCTGTTTGTTTTTAACTAAGCACGGATTTTTAATGGTTCAGTGTATTTCCACTATTGACTTACTGGCTATACTTCTTAGTTTCATTATTTTAGAGGTTGCCCTAGGGTTTGCAATATACGTCTTTCATTTGTCACAGCCTACCTTTAAATATTATAACTCTTCATGTGTATTACAAAGATCTTACCATCATATACTTTCCTTCCACCCCTTTCCTTTATGTTATTGTGATATATTTTATTTCTTCATATGTTACAAACACTATAACACATTATTATATAATTCATCTTTAATCTTCTAGTACCTTTTAGATTTTTAAAACCAGAAAATTATTTGTATATTCTGGTGATCATTATTCCTTGACCAAAATTTACAATTCTATCATTATTATTTTCCTTTTATCTGAAGAACTTTTAAAAACTTTATTATAATAGTACATATCTACTGGTAATGAAATTCTGAGAATGTTTTTAAGCTTTATTTTATCTTCATTTCTGAAAGATGTTTTTGCTGGATGTAGAATTCTAGATACCTAAGAGGTAAAATGCTAAGTATAGACCTGAACAAATGGAAGCTATACAATATTTGTGAATAGAAAGACTCAATTTTATAAAGATGTCAGTTCTAAGTTGACTTATACATGCAATGCAATCTCAATAAAATGTTATCAGGTTATTTTCTAGACCTTGCCATTTGGTTATAAAATTATAAATTTCCATTGACAGAACAAATAAGCATGAATAGACAAGATAACCTTGAAAAAGAGGAGTATTGAGTTAAATTTGACGCTAAAGCTGGACACTAAAACATACTGTGAGGCTTTTACATTTAAAATAGATTTATGTTAGTGCATGAATAGACAGACTGTTAGAACAAAAGAAAAAATTAAAAAATAGGTCCAGCGGCATGTGGCTGTTTAGTGTTTAATGAAGGCAACATCTCCAGTCATCAGGGAGAAAGGTAGAACTTTTAAAAAGTGGTGTTAGAATGATCAAATACCCATGTGGAAGGTGATGCAATCAGAGGCACCCCTTGCACACGTCCCAAATGGGTCATACAAATGCCAGCACAAAAGGCAATGGCTGAGCCCTCTACAGTCTGAGTATCCTGTAAATCCAATCTAAATATGATTAAGGGAAAGATTGATAAATGTGATAGCATAGTTTTTAAATTCCACATGGAAAAATATGTTATAAATAAAGTAAAAGACATGAGACAAACTAGGGGAAATACTTGCAGCCTACATCACAAACTAATGGCTAATATTTATAATATTGTATACGTGTATATTTTAAAAGTATAGGAATAGAGAAGAAAAGAAGCCAACAACCCTGTAGAAAAGTGGGCCAGAGGTACAGACTGTTGAACAAAAATGATAGAAATAGCTCTTATGAAAAATGCTCAACCCTACTTACAATAAGCGAAATGAAAATTCAACCACATTGGGATATCGTGTCTCATCTATCAGATTGGCAAAAATTCAATTTTGATAACAAAGTCTGTCGACAGAACTCTGGGGAATCAGGCACTCTCAACAACTACTGGAGGAAATACAAAAGGTCGACCCCTGTGGAGGAGCATTTGGCAATACCTAGTGAAGTTATTTATGCATTTGCCCTTTATCCTGGCAATCTGCTTCTAGGAAATTTTCCCAAAGATACACCTGCTAAACTATGAAAAGATACATGCACAAAGCCATCCATTGTAGCACTATTAGGAATAGCGAAAGGCTGAAACTGCCCCTAGCAAATATCCATTGTTAGGGCACCAGTTGAGTACAGTATGCTGTGTCCATTAATGCAGCACTCTGCAGCTGTGGAGGGGAGTGGGGCCTCTCTCCATACACTCCTATACTACAGTGGAGTGATCTCCAAGACATACCATTAAATACCAAAGGGCATCGCGAAGGAAAGTGTGTATACTATCCCACCTTGAGGATACACAAACATGCACATACATGTGTACACATACATACACATGTAGGATTATATTTAAAATTTGGGAGATTGTCATAAAACTTTTAAATGTTGTTTATTGAAAGGGAGGAATTAGGGAAGAGGGAGAGAAGCTAGATTTTTAAAATTTTATTTTCTTGAATAAATTTGACCTAGGAAACTTGTAAATATCTTACATAATTATAAACCAAAATTAAAAACTTAAAAACAATCTTCTAAAAACAAAAACAAAATATAAGAAATGAATCTAATGACACATCTTCGGTTGGAACTTTTACAAGTGACTTTAAAGCACAGTGATTTGACTATACATCCTTAGTGGTATTTACCCCAAGACAAACAAGCAAACAAAAACTAAGAAAAGCTCTTAAGCTATTTTCAGTCAACTATTATCGTAATATTATTTCAAGACTGTGTAATATGAGATAAAGCAAACTAATAATAATGTTTCATTGGGGAATAAGATTCTGGATGTGGGAGAAAAGAAGTGCAGAGATAAGAGCATTAAGGATAAGTAGAAACCTTGTAGTCCTGAATCTGAACTGGAAACATCTCGATAAAGCCTGATTTTTCTAGCTCGCCAGAATAACTTAGAGTTAATGAATAATTCAGTAGCATTGAGCTCCTCTAGGGCCCAAATGGTTACTTACAAACACCATTTCCCACTGAAAGGAACCAGGGCTTCCTGGAGAAATGGCTGATTCCAGGTCTGGGGCAGGAAATGTACAACGTGATCCTGAAATGCCTTGTTATAGCAAATCAAAAGTAGCTCTCAGCCGCTCTTGGGGTCATGTCCAAGGTCTTGGGAGACGATGAAGTAATCCCCCTTTGGGTAGAGGGAGCGATTTGGGCATCAGTAAGGATGATAACCACGACTGAATAAAATGCATCAAGTGTGTGTTAGTCCATGTGTTCATAAGATATTTAGAATTCTTTTTAATCACCTCTCAATATTAGAGAACCACTACAAATAAAAATAAACAATCAAGTATTTATTTCTTAATTTTAAACAAACTGCAGCTTAAAATGAGTCAATATGAAATGAGGAGGAGTTTGCCTTTTAGAAGTATCCCAGTTAATACATGAAGGAGTTATAATGGGATTGGAATTTCACCAAATTGCAAAACCTAATTGGACAACCAGGCATTTTGCACTGCCTGATAGAAACATACAACTCCTACAAAGTAGTTTTGGAAAAAAATTTCAAATCTGAATCTAACCAAGCCCCTCGATTTAACTACCAATTTATAGGATACACAGGGAACATAGCAACATGCTAAAGAAGACCATGAAGATGCGGTGGGCAATGTCTGGACTGTAGGAAACTGTAAGTTCAACAATACGGCTTCCACAACAACAATAAAGTGCAATTTTTAAAAAACCATGATGGAGTTATCTATAACCTAAAAGAAATTTAAGAGACCTATGAACTAATCACAAGGTATGGACTTCATTTAGATCCCAATTCAAACCTCCAGCTTTAAAATATATATACAAAAATTAAAACAAAACATAAGGGGCATTCAAGGATATTTGATAATATCAATAATTACCATTAGATTTCTGTGTTTATATTCCAAAGCAAACAAATGATAGTATTGTGATTATGTTTAAAAGTGAATCCTTGTCTTGGAGATACATACTGAACTGTACAGATAAAATTTTAAAAGAATACAATAAAGTCAGAGCACAAGGCAACAAACTTTTATAGACAAAATTTATCCTTGGAAAATCCCTTAAATTGTCCATAATGTACAGAACAGAGTCTGACATCTTTAAATAAACCTAACAGTTTTCCTTTAGTGTTGGAACATATGAGTGTTTCTTTGTGTCAAATGAAGAAATGGCATATATTTAGGAGCCCAATCGTATGAAAAATGTGTATCATTAAATTCTAAAACCATAAGTAGTGCTAAGAGCATGTAGTTGAAGATATAAGTGTGAAATGTGCATCTGTGTGACTCCACCATGTTCAACGAAGTACCCCATGATGGGACGTGATAGGAAAAACTCACAACAGGGAAGAAGCAAGATGGCGGCGTAGGTAGACACACTGCGCCACCTCGCACAACCAGAACTGACAGAAAATCGAATGGCAAGGAAGTCTGACACCAAGGAAATAAAAAATAAACATTCATCCAGACCAGTAGGAGGGGCGGAGATGGGCAGCCGGGGTGGAGAGGACTCGAGTTGCCGTAGCAGGACTGAGACTGGCAGAGTGTGGGACTAACGGGCAGTCTGACCACGGGCAGACCCTGCGGCCCCACATTTGCACAGATAAACCAGACAAATGGCAGGGAGCAAAGCAGACCACGCAACCCAGGGCTCCAGCTCTGGGAAATAAAGCCTCAAATCTCTGATTGAAAACGCCCGTGGGAGTTGGGGCGGCAGAAGGAGAGACTCCCAGCCTCACAGGAGAGGTTGTTGGAGAGACCCACAGGGGACTGGGGGGTGCACAGGCCCACCCACTCGGGAACCAGCACCAGAGGGGCCCAGTTTGACTGTGGGTAGCGGAGTGAGAGATAAATCTGGTGGAGAGGGGAGCGGGCACCATTGCTCCCTCTCGGACCCTCCCCCACGTACAGCATCACAGCGCAGCGACCAGCGTTACCCCGCCCTGGGGAACACCTAAGGCTCCGCCCCTTAAAGTAACAGACGCGCCAAGACAAAAAAAAAAAAAATGGCCCAAATGACAGAACATTTCAAAGCTCCAGAAAAAATACAACTAAGCGAGGAAGAGATAGCCAGCCTATCAGATGCACAGTTCAAAACACTGGTTATCAAGATGCTCACAGAATTGGTTGACTCTGTTCAAAAACCAGATGAAAAAATGAAGCCTATGCTAAGAGAAACAAAGGAAAATGTACAGGGAACCAATAGTGATGTGAAGGAAACTGGGACTCAAATCAACACTGTGGACCAGAAGGAAGAAAGAAACATCCAACCAGAAAAGAATGAAGAAACAAGAATTCGGAAAAATGAGGAGAGGCTTAGGAACCTCCAGGACATCTTGAAACGTTCCAACATCTGAATTATAGGGGTGCCAGAAGGAGAAGAGGAAGAACAAAAAATTGAAAACTTATTTGAACAAATAATGAAGGAGAACTTCCCCAGTCTGGCAAAGGAAATAGACTTCCAGGAAGTCCAGAAAGCTCAGAGAGTCCCAAAGAGGCTGGACCCAAGGAGGAACACACCAAGGCACATCATAATTACATTACCTAAGATTAAACAGGAGAGAATCTTAGAAGCAGCAAGAGAAAAGAACACAGTTACCTACAAAGGAGTTCCCATAAGACTGTCAGCTGATTTCTCAAAAGAGACCTTACAGGCAAGAAGGGGCTGGCAAGTCATGAAAGGCAAGGACCTACATCCAAGATTGCTCTATCCAGCAAAGCTATCATTTAGAATGGAAGGGAAGATAAAGAGCTTCTCAGATAAGGTCAAGTCAAAGAAGTTCATCATCACCAAGCCCTTATTATATGAAATGTTAAAGGGAGTTACCTAAGAAAAAGAAGATCAAAAATAGGAACAGTAAAAATGACAGCAAACTCACAGTTATTAACGACCACACCTAAAACAAAAACAAGAGCAATCTAGGCAAACAAGTAGAACAGGAACAGAACCATAGAGATGGAGATCACATGGAGGGTTGTCAATAGGGGAGTGGGAGGGGGAGAGGGGGGGAAAGGTACAGAGAATAAGTAGCACAGATGATAGGTGGAAAATAGACAGGGGGAGGGTAAGAATAGTGTAGGAAATGTAGAAGCCAAAAAACTTATAAGTATGACCCATGGACATGAACTATAGGAGGGGAATGTGGGAGGGAGAGGGTGGGCAGGATGGAGTGGAGTGAGGGGGACGGGAAATGGGACAACTGTAATAGCATAATCAATAAATATATTAAAAAAAACTCACAACAGGACAAGGCAGAGCACTCATGGTGGGAGGGTGGAAGGGAGAGGGCGTAGTTCAGGCACTTGAACTACAGGGGCTGACAGAAGGGGATAGTCAGTGTGAGAGGCAGCATTGGGCATCCAGGGCAGAGAGCCGAAATAGGGCTCAGTTCAGGCCATCCCAATGGGTAGAAGGCATTCACTCATTCATTCATTCACTCACTCATGTTTTTAAACAAACTTTTATTGAGTGCTCTCTGCTAGACACTATTATAGATGATGGGGATACAGAGATGAACACATATTCTCTGATCTCCCTCCATTGGTTCCCAGTTGAGTGTGGAGAACAGATGACTGGATCTGTGATTGCAGTGCAACTTAAGAGGTCATAGTAGGTAGAGATGCACCCAAGAGGCATGGGAACCTAAGGGAGGAATGTATACATTACATAAGGGTGGGCAGACCTGGGTAGGCTTCCAAGAGGAGGTGATTGTTGAGATGAGCAAGGAGGATTTGCGACAGGGAATAACAGACCTGAGAGCAGTGAGGTGTGAAACATCCATCCATCCATCCATCCATCCATCCATCCATCCATGCATCTATCTACTCATTCATTCAACAAATACTTATGCGTGATGCAGGCCTAAGGTAATCTTCAGAAGGCAAAATTTGAGAAATTCAGATACTTGCCATCCAGGAAATAAATAGAAAATAGACTTGGGTCCCAGGGCAGGATTAAAATAGCCGAGATACACAAGTGAAAAGTGAGACCTCCATCACGGTCATAGGTGACCAGACCAGAGTAATGGCAGCAGTTCAGTTATTTAAACAGGGGCGAGGGCAGGGAAAGGCTAGCAGAGGTCTGACTTGCACTGTGAAACCAGAGATGCCTTCCTCCTTCGTTCAACAAACATATGCTGAGTACTTACTATGTGTCAGGCTAGTTGCTGGGATTACAAAGGAGGACAGAGTCACTGCCTATAGCTTGAGTACCTCTCACTGCCTCCATAGGTCATGAAAGCCTATAGCAGGATGGGTATTGCTATGAGTCTGGTACTGTGGTCAGTGATTAGATGTATTAAGTAGTTTGGTGTTAAGAACCTCTGCAGATGAATCAAGTGGCTCAGCTCAGGAGAAAGTCAGGGTTCAGACTGGAAGCCAAACCCAGTAGGACCCAGCAGAAAGGGATGGGGAAATTGTAACCTATTGCATCCTCGTTTTCACACCAACCTTTGGATCCAACCCGTGACTGATACAAGTTGATTCTGGTTCCTTTATGGTTTTTAAGGTTTAAATTTTTTTTAAATTTTTATTGAATTTATTGGGGTAACATTGATTAATAAAATTATGTAGGCTTAGGTGTACAATTCTATAATAGATCATCTGTATATTGTATTGTGTATTCACCACCCCAAGTCAAGTCTTCTTCTATCACCATTTATCCCCCCCTTACCTACTTCTACCTTCTCCCACCCCTCTTTCCCTCTGCTAATCACCACACTGTTGTCTGTATCTATGAGTTTATTTTATTTTTTTCTTAATCCCTTTACCTTTTTCACCTTGACCTCCCAAACCCCCTTCCCTTTGACAGCTGTCAGTCTGTTCTCTGTATCTTTGAGTCTGTTTCTATTTTGTTTGGTAGTTTATTTTGTTCATTAGATTCCACATATAAGTGAAATCGTATGGTTATTATTGTGTCAATCTAACTGGTTTACAGAGACATTGAGGTTGGGAACAGTCTAGCAGTGGCCAGGGGGGAGTGGGGTGGGGACAGTGGGAAGAGGGGATTGCAGGAACTATTATAAAGGACACATGGACAAAATCGGGGGGGATGGTGGGGGTGGGGGAGGGAGGTGGGTTCAGCTGGGGTGGGGGGGAGGGAAGGGGAGAAAAGGCATACAACTGTAATTGAATAACAATAAAAAATTTTAAAAAAGTTTATCATTCAATACAACAATAAAATAATAAATTCAGATCAATTACTTGAAAAAAAAATCTAACTGGTTTATTTCACTTAGCATAATACTCTCCAGGTTCATCCATGTTGTCACAAAAGGTAAGGTTCTCTTTTTACAGCTGAGTAGTATTCCACTGTATAAATGTACCACAGCTTTTTTATCCACACATTTACTGATAGACACCTGGGCTGCTTCCAAATCTTGGCTGTTATAAATAACACTGCAATAAACATAGGGGTGCATATATTCTTTTGAAATAGTGTTTTGAGTTTCCTCAGATATATTTCCAGAAGTGGAATTGCTGGGTAATAAGACAGTTCCATTTTTAATTTTTTGAGAAAACTCCATACTATTTTCCATAATGGCTGCACCAGTCTGCATTCCTACCAGCAGTGTGCACAAGTCCCTTTTCTCCACATCCGTGTCAACACTTGCAGTTTGTTGATTTATTGATGATAGCCATCTGACGGGCATAAGATGATATCTCATTGTGATTTTAATTTGCATTTCCCTGGTGATTAGTAATGTTGAGCATCTTTTCATATGTCATTGGTGAATTCCTCTGTGAAGAATTGTTTATTCAGGTCCTTTGCCCATTTTTAAGTTAGATTGTTTATGTTTTTGGTGTTGAGTTTTATAAGTTCTTTATAAATTTTGGATATTAAGCACTTGTCCAATGTTTCATTGGTGAATATGTTCTATTCAGTGTGTTGTATTTTCATTTTGTTGATGGTGTCCTTTGCTTTGCAAAAACATTTTAGTCTGATATAGTCCCATCTGTTTATTTTTTTCTTTTGTTTCCCTTGCCTGAGGAGATATATCAGAAAAAAATATGGCTATGAGAAATGTCTGAGATTTTACTGCCTGTGTTTCCTTCTAGGATTTTCATGGTTTTGAGTCTAATGTTTAAGTCTTTAATTCATTTTGAGTTTATTCTTGATATGGTGTAAGAAGGTGGTCTAATTTCTTTTTTTTTTTTTTGCATATATCCGTCCAATTTTCCCAACACCATTTATTAAATAAACTAGCTTTACCCCATTGTATGTTCTTGTCTCCTTTGTCAAATACTAATTAACTATAAAGCTGTGAGTTTATTTCTGGGCTCTTTATTCTGTTCCATTGATCTACACATTTGTTTTTTATGCCAGTACCATGCTGTTTTGATTACTATGGCCTTGTAGTATAGTTTGCTGTCAGGGAGTGTGATTCCTCTGACTTTGTTCTTTTTTCTCAAGATTGCTGTGCTATTCCTTTAGTGTTACCATTAACACAGGCAGTCTTGGTGATCTGGCTGGCTGTGAGCCTGCTCCATAGATGGATGAATGGCTGGTGGAAGAGGCACCCCCAGTGACACTGAGGTGTTTAGGAAAAGAAGAGCATTCTTTCTACTGTATATTTTCCACTTTCTCTTTTGGGATTCTAGTCTGAGTCTGTTCTTTCTAAGCACTGTTGGTGATACAGGTAGTAGCATTGCTCAGGGTTCAGGACTGGCTGAGGATATGTGAATGCACGCTGTCTTGGTGGTGTCCCAATCCTGCTGAATGTCCTGGGGAGCTTTAGGAGAGGAAATTTTCTGATTCTTGCCTACCCTCCTATTATGATAAGCCTAGCCAACCTCAAAAACTACCTCTTTGATGGAGCATTTCACAGTAGCAATCTGTCCATCATCCATCCATCCATGTATCTATCTACTGATTCATTCAACAAATACTTACTGAGCACCCACTGTGTGATAGACTCTTGGGATACAACAATGAAACAGTCAGCTGTGGTCCCTCCCCTCATGGGACTCCAGCTACAGGAATTATTCCTGCTCCTGACCTACTATAGTTCTCTTTGGAGAGTTATTCCCCTACAACTGTGACCCAACCTTTTATGCATTTATGTTTTGTCTCTCCAGTATAATTATACATACAGTGAAACCAGAATGATGTCTGATACTGTTCTGCTACCTGTCACTGGCAAGTCCAGTATGCTACCCTTTTGAATGAATGTGTGCAGGCTCAAATATTCTGCTCAGGTAGGAATGGAAAGGTTTGTTTGGTGACTGTACTGGGCCTTTGAAAAACTGACTCATCTTCTTCCTGGCAAGTCCACACTGGCTGGTGGGTGGGGAGTGAGCCATGAGATGCTTTGCACAACAGTAGGATCTAAGAACAAGAAATATCGTGTTACAATAAAACTGGGGAAAGTTAAAAGTAAAATATGACTCTGAATGTCCTTGTAGAGGAACTATGATGGCAGCAGTTTTTTTCAGAGTGCCACGGGGGCAGCTGACATCCTGCTGTGTCACTGGGCACCTACTGCAATCTGATTGGTTCTGGACCAGAAAGTCTCGTGTGACTACAAGCTGAGGCAGGGCAATAAGGGTGAGGTGTCTTAGTCTTGATTATCAAAACTATCAAACTTGCCTGTCTTATAGCTCATTAGAATCTCAGATATTGGCTACCATGTCTCACCTGTGAATTTTTGTCTTTTCTAACCTGTGACCAGGGCTGACCTTGAGCAAATTACAAGTAAAAAAACGTGGGGTACCCTGAGTCTTTATCTCATTCACTCTTCCTGCTCTTCCCCTTTCTCACCCATGGTGCTATGAGTCTCAAGAAGAATCTGATAAATTTATTCACACAAGGTATAAAAGACATCCACGGGGACAGTTATAATTTAAATAGGATCAAAGCTCGTGATGAACAAAAGGGAGTCTACCAGTGGAAGTTTAGACGTCATCACTGGGAGGTGGAGGTCTGAGAACTATTTGGGATCATACTAACTGCCAAAGCTTGATACTCACTCAGGTTCTCCCATTTCTTCCTTGCCTTTGTTATCAGGTAGCTCATGTGTAAGCTCTAACCTTTTAAAAAGTCAACATTTTCACTTGCACTATTGAAAAGAGATGATCTATAAACAATGGACATAATTTCAGGTATTGCTTTTTTCCCAAATGCCTCTGTGTAAAGAGTTTGATCTCATGGGCCATTCATAAAATTAGCTAGAACTGTTGAGGTTGTCAAATTTCAAGGCAGAGTTTCTTTTGCTGACTTAAGAGATGACCACATTTCATAAAACCATTGACTGTTCAATCTGGTGCATTTAAGGTCATTCTAATAATCTATATGGATAATTCAAGCTAGAAAAGTTGTTACAGTGTGATTGATTATCATGGATTCATTATTATTTAAAGATAATCTTAAAATCATGAGGGGAGTAGTCCATTCTGTGGGGATTGGAAATCAGTAAAGACTTTTTGATTTGAAGTTGACCTGAGAAAAGGTCCCTTCTTCCATGAAGTCTTCCCTGATTTCCAGTCCCTGTAGACTCAACTTCTCTCTCATTTGGATCCTTGACATGTTCTGAACACTGTCTCTTCTACTAAACGGTGACTCCCGCAGAAAGAGTTGGGACCATTCACGTTTGTATCCTCAGTGCTTATAAAGTGTTTGTAACAAACGGGATGCAGTAAAATATTTGTGAATGAATGCATAAGTTTAGCCTCACTCCATTTGGGTGGGAGAACAATTGCTCTGTGGACTGAATGGAAATCACAAACACATGCAGAGGAAGGTTAACAGGAGGGGAAGGGTGCTCTATCAATTTCAGCTTCCCAGATCATAGCTCAGATAGGTCATCAAGTATGTTTTGATATGCATGGTTTGTCCAGGAGTTGGTCAGAGCTCTAGGAACCTGCAGGAGACACTTCAGATGTGGTTATTTTAGTGAGTGTTTCCTAAGGGAGAAAACTCAGATTTAAAGTTGAACTCTTCTGTGATGATTATGCAAAAACCTGGGGGCAATACTTATGTTATTCAAAGTAACTGAACTCAACGGCATAGAGATAGCTGCAGTCAAGAAAGGCTATTAAAACACTTCCTCTTGCCAAACACAATACGCAGCATGAACCCAGATCCAATCTTCTAAGACACTGAAAACAAACACGGCAGGCAGACAGACGGACAGACACATGGTGTGTAGCAGAGGTAGTTTTGGACAGCTCAGGCATTCTGCATCCCAGCCAAGGGGGGGGAAGTTATAGGATGTTTTTGCCTCTTGTTGGCAGAGGTGGGGCTGCCTGTCCTCTCAGAGCATGGGACCTGGACCTTTCACCCCCTTTTATTGACTGTATTGGGGTGACACTGGTTAACAGAATTATGCAGGTTTCAGGCGCACAATTCCACAACACATCATCTGTACACTGTACTGTGTGTTCACCACCCCAAGTGGACCTTTTGATGTTGTTGAACACATGTCCACTAAAAGCTGTTCCAGTGCCAGAATGTAACCTTTGACCTCAGAGTAGCCAGCTCCTTCAGAGCTACCTCAAAGTTGCTCCAGTTCCCATTCATGGGAGGCTGCTCTCCACCAGCCCCACCCAAATCAATCTGTGGTTGGACTGCTTGTGGAGGTGCCAGGAGAGGAAATGCCAGGAAAGACAATGCCAGCCACTTATCTCTCCGCTGGGTGGAGGGTTAAAAACTGCTGGGAGGGGAGAAAGAGAAACTCCATGGTGGGGAAGATTTCCAGTAGTTCGAGGCATGATGAGAGCCACCATTGACTGGGGTCCACCCTGTGCCAGACACGGTATATCCCTATTCAGTTCAGTTCTTGAAACAGACTTTAGCTCTATTTACAGGTGAGGAAACAGGTTTAGAGAGGTTAAACAGCCTGCCAGCTCACTCGGCTGGTAGGAAGCTGCCCTCTATGACGTTCTGTGTCTGTCCTGCTGCACCACGTGGTCCCCTCTATGTGAGTGCTGTGTCCCAAAGACTCCCTTATGATACAGTTCTACCATTCCCCCAGGTCAGGTGACATGCGGAGAGATGAGCCCTGGGCCACCATGGCAATGGGCAAAGGCTCAGCTCCAGAGCTCAGAGCTCTAGTGAATGGTTCAGCCCAGTCTTCCTTCTCTTGCTTGTGGGATGGGGTTTGACTTACAGGAATCAAAACTAGTTGACAAAGATGAGTGCATAAAAAGACCAGTCCTCAGAGCCTGGGGTTTTAGTAGGGGCTGCCTTCCATTTATTCACTCACTCCTTTTGAACCAATGTTTTTGGCATTTAAACATTTATTTACCTAATATAAATTGTAATGATGTGTTTTTTCTTTACAACAACATACCCTTCACTGCGCTAGGGAAGTGATGTCTCATAATGGGCATACTTGGCTATCAGGTATTTTCTGAGCATCTACTTAGTAACTAGAGGGGAAATTGCATTTAAAAGCTGTCTATTGAAAGCAACAGCAGGATGATGGAAGCCTTAATCTCATGTTTATTTTGGTGTAACATTACTTAAACAACATGGAAAGACCCCCTGCTGGCCACTAGGACCAGGCAACAACATGATGACGGTAATAAATGACTTCCAAGTTCTTACTTCTGCCTCTTATTAGAACTTTTCTGTCTTAATCATTATCCATATACTTTCAGCTGATATTCAGTATTACCAGTGGGTTCTTATTTCAATATCCTTAATGTATTCCCACTAGGAAACTATTTTTACTGTTCACTGTAATTGGAACGTTAAAGTTTCCTGTGCAAGAAAATTAGCATTTTTCCCATAGTTTAAAAAAAAATAGCAAGCTCATTTAAAAAAGAGGGAGAGAGGGAACATAAAGAAGAAACTCAATCCTCCTGATTTGTGGTGACTTTTCTCAGGTTCATTTTTAAAGTACCCATTACCCGAAGGCCTTTAGAATATGTCCGTATTATAAAATATAGTTAAATTAGTTATAGTTATATTTATAGTACTTTTGCATCTAGTTATGTTAAATTATGTTTAAATATAGTTAAATTATACAAACAGTAGTTAAGTGAATTACAGAAACTAGAAGATAAAATCCTCATGAAAGAGAAAGCCAGAGAAATTGAGTCTCTGGGAATCTCCAGACCCTGCAGATCCAGAAGCAGGATGGGGATGAGCTGCTGAGACATCTCTACAGGTTACGTCCTTTTTTCTTTTCTTCCTGACAAAGCCAGCCAGAGCACGTGAGAGGAGGGCATGGAGAGCCCTGGGGTTCTATGCCAGCAATCTAAGGACAACGTGCTGTCGTGCATGGGCTGACATGCCTCTCAATCGATATCTGTTGATTTCATTGAGAGAGATGAGACCTGCCAGTGCTCAGGTTCAGAATAATGAACTTCTTGCCTTGAAGCAATACTTTGAATTGCCCTTGGATGCAATGAAGGAAATGCAGCTAATGTGATGGAGACAGTTGGTAATTAGACTGCTCTGAAATAGTCCTTGTTACACAGAGCTCTTATTTTGACGCAAATCAATGCATCACTCTTCCCCTTTAAACTTTCTCCACTTCCTATGCAGACCAAATAACAGCATGACCTTTAACAACCTCTCTGTCTGAAATCCCCTTTTCCTTGGCTTGGCTTTGCACTGTTGTGTGGCCATTGCCTGTAATAATAATGTATTGACGTTGGCTCCTAGAGTTATGACTATTTCACTATGACACCGACTGTTATACCCAAAGAATTCCTTGAAACAGCTCTCTTTTGCAAGGAGTCCTTCTTCCCAGTTTGGAACTCATAGCCTTGAGAGGAGACTATAGATGTTACATTAAGTTCAGGGAATCAGCTGGGTGATGAAGGCTCACTGCTAGAGCCTCGGATGACCTGTGCGAGAGCATCTTTTCCTGAGTGCATCCACGCCACGCATGCCACACATGCCTGTGCACACGTACACAGGGCACGAATACACAGGTGGTGGCCAAAGCTGTTCACCCTTGGCCAGAAATACTTGCCTCTTGCCTTTTTCTCTATGTCTGAATCCATCCAGAAAATACTCACTCATTTTTCTAGACCGAAGCTCCAAAACTGCTTACTCTATAAACCTTTCCTGGTCCACCCCCCAGCCCCGCCCACCCTCGCCGGTATGCTTTTCTTTCCAAGTCCTTATTCAGTGACTTTGGTATCTTGAAATCAACCACGCTGGAAATCTTTATACCAAGGACATCAGCCAATGCTACAAATAAGCACTTTTTTCAATCCTTGAAGAGCTAGTTTTTGTACATTTACCAGTACACTACCAGACACGACCCAGTTGGTTACTCACAAAGGAAGAGAAAATACCCAATGGTAGTAGAGCGAGGATTCTAACATGAACTGAAATTGACTGCTAGGGTTATTGCAAATTGCAAATATCTCACATAAGGACACACCCATGCAGGTCTTCTCCTCTGATTCCACTCTGCTATTTCTATAGGCAACTGTGGAGCTTTTAAGTAAGAGGGCAACCGTTCCTGTTCCAGCAACATTGGAGACAGCACATGCTCTCCAGAAAGATACTCCTAGAAGCCAGCAGAACAAGCTGACACTGAGGAAAGCTAAGTCTCTGGGTTGTGGGTAGTAGCCAGGAGGTAGGATGAGGGAGACAGGTGTAAATCCTACCCAACTAAGACAGGAAAACCCAAATATCTGACTTTTTGACCTCTCTGTGGCTAACAACCTCCAGCCACACAAATTTGAGATAGTCTTTAGAGACAGAATGTTCATCTCTGATCTGTATTTTGTTATGAGCTTTGCTTCCTTAGCTAAAGGAAAGATTGGGGCCGGGACTAAGTGTGTGTGTGTTGGAGGTGGAGGGGCAGGCAGCCGTCAGAGAGGTGCCAGGAAAGCTTTCTGGGAGCTCAGCCACAATTGAGTGATAGGACAAATGTCAAATTTCAACAAGTGTAGCTCAGGAGAATTATCCGGATATGTTTATATCCCACATGAAAAAACACTACTAATCCTCAAACAGGGAGTTGATAACAGATACCAGGAACTTATCCTTTACCACTGAGATTCTCCAACTAAGGAATCTGAAGCCAAGCTAATACTATTTCAAAAGTGATGAAAGTTAGGACTTCTATGAAATGTACTTGATTTAAGATACATAAAAATATTGCCAAGGGGACTCTGATGAGGCTTTTCCAAAGCTGCCAGGTACAAATATGAAAAAAGGACCCAATTGTACCCAAATGGGTACAATTTCGGCTGCATTCAAAGATCCTCAGAAACAATGCATTCCTAACGAACTCAACTCGACAGTAGGGTGGGCTAGGGACTGACACTAAGGTTGGTGTTTCTAATACAAATAAAATCCTGTGAGTAATACATGGTCCTAATAGTATTTATTTTCAAAGCTCAGAGAGTTGTTTGTATATTTTCTTTTATTCTGTGTTCCTAAAGCCAATTAGTCATGAGAGGGCGTCTCCCCACTGTCCTGTTTTGCTGTTTGCCTTCCGTCTGATAGTCAGGGCCCTGGCTCTGGGGAGGAGGTCAGGGGCCGATCTCCTTCCCAGAACTGGCTTTCAGATGCTTTTCTTTCCCCTCGGTTTGCAGCTATCATTAGCAGGGTCACAGACAGGGTTATGTTTTTGAGAAATGCATTCTTTTCTACCCAAGCTGGTGCTACCTATGAAATATCCCTGTTGGCCTTGAAGGAGAGGTCCAAGACGTTAAATGTTCTTGAGCAGGGCTCTCAGAAGAGGATAAGGCCCGGTGGTGGTCCTTGAGAAAGCAGAACAAGAGAATTTCAGCGGGACCTTTGGGTGCCCTGAGCCTCCCTTCCTCATCCGCCTGTGCCCCGGGCCTTCTGGAAACTGCTCCCAGTGGGGACAGCCAGCTCCCTGTGCCTGGAACCAGAGGTCCCAGAGTGACAGGCTCTCCGCGTGTCCGTGGCATTTCTCCCCACTTGCTCTTTCTGAAACATGCTTTCTGCACTCTGCCTGCAACCACAAAGGGGTATTATTAAAAACACAAAAGACAAGTAGATAAGAAACTTAATATGCCAATTAAAATACCAAGCAGAAACCAGAAGAAACCCTTCTCAGACTCAGAACTCCCCGGACACACACAGCCCCCAAAGGAACTCCAGAACACCCTATCCAGGCTGAAAGGAGCGTCTCGTAGTAATCCCAGAGCACAGTGCTCACATGGGGCTGAGATTCTGACTTCTTGGCTTGAGTCAGGTTTTGCACTGAGTTGTCTGACCTTCCCAACTCCACGTATTGGTAGCTCGAAAATGGCTGGTGAATATTCATAATAATAGTAGCTACCCCTTAGCAAGTCCTTATTTGACACAGCAGCAGGGTGATATAAACCTTAATCTTGTGTTTATCATGGTATGACACACCATTAGGTGCTTTATTTTACTTTGTTTTATTATCTTAAGAACTCTCTAAGACAAACTTTAGTTCCCCACTTGACAGATAAAGAAATAAAAGGTTAAAAAATTGAGAATAATTTACTTATTTCCTTGCTTTATGCCAGGTGTTACGCAAAGGGCTTAACACAAATATCTTCATTTATCCCTATTCATTTAACACCAAATACCAAGGACTGTTCTAAGTGTTTTTGTACATAGTAACCCACTCACTCTTTCCAACAGCCCTAGGAAGTGGGTGCCATCATTCTGTGCACTTTTCAGATGGGAAAACTGAAGCAAAGAAGTGAAGGGCTTTCCTCAGTAAGTAGTAGAGCCAAGACTTGAACCCAAGCAGCCTGACTTTGCAGTCATGTGCCTAAACCACTTGGCTATGCTGCCTTCCCTTGTAATTGTCCTGTCAGGTGGGTGGGCACTGTTATACCTGTTTTCAGACTAGAGCACTGGCCCAAGAAGCCCCAGGAGAGCAGACCGTGGAAGCCAGGTCTCTGGGATCCCAGGGCAGGTACATGCCTAAGTGGCCTTCAAAAGGCAGGTACATGCCTCTCCCTGTTAGGCGCCATGACATTCAGCTATTTCAGCCCAGTTGACTGAATTCTAAAGCTTGGGGCGGGCGTACAAAAAGCTTTACTTACTATGTGTGCACCAGAGTAAGGGACTCTGCTCCTAGTATATAGTCAGTAAATGCTCCTGGCTAGTTCAGAAAATTAATGAAATGTCACTTATGAGGGGACACACGTGGGCAGGTGGTCACTAAGACATTTCTTATCCAGATTATAATATTATAGAAATTTTTGCAAAATAGGGCTTATATAAATGTAACAATGCTATTTATTCCTGTCATTTGGAATATAAATGTCATTTATTCCTGTCATTTATCTTATTATTATATTTTATACATTCTAGCCAGTATGAAGACAGCATTTTAGCATTAAGATATATATATATATATATATATATATATATATATATATATATATATATATATATAAATTTCTCTGGAATTCTTTCCTGAAAATTGACAGTGTGAAAAAGTTCATGAAAGTTGCTAAAAACAGGTAGAGTGCTAGTTTTACCTGAGGGGTGGTTTAAATATAAATAGTTTTGTAAAGCGAAGAATATTTTAGGACATAAAAATGAGCTCAGAAAGATGATTTCTACAAAGTCCCCAGGAGGGTACTACCTCCCGGTACTCGCACTCTTGTGTCAACCCGTCTTGAGTGTCGGCTGGGTTATTGATTCCCTTCTGAGAAACAGAATGCAGCTGAAGCGACCGGTGTCGTTTCAAGATTAGGTTATAAAAAGACCGTGGCTTCCATCTTAGGTGTCCTCACTCACTCTCCTCATTGCTCACTCTGAGGGAAGCCAGCTGCCCTAGGGAGAGGCCTCTTGGCAAGACATTTATGCCTCCAGCCAGTAGTCAGCAAGAAGCTGAGGTCTTCCAGCAGCCACCTGAGTGACCCTGGAGATGCTGACAGTGCCCAGCTGACACCTTCTGAGGAACCCTGAGTCAGAGGCACCCAGCCAAGCTGCAACCAGAGTCTTGGCTCATAGAACTTGTGAGACAAAAAGGTTTGCTGTTTTAAGGAACTAAGTTGTGGTGGAAATTTGCTTAGCAGCCATGGAGAGCCAATAGAGCAAAGGGGAAATGAAGGACAGGCTGTGGAGTCAAGCAGAATTTGACTAAAGCCTAGTTGGACCAGTAAGACAGTGGACAATAACAATGGTCAATTCAACCCCCTTGAGCCCCCGTTTTCTCAACCATGAGCAGTGATAATAGCAATGACCTTGTAGCATTGTTATCATTATTAAATTGAAGAGTGTATATTGAGTGACTAGTGAGAGGACAAACATATATTGGATGCTAATCTAATATTTCATTTCTCTTTCCTCTCCTTTCATGTTTTCTTTAATTCCTTCTTCTTTCTTGTCCTTTTTTGTGTTTATCAGTCAAGAGAGTATTTGAAATAATAAGAGTAGAAAATTTCATTTAAGGAGGCAGGAGGTAGCAAAATCTCAAATATTGAGAAGCTATCACTCTATCTAGAGGGGGGTGAGAAGGGAGAAGTGGGAGAAAGGAAGAGAAATCACCCCTAAAGATTCACTTCTTGCCAACAGTTTTGCTTTGCTGATTTCATTACAGGGAGCAGATATAAAGGTAGGCAGGTGTTTAGTTACTCTTCCCGCCAAAAATGGATAGTCTCAGAATGATGAATGAAGAGTGGTCTTAATTTGCTGTGATCTTCCCCATGGTGTAATATAAGTATATACACAGTGTCTTCTACCAATAAGGGGCTCAGCAGCCTTTGGCCATTCCTGTGGGAGGTACAGCAACCCCAGGTTCCTAGCTGAAAAGGATCAGATATCTGAAATGAAACAAAACTGTTTATTAAATCCAAGAATTTTAGGGCTAGGCTGTCCGGTGCCCTCACTTTACAGATGAGGAAGCTGAGACTGTGAAGCTGTCCATCCCAAAAAGGCGGGTGAGCCTTTCGGGGGCAGTGGCGCTCAGATTCTTTTCTTTCTGTGGATGTGAAGAGTGTTCACCTGGTATGCGGAGGACTTCTTGGGAGGGACTGGCCTGAGGTGGGAACGGAATAGTTGGTGTGGGGAGATGTGATGAAGAACACCCCAGACAGTGGAACCCAAATGAGACAATTCTAGGGCCACTCGTAGCCAATTCCAAATGGAAGGCAGATGTAAAAAAAAAAAAAAAAGAAAGAAAATTAAACAAGAGGATAAAAGTTGAACTCTGAGTGCACAAAGGCAAGAAAGCTATCTGGTGGAAATCTTTCATGAGGAAACCTTGCCCACTTTCATGAGGGCAAGCGAAGAAAAGAGGGCTACGTGTCAGAACCAAGAAAAGAGGGAGGGTTGTCAGCAGTGGGGAAGGGACTTAGAGGGGGGTGATTCTGATGGCAGCTGACATTTACAGGGTGCTTACCACGTGTCAGGCATTCTTTCAAGGCACAGCGCTTACATCTATATTTACCTAATTCTTACAACGGGTCTATGAGGCTGACAGCAGGCCGCATAGTTTAGGCTCCAAGAATCAGTGATGGTCGTGGTCGGACAATCCAGAAGCAATGTGATGTAAATTAAAAGGGAACATGTTGAGCTCAGAGCCAGAGCTGGGCTCGAATCCCAGTCCAGCTGCTTCTGCCCAGGATTGCCCAGTGGGGTACCTTCGGGCGGACAGTTTGAACTTCCTGACACTCAGTGATCAGCCCTAGATTCAACTAAACTGAGAGTTTGTTCGCAGCATGACACGTGCTAGAGAGCCCTGGGAGTGGACTGGGAACTGCCGGCTAGTCCCCTGGCTGTTCTCCATTTGACCTTGAACCTAGGTATCAAAATGTCTGAAGTTAAAGGAGTGGAAGAACTGACCCCTAAGATTCCTTCTGGTGAAAAAATACAGTTAATGTCTTTTCTTTTTTCCCCTGAGCTAAGCTTTCTATTCAGATTTTTCTGAATAAGGGACAAATAAGTATAACTTTATGCTATAATTTGCAGCACATAAAATCTGCTTTTGATTATGAAATTTAGATTTAGAATAAGAAGTCATACGGTCTGGAGTGGCGGAGGGGTGCTGTGAATAAAACTAAATCCTCATATTCCCCTGTGTGATGTCAGCAGACAGTGCCTCCCACTGAAAACAGACGCGTCCATCCGGAAGGCTATCGGAGAGATAAGGAGGTAAATAAAAAAAGGTTCGACTGAAGCCCTCAAAGTGGTTGAGAAAAGACGGCTGTTATTCTTTGTAACAAGATTATTAGAAATATCAACTGTTTCAACTATGTGCCTTTAAAACTCTTTGAACTCTATGCCTTTAAAACGCTGATAAAAATAAAAACTGAAATTAAATAAAATACCCTCAAAAAACCAAAAACATAAAAGCCTCTTGGGTGAGAGACCTGAAGCTTTGGTGGGAGTGCGGACAGAAATTAGACGAGGTCACTATTAGTGGGTCTGGGCTAAGGCCTTGTGAGCGTGGTCAGCCAGGGTACAGATTTTAGTCTTTATCCTGAAATCTGCTAAAAACACCAGAAATAATTTAAGCAAAAGTATGACATGATTGGATTTGCATTTGGAAAGTAACAACCTGACTCCCCCATAAGACAAAGAACTCCGAGGAAGAGGGACCTGGACAATTGCTCCAACTGTAGGCTCTGGAGGCAGGGACTCTCAAATAATTGATGAATCAGTACATTGATGAGTGACTGGGAGTCCTTTTCCTTCCCTATATATGGCAGTTTCCTCAGCTGTAAAATGGGGAGAATAAACGTGTTTCTTACTTTGTTGGCCCTTTAAAAAAATCTGTTCCCAGGAATATTGGGGGGGAAAATGATATAACTGATATAAGATATCTTGAGCATTTTGTGAAGCATGTCTTTAAAGGAGGGGTAGCAAAAACATTCTGGTAAATTAAAGAGTAGCACATCTGTAAATAAAATAAAATATAAATATGTGCTGTAGTTTATGATAGTAGAAGAATTATCCAGAATGAAATAGGGAGGGACTGAGAGTCCACCTCAGAATGGAATGATCTTTGAAAACTTGACTCCTGAAATTGCTTTTCCATTTGCATTTAAAGATGTCTAGACAGAAATCAATATTTTCTTCTGGGGAGGACACTATAAATGCAGTCTAGTCAACTCGCATGTCAGGGTGTGTGTGTGTATTTACATTGCATAGTTATAACGTTAGTCTAGTTTGTAAAGAAATTTATGTTAGCAGTAGGAATTTGTCATAAGCAATAAATTTTTTATGTGGATTCTTTCCCATTCTTTCCAAAGGGATTTCTCAGGATTTTTTTTCCACAACTCAGACTCAAGAGAGTGCCCACTGCGGACTTGTTCCCAGCTGTCCTCCTGTGAGTGAGAGGCTGCCGTTCCCAGAGCGCTATTTGCTGATTAAATGAGGACTTTTGTTGGCGTCAGTGGTCTTTTGCAGGTCGGCAGGTCTGGAAGTGCTGGGGGAAACATTCCCATCGCGTGTTATTAGTGACCCTGAATTCAGGTGTTCATGGAATGGGAAAGTTCATAGAAATGTGGGAGTTCTGAGAGGTTACTGCGGAAAGGGCCAGCCTCATACCCTGGAAGCCAGCGCTCCCCCATGAGGTACAATCTGCAGTGTGTCAAAGGCCCCCCTTGCCTCACCCATCTCTCACTGCTCAAGCTGGGTACTTTCAGCCTATAGTTTACACTCTTTTTTTGCAGAAAAAAAAAAGTCTCACTTTTTTTTTTGACAAAGAATGCCAAACAGTAACAGTGAGCGTTTTTTTTTTTTTATTGTTATTCAATTACAGTTGTATGCCTTTTCTCCCCATCCCTCCACTCCACCCCATGTAAACCCACCTCCCTCCCCCCTCTCCACCCTCCCCCTTGGTTTTGTCCATGTGTCCTTTATAGTAGTTCCTGTAATCCCCTCTACCCACTGTCCCCGCCCCCACCCCCCACCCCCGCCCTGGCTATTGTTAGATTGTTCTTAACTTCAATGTCTCTGGTTATATTTTGTTTGCTTTTTCCTTCTATTGCTTATGTTCCAGTTAAAGGTGAGATCATATGGTATTTGTCCCTCACTTCCTGGCTTATTTCACTTAGCATAATGCTCTCCAGCGTTTTGTTAAGTCCCTGCTATGTCTGAGACTAAAAATCTGTAGAGTAAAATTTGTTACTGTGGGAAAACCAATAAGCAAATCAAATCTCTGTTAAATATTTAAATAGAAAATACTTATTCCTGTATGTGCCCAGACCAGGGAGCGCCCAGATGGAAGACTGAACCCTCAACAGAGGTATGTGCCCTGACCAGGAATAGAACCTGCAACCTTTGGGTTACAGGACAACGCTCCAAACAACTGAGCCTCACTGGCCAGGGCTCTTGGTCCTTTATGTTTTCTATTGACCTATGTGTCTCCCCCTCCACCACCACCACACGACATCGATTGTTCCAGCTGAATAATGAGTCATGAAGTTGGGTCGATGGATCCTCACATTTCACTCTCCTTTTTAAAAGTTGTTTTAGGTATCCCAGTTCCTTTGCATTTCCCTATGACTTCTGGAATAATCTTGTACAGATCTACAAAAAGTCTGGCAGGGAATTTAATATGAATTGCATTAAATTGGTGTATCAGTTTGGGGAGACTGACCTCTTTACTAAGTTGGGTCTTCCAATTCATAAACATGCTGTACCTCTCTATTTATTTTGATTTTCTTTGATCAACACCTTGTAGTTTTCAGTATACAAGTCATGTACATGTTTGCTAGAGTTACACCTAAGTACTTGGGTTTTTTTTTGAGTGGTTATAAATGGTATGGTGTTTTTAATTTTAGTATTCATGTGTTCATTGTTAATATGCAGAACTACAGTTAATTTTTGTGTGTTTATTTGTAGCCTATGACTTTGCTGAACCTATGTCTTCACAGACAATCATGTAATCTGTAAAGAAGGACAATATTCTCTTTTTGTCTTTCCTTCTGTCCTCTGATCTGTATGCCATTTATTTCCTGTCTTGCCTACTGCACTAGCTAAAACTTCCAGAAATATATTGTATAAAAGTGGTGATAGAAGATAACCTTGCCTTATTCCTGATCTTAGAGGGAAAGCGTTTGGTCTTTCATCATTAAGAATTATGCTAACTGCACATTTATTTTTGTAAATGCTCATTATCAAGATGAGGAAGTCCCCCTGTCTCCCTAGTTTTCTCATGGTTTTGATCATGAATGGGTGTTGAACATTGTCAAATGCTTTTTTACCATCAGTTAAGATGATTGTGTGATTTTTCTTTAGCCTATTAATAAGGTGGCTTATGTTGACTGATTTTCAAATTATGAGCTAGCCTTTCATCTCTGGAACAAACCCCACTTGGTCATGGAATATAATTCTTTCTATATATTGTTAAAGTCTCCCTGCGGATCTTTTGCCTCGGAACTCAGGAGGTCTATTTGGTCTGTAGTTTTCTTTTTTGTACTGTAGGTGTCTGGGGTTAGTGTCATGGTTATACTGACTTTATACAATGAATGAGAAGTCTGCCCTCCACTTCTGTTTTCCGTAAGATACTTTGTGGAGTTGCTGTTCATTCTTTTTTAAACAGTTGATAGACTTCTCCTGTGGAACCATCTGATCAGGAGATTTCCCTTTGGGGGAGATTTTTAAATAACGAATTTGATTTCGGTTAGCTATGTCATTCACATGGGGTGAGTTTTATTAGTTTACACTCTTTGAGGAATCGTTGCATTTCACCTAAGTTATTAAATTTACAGATGTAGGATTATCTGTAATGTTCCTTTATCGTCCTCTGGTTGTGGGCAGGGTCTACAGTGACATCCCATGTTCTATTCCTGACATTAATAATCCGTGTCGGTCCTGCTAGAGGTTTGTCGATTCTATTGATCTTTTCAAAGAACTAAATTTTCATTTCATTCATTTTCTCTGTTTTTCTGTTTTCAACTTCTTTGATTTCTGTTCTATATTTATTATTTCCTTCCTTCATTTTCTTTGGGTTTATTTTTTTTTTCTTCTTTTTTTTTTTTTAGATTAGTGGTATGGGAACTAAGATTACTTATTTGAGATTAATTCCTCTTTGGCAATGTGACCAGTGGGGACGAAAGTCCCAGCTCCCTACGCAGCCTCCTCTGGTGCCACCTGGACAGCAGGCAGGGTGGGGGGACACCTCATGGAGACCTAGAGAGGACGGAAGTCTGGGCTCGCCACTTCGTCTTGGCTGGTGCTGGAGTCTGACTGGAGTAGAAGGATTTTTGTCTAAAAGCCTTTTATCTTGTAAGGCTGCTCTTTTCCGGGCGCTCTGGCTGGAGAGAGCAGGCTCCTGTCAGGAATTTTTATGTCCGACTCACTGGCATTTCTGTGGTGCTGGCTACGCTAGCACCTAGGCCAGGACATATAACACAAAAAGAAAACTTGTGAACTCACCTTGGGGTCACTCTTTGGATCTGGAGGTCTGTGCCAGTCTGCCTCTTCTCTCCACCTTTCAGGCTCTAGTTTGTTTTGCAAGTAACATCCAGGTTTTTAGTCGGACCCAGCAAGAGGACTAGAGAAAAATGCATCTACTCTATCTTCCCAGAAGCAGAATGTTAATGCTTCTTGCCCTGAATGCTATAACTTGGGCAATAAGGATGTCTCTTTCATTGGCGTCCAGTTACAGTGAGGATACCTTTCACACGGGAGATTTCTCTCCTGCTTTTAGGAGGACAGAGATATGGTGAGGTCAGGGTATTCTTCTTGCCCTGGCAGCTTCTTAACGTAACTTTAATTCAAAATAATCTAAATGCCATGGTGGAACCTTTGGGGCTGGCCTGCCCTGGGCCCCACCAGAATGAAACACCGCACTCTAAACCATGCCCTGGGGCTGTGGGACAGCGGTTTCCCAGGCTTAGCCCCCAAACCACTTTCATTTTCATGGACAGCTTGAGTTTTGAGCCAACCCAGTGGCCAAGATGTGGCCTCACTGTCCTGTCACCACTGTGCCACGTGGTGAGGGACATTTAGCACAGCCTAAATACAATTAGATAGGGCTGGCTGGACCTTGCAGGAAACAGGGAGCCACCGGGCAGCTGGGCGTGGCCGCAGCAGAGTGATGAACTGGTCAGAGCCAGCGGGACTCAAGCAAACGCTGAGCCACAGAAGGCCTGTGAGTCTGTGGGGCAAACCTTTGGTGCTTCGTAGAGCAGTGGGCCTCCTGGCGCAGAGCCATTGCCCTGTGCCGACAGCAAGTGTGCCTGGGGGCCCCACTCCCCCGGACAGGCCTAGGGTGTGTCACTTCAGCCCTGCTGGTGTTCTCCTGACGCAGTCCACACCCTCATCCTCAAAACAAAGCACAAAGAATCAGGTGAGCGCTCCATGTCTGATTCTGGTCGTCCATCATTCTGGTCTCTAAAAGGTATGCACACTGATTACCAGTCTTCGAGGAATTTGAATAAATAAAATGCATGTGGCCCTGAGATGACAGGGGCTTAGAAGGTGTCTTAGGATCTTGTCACGCCCGAGGATGGCTAGCATGAGTGTCGCTTGCTCTGGGTCTGAGAGCTGCAAGGGGTGTTGGTTAAAAACTGTCCAATGAAGAGAATAAACTTTGCAGGAAGCGCAGGGCTCTGGGAGATAGGCGCTGGCGCTTTGCGGGCTGTCGAGCAGGGGGTGTGGCCAACCTGCAGCTGTGCGCTCGTGTTTGTACTCCCATTGCTTTGATCGGTTCCCTCTAGCTGAAGGGCCCTGCGGGAGAGAGCCTGGGAGGGGAGCTCAGCAATGGTGTAGACATCAGTTGAGGAAAAGAGAAGAGAAGCCAGCACAGCAGAGTTATTCATCTCTACAAAAAAGAAAATTCCATTCGGAGAGAAGAGGAATGTGGGGACCTTCTTCTCTTCTCCGTGGCCACCAGAAGCCACTCAAGCAGAAGAACAGTTCCAAGGCTTCAAAGTATTTTTTCCCCACAGGAAAAGAAATGTCCTCTGCTCAATCATTGCTTAGTACATGACATCCAAAAGGAGGTATCTTACCGTGCCTGCTTGGACGGTGACCCCCATGGAAGTCCCTCGGGGACAGGCACCACGGCAGACGTCACCGCAAGCGTGAGGACTGGGCGGAGGAACTGCCTCAGCGCAGCCCAGAGGCCGGCCTGCCTGCGGGTGAGCAAACACCGCAGGGTGGGAAGGCGGCCGCAAGCCCAGTGTGCATGGCGCTGCTGCCTAGGCAGAACCTCCCACAGCCCTTTCCTGTGGGAGACCTGGGCTCTAGGGAGGCCGGCTTCCTGCTGTGTCACCGTGATGTGACCACAGGGTGGGAACCGGGCCCAGGCAAACTTCCTCCTGGACTGGGTCGACCCTTGGGTAGAGTATTGGCTCAGAGCTGAGTGCTGTTCCATGAGATAGCAGGGCCTCTGTCACTCTGCCCAGAGGGGCCCTGCTGACCACTGCCTGGTCAGGGTCTGCCTAACTGCACCCTGGAGACCCAGGGCCTCTGAGTTGGCCAGTAGCAGGGCCTTTCTGTGTCCTCAGCCAAGGGGACCAGATCTGAAAAACTCGATGACTCCGGTGCATGGGAATTCAGGATCTCTTATGTTATCAACAAAGCAAACAAATAAAAATATGAATAAAATGTCAATTAGAACACAAAGATGTTAATGGGAACGTCTACTGAATTACGTTGATTTTTTTCCTCTTCTTACTTCATTGCATTTTCCAAGCTTTATAATACTTTTATATTGGAAAAATAAGCTTTATTAAGGAAAAATTACCAGAATAACAACGAATCCATTCAATTTTACATTGCTCTCCAGGGGACTGAAAAATACTGCTAGTAAGCGAAGTCTTATAAATTAGAACACCAAGAGGTGGACTGCTGGGACCTTCTAAATCTCTGGGCCAGGTCCCCCAGATCTGGCCTGTCACCAAAACCTCAGCTGTTGTGTCGCAGAATCCCCACATTTCCTAACAAAGGCGTCATCTTGGAGAGCTTCTTCACAGTCACACAAGATACAAGACAGCCCACAGTATAAGGCCCACTTTGCAATCTGATAAGAAAATTACACTGTGCGCACCTATGAAGAAGGAACGACGACATAGTGCTGACAGCTGCTTATTGAGCATTTACTGGATGCCAGCAAGGTGCTCAGGTACCCTACGTAGCTTTTTAAATCCATGCAGCAGGGATTAACCAGGGATGGTGTAGGGTTAGTTGGACCTCTGGGCTTGGATCCTGCCTCATCCATTTGTGAACTCTGTGACTCGGGCTCCTCGCCATCTTTTAGGGTCAGTTTCCTCATCTGTAAAAAGGTGACAATACTACAAGCTACCTGATAAAGTTCTGATGAGAATTAAATGGATACCGCCAGGGAAACACAGACAGGATGCTTGGCATCAAGTAAGAATGGCATGCATGCTACTTATGACTGTTCTCGCCTTGCAGAGTATGGCAGGGGTGGGAGTGCGATGAAATGCATATAATATGGTTGCCAACCTTGTAAATTTATTTGGATAATAATAGACAGGACTCGAGCTAATTAGTGCCTACATCCCCAAGTTTCCAGACCAAGCCTCAAGCGAGTGTTCTCTTTTGCTTAGGCACAGTGATTGGGAGCTTTGAGGAGAGGATGTTGGAAGACACTGTTAGCCGGTTGGATGGGGGACACCTGATTGTCTACCCTGACTATTTATTTCAAAGACCCTTGAGTCTCACAGGCTGTGTCCACTCAGTTTCCAGGGATCATTAGCACATTCTCTATCGAGTGGCTACAGCTATCAGGAAAGCCCACCTCCCAAAAGGACACCCTTCCAGGAAAATTCAAATGCAAAGGTAGATTCCTGGAGGAGGGGAGTTCCAATGCGTGCCTCGATTGCCTTTCTAATGGCTTTATAGCGTTAAACCCAGAGAAGTCAAAGCCTTCTCCTCTGCAGCCTCTTAAGTTTGGGGGAAAGAAGAGGGGAAGAAACACAATTGCACTGGGAGCATCCCCACATTAAGTTATCTCAGGATCTGGGTTGCTAGGTGTCCACATAAAATAGCCTCACCAGAGAAGAGGACATTGAACACATCTTGCTCAAGGCTTTTTTTCAGCTGTTTGTGAAAGTCAGTGCCTTAGAGAAAGAAAACAGAGGCAAAGACATCCCTGCTTGATTTTATATCCAGAAGCCCCACAAAACAAAACTACACGGGCAACCTCGATCCATAGACTTCTTCTTACTTCTGAACCATGGTCTCCTCAACCTAAGGCACGTCCCTCTAGGCCACTGAGAGGGGTCAGTCACTCTTTCACAGACAGTAAGGAGGACTTCCTCTCGATTAGATGGGTCTGGTGAACAAGTTAAAGGGCTCAATCTCTGCGTCTCTTCTCTCTCTCTACAGTCTTCCTAGGTGATGCCATCCTTCTATCAGTTTTACCTACCATGTTTGATATGTCTTGAAAAATATAGGTAATACAGTCAAGGAAAAACTCTGTTTAACCTACCAAAAGCTATTCCCTAAGCTCTAGACCCTTTTGATTCATTAGGAATTTTTTTTAGTTGCAAGTATCAACATCAATGAAGTTCAACTTACAGCCTTCCATATATAGAAACCAGAACATGGTTTCCCAGTTACCCTGCATTTCTCAGGTTCCCTGGCATTTAGATGTAGCCGTATGACTCAGTTCTCTCTGATGGAATGTGAGTGGAATGGCCTGTGCCATTTGCAGAGCTGGCCCACGAAACCTCCCAAGAGGACATCTCTGTTCTCTTCCCTCCTGGCTGATGGGGATTCTGTGCCCAGGGCAACCTTAGCAGCTACATATTGAAAAGGGCTGCCATTAGCTCATGTCCCTGGCTTTCCACCGCCATCAGCGTGCAACATGCGGCCTGGACCACTCGGAAACATGAAGTAGCTATCGTGTCTCTGCCATCACTTTTGGAGACAACTTATTACCCTAATATATCTTATCCTAAAGAGAGCAAATTCCTTAAACTAACAGAACATTCTCTCTTCCTTAGGAAGAAGTTCAGAGACAGTAGATGCTATTATTTATTCAGATGCTCACAGATGCCATCAGGGACTAGGCTGTCTTGCTCCACCATCCTCAGCTTCAGCACACTGGCCTTGCTCTCACGCTCTTATCTCAGGACCATGTGATGGCTTCTGCAAGGAGACGTGTGGGACATGGGGTTTGTGCCCACCTCCGGGCAGGAAGGAGAAGAAATGGGCAAAGGGTTATTTCCCCTGTCAACTTGTTTTTCAATTCATCAGGGGAAGCCCCTCATTATGTTTCTTTTTTTTTTTTACTTCATTATGTTTCATGAGTCAAAATGAATGAGTCACTGGCCCATGATTTGACTTAAGTGGCCAAGGTCAGTGTGACTTATTTAAACCAATCATCATTCATTCATAGAGGTTAGGCCCACACCCTTCTAATACCGAGGAATTGCACTCCCTATGACTGAATAAATTGGGGTGCTAGCAGGAGGAAGGTGGGGGATGTAGGGGATGGTTATTATGTAAGCAGAGATCAGTCTCTGCCACATGCACGTACCCAGCTGTCTGCTGAACATTTCCACGTGTTTGGCACACCATGAATTATCTTTGGCTCTCTTCTTTCTCTTACTTCCATATCCAATAATCACCAATGCCTACTGATTTTCTCTTCTAAATATCCCTCGGTTCTGCCCTTTTCTCTATTTTCATTCTCATTCTCTGCTACAGCTATCTCCAGTCTACCCTCCTACTCCATTGCCCACAGTCCAACCTGAAAACTGTTCAGTCTTCAAAGTCACTCTTCCCTGTCTCCTCCCCAGAGCTGCCGTAAGCCCCCATGCCTCACTGGACCCTGAGTGGCTCCCAGTATTCTGGGAGCCTCTTATGTTACCTTTGGACTTCACAGTTCCATGACCCAGGAAAGCTTCCTGAACTAAAGAGAGCTGAAAGGTGTTTCAGGAGCTGAAAGGCAGCCGAGCGTGGTGGTGTGTGGCAGTGGGGGGGGGTGCTGGGCTGGATCCTCACGCCTGCCCCACCTGTGTCTCTGGTCAGGGGCACCTGCCAGGTGAGGCTGGCCTGCCGCCCTGCTGGACCCTCGGACCCACATGGGCTCTAAAGTGTCCATCTGCTCACAGGCTTGGGAAGAGGACAAGACACCTGCTGGTTCTAGGTTAGCTAGAGGATGTGACTCACTTCCTGGGGCGCCTTCCCCGAATGCAGCAAAGGAAACACCATGTCCTCAGTGGCTGACACCGTTTTTCCCCTCAGTGGGGCTCTTCTTGTTATGTGGCTCCTGCAATATTCTCTCCTCCCACACATTTTCCCCATCAAAAAGTTTGTATTTTCTTCCTTGAAATCTTTGTCCTGGTCTTCCCCCCACCCCTTACTTCTTAAGCATCCTTTCTCTAACAAGGTCAAAGACAGCCATCTGGCCACAGGTGACCTATAGAGTTTGGGCTTGGAATTCCAACATCCAGAAATGACAGGGTCTTTTGGGGGGATAGATACTGAATGAGCTGTAGCGAAGGACTGGAGGAGGCAAAGGCATATTTATTGAGTGCTGACTATGCACTAGCCATAGTGCAGAGCAGGCAACTCGGGCCTCTTATCCCATTTCACAGGTGAAGAAACTGAGGCTTAAAGAGCTGGAGAGGCTGCCTAGGATTACACAGCCTATCAAGGCCAATGTCAGAGTTTAAACCCCAGTATTCTAAAGCCAGTGCCTGGGTCCTGTTCACTGTATCATGCTGCAGGTCTATACCCTTTGATGTCTTCATTATGAAACTTCAGCTTTCCCTCTTGCACCGAGAAGGAAATGGAGGCCCCAGGAGGCTTAGGGACTCACCATGGTGTGCGCTGATGGGCTGCACCCTTTGCTTTACTAACACTACCTTCACGTTTTTCATTGTAGGTGTATAAGTATGGCCCTGAGGGTTTCTCAGCCTTGTGCAGACACAAGCATCACACACCCTCCCTAGGTCTCAGTTTCCTCTTCTGTCAAATGGAGACAATAATAGTATCTACCACATGGGGATCGATGAGAAATATTTATCACACAGTATATGACTCATAATAAACACTAAGTCATTGGTACCTGTTAGAATTACTGATGTTGCTGAAGCTGTTGTAGCTGATGATGCTGTCAGTATAACTGGTGCTCAAGACAAAACCCAATGTGACTATGTTTCACTCCTGTATTCAACAAATGGTAATTGAGTGCCTGACCCTGTGCCAGGAAGTGCTGTACGTGTAAGGGGTACAGCAGTGACTGAGAGGAAGTCTCTCTCACCCATAGTGGGGCTAGTGTTCCAGTCAAGGGGAAAATCAATAGGTAAAGAAACAAGGCAATTCCTGCCAGGGAAAAGCACTCTCAAAGAACAAAAACAAGAAAATGAGATGGTGTGACTTAGGTTTGGGATGGGGGTCAGTGAAAGCATCTCCAAGCAGTACATTTGAGCTGAGCCCTGAAAGATGAGAAGCAGCCAGTCAGATAAAGATGTAGGGAAGGGCAGGCCAGGCAGAGGGAATAGTCAATGCAAGACCCTGAGGCAGGAATGAGCTCAGCCTGTCAAATATGCTTTCCTGACTCCAGAAACTTTCTTACACAGAGCAGGAAGAAGTAATATTTATAGCATTACAAGTACAGACACACTGGAGCCAAGACCGCCTGGTTTCACATCCAGACTCTGACCTTGGGAAAGTCACCCAACCTCTCTGTGCCTCGGGTTTTTTTATTTACAAAGTGGGGAAAACAAAAGCGAATATAAATTTAGTTAGACGTGAAGACTCCTGTTACAGTCCTTGGCACATAATAAGCAGTCAATAAGAAAATTATTGATATTATTATTATGAGTCCTTGATTAATGCATACACAGCACTTAAACAGTTCCTGAACAGGGCAGTCAATAAGCCCTGGCTGGGTGGCTCAGTGGGTTGGCACATCGTCCCATACACCAAAAGGTTGTGGGTTCGATCCTGGGTCAGGCCACATGCGGGAGGCATCTGATCGATGTTTCTCTCTCACATTGAGGTCTCTCTCTCTCTTTCTCTCCCCCTCCCTCCCCTCCCCTTCCTCTCTAAAATCAATAAACATGTCCCCAGATGAGGATGTTTAAAAAAGCAGTCAATAAGTGTTAGCTGTTGTTACCGGTGCCTTCACCCCTAGTGGGTTTCAGGGATGTGTGCACTGGATGAATGGGTCCCTTCAGCGTTTCCCATGGTGCCCTTCTCTCCGGATCAAGTGTAGAGGCGGGGTTCGGCAGATCACTCTACCATTTCATTCAAAAATGCATCAGTATAATCTCTATGGTCACCGTGACTTTTGTTTATCAACATTCCTGGCTTGCTGAATGAAAATGATGCTTTTATAGAGAAAAGAATTACAAAATTACAGAATTACAAAATTCAGGGCATTGTTTTTGCAGTCGATCACTTCTTTGCCAAATGATTTAACTACTGTTTTCTCGGCGCTGACATGCAAAGTGTGGGGCATAGTTTCTCTGCTTCCTTCATCATTTCCTGAAGATGCTCATTAGGAGGTGAGATGCTGGAGTGAGAAGGTCATTTTGGATTTGGCCACCATGGAGCTTGGGTTGGTTTCAGCTGTTTCCCATCAATGTTTTCCTGGCTTCTGTTATTACCTATGGGCTATTGGCCCTGGAGAGACCATTATTCATGGCTAACATGATTCTGTTCCCATGCCATCAGAAAGGGCAAACTCCCCCACCCCCCAACTGCCAAGAACTTGGTTTTATGAGCCCAAACCAAGAGAGTTCCTGGTGGGGCCTGCTGTGGTACTGGTCTATTGTAGCGGGAGTCCCTGGTGGTGATTCTCAGCCTGGGGCACCTTCCCCAGTGGTGAAGCCACCAGCCCCAGGCACTGGCGTTCCTTGGCGGCCTCCTGTTCCAATTGCTTGGCCCTTCGTAGGGAAACTGATTTTACAGATTCTCTATTTAGGACATCAAGATAGGTTGCCATGGAAAAATGACATCTTCTAATTAAAAACACAGAGAGGTCACAAGTTTCCCAGAACAACTAGGGCACAGATCCTAAAAGGAAAGAAATCAAACATTTGAAAGAAAAGTCAAACAAACCTCCAGAACTGCGTCAGCCTGTAACTTTCCAAACCTGAATGAAATGCCTTGTGTGGACACAGCATGCTGAGTGCATAGTGTAAATGGCCCCCTGTGGATGTCCGTTTGGGCTGGCAGCGGCTCAGTCAGGCAGCAGATCGGGGATGCTGAGAATCTTGACCTGGGACAACTATTCAGGGCTGTCCTTCAAAGGATGGCCATCTTCACTGGCTTTCGCAGGACTGGGAAGGCGCATGGAAGGGAAGGGCTGAGGAATCAGGAGGCTGCTAGCTGCAGAGGGGAACCCGCCCCCACTCTGTCCATGTGCTAACAACAGCCCTGTACCACGTGCTGTGTTGACGGCTGTCTCCACACTGTACTGCAGGGGTCTCCGGGACAGGCATGATGTCATATTTATCTCTGTATTGTCAGTGCCTAACATCGTGTCTGGCATGTAGGACATGTACAATAAATCCTTGTTGGGGGACTATTAATATTAATAATAATCATCGCTGCTACTTACTGAGTACACGGCACAGTGGGATGTTATTAATCTTCTTTAACAGCTAAGACACTGCATCTCAAGGAGGCAGAGTACCTCACACAAATCCACGTATCTAACCCGTGACAGAGCCGGATTTAAACCCGACACTGACTCCAAAGCTCAGGAATAAATGAACCCCCATGGGGCAGATTTTCTCTCACTCAGAGGTTGATGAACCAACATGTGGTTTGAAGGGCCCTTTGCCCTGGCTCCTTCTCCTTCTCGCTGACCGCTGTTGGCACAGTCGAGTCTCCAGTGACTCCAGTACTAGAGGAAGCAAGGGAAGAGAAATCTGCCTGTCAGTTTGGCTGTTTGACCAAAGCTTGGTGAGAAAAGAGAAGCCCACAATGGAGCAGATGAAGATGGGTTCCTGGTTCCTCTCTCTGCCCTCTTTCTGCCCACCCCTCGTCAGTGCTCCCCATGTGGGAAAGAGTGGAAACCAGCTGTGCTGATATGCTCTGTATCACTGGGGAGGTCAGTGTCCTTAGCTGGGATTGAGTTCAGAATGGAGCCCCAAATGGAAATTCATAACGACGCATTGAATGGAGCAGGTTCACATTCAGCCAATACTGCCATGTCGCACAAGTCCAAGGACACTAGGTCCCTATAGCACATTATGTAAATAGCACCCCTGAGCGCTGTGGAAGAATGTTTTTGATATAATTTTTTTCAACTTTTGTGTGTCCTTTGCACTATACATTATAAGACGTGGATAATAAGAACAGCATTAATAGCCTTCAATAGTTTAAATAGGGCTTTTACGCACATTGCTTCATTATTACCCTGAGGAAGGTAATACTATTGACCCCCTCTAGAGATGGTGGAACTAAAGTTTGAGGGCCGAGTCACTTTCTCAGCCCTACTCAAAGTATTGTCCACAGACAGGAAGTAGCAACGTGAGCTGGAAACTTGTTAGAAATGCAAATGCTTGGGCTCCATCTCAGACCTGCTGTATCAGGGTGGCCACGCCCAGGAATCTGGGTTTCCACAAGCTCCCCAGGTGGTTCCTAGGCATGACCCAGGTGCAGAAGCACTGCCTGGGGACACAGAATCAGCAGTATGCTCTCCCACTCCACGAATGCTACGTCCATGGTCTGGACAAGGTACACAACAAATTATGTGGGAGTAGCATCCCTGAGCTATTCGGACTAGGCATTTAACCTCTGTGAGGCTCAGATACTTGTTCTATAAAATAGGACACCGTGTACTCTACGTAACTTTACTGGGCCATTGTGAAAGTCAAATGAGTTAACCTATGGGAGAGAACCTTATAAATTGTTAAATGCCAAATATTATCAATTCTAGTTATTAATATGTAATTATTACATTTTAAACATAGAAAAGCTGGAAATGAACAGGTAAACTGAGATTTGAAATATATACTAATTCCCAGCATGTTCCCATTACATAGTCCTAACCCATAAATACAAAGTTATCCCATGGAAAAGAAAACGAAGGCACATGAAGGGAACAATGACAGTAATCATCACGATAATTACTTGTGTATGAGGAGGTGCCGCTCTGTCTACCCGCAGGGACCCAGCTGGACAGAGTGGACAGGGGATGGAGGTCAGACTCAGAATACCTGGGTCTATGTCCGGCTCTGCCACTTACTGGTTTTTAGTCTCAGACAAGTGGTTCACCTCTAAGAGCGTTGTTCTTCCCATGTAAACTTGAAATCCTAACAACACCAGCATTGGAATAATAATGATTCATTTGATGTAAGGCTCAGATGAGACAATGTCCCTGAAAACACTCTGCAAACTGCAATTCCCTGGGAAGATGTTAATTGTTCTGGTTGCGGCCGTTGTTTATAGTAGGAGAGACTAAATGGCTCCAAGAGAAACCTTGGACGCCTGGAAGGAGAAAGGGGGAAGGAGAAAGGGAGAAAGACAAGACAGGAAAAAGGCCTTTTTTAGCTCCCTAGACTCTGGGCAGCAAAGGAGAACAGCCCTCTGGGTTACTGGCGAGTGTGAGGAAGCAGGTGCTGATCCGGGGACACATAATTCCTGGGGCCACACAGCCACTGAGGGCCAGTAGATCAGACCGTTGGACCTGGCTGTGCCAGGCCTGGTGTCCAGTTCCGGGCCTGCCCCAGGCTTGGCCCAGTTGTCCAGAACTCACGTTCACAATGGTTTCCCCTGGAGACTTCCAACGGTATTTCCGAATGAGCTTACACGGTCTCAGAGACACAGTCACCGACACCATATAAACGTGGGTTACATTAGGTGTCGCCACCTGCAGTGCTCTAGGAATTCCTTTCTCGTAAATCCTTTGATCGTACTGTGGATATCCCAATCACGTTTTTAATACAACTATTGATTCCTTCGTTATAAAATGTTTAGGGTATACCATACTGTTTATGAATCTGTTTTGGCCTGTCTTCACTTTTTGCTCTCTGAGGAGCCTCTAGAAGCCCTAGTCAAGGGCAGATCTAGAGATTCAGCTCATACGGGGACAGAGCTGGACACCGTTATATAGAAATAGATACACATGGGCGTTGCCCGAATCTCCCTACAGTAGCTCCAGGTGTCGTACAGTTCTTCAGAGTTTACCGAGTGTTTTCACGTATGTTCTCTCACCGTTCACAATGACCTTGTAAGTAAAGCAAATATTTTAATGGCCGTTTTCTTATTACCTATGGCTATGCAACAGACTACCCCAAATCAAGTAGATTAAAATGACAATAAAATTCTCTTTGTTCACAAATCTGCCATCTGCCCTCAGAAGGGGCAGCTCCACTCCGCTCTGCTTCACGTGGCTGTTGTGGCTCAAAGTTTAGGAGCTAGAATTACCAGGGGCTTGGTCACTCGGCCACACGTCTGGGGCCCAGCCTGGGAAGACTGAAACACCGAGAGGCTGGGTCAGCCAGGTCCTCTATCTCTCTGTCTCAGGGGGTCATTTACTGATTGTGGGACAAGATACGGAGCATCTCAGATTGGCTGCTGCCACAGTAGATGCGCAGGAAGTGAGAGATTCTTGCTTTTGACGCGCCTCCCTAAAGAAGAAACTCTGTGAAGTTGTCACATCTTCATGAAAAGTGGAGGAGACTTGTGGTGTGGTCAGATATTTGAAGGTCTGAGTGGCATTTGGTTGTAGGGGATGTTACCAAAATAGCTCATTCGCTTTCTATTTCTGAATATGGACACTTCTCACGGTTTCACTGCAGAAAATGGAAATGGACGGGCACACTGAGCTGGTCACCTCAAATGCCCTAGTAAGGACTTCTAACTCCCCAAACACGTCTTTGAAGAAGTGGGCCCTGGGTAGATGCACATGCCTACGCCTGTGTGGTTTGGGCTTTCAAATTAGCTTGACTTCCATCTCAAGCGGGGCCGTGTAACCTCGTGTAGGTCACCCACCCTATGACCCAGGATCTAACCGCTAGGAATGAAGTGGCCAAAAGTCAAGCGGTCTGGTAAAGAGCATAAAATGAGAAAGCTGCTCTCAGGGGCCTTATCTCCCCTCTGCTTTCCAAAAAGCCAGACACGCTTTAATTGGGTTTATGTATCTCAGAGCCGACACAGTTGTACCAAACTCAAACAGGAAGCGCTATCACGTAAAAGTCCACAAAGGATGCTTGTCTGGCTCAGATTTTTAAGTGCCGTGACTAATCAGGATGAGGGCTGGATGCATGGAAGGTCTTTTAGAATGCTGAGCTATACTTTTGTGAATGTGGAAAATGCCATTAATCTTCATTTAATGAGAATAGATCCTCTTTGAGGTCTGACACCCCAACTTTCTGACAAGAACATAGTGGATCTAATGACCCTTAACTGTGTGGCAGTGGGACATTCCTTGTGGATCTCCGGGTAAAAGTGGCTTCAGGATGTTCTTTCTGAGGAACACACATTGACAGGTTTGTATCGTGGTATGAACTATGCTGCTTTTTTACTTGCGAGTCTTCTTTCAAATAGATGGACGTTAGGTTCTCGCTCAAGCTTTGCTGGTCCTCGAGGTGTGGTAATAGTAACAGTAGTTAATAAGACCTACTATGTGCCAGACCCTGTTTTACACATATAACCTCAGTTAATCCTCTCAATCATACTATGAAGTAGGTACTATTATTATCCCAGTTTTGTAGATGAGAAGCTCAAGAGTAATTTACTCAAAGGTCACACAGCTAATAAGCATGGAGCTAAAATTTAAGGCAAAGCAGTTTGGCTACAGAATCCATACTCCCCAAGGACAGAGTCCTGAGGGACTGGTGACTGGTGTGGACTGAGGAAAAAGTGTTTGCAAAGTTCCAAAGGAGCTGTCAATCACGTGACCCTTCCTTTCCAATAGAAGTATGGGAGGGCATATGACACAGATGGCCAATCAAAATACCTTACCTAGGGGCTTCACTGACTGGTCATGGGTGGGCATGTGATCAAGCAGGACCAATCAGAATTCAGAAAGATGCATGTATTCTGGGAGGAAAGATCTCTCTTCTGAGATCAGTGGTGTGAGGAGAGCTTTAAAGCCCTGAGCTGCCAAGGGCCTCTTTGGTCATCATGAGGGCAGATCTTCCCCAAGAATAAAGTCCATACAGAGAAAACCTAAACTTAGTGATGCATAGGAAGAGGTTGAACTGATGACATTATTTGATGCAGATGAGCCAGAGTGCCTGTCCCCTCCCACCTCTGCTCCTTGACCAGCTACATGAGTTACTTTGAACTAGGGGCTTAAGCCCCTTTGAACTAGGTCTCTGTCACTTTGCAATAAAGGAGTATAGGGACTTTTCTTTTTAACCGAGAACATTTAAGGGAGCCATAGTGAGCAGGGCAGAGCTAGGGTCACCAGGTATAAATAAGCCACATGGAAGCATATTTGGTTCAGTATAAGTCTATATCCAGTGACTAATATGTCATTAAGTGCTTTACAACAAATAAAGCCCAAACTGTTGTTGAATGAAAAAAATGTTTCTAGGTCTGAGCAGACTGTGGGTCGTGGTCATAATTATAGTAGTAACTCAGTTTCACTGGCCTATTGCATCTGCATACATAGCTCAGGTCCTGGAGTCACCACGGCGATTCTCATGGCAACAAACAGTATCCTCCTGGGCCTGGCTGCTGCTCCACGGGGCACTGCCATCGGAAGCAGTGGGGCCTCAGGAACAACAGTGGCAGGGTCAGAGGTGCGGAGAAGACCCGTGCCTTGTCCCTTCCCGGAGGCTCTCTGTGGACTATGCTGCTTCTGCCCCCAAGACCTAGAGTTGTAAATTCAACTGCTCACTTGGGCTCCATGTGCAGCTCCTCTGCTCTCCTGGAACTCGGACCTTAATCTTACGGAAGCTGCATTCAGAGATGGATCTGAGTGACAGGACTCTGCTCTCAAATGCCCCTTGTAGCCAAGATGAATGCTTTGGGGCGAGGGGGGCTAGGTGATGTTCATTACGCCTTTTTATTTCTGCCCTTGCTTTGGGTTGTCCTGCGGGACTTGCAGGGCCTCTGGAAATGGACTTCTGATGATCAGTTACACGGTGACTGACCATGCCCAGGCTTGTCTGATCTCACATGTGTGCATGTTAATGAGCTGCAACAAGGTTGGGAGACAGGCATGTAGCGTGCAGGGCCTAGACCGTGAGATAGAGAGGCCCCTGGAGGACCCAACAGGGACTGCAAATGTCTTTCTACCAAGTGAAGAGAGGGTTGAGGGTAGAGGGGAAAAAACCAAGAGATTCCTCCCAGTGACAAAGAGTTCTGTTGCTCTCTCCCCGTTCCTGGCCACAGAGGGGCCGGTTTCTGCAGCCCTCTGCTACTTTAATAGTGGGCTGTTAGACAGTTACTATAGTTAATAGTTATTGCCTGCTAAAAGATACATTTTTAAGCTAAAAATAAAACTTCTCATACATGAATTAAACACATGTCAAAGATTTTTTATGTCATTAAAGAAGGAACCAATGGGAGGCAACCACAGAATTAAAAGCAAATTCAGAAAGTGCACACATCTGGAGACCATGAAGAATCTGAAGTGCATTTACAAATGAATTAATCAAGTGCATCTCCAGGAGACATAACTTGCATTTCTAGGGACAAGAAGTATTTTCATTCCTATTGGTATTTCACAGTTTACAGAACTTCACAAGGAGCTCTGGTACCATGAAAGGTGGGGAGACTCGGGAGAGTGCTCTGCAGAGGCCAGGCTGTCCTCAGTCCTGCCCATCTCAGTCTTTCACAGCTCTTCCTGCCATGCCTGGTCAGCTGGGGGGGGGGGGGGCCGAGCAGATGGGAGGCAAGAGCATCATGGCTACAAGCCAGTTTGGGGAAACGGCCAGCTGATGAGCAAGTCTGACCCAGTGGGAGCTGGAAAGGAACATCAATGCGTCCCCAATTAAATGGACAGAGAGCCGTTCTGGGAAATGTGGGAGATCTCGGTAGAAGTCACTTGAGAAGGGAATTGAGTTTCAGTGTGGCTGTAGGTAAGGTGAGTGAATTTTGTACAGCAGGTCACCTGGCAGTTTTGTAAGGGGGTAGAAAGGATCCCTTAGATCTGGGGTTTACTGATTGTGTTTGGCTGAGCTGTAGGTCCTGTGTGGGGGCCCAGAGGTCATGACTAGGGCAAGGAGACGGGTGAAGGGCTGGGGATCAGGAACCCCACCCCTCATTCGCCCCACCACCCCACAATCCCGCTTTCATCAATTTTACACACTTGAGAGCTGCATACAACTTCACGTGCATAAAGCATTAAAATAGAAGTAAAAAAACAGTGAAATATATGTAAAAATAACTAGGGTTGGGCAAACAGTTACTACTCATAAAATACGGTTCTTTTTGTTTTAGTTAATGAAGTTGTATGTTACAGTATAATAGTTTGTTTTTACAGTAAATAACGTGAAACGAACAGGAGCGGACTGCCGAATCATCCCTATCCCCCAGGATACTCAAAGGACACTAAGCCCAGGGCCAGGCCCTTGTAACCCACATGGCGAAGCTCCTCTAACTCTTCACTGAACCCCCATTCTTATAAACAAATGAAAAGCAGGTTTGCAACAATTCTAACACCTCAAGTACATAACCACCCTCTCCCTATCTTACAAATTTACAATCAACCACCTTCCATCAGCCTCGCTCATCCTCACCACGCCCCACCTGGAAGATTAAGTCCTGGTGTCTTGGGTGGCTTTTGTCTCTCAAATTCTGCCAGCATAAGCTCATGTCAGAGATCATGGAATCATGTTTGCCCCTCTCGTGACTTTCCCAAGTCTTACTCCTCACTACAGAAGCCTGTCCATGGGTAGAAAAGAGACAAATTTATAAATCCCACACTGAAGACAAAAACAAAAACAAGCCTTGAATATTGACAATGTCCTCATCTGTATCTTGAACCCCCAAACTTACCGTGAATCCCGCCCACCAGGCTTTCTATGTCATGCTCCCTCCCATCGATGGCCACTGTGGTCTAGCCCATCTAGAGAGGTGGCCTTCTGTCCCCTTCACTTAATGAATGACTACTCATCCTGATCTCAGCTCAACGAAGTCTTCCCTGACTCTGGGTCAAAATCCCTCTCTTATGTATGTAAGTACATGGCTAAAATAAAGCCATGTACCTCATTTTAGCACATGTTACAGTTATACTTTTACATTTATTTTTGTGATTATTTGGTATTTTTTCTCCCCATCAGAATGGTACGTTTTACAAAGGCAGAGAACATAAGATTTTACCCACGTTTGTATCCCGAGCACCCGACATAGTGGTCCATACTTGCTGAATGAATGACCATGTTTTCCAAATAGGAAACAGGCCTGCTCGGTCTGATAGGTTCCTCACCTCCTCCACGTCTTCACACAGCGCATGTTCCCAGTGAGGCCTTTCTGGCCGTCTTCTCTCAGATGTGCATCCTTCCCAACACCTAAGCCCTGCTGGCCCTCCCCATGCACCTACATACCCTCCCTACACTCTTCTTTGTTTAATTACTTGGTTTGTTTATTTAGATTGAGTTTCCCCCCACTCCACCTCCATGATCATAAGTGCCACAAAAGCTGTACATTTACTATACATGCCTATTTAAGCAAGCTTAATGTGATTTAGTCTAAAGATATAATTTAAAACTAAATAAAGTGAGCATATCAACAACAGAAACTTCAAAGGAATCTTCAACTTTATTTTTAGTTATGCCCTATTGTAAGAAGTGATATTAGCATCATTTTGGACCTTTTTGTTCCTAAGTGTAAGATCTATATTGCAAGATTGCATAAGAGAAAAGACATAAAATATAAAATGAAAGATATTAAAAATCCTATAATATTTAAATTTGAGTTACACACATGAGCACAACAGACTTTTAAAGATTCACATATACATACTGCATTCTTTTTTTTCTTTTTTTTTAAGAATTTCAAGCTCTGTCCACTCTGCCCACTAGAAAGCACAGGAAGCAACACCAGTCTTGTATTAATGAACAGCTTTAGTGTCCAGATTCGGTTTCTAAATATCATTCTTCATTAAAAGGAATGGGAGTTTCTAGGAGAAACGGCCAATTCCAGGAGTGAGGCAGGAGTGAATGTACAGTGTGAGCCTGCCCCATCTTCTTACGCCAGAAAGCAGTGAAGCTACCCAAGGTTAAGCGTGGGCTAGCAAAAGGACACTGAAGCCAGCCTGGAGGGGTTCCCACGATACACCGGGGCTCCCTGTATATCAAAAAGAATAGATTAAAGCACATGGACTGTTTTAAAAATCAACGTATGAAGAACATTAGTCAAAAATGAGAGCACCTCACACTCACCTCTCAGAAAACATTCATCACCATTTAAGATATCTCTTACACTGGTTTCTTACTCTGAATGTTAATAATTAAATGGATGGAATCAGACATTTACTGCCTTTTCCTGTAGGAACTACATCTTAGGTTGTGGCACATTGTATTGCCCCAAAGTGGCCACAGTGTCTTCTGTCCCACGTGCTCCTGCTCTCCTATCAAAAGGAGAGATCCATGTCCCCTCCCCTTGAATCCCTCTCACCACTAGTATGTCAGCGCTGGAGGCAAGGGTATTTTTGTGGAGGCAGGCCAGTGATTGCTTTGGCTAATAGACTAGAATGAGAGTGATGCTTTGCAATTTTTAAAGATAAGTCAGAAAAGGCAATTCAGCTTCAGCCAAGTCTTCCGGGACATATATTCTGGAGCCCTGACTGTCTAAGTAACAGTTCAATCCCCCCGAGGCCACCATGCTGTGAGGAAGCCCAAGCCGCATGGCTAGTCTGTATGTAGGAACTCTGGTTAACAGTCCCAGCTGAGCACAGCGTTCAAGCCTTCTTGGGTTAAGAGAAACTCCTGATTGAAGGAGCTTCCAGATCATCCAAGTGTCTAGTTGCTGAGTCATCCCAGCCTTCACAGCTTTCCAGTCAAGGTCCAGACATCCCAGAACAGAAACATGTCATCCCCACTGAGCCTGTCTGAATGCCTCACCCACAGAATCCACAAACGTAAAATGCTCGTTTCATACCACTGTCTGGGGTGGTTTGTTATACACTGATATTTACTGAAATGCAGGGTCATTGAAGAGCCCTAGTTAATAAAGGGAAGTTCTTCTTTACAGAAGACCCATTAATAAATTAGAAAGGAAGAGCATCTCAATAGCATTCCAGAACATAAACATAGAGGAAGTCACAGAAACAGAAATTGACATTTTGCAGCTCCTAATGAGAGTTAGGTGACGTTCAGTGATGGAGCTAAAACCACTAGGGGGAAATGGAAGGGGAACAGGATATTTGCAGGCTCTAGAACATCACCCCACTGATGACTTGCTGGTCTAGAGGGGGGGAAACACAACTTTAAAATGGACAGATGAGGCTGTCACCGCTTAACTCAGTGACCAATTAATCTCATCATCACCTCAGTGGAGCAATTTGCATGTGTACATTCTGATGTAACTTGAAATATGATTCCCTATGAATTTTTTTTTTTTTACCAAAAATGTGATTAAGATCCAACTTTTAATTTAGATGTAAGGACTAGGAGAATATGTTTAATGGCAGTTCCAGGACGGAAACCAGAAGGTAGAGAATTCTAATTGAAAACTGACCCAGTTTTCTCAGCCAGTCAGTGGCATAGAGAAAGGTTAGAGATGGAGGGAAGATTCGAGCTTGAAAGGAACTCACAAGCCCTAACCACAAAATGTAATGCATGGTTCTTGTTTGGCTTTAGGTTTGAGAAAAGAGTAGAAAGACAGTTTAGGGACTATAGGGAACTTTAAATATTGACTGTGTATTAGATGATTTTAAGAAATAAATGTCAATTTTGTTAGAAGTGATTCTGATACTGACATTTTAAAAAGCCTTTATTATTTAGGGATATAAATTGAAGTATTTAACAGTGAAATGTCATAATATCTGTAATTGATTTTTTAAACTCTTATCAAAAGTAAGTGCACATATTGCAAATGTTAATTATTGCTAAATCTAGGTAATTAATTTTTAGGGGGTTATTACTGTATTCTACTTTTACGTTTGAAATCTTTTATAATATAAAGTCAAAAGTTGTATAGTTATTATAAAAGTTATAATTATTTAAAAATATAAACAGCTTAAATGTCCAGTAATCAGGGAATATCTAATTCAGTTATGTTGTACCTTCTGGATGAAAGGGTTTACATTTACAATAATCCTTATGGAGAGTATAATGCTGAAAAGTTTGTGATTTATATTAAGTATGAGGGTGCAACATGATGGTTTCAGAGTGAGTTCAGTTACACGGGGGGGGTGTGTGTGTATCTGTCTGTCTGTGTGAACGTATAGTACCAGCTTCAAAAATGAATCAATTCTACATCATTTCTTACTTTCTTATTGACTGGCCCTGAGGCTCGCTTGTCCACAGGAATCAAGGCCAATGCCATCACATGCCGGGCACTCTATCGCACACTGAGGGGCAGAGATCCTATTAAGTCTAGTATTCAACATTACTTTGAAGGAACTTCTGACCACTTCTTGTGCACATTATTTTGTATAAGTACAGTATTCTCCTTGGCTACCCATTTTAAATATTTTAAAAACCAAGGGAGAGAGACTGCCAAGGTCAGGAAGAGCCATGTTGAAATTCTAGGTCCTGTGAGAGGATGTGGCCAGCTCCCTTTCTGATGCTCTGCAGACCATAATGAAGACAGCATTGGGCAGAGAGAGGCTCAGAATGGGAGGCAGGAAGAAGACAATCCGATGAACTCACTTTTCCCTTGTCATCTGGCTCCAGACTGGTGACTATTGGCCCCACTCCTTCCCACCCCCACCCTTCTCCTCATTTTGGCCCTTTTCTCCCCAGGGGGCATGCAGTGGCCTCTCATCCAGTTCCCCCAATCCTGTGGCAAAGCGCCCACACTAATCAACAGCCACCTGAAAGTATACCCGCATACTGTAACGACTTCCGTGTTGGGCATGTGAGATAGATTTGCATCCCCGGGGTAGTAAAAGCCTGAAATCACCATGTTGTTATTCTAGCCAGTGAGCTTCTAGGCTGCCAGGAGGCAGGAATTTAGTTTTAAGGAATGTCTTCTCGAAGCTCCTGGATTCACATTACAGTGGTGCTCGCCTCCTCTTGTCTCAGGTGAGGCTACCCTGGCGAGAGGAAGACTGAAAAATAAAAAAGGACTTTGGTGAATTATTGAAGTTGTCGATGGAGAGGTGCGATGGGGAATCCCGAAGGAAGAAGGCAGTTACTCGGTGTATTCATCCCTTCGGTGCGATTTCCCGAGCCTGCCTTGTGCCCTGTCTGTGCCAGGCTCTGGAGGGTGAATCACTGAGTGCTGAGGAAGGGAGGCGCACCAACAGACGGTTTCCAACGCAGTGTGGTAGGTAAGAGAACTAGGTGCAGAGTGGTATGGGAATACAAAGAAAAGCAACTCTGCCTGGGTGTGCCTGGGCAGTTTTCACAGAGAAAATGACATTTGAGCTGAGTGACTGGGAACAATTTATTTAACCTCTCTGGGCTTTAATTCCTCATTTTTGAGATAAACGTAATAATAGTACTATTACCATAAATAGTATTATTTATGGTAAAAGTACTAAAAGGTTATGAGTCTTGTGAGACTCATAAGCTTTTACATGATATAGAGTGCCTGAAAGGTAGAAATTATTCATAAATGTCAGCTATCAGGAAGAGGAACAGGAAGAAAAGAAAAAAATTGCCACAAGAGGAGTAAGAACTTTCTCATCACAAGGTCCAACATGGGCAAAATCCAGGGTCGTGGGAGAGCATGGCATGTCAGGAGGACAGAGGCAGCTCAGAGCAGCCGGAGGACGTGGGGTTTAGAAGGGCCCGTGGGCTTAGGGTCAAAGGTGGAGGAGTCTTCTGCAGGGCTGGTTCACTGGCCCATGCTCACCCCATCACGGCCTTACTGTTGGTTGGTGCTCATGCTGTACTGATGTGGACCCTGGCTGGCAGGATCCGTGTACTGTGGCTGCAACCAACAAATTCACATGGACTACAGAAGTCCTGTGGAGAAAAGGGACGGCACGGCCACTCTCTCACACTCTCTCAGTGAAAGAGACGGCCGCGACCCTTGCCTTGACAGGCTTTTATTGCTTTTCTGGGCACATTACATAGAAGATGGTCCTCATTTACTATGCACAGGTTCGCTTTGGGTGGTTACCTTTTACAGAAAGCAAAGGAGAGGATGTTGCTAATTGCATCAAAGAAGAACGATATTTGCAAATGCAAAGGGAAAAGTGGTTGAACTGGTTACACTCCTCCTTGGGAGGTTTAGCATAGATTTTAGGAAGTTACTTTAAAGATATTCAGTAAACATTTGCTGCCTCAATTCAAGGTGAGGGAGTTCTAGCAAAAGCAAGCATCATAGCAGCCTAGGTATAATGCAGACCTGATTCCCCATGGCAGAACCTGTCCATGGGTGTGGATCCTGTGTGCCGGACCTGGCTGCCCTCTGGCCTTTCTGAGTGGGGCCTGAGCCACACGCCACATGGAATGGTTCCCTATACCGTATCATCTGTTAAAACCTTGAGTCTCAGCCCTGCCTCCCTTATATTAATTATAAAAGGGGGTAGGGAGCTGGTGAGAGTGACATAGTGACATAATCAGTCTCCTTTTTTAGTCCTGTGGTTTTGGAGCAGTGAAGAGAATGCATTAAAACCAGGTGGGCTGGTGGGCTGGAGAGGACAGCGCAGGTTTCAGTTGTTTGAGCCTCGCCATCTAGTTCCAAGCATGTGTGGTGTGGTGTGGTTTTGTCTGCCCTGTTACCCTGTGAGCCACTGAAGGGCAAGGATTACCTTTTAATCTCTGGCATCCACATGATAACTTGTATAGAATAGGTGCTCAGTAAGTTCTTACTGAAGAAATGAATAGCGGAGGGAAGGAGATGAAGTGTTGGAACCCTGCACTGAGACAGGGTGGTGCTGAGGGAGAGAAGAGGCCAGACGTGAAGGTAATTTTGGAATAGAAGCAACAGGACCCAGGGGGAAATTAGAGCAACAGAGCACCCATCATGTCTCCTGGGTCTCCTCATTGGGCAGCGGTGTGGGTGGTGGGAGTGTTCGTGCAGACTGCCCATGGAGCAGACGGACATGGTTGAAGATCAGATGATAAACTCTTTTTTGTTTCATATGCTTATTGATTTTAGAGAGAGAGGAAGGGAGAGAGAGAGAGAGACATCAATATGAGTGAGAAACATCAATAGGTTGCCTCTTGTACAAGCCCCAACCGGGGACCAAATCCACAACTTAGGCATGTGCCCTGACCAGGAATTGAACCTGGAACCTTTCAGTTTATGGATGATGCTCCAACCAGCTGAGCTACACCAGCCACGGTGATAAACTCTTTATAAAGATATAAAACTGGCTTTGGTCAGGGTTAACAGTTACTCAATGTGCATGAACAGAGAGGCAGCTAGACGATCTCCAACCTGTCACCTGATAGCTGTCCTTCGTGTCCTCTGTGGTAAGAGAGCACTGCTTGGACAGATGGTTGCTCGACTAAAGACTCCGTGTCCCAGACTCTCTTATAACTAGGTACGACCCTTTGTCAGGGTTCCAGAGTAGAAGGTGAGAAAAGACAACTTGAACAACTTCCAGTTTGGGCCACTGAAAAGCATGGGTCGATCCGCTCCTTCCTGCTGTATGGTCCTGCTGGATGTGGTGGCCAGAGCTGGGACAGGCTTCCTGGACCACGAGGTAGAGGCCCATTTTGAGGAGGGCAGAGCAGAAAGATGGAAAGATCCTTAGTCCCTGAAAGGAGAACTAAGGCCTAGCTGCTCATGCTCGAACCTTCTGTGAGGAAGAAATAAATCTCTACCTTGACTAAGTCACTGCCATCTTGGTCTTTGTTACAATAATCCACCAGCATTCTCATATTCCTCCCAACCAACGTAATTCCTCACCCCAGTGGCGCTGCCCACAACTCCACACCTGAAGGTTTCTCCTTTGCATTAAGCATTGTTCTCCTTCATTCTGAGGAAGAAAAACATGGGCAAAAAATAAAGAAAGAAAAGAAAAAACATGATCGATTATTATTTCACATTAAAAGACACAACTAAAACTTACTTTCTTCAATGAAATGGAAACCAGAAAGGGAACCTAAAGACATCGAGTAAGGGATCAAGTCTTCCTTTGGAGAATGAAAGCTAAGGATAAAAGTTAACATCCCTGAAAATAGTAATCTACACTTTCTGAACTTTTATGGGAGAGTCTGGAAGTGCCCATAGACATGCTTCTCCTGGGTTTAGTTCTGTCCAGGGCCTCTCCTGGTAGGGACAGAAGGGACAGGGGGCCTTTCAGAGCTCACTGTGGATGACATCAGTGTGGGGAGTCTGTGGAGGGGGTGGGGCAGCTGCAAAGAGAGAGGAAAAGTCTGCTCCAAATGGACATTTTTTGGATAATGGAAGCAATCGATGTCATGGTATAATTTTTTAAGCTGGTAAGGAAGCCAAAACTTCTCTCTCTTTTTCTCTTCTCTTTTTCTTGCTTTAGCTATATTTAGGTGCCAATTATACAAAGAAAAGCCAGACTCAGTTTGTTACTGTCAGGCTGTAGATACATGTGATCTGGCAAAGGGCAATCCCTTTGCAGTTTTGGAACTTGTCATCAGGATTAATGGACCTGGAGCAAAACGTCTAGAACCACGTTCGGTCCTTCAAAGACTCTGAAGCTCACGTCCAGCAGGACTGGGAAGCCTCCCAGAGCTGGTCCGGCACATTCCCATGATTCCAGATCCACGGGCAGACTTCCAGGCCTGCTGCCCCCTCCCCCTTCCCACCACTGCAGGAAGTTCAGAAAGTGTCGCTTCCTCCCACAAGCCATCATGCAGATGCCCCGTCTCCCTGTAAAAGAGATGCTCTGAGACCAGGGAGTACACTGTCTCTTGGAGTGACTCATAGGTCTTCCCTGTGTGATCTGAGAAGTTGCAGGCAGGGCAGCAACCCCCCATGCAGAAACAGCCACCTCTTCTGGGTCAGCGGTCGCGCCTTCTTTTCTTGGTCCACTCATTTGCTGGGGGCCTTGGACTGACCTTGGTGAAGCGGGTGTCTTGGAGACCAGAATAGTGATCAGGAAGAAAGGTCAAGTCGAGATACTTAGCACATGTCCTTGTAGCTGTAAGAATATTCTTTCTCTCCTTCACTAGAAGGCAGGAGGGCAGGATCATACTTAATACAATCCTGCTCTGCCAGTTATCACAATGGACTGCGAGTTTCCGAAGAGGGATTCTGCAGAGAGGTGTTCAGCATTGTACCCACCCCCGCTCCCTGCCTGAAGGGCTAATGATATGCCTCCTTTTTCAGTGATTCTCAAGCTTTGGTGCACCTGTGAATTATCTGTGGCGTGTTTTAAAAGGAGATTTTCTGGTGTGGCTCAGTGGACTGAGCGCTGGACTATGAACCAAAGGGTTGTGGGTTTGATTCCCAGTCAGGGTACATTCCTGGGTTATGGGCCAGGCCCCCAGTATGGGGCATGTGAGAGGCAACCAAACATTGATGTTTCTCTTCCTCTATTTCTCCTTCCCTTCCCCTCTCTCGAAAAATAAATAAAATCTTTAAAAAATAAAAGGAGACTTGCCCATAGGGTGGGCACAGTCCTGCGAACAATTGTTATTTCTAATCTGCCCAACACTCGTGACCAGGTCAGGTGAAATTGCCTCATTTTCCCCTGGGAGAAAATATCCATTCCCTGCACCCTGCTTGAAAGGGGTGTCAGGGAAGGTGCCCTTACTCCTCTAATCCAGGCAAGGGTGTGGGACCGAGCAAAGCACCCCGGACTCTCACAGAGTTGGAACCCTGGGTCCAGAAAACCAGGAATGAAAATTTGCTGAAGCTGATTCCTCCAGCAAGGCCCGTTGCAGTTAACTGCCTGTAATACCACCTGGGGTTCCCGGGGCCACCCTGTCTTGTCCTTTCCAGGGCTCTTCCGCTTTCCCTCAGTTCTCTGGGCAGTCTACATCTTCCCGACAACCAACGGATTTCTTGCTTGCTTACTGTTAGCCAAAGTAAGTTTCATGTTTACAGCCCAGAACCCTGACACCCACACCTGGGCACCTGTGATTTTTGAAGCTTTGCAGGTGTACTGGCCAGGTGCAGGTCAGGCTCTGGGCTAAAATTCCACACACATTTTCTCATTTTACCTCATTCTAAAAATCCAGCAAGTGAAGGAACGGGGGCCTAGAGAGGTTAGTGTCTCGCTGCAGGTCATACAGCTAGTAAACGCTAATTCTGGGATTTGAAGGTAGTCTGAAGCCTCTCATTGATATGCAGCCTCCTAGCGGCGATGATCTCCCTCTCTCTCCGCCTCTCTACCTTTAACATACCTGTGTATATTTTTATCATTCTGTGTATATTTAGTAATTTGCTTAGTAGACCACAAGCTCTTTGAGGACAGGTTCAGAGTCGGCTATACCTCCATGTGCCCTAAAATGGCACCTTTTCTGCTTCTGTACTACATTCGGAATTTCCCCTGTATTTGTTGACTAAATGAATGAATGAATGAATGACGGTTACTGGTCACTACACAGGGTGAATCAGTGAGTGACCAACCATTGATGAGTTCACACGGAGGTGAGGGAAGCAGGAAATGCTGAGGTGGTCTTGCTCAAACATGTGGTCAGGAAGGCATTTCTTCCTCTGGAGACTCATCCGTCACTGACTTTCCCTGCCCTGGTCCAACACCCAACCTGAGCTAACCTTTCCCAGACATCTTCCTCTCTTCCCTGTCCCAGACCTAATTAGTTGAAGAGAGGCAGATGAGGTGAATTAGTCTTCACAAACTTGAGAACGCCGTAACTTCTCTCCGTCACCCAAGTATGGAACTAGGCGAGCCGAGGCAGTAGGCTGATAGAGGGAAGCTAGCACTCAGCCTGACCTCTGGGTTTTGCCCACTTAAGAACATGCTACTAGATCTTCCGGAACAGTCAATATACCATACTGAATATATGTGTATTCTCAGTTTGCCTCCTATCTGTCACTTCAGTGAACTGAAAGAAAATTCAGATATTAGAGCCTGACCAGAACTTGGGTTCAGATTTGCTCCCCATCTATCCATCCCTCCGTTCACAAAGTATTGAGTCCCAACGTTGTCCGAGGCACTGGGCTTGCTGCTGAATTAACAAGACTGAGTATCACTTCTTAAGGAGCTCATGGTCAAATGACAGAGATCAACTGCAGTCAGGCTATTTCAACATGGTGTGCGTGTGACCAGGGCTAACCTGAGAGGAGCACAGGCCACACGAGTGGCCCCACTGCGTCCATGAGGCTGCGAGGACAGGGTGTCTCTGGATAAGCTAGGCCAGCTCCTCCCTCGTGCAAAGAAGCCCCCTCTTGTCTTTTACAAATCCATGAAAAGCCTTTGCCCCAACTATCCCCCACGCAAACTTTGCTTCATCACAGTGGTATCAGGCTGTAAGTGGCCACAGGACAGGGTACGCCAGTTAAAATGGGGTAAGACTGAGCCCTGGCTGGTGTGGCTCAGTGGACTGAGCACCATCCTGCGAACCAAAGGGTAGCTGGTTCGATTCCCAGTCACAGGACATGCCTGGGTTGTGGGCTGGGTCCCCAGTGGAGCGGGGAGGGGGGGCAGTGTGAGAGGCAACCACACTGCCTTTCTCTCCCTCTCTTTCTCCCTCCCTTCCCCTCTCTAAAAATAAATAAATAAAATCTTTTTAAAAAATGGGATAAGATTGAGATGCCCGGGGGGGTCAGTTGAGGGGTCACTTGTATGTTAGCCAAGGTTAATCAAGTACTTACTACATGCCTGAGAGTATACTAAGAAATTCACCAAAACATGTCATCAGGTCCTAACCACAGACAGATTTCATAGAGTAGGCATTTGACTAATGCTTTCTAGATGAGTAAACTGAGGCTCAAAGAGGTGAAGGAACTTGCCCAAGACCTTACTGGAGTGGAGCCAGGGCTCAGGACCAGGTCTCTCCAACTCTCCGCATGTCTCATCGCTATGTGCCTGCTTCCCACTCCCAGGCCCACGACACACACTTTACAGACAAAGGTTTCTCCTCCAGAAAGACTTCTCAAACCCATTATAGCAACAAATGAAGTTTTAAGTCCCTCCACCTGTCCCAACGCAATTCTTAAAGTTGCAGATGAATGAATGAATGAATGAATGAATGAAGTTCAATACAAATTTTCATAATTATTCTGGATAGTATATTAGGGACAATTTCCAGCACGCAGGATGGAGCCCCCAGGCCTGAACAAGCTACTGGAGTTGGGAGAAATCCTCTCCTTGGTGCCATGAGCCACCCGACAAATGTATATGTTGCCTGGCCCAGCTCCAAGGACCCCTCCTCCGAGAAGCCCCCCCCACCCCAGAACTCCTCCATGGGTAAATAAATCTCTCTCACCTGCATGGTCTGACCTGTGCCTGTCTCTCCTGGGACTCTGCAAGTGGTGGAGACCAAGTCAAGTTTTTCCTACTTCCCTTTGTATTTCCCCGGAAGCCAGATGGGTGCTAAGTTCATGGTAAGTCCCCAGGAAATGCTTACTAAGAAGAGTATTGAAGATGTGGGTAACAATGGGCCCAACACAAATAATTGCATTCTTTACCACTGGATCCTTTAAATAGCTGCTTGAAGTGTGAACTCAAAAGACCCCCTGCACAGGACCCCTGCACTTCTCACAAAACACTTTGCAACACACCTCTATGTACATTTTTCTGAGAACAAATGAGTGTCGCCCACAAAGACCTGTAGCTCGGATTTGAGACCACGCTGTGATGGAGCACAAACCGTGCTATTCAAGAATTAGAAAATGAAGTTATGGTGATAAACACACACACACCCTTCTTGATTTCAAAGGGTTTGTTTATTTCTGAAGTCTCCACAATGTCAGTCTGTAAAACAACCTGAAAAATCACCTATGGCAAAGCTTTGCCAGACGTGGATCTCAGAAGGGCTGTCTCCCTCAAAAGTCGGTTAGAAAGCCTGTGGTCCGTAATTAAATCAAAGTCGTTTGTTATTACTGCCGGGCAGACTCCCTTTGACGCTTTGAACCTCGGGGCATTAGCTGGGACAGCCAGGCCCTGTCACCAGCCACTCGGAACTGTTTACTCTCGCCCCCCCAGAACCCCCCTGTGGGGGGCCTCCCGTGCTGCCCCTAGGAGTTCTCTCTCACCTCCCTCATCCTAAATGTGTCCAGATGGCTCAGCTGGATTTCAGAGTCCCACAGAGAAAGCCATTCGGGGGTGAGTTTGTGCACAGCCCACTGTAAAACACAGTTTGCGGTTTGAAGCATTTGCTGTATCTTTTCATGGAAGAGCACAGGCAGCCAGCCAGTGGGGGTACACCCTGGGAGAGACATCGGAGGCCATCCCGTGACACTCTCTGTCTCATCTGCGCTGCTCAGGACTGGGCAGGCCTCACAGAGAAAAGCACCTCTGTCCTGTCTCCCCTGTGGCCCCAGCGTCTAGACGTGGTGCTGAGACATAACAGGTGCCCCACAAATGTTTGGAAAATGACCGAGTAGTTGCAGAGGGGATCTTTTAATAAGCTAGCAACGTCACCTCTGGTGCCGACCGTGTTTACACACCAGGCTGTCCAGGTATCTGCCATAAACCTGGAGCTTTGTCATTCGGGGATGACATGTGTCCCGGCTTACTCGTGAGACCCCCGTGTGGGATTTCTGAGTAACGTATGTAAAAATAGCACGTGCTTGTTTTCTCTTCTGGCATATTCACTCACTAGGACTTCCTGTGGTGGTGAGAAAGTCCTGTTTAAACGGGCCCATGGAAGCCGCTGTCTACCACACTGGCCAGCACGGCTTAGCCCTCCTGGGTTCACTGGACACCCTCCGCAGGCAGGAGCCGGGAAGGAGCTGGCGGCTCCCTTGTTAATCACAGGCTTTCCGATAGTCGAGCCTGTTCGGGTGACGTCCTGGTGAAGAGAGGGTCCGTGTCCCACTGTGCAAGGCCCTGTAGGCTGAGGCGGGAGTCCCAGAGCCACGCCCCGGTCACTTGTCTGGACATGTGGGTTACTCCAGCATTACTAGTGCGGTCTGAGGAGGGTGTGGTGGCCATGAGTCCTGCTCTGTCACCAGGGTGAGGCCGAGGAACAGGAGACAGCCTGTGGCTGTGGTTCGCAACTTCCGAAGTGACCGAGAATCTGCTACTCCAGCAAGGCCCCCAGGGGACGATGGTGTTCCTGGTTCTCAGGCCACACTGAGTAGCACTGCCCGCCGTTGCATAACTGCTCCATGTCCCTGACTGTGGAGTCACCCTTTGTAGGTCACCATTCCTGGGGAAGCTGCAGGTACCTCACCCATCCCCACACACGTCCTACCTGCCCCACCTGCCCCCACCTACAGCGTCCTTCTTTCCTGCCCCAGCTGCAGAGCCCTCCTCAACCTTCGGAACTCTGTCTGCCAGTGCCGCCTCCTCAGAAGCTGCTCCCCCAGGTCACGCGTACATCACTGGGTCGCCCCTGCGTCACCAGGTGTGAACGGGATGGTGAGACATGACGCAGGGCAGGAAGTGCGCTTACTCATCTCTGCATACGCAGCGCCCAGCCCCGCGCCCGGCCCCGCGCCAGCATTTATTGCGCCATCCCTCTTGTTCAGATCTCCCAAGTTCTCTTTCAAGGGGGAGTGCCTGCCGCAGTGCATCCCTCAGGCATGACAGCATACTCGGCACACAAAGCGAATGAGATCCGGTGAGAGGAACGAGCGCGGCTTAGACACGGGTGAAAGCCTTTACATTCCTCACGCCAGGGCCCTGTTCCTGTTGAAATCCAGCTTCAGCTCCAGATCACAACCAAAGGCCCTTGGCGGGGTAGGGGCGCACCGGGCCTCCCGGGTGGGGGGGGCGGGGGTTCATGAACTCGGGACCATGCCACAGGTGCTGGGCACTGAGGAGCAGGGCTGGCAGCCAAGCCTGCTGCCCTCAGCACGCACACTCGCACTGGGCCCTCTCCCCCATCACCCCCCCATTTCTTGCCACAGTTGGCTGGGGTTGTTGTCAACCCAGAGCTATTGACCATGTTACTGTCCACCAGCTGCCTCACTCAGTGTGCGCGGGGTGCCTTCCAGGCTGGCCTTGTTAACCCTCCAGGCGAGGGAAGAAAGTTCCCAGGAGCAGGGGAGGTGCAGGTTCAGGGCACCTGGATAACTTCCGCTCTTCAGGGAGTCTTCACATAGCTTATTAGGAGCTCCGAGTTTCTGTTCTCAGAGACCTGTGGGACCACAGGTCGTGAAGGCAAGGTGTTCTTGGCTCCATTTCTGTTGTCACATGATTTCATTAGCTTGTGTATATGTCACAAGCACGGACTGAGGCCCTGCTGAATGCGAGGCACAGTTTCCAGCACCCTGGGGAACACAGAGAAAGAACACGTGCTCCACCCATCCACCCCAAGGAGTGCAGCAGCCCCGCAGGGAAGCCTGGGGCAGAACAGACACTAGAGGACCAGCCAGGGACCCAAGAAGAGCAGCAAAGCTGGGGGTCAGCTGTAGTTTTCTTTATTTCTGAGCTATACTCTGCTCCATAAAAAGAGGTAGGTTCACATAAAACACATTAAACATTTAAAATCAAATCCAAGTTGAAGCAGGGGGCAGGAAATGGGCTAACCACCTACGTTAAGATGGTCCTACTGGTTCTTCACGGTGTTTAGCCTTGAGCATCCTCCAGGCTGAGGAGCAGAGAGAAGCATAGAATTGAGAGGGTGGGCCATAGCTGTCGCCCTGAGCTCAGGAGTGCCCTGGCCTCACTGCAGCCTCTCCCTGGGGTCCTGTCCTTGGCCAGCAGCTGGGAGCCCTGACCCTCCTGCAGTGCGGGAGCACAGCCCACAATGTACGGAGAGAAAGCCCCCACCTGGTCCCAAAGGGGCTTCACTGTGCCTGTCCCTTCCTCCCAGAACTCGGGGCCCCAGCAGCCAGGCCTGTGCAGCCCCCCACCCTAGCCACCTGACCTCCTGTCGCTGGGCCTGTGGAGATTCCAGGCAATGGACTTTAAATCAGAGACCATGGGTCAGAGCGTATGAACTGGGGGCCAGGCAAGTGGGAAGGAGACTGCAGTTTCTGCCCCAAAGCCAGAAAGGAAGGCCGCCAACTCATCAATCTGTGACTCGTGGCTGATTTCTGCTCATTTGGATGGTCCCCTTCTCTCCTGAAGTGGATCTGGGGTTGATTTTAAGATGGCTTTAGTGTTATGAAAATCAGTGATTCTCAAACTCTATGTGGTAGAGAGACAGTGGTTTCCCCACCCCCGAGTCCATTCCAGATCAAGACTTTTTGACAAATGTAATAAAAAGGATGCTGTAGCAAACAAAATTTTTAGTAGCATAGTTTATTTTTTTTAAGATTTTATTTATTTTTAGAGAGAGGGGAAGGAAGGGAGAAAGAGAGGGAGAGAAACACCAATGTGTGAGAGAAACATCGATCTGTTGCCTCTTGCACACCCCCAACTGGGGACCTGGCCTGCAACCCAGGCATGTGCCCTGACCAGGAATCAAACCGGCGACCTTTCAGTTTGCAGGCCAGCACTCAATCAACTGAGCCACACCAGCCAGGGCCAAACTGAAATTTTTAAAAAGTAACTAAAAAAAAACCTTATGTGGATAGCACTTGGATGTTACGGCAATGTCAAAGTTTTACAAAAATTTCTGAAGACTTCCTTTTAGCTCCTGCGTCTGTCTCAGTGCTGTGGAGTGACAGCCACTTCACCATGGCCCACACTTGCCTCTTCCTGGGAACTTAGCAGGCAGACGAACAGCTTGCTCCAGGGGATGACGCAGGCCCAGCCCGCCCCATCCCCCGACGCAGTCCTATCCACCTAGGCAGACACATCATCCTACACACCCAGTAAGACCTCTTAAGGGGGAAGGGGACAGGCCCAATGTCACACAGCAAGTTCATGGTAGAGCCAGGACTAGAACCCAGGGCCCTGACAACGAGCCCAGGGCTCTTGGCACTGCCCCTTGCAGTTCAGTAGCTGGGGCATGTAATAACTGTGGCTGCCTGCGTCGTGCTGGGTGAGAGGCAGATGCACCCGTACAGGAAGAGCTGCAGTCCCATTTCCGCGCTGTGGGAGCCCCCAGCAGAAAGCAGTCCGTGCCAGGCTGAGGCGGGCTGGCTTCTGGAGGCCATGGTTATACTCCATGTGGGCCCCAAGGAGTGAGCAGGGTGAAACCAGGTGAGGGCATAGGAGGCTGAACAAACAGCACCCATCCTCCAACTTAGGGGCTGATGTGTGTCCAGGGAATGGCCCCACACTGGTTGAAAAGCTACTGGGAAAGGGAAGGAGGTGGAGAGGGGGTCCAAAAGGGAGTTAGCCGAGCAGAAACGAGTTGGGAGACCAACTGTCCTGCCTCACATGTGCAGAAGCCTCCCTAACCCCTGAGGGCTGCCCTGCCTTCCCCAGACCCCTTGCTTCCAGAAGGTTCCATTAGGAACCTTCTCCCACCAGTCTGTGGGGCACTTCTCCACACACAGCTGCTGCCAACAGCCTTGGAGGGAGGCATCACTGAGGCCCCAGGGTCTGGCTCCGTCAGGGAATGAGCCAGAAGGATTCACCCATCTTCCAGATGGGAAACCTGAGGTGTAGCCTGGGAGAAGCTGGTCAGGGGCAAAACCAAGGTTCCTGCACAGGGAGTGGGGCCTGGACTGGGAAGTTGGAAACCCTGGCCTCATCCCTGAGAAATACTGCTCCTCATCGGCCTCCACCCTCTCCAGGGGGCCAGGGCCAGGCTGAGACAGGGCAGCTGGGATTGCTGGGCACGGCATTCCCCTCCCACAGCCTGCTTCCTCCACCCGCTTCCCTGCCGGTTACCCTTCACCCACTTGGACAGGTGCCATGAGCAGGCTTCCCTTCCGACTGCCCCGCCACCTGCCCAAGGTGGTAAGGGTGCACTCAGGGGAACTGCAACCTATCCACGTGGCATGTACACAGGGAAGGGCTCTGGGGATCCCAGAGGGACCTTCGGGAGCAGGATGCCTCACTGGCGACTCCTGCTGGTGCTCCAGAGCTCCTGTACCTTCAGACTACATGGGACTGGAAGCCTTCAGACAGTGACATAGGCAGGGCCAGGTGGCAGGGCACAGCGGCTCCCTGCTCCCTACCTACCTAACACCCCCAAGATTCAGCTATGTGATGTCATCCAGTCTTCACCACTGGCTGAGCAGGACGGTCCCATTCAGAGAGGTCGGGTAACTCTCCCAAAGTCACACAGACTACAGACAAGTGGAACAGAGTCAGGCCCAGAAGTCTTGCTCTGGGGATCCCTGCCCCAGAGCTCCCGCTGGGAGCCCCTGCTCTGGGCCCAGTGGGGAACTCAGAGTTAATAAAGCCGCACCCCTTGCCCTCAAGAAGTTCAGGGTCCCGGGTTCGAAAAGCGTGTGGACACAGTGAGCTCTCCCAGGGGAGCAGCAAGGATACTACAGTTGGATTTTCTTGGTTTAAATGCTGCTCCACCAGCAGAACTAACCAGCCCTGGAACTACGGACAAGTATCTCTTGTCAAGCAACCCCGCAAGTCTCAGTTTACTCATTTTTGAAATAGGAATGAAGTCGGTAGCTGTGCACACTGTTGCTCTGGAGACTTACTGAGGCTGCATTCGAAGCCCATGGCGCGGCCCAGGGGACCTTGTAAGAATTCAGCTGTTCTTGATGCCACAGGGCACGCTGTCACTAGTGTTCACATTTAGGCCCTGGCGGTTGCGGCTCTGTGGGTTGAGCCCCGCCCGGCCTACAAAAAGAAAGGCCCTGCTTCGATTCCCAGTCAGGGCACATGCCTGGGTCGCGGGCCAGGTCCCCAGCTGGGAGCGAATGATGTTTCTCTCACACATCAGTGTTTCTCTTTCTTTCTCCCTCCCTTCTCCTCTCTCAAAAAAATAAATAAAATCATTTTAAAAATTAAAATAAAAGAAAAGATTTAAAAGGCAGCAAATGCAACAGAGAGGCTTAAGGCAGCCCAAAGGAGGGAGGGGAAAGGCAATGCTATGCCAGGCCCCGTGGGAACAAGCCAGGCATCAGGGCTATAGGAGGGGAGGGGGCGCTGGGGGAGGGCTTCTTGGAAAAAGGGGTTTCACTTTGGGCAGTGCAGATGGGACCAGAAGGCCGAGTAAGAGGGTAAGTTTTAATAACAGTAATAGTTGCTAAACCTCAGAAATGCCTAGGATTTCACAATACCTTTTCTCACATCTCACCTCGAATCGTCCCCACGTCCCTGCAGACCCATTGTACAGACGAGGAAGCTGAGTGAGCAGTAAACCATAGGCTGTGAGTAGGAGGCTGAGTTAGACACATACGTGCCCTGTTATTTCCAAAGCTTATTTCCTCTGCATCGAGATTCCTAGAGAGAAACGGCCAGGTTGGGAGGGAAGGGGAGGGTGTGGTGAGCAGAGCCCAGAGGACCTTTAGGGAAATCGAGTCAAACACAGCTGCTCTGAATCCCTGTTCATCACTTCTGAGTCACCTTCATCTGGTAAGCCTCAGTTTCCACATCTATAAAATGGGGATAAGGACAGCTGGTTTGCAGAGTTGCTGCAAGGGTTGGGTACCTGGGTGTGTACAATGCTTGGCACTCACCCAGCAGCAACCCCGTGTGCTGTGCATTGCCCAGCTCTTAAGGCGGCTGGACAAGAAGCTGAGGAACTGAGGTTGAGGCCCAAGCACATCTTTTTGAGGACTTTGTGCACAGGCACTGGGGTTCCTGCCCCCAGATATCCAGGAGCCCCGGCAGGCTGCAGTGAGCATCTGCTGCCACCTATAGGCCCCACATGGCATTGCCTCCCCACGTCCAGCATGGAGGGGCACTCCCAGCCTGGGTCTCAGAGCCCTCGTTGCTGTTTCCTAATCAGAAAGGCAGCTATGATCTGTGTCTGCATCTCCAGCATCCCGCCCAGTTGAAGCACAGACTGATGTGCAACATGAGATTATGGGATGAAGGAATGAATGAACGCACGAACAGCCTGTCTTGGTGGAAGACCAGACAAAAGGAACTTGTTGAGGGTTGTTTCAGGCCGGTGCCGCTGACCCACGGGCTTCAGAGGCCTCAGGGAATGGTGATTCTTGGGCGCCTGGGTTAAGGTGAGGGGCGGTTGTAACCGGAGCACGTGGCTTCAGGGGCCCTGCCACTGTAGGGCAGTACAGGCCTCTTCTGGTTTTATTCCTGTAACCTGGGCCAGGATTTCCCTCAAGAAATTGCCCTTCCACCCCTGCCCCGGCTCAGTGCCAAGTATAGGCAGTTCCCCAAGGGACTCTCCTTTGGTGGCAGCACCTTGGTGACCTGCTCCGCACCACCCCCTGCCCTGAATGCCGGGCTCTGCCCTCTCCTCCTCACGGTCTCCTTCCTCTCCTGGACCTAAGGCTGCCTCTTCCTACGAGGCTCATTGTCTCCTCACTATGTGCTCCCACTGGCCCCGGGAGGAGAAAGGAAGACGTCTGTCTCCCTTCTTCTGGAGACAGCCACCCGGATGAGAGGCGAGTTCTAGGCCCATGGAGAAGGCCGGGTCCTCCGGAGGCCTCCAGAGGCGGAGACAGGACTGGAGTTTCACGCCCAGGCAGGACCTCATGTTCCTCGGTCCCCATCTGTAGTCAGCAGCCTCTCCTTGAAGGCTCTGTGCCCAGAACCTCCCCCAGTGCTAGCCATTCCTCTAGAGGGTATCCTTGGAGACAAAATTCTCAGAAGTATAGGCACATAATGGGGGCTCAAGAAACACCATTGTTGCCTTGACTGGTGTGACTCAGTGGGTTGGGCATTGTCCTGCAAACTGAAAGGTCACAGTTTCAATTCCTAGTCAGGGCACATGCCTGGGTTGCAGGCCAGGTCCCGGGTAGGGGGTATGACAGAGGCAAGTGATCAATGTTTTTGATGTTTCTCTCCCACTCTTTCTCTCTCCCCATGTCTAAAAATAAATAAATAAAATCTTTTTTAAAAAAAGAAAGAAAGAAACACCATCCTGAATAAAAGACATTTTCCAATCTGGTGACTCCAGGACCACCCCATTCCTGTGTCCTCGACCACACCACCATACCCACAGCCAGCCTGCCTCCGAGCCCTCTGCTCATGTCCCTCTGCCAGAGAGTCACAACCACGCAATCCCTGGGGATCCTCCAGCTACATGGAAAGTGGAAGAGAGGTCACCATCCACCAGAGGTCAGAGAAGGTCAAAGACTTCCTGAGCCAGGACACGTGACTGTAAGCGGGTTGACCCCAGGTCACCTGACTGCCTATCCTAGCCCCAGGGCTCTCCTGCCCCCCCCCCCCCCCCGAGGGACTGTGCTTGGGAGAAGTCGCCCTCCAGCCCACTCTGGAGCCCAGGGGCGTGAGGGACACCCGCTCTACTGCTTCTGGCTGGAGGTGGCAGCAGCTCCTAGCTCGAAGTCCATGACGATGAAGAATTTCACATCTTGTACACAGAGCAAGTGACCTAAGGACTGTCCCTGTGAGGCCCATGGCTCCTGTCACACAGAGAATGCCAACTTCATTCATTCAGTCAGTCACTCACTTGCTCACTCACTGATTAAGTAGACATTGGGCACCCATGTGCCAAGCCCCATGCTAGGCCCTGTGGAGACAGCTGTGGACACAGGGGCACAACAGCTCCCGCCCTTGCTGGGTGTCCAGTCTAACGGGGGTGACAGAAAATGTGACCAAACATGGCGCTGTGGCGGGCCTTACCGACAGACAGGACAAGGATGCACCGGGCGGAAGCTAGGTGCTTTCCGGGTCTGGGCTGAGCTCACGTGCAGTTCAGCAAGCCTTGGGGAGCAGTGATGTGGCCTGCTCCAAGTTGCTGGTCTAGGGGGACCCTATGAGCCTGAGACGGGGGTCCTCAGGGTAACCCCGCTGGTGGCGGAGAGGACAGAGAGGAAGGTCGAAGTGCAGAGAAATCTCAGAAGTATGAAGGACAGGAGCCTTGGGTTTGGTGACAAGGGGACACACTGAGAAAAGGCCAGTCAAGGGTGGTCTTGGGAAGAGCTCTGTTAGAGGAGGGGGAGGGGCAGGGCCAACAGCCAGCAGGTACAAGAAGGTAGATGTTGGTGTTGGCAACTGGAGGTTGCAAATGCAGGCTGTCCTGAGAAACTCAGCCGGGAAGGGAGGGGCTGTGGGGGCTGGGGTGTGAGGAGAGACCCAGAGAGAAGCAGTGGAAGGAGGAAGGTGTTTTCTAGTTGGAGGGGATTGCCGGAGTTGGAGTTGGATGCCAGAGAATGCAGGGAAAGGGGGTGCGGGGAGGGGAGGGTAGAAGAAGAAGCCAATGGGAATGGATGTCAAAAAGAGAGGATCACGGAATGCTCGGGAGGCCTGGGAGGGGTGAGGGTCAGCAGATGGGCAGAAGGCAGCCTTGCTGAGGAGAGGGGGTGCCTGGTCCTCCACCCCAGGGAGGAGGAGGGATCCCGAGAATCAGGGAGGGGCAGGCGGAGCGACTTGTGCTAACTCTTGTACAGAGGTACCGAGTTTGCAAACATACAATTACAGTTGCACAAAGTAATGTACACATGTGAGTACGTGTGAACATGTGTGCATCCTCTTAGGAATGCTGGGAAGCCACATCACTCACACATGACACCCTGGAAACCAGGCTCAAGGCGGCTCCGTGGGTGGCATCTTGCCATGTGGTGGAGAGGAGGGCAAGGGGGAGCCCTGGCTGTAGCCCCCTACTCACCCCGTGCAGCCTGCTCTGTTTCAGGAGGTGACTTCACCCCCAGTTTCACCCCACTGCCTGAAGGGCAACAAGAGTGATTCATACCCACCCTGCCAAACAGCAGGACAGTGGGGCTCACAGGAAAGGAAGCCCTCCTCTCCTGGAGCTCTTTCTCTGCAGAAATTCCAAGGAAGGTCATAAGCCCCCATGGACTCCCTGTCAGGACTCCCTGACCACTGACTGGAGACACAGCTGGCCCAGCCCCAGCGCTCCTGCCAGCCGGGAGCCCTGCCCGCCCCCACCCGCACCTCCTGGTCTCTCCCAGGCACCTGCTCACCTGCAAGCAGCCCGGTCCCATGTGATGGTGAGTGGAGCCCACAGAACCTTGTTTACATCATACTACTCATTGCCCTCCTGCTGGCTCCTTTTCTGTGACTCACTGGGGATGCTTTACAGCATGCAGTGGACTATCCTGCAGACGCCCCAGGGTGGGGGCTGGGGCATGAAAGGTGGAGAAGCTGCGCAAGGGTGCAGCTGCCCAGCCTCGCCATCCACCTGCCTTCCTCTGCTCCCTGACGCCCACTCGGCTTCCCTTGTTGGAATGGGGGGTGCGACCCAGAGATAAGATTAGATTATGGGTTTCTAAGAGCCTCTGATTTTTCCTGCAGGAATTCCTACTTGCTGGGGGAGAGACTGTGCTGGGAGACTGTGCCCCTCCTCCCATATTACAAGGCAGTTTCTACCCTAAGAGCGTCAGCAGGGCTGGCTCCTGGCAGATCTGAATGAAGGTCAGGACTCCTCAACCCTCCCACCCTCCCAATGCTGCTGCATCCCGCCCTGTCCCCCAGCACAGCCACTCCCCAAGGCACGGCCAACACTAGCTCTCTGCCAGCTCTGTTCAGGGGTAAAGAGCACAAAGACACGAGGAATTGGGGGGAGGCCGGGGGGAGTGGAAGGCGGTGAAGGATGCCAAGCTGAGGGAGGGGCAGCACCCTCCTTCCCCTCCCCTGCTCACCACCTCCCCCATTCTCTGCCAGTGTGGCCCACTACCGCCTGGGCCCTTCTGGGACTGTGTGCCAGCTCCATCCTCAAGCTCTGTACAGGGCTTCATTGACACAGCCACAGTCCCTGCTTCGCCCTGGCCCTCTGCTGCCCGAGGCCCTGCCCTCTGCCCTGGGCCAGCGCTGGAGCCCTTTCTAGGACTCCTGGCTGCCAGTGCCTGCTGGCACGCAGACAAGGCATGTGGCCCTCCCCCGGACGCTTGCTGGCCCTCAGCACTGCTTTGAGGACAAAGAATAAAGATGTCGTGTTCACAATCCCGTTGCACTTGGGTTCGCTAGGGCTTGGGACAAAGGGAGGGGGCAGCTGTGTGGTCATGTGACACAGAATGACAAACCGTACCCAATGGCCCGCACCAGGGATGATGTTATCTGGTGCTGGGGTGGGAAGTTTGCAAGGAGCCAGCCCTGTGCAGCTCCAACCCCTCGAGGACCAGGGCTAGTGTGTGCTGTCCTCACGAAGACGCTCTGAGCCGGCCAGCCCTGCCTCGTGCACGGGGCTCCCTCAAGCAGCATCTCAGCCACAGGGGGATCCCTGCCCTGCCCACGGGGTCCTCTCCCTGGGCAGTCTGAGGCTCTCTTGGGATTGGGAGGTCCCTCAGTAGGCCAAGACACAATGGGGACGAAGAACCTTTCTCTGGAGGCACTTTCCTGGGTGAGCAGTAAGAGATCTGGCCTCTTAAAAAAGGGTCCTCTCTCTGGAGCGGGTGACTAACTCGTGGGGTCCCTGAGGCAGACCAGAGGGTGGGTGACAGGGGCCTCCGGAGCCCTGCGGGGGAGGTGACGGAGGGTGACCAGAGGAGAGCTTGCCTAGCAGAGTGACTTTCCCCAAAGCTAGGGTGCCTCCGTCTAAGTGTGCCTGTCTCCCCACACCTGTTCCCCCCAACATGCCCTCTGCACCTCATCCTGCCTCAGTGCCAGCTCTGCTAGGCCTGGAGCTCTTCCCTCCAAGGGCAGATGCCTGGCCCCACCCTCAGACCCGGCCCTGGGCTCAGGGATGCCTGCTGTGTTTAGCCAATCTGATGCAGGACTGGGGGGAGGCTTTAAAAATTATTTAATGGCCCACACTCAGTCTTGTTCAAATATCTGACCCAAGCCATGTCCAAATACTGCTGCGCCCCAGCATGTTCAGGGGCCTTTGAGGTACCCTTCCCCCTATTACTCCTCCATCAGCTGTGCTGGGGGTGCAGAAGAGTTGCCCCAGCTGGGGGGTGCCCCCTGCAGGGAAGGGCCTTTGTGTTGCAGCAGGGGCCTCTCCTGCAGAGTTTTCTGGGGTCCAGGGCCTGGGCACAGGGAGCAGGGGCCCAGTGGGAGAGTCGGAGCTGAGCCCGCTGCGTTCCAGCCCCCGCCCCAGCCTGCCATGAGCCAGCCACGTCCCGCCTGGGTGGAAGAGTAGATGCCACCCGGTCGCTTCAGAAGCCGCTGCGTCAGGAACATGGGTGGGGCGGAGGGCGGCTGTCGGAGCTGGCAGCAGTGGCAGCCTGCAGGGGAGGGCCGGCAGGAGGCGGTCCAGCGGCTGCTGTCCTGGACTTGGGCAATCGGTGGGCCAGGATGACAGCGTCCAGGAGCTGCGGCCACCTTGGAAGCTGGAGCTGGCTGCCGGCGAGGCAGCAGAGCGGGCTCACTGCGGGGCTGGAACTGCGATGAGACGAATCCTGTCTGCACCTTTCCCAAGGGTCTTCCGGGGGCACTGCTGCTGCGCAGCGAGGGTGTGGGTCTGGGGCTCTCGTGTGTGTTCACTTCCCCGGCTCTCTTGACCCCTAGCAAAGCCAGGCTCACACCTCCCTTGCCCGTGCACCTGCCCACTGCCGACAAGCTGCGCGCAGGGACCCTCACCAGGTGCCCCTCTCCGTCCAGAAGTGAGTACCCAGACAGCTCTGAAATCTGAGGAGGTAGGATCCTTCGGGGGAGCCCCCACATTCACACACATTGCTGCCTTCCCCACCCCATGGTGGGAGCCAAGCCTCCGGGCTCAGAGCTGCCTCGGCCGGGCCCACGAATTTCCTGTGAATTCCTGCTCATTCCGGTGCTCCCGGTGCAAGCCCTCAGCACAGGGGCACCCCTTTCCCACCCCCGCTGCGCGCATGGCATTCCTCCGTGCCCTGCCTTCCCGCCTGCCCACAGCCACTCCCATGGCAGTCAGGGAGGGGGTGTGAATTCACTGAGGGTCAGGCAGCCAATGCCTTGCTGTCTTCCCCAGTTGTTATTACTCAGCAGCAGGCAGAGGTGCAGGAAGCTCCACTGATGAAGGTTTGTGGGGGGATCGGAGGGGGTGGGTGCTGGAAGGGGCTGGCAGAGGACTGGGAGAGCCCAGCTGGGACACCTGGCCTTGGTCATAGGGTCCTTATCCCCCGCCAACCTTCCCTACACTGCTTTCTCCTCTCCCCTTGCCCCCTTCCTTCTTTCCTGGGACTGGGTAATGTCCAGAGGAGGCCGGAAGATAGGATGCTGGAAGCTCCTTCTGGGGAGATGCTGGCAGCCAGGCGTAGGTTGAGTGGGGTGCCTGGGGGAAGTGTCTCTGGCTTCCCTGCTCTGGGGTGGGGGTAGTGGCCAGCTCCCCCACCCCCACCATGCACTTTGGGTTGGAAACCTGGCCCTCCTGCAGCAGCTGTTAGAATGTGCAGATGGGCCACTTTGGGGGTGAGGGGGCAAGTGGGGCATTTTGCCTGCTCCCTCTGCACTCAGTTCTGGGGGACAACTGCTGGAAGGGCCTGCAACTGGGTTTTCTCCAGACTGTGCCATTGTGCCCCACCAGGCCAGAGGGAGGGGGCTGGGGGACTCTGGACTTGACCCTACAACCTGTTTTAGCCAATGGAACAAGCGAAATATGACATAAACAGAAGTGTATGAGGGGGACCCCCCAAAATGGAATATTTATTCTCACATGTTTAAATTTTGGTGACCTTCAAAGTACTCTCCATGTGATGCAATACACCCAACGAGACTTTTTTCCACTGCGCAAAACAGTTTTTGAACTCATCGATTTTGATGTCTGTTAGTGCTTCTGCCATTTTTTGTTCCACCTCTTCCACATCGGCAAAGACGTTTCCCTTTGAGGTCTTTTTTTATCCGAGGAAACAAAAAAAAGTCACTCAGGGTGAGATTGGGTGAATAGGGAGGGTGGGGTATGAGGGTCATGCTGTTTTTGGTCAAAAACTGCTGGACATTTAGCGCAGTGTGGGCAGGTGTGATCATATATCACCAATCATGAAATGGGCAAATGAGTTGAAAGAGTCTTCAACTCATTCACTGAAGCCGAACACAGCCTCTCACAACAATGCCAGCTGGTACACTGATGCAAATGGGTTCCTAGAACTCTCACCTAGCAGGGGAAGACTGTACTGTAAGGGGCCTGTCCTCCAGAAGATAATTCCGTTTTTTTGAGGGAAGCTCTTGTGCACCGCAGCTTGCTCATTTCCTGCTTTGGCTCCCAGAGACTGAGAAACCCAGGCTAGTCTGCTGGATGATGGAGCAAGATGAGTCATCCTGGCTGAGACGTGCTGGACCAGCCGGACTTCTAGCACGGGAGTGAGGCCATCCCAAAGCACCCAGCCCAGCCAATGTTGTCCAGACCAGAGAGCATCCCGGCCAAACCACAGTCATGAGGAAAAAAATCAATGTTGGCTGCATTTTTAATAGAGGAAAAAAAAGGAAGGAAGGAAAGAAAGAAAGAAAAGGAAGGAAGTGAGGGAGGGAAGGGAGAGAGAGAAAAGAAAAGAAAAAAGAAAAGAAAAGGAGAATGCTGAGGTTTCTACTTTCTGGTCCAGAACATAAGGAACTTGGAAGCCCTCCCTTCTGTTCACACAACAAGAAAAAGGATGAACAAATGGGAAATCAACTCTTTTTAGATCTGAGCGAGAACTGAGGTCGCAGGCAAACCCTTCCCCCGCCCCCCGCCCCGTGTCCATAAATAGAGTTTATTGGGACGAAGCCACCCTCATTTGTTCGCAAATTGTCTAAGGCCGTTTCTCCCGACAACAGCAGAGTTGAGCAGCGGCCACCTGGCCCACAAAGCCTAAAGCGCTCACTGCCTGGCCCTTTCCAGAGAAGGTCCGCTGATCCCTGCTCTAGGCCGTAAGGTATCTGAAAGGCAGAAAGGATGCTCTTGTTGTCAACATTTTGTTATTTTTGCCTCGCAGCATCCATTCCCTTCCTTTCCCAATTCCTTGCAGAGGGAGCCCCACCCTCCCTCTCAGTCCACTTCTTCAGGTGGGGCCACTTCCTTAAGCCCAATCAATACAACAGTCCCTTTGGGCTCAGCAGCAGAGTGGGGACACTTGACTCAGATGGTCCAGAGTAAATCCGGGGAGTCTCAGGTGACCCTTACTTTCCCCAGGCCATGAACCGGAGGAGATGTGCTTGTGGGTTCCCTGCTATCTTGCCACCTTGAGACAGAGCTCACCCGTGAACTGAGCTCACACACACAGCACAGGAAGCCAAGAGACAGACAGACAGACAGCAGGTGCTGGCTACGTGGCTTGCACCTGGATCACGCAGAGTCTGAAGCCAAGTCTACTTTTGAGCTCAGAGGCGTTGTTGCTCAAATTTGTTTGGATTCTATTTTCTATCCCAGTCCCAGTCCCACCCGCATTCCTGGCAGCACGCAGCTGTGCAGCGTTAACACCGGAGGGCTCAGGAAATGCTCAGGAAATCAGAGGACGGTTTGAAGAATCGGGCGCTGGGAAAAGGAGGCCCTGCAGAACTCTGGGTGTACAGAGGGGAATGTACACTCAGAGTTCTGTAAAGAATGTAAAGAATGTAAAGAATAGATAACCCTCAGAGAAAAAATAAGTTAAAAAATAATGACAGCAAATCTATGGTCATTAATTGTCAACACCTGTCCCACATTGTGTCGCATTGTTTCCACCTTACGTCCTATGACAACTTATTAAGACTCCATGTAACAAATGGCAGCGGACACTCGCGGAGGTTGTTGGGTCATACAGGTAGTACGGGGCAGAGGTTTGAAAGCAGGTCTGCCCAGTTCCATAGGTGTACTTCTAAACCCTTTGGCTACAGACCCTCTACCTCAGAAAATCAGGTCCCGGGAGGTGCAGCAGCCTGCCAAGCTCACACATCCTGGAGCGACAGTTGGGTTCACGTGTGCCTTATCCTCCCTATGTGACCCTCAGCAGCTGGCCTTTCTGAACCCCAATTCCCTCACCTATAAAATGGGGTTAACACTGCCTATACCAAAAAGGTGCCTCCCCAACATTGGAGAGACAGACAGACAGATGTACATAGAGAATGAGAACTTCCGGAGCAGAAACCCACAGCAGACCCCTCCGTGGGAAGCATCCAGGGTGGAAAAACCTGAACTGTGATTGAAAAAGCGCAGGTGAGTATAACATATGCATATTGTATCAACCCTGTGTAGCAACATCTGATATGGGTAATGACTGATGCGATGCTTACAGTGACATGTATAATAATAATTAAATAACTGTTACTATATGCAGTGATGCATGTAATAATAAACAATTAAAAGAGCATTGTAGCTGAATAAGATATGTATTCAACTATATACTGAACTATATAATGTTCTTATATATTTGAATAAGATATATATATATATATATACTAGAAAATATATATATTCCATTTGATTCCATCCTAAGAATCAGACCAGACTGAACTCTCTGCTGCTCACTCACTTTCGAAGGGCACAGTGTCCCAGGGGGACAGGGCATTGCAGGGTGAGGAGACAGGTGCATATCTGTCCCTAAGAACATTGGCCCCTCCCATGTAGGTCAGGAGGGGAGACTCCAGCTTGCACTTGGTCTTTGAGGTATGGCCCCGGGTCCCCAACTCCACCCCCAGGGCCTGGGGGTCTCCTGGAAAGCAGGAGGCTCAGGCCATTGAGGGTCACAGGGAAGAGCCCTGCAGGATGGGGAGGGAACAAGGTTGAGGAGAGTCGGGGAGGGAGTGTCACCCCAAAGCTGAGGGCAGCAACTCCATGATAAACGGCCCTGAGCGCAAGCTGGGAATTAATAAATTGTGAAAAGTGAAACTTTTCTCTCCAGAACTTCAGACAGAAGAAACGAAGGCAATCCTCAGGCTGACTGGAAAATGGAAGTCAGCAGCACTGAAAGGAAGACAGAAGGTAACCAGACCATAGGGTGCGGGACAAAGGTAATAAAGCCAAGGGAAGCGTGGCTTCCTGTGGGCTCCTGACACCTGGCTCCCACACCCATGTCCCATGCCCACTGCCCCCGTGGCCGTGGCCACCAGCTCAACCCCTGCTCACACTGGGAGTCAATGTGTTTTCTCCTCCATTCTGTCCCAATGTCAAGGTCTTCCAGCTCCTGCCTGGTGCAGCCCAGAGGCCCCAGCAGCTGGGAGCCTGGTCAGGCCAGGTGCAGGTTGCAAGCACTGTCCAGTGCCCCATCCACTTGCCACACGCAGCTCTGAGCACTTGGAGCAAGGCCAGGCCCGGCAGAAAGGTGCTGTCGGTGAAACGTCCACACTGGATTTCAAAGACTTACTGCAAAAGCAGAATGTGAAATAGCTCATTGATAAATTCTGCCATTGATTCGTGCTGTTTCGTGCTAAATTTGTGCTATTTTGGATATCTTCATTTACATAAAATACATGATTGAAGTTAATGTATTTTGTATTTTGTATGCATTGGGAACATTTCAAATGGCACGTGTGGTTTGCATTATATTTCTTTTGGACAGTGCTGGATGAGGGCCTCTCCCTTTGAACTTCAATGGACATTCTATCCACACTTGGCCTCCAATGGTACGTCCCGCCATGCACTGTGGATAATGCTTACATTGGGGAGGCTGCCTTCCGGGCTTTCAATGGCTGGACCTGGCCTCCAGCACAGCGCCTGGTAACAGATGAAATGTCTCCCGGGGACCATCCATGCTGGCGTGCGGGGGGCAGTCTGATGCTGGGGTGTCTGGTGGACACCCCACCAGACAGCCGTGCCCTCTATTCCCACAGGCTCTGACTCTCCTGCAGTCTCCAAACTCGGGTGTTTCTGAGTCAGGTGGTTGAGATCACACACATGAGCAGATCTGAATCTCAACTCTGCCCTTTCATTGCTGTGCAATCTTGGGCCACTGATTCAACCTCTCTGAGCCCTAGGTTCCTCCACAAGTGAAATGGAGATAAGAAAACCTAATAGTGAGCTTTCCTAATATCTCAGAGCCTGCCAGATGGGCCTGTTTTATATTCTTGTGGCATTCGCACCTTCTTGTGGACATTGTAATGATACATTTACATGCTTAATTTATTTCGGACTCACCCAGTAACCTAAGACCCCACCCAGAGCACTATGGAAATGCACCTGTTTTGCTCATCATTGTAACCCCTGAGTCTAGCTCAGTGCCTGGAGCATAGTAGGTGTTCAGTAAATATTCACAGACTAAGAGAATGACATATAGTTGAACAGCACAGCAGAAGGCAGGTGGGGATGTGTAATAGGGGACAGCTACTATTATTGTCATTCCTAGACTGATGCAGCTGTCTGAATTTCATTCCTGCACATGGTTATCCTCAGCTGCCTCTCCCGCACATCCAAACTACTCCTGTGAGTGATCTAGTCCAACCCCCAACCCCCAGTCCCATCCCAGCAGCAAAGCAAGTAAGTCAGTTTTTATCTCAGGATAGAAAAGAAGCATCTTCCATCGTTTTGGGGCCCAAAGACCCCACTGGCATCCTTCCTAAGTCTCTTCTTTTCCAGAGACTAAGAAAACTCTCCAATTCCTTTAGCCTCCCTTACAAAGCATGCCCTATGCCTCATCCATCCTCCGTGTGGTCTCCCGGGAGGTTGCTCAGACACCCACAGGACAGGTGAGGTTACTGTGAGTGTCGGGGTTTCCTCAGTTCCCACCCCCATGCCCCCAGTACCCTGCCCGCCTCCAGCTTGGTGGAAACCTCCTGTGTGCCAACCTGCCCACTCTTGTCCCCACGCTTCTGGCACAGTGGCCAGAGTTGTAGAACTCCAAGTTGTTTGGCTCCAAGTCCGAGTTAGAGCCAAACGGTCCAACCTCACTCATGGTTTATAAATGGAAAAACTGAGGCCCAGGACGTCAAGTTCATCCACATGTTTGGGCAGCGCTGTGCCAAGACTGGAGCTGCAGGACCTCCAGCCAGCTGGGACACAGGCAGGTCCCTCTCTGTGTGACCAGAGGCTCCGTAGCCATAGCTGGCTCTGCCCCCGTTCCCTACTCGGAGCCCAGCTCACAGGCTCTCCAGCTTTTGTCTTCCTTCTTGGCCTTCTCTCACCTGAGCATTCCTAAGAGGTGAAGGTCCTGGGGGGTGTGTCCATAGGCTCCCGAGTCTCTGGGATCAGGTCTTTGAGGCCCTGGGGTCCCCAACTCCGGTGTCTGGGGCAGGACATCCAGAGGCGGCGCCCTCCACTGGCTCAGAGCACAGTTCTCAGGAGACAAAGCCTTTGGCGCTGTAGTCTCCCTTTACTCCTCCCCTTAGCCAACCCCTCCCTGCCCCTCTGACCCCCTCCCCCACCTCCCCCAGGAGCACACACGCTGAGCCCCTTTCACCCGAAACAAATCACTAGCCCCTCCTTCTTCTAATCAGGCCCTGATCTCGCTGGTTTGAAATCAAAGGAATTTTCACCCTTAGCTCTTCTCCTCCCAACACGTCCAGGTGCAGATGAAGACAAGACCCGTGACTCAGACGCAGGGGTATGGGAGGGCAGGCCAGCACCGGGAGCCCAGGCCTTCAGGGCTCACCTCCCAAGAGCACAGGGTAATGTTAGTTCTCCGCCACACCGGCCACTGCCCACCTTGCCTTTCACCGTGCTTCCTGTTCATGCCTAAGATGTGGAGGAGCCAGTGGAGGGCAGGGAAAGGGGGCTTAGCTCAATCTCCCAATACGGGTGGGCGCCAATATTGGCATTCCAACCTCAGCAACGAGGCCGGGGCGTGCCTTTTCTTAGTACAGTAGATGCAACCTGAAATCAGGTTCTGGCACTCTATTCTAGCCCCCAGGTTTTCATCATACCACGTGACTGCAATGTCTCCCAGGTGAGGCCACTCAGGTGTGCAGGCTTCCATCTGCTCTCGTCAGGTTCTGAAAGCAGGAGTGGGCTTGTCAGTATAGGGCTTTACCCGTTCAGGCTTCTGGTATAATTGAGACAATGTTGCTTCTTTCTCTGAGTCTTTCAAAGCATCAGTGTAATAGGGGACCTGCCTCATCGCACACCTGTTTATTCACTCCTTTACTCTCAGCTACTGTTCCTCTGTCTCTCCATTGACACCAAGCTTCCCCACCTTTTTAAGGGACATCAGGTTTGGCCACTGTGCTGGTCTAGATGACCGGCAGCAATGCTAGTCTAGCAAACGCCTACTCCTCAGTCCACCAGCCACAAGCTTAACGTTCCCCAAGACCACCCTCACTCCAGACCCACCGGCCCCAGCCCCAGCCCCTCCATACAGAGACCCCTCCTCCAGGCCTGGGCAGTCTGAACCCCAGTAGACACAGCAGGGTCCTTGAGGGTCCCTCACCAGGATGGCGGCCTGGGGGCATGGCCTCACGCAAGCACAGACTGCTTCCAGGAATTCGCTGCGATGCCTGATGAATGTTCCCTTAACCCTTGAGGTTATATTTTCCATAAGATGCCCCGAAATAGCCTTGCTTCATATAACGGAAAAATGTGAAGCCAATATCTTATTATTCTCGGTTATTTTCAGTTGGGCTCTGATGGAAAAATCAGTTATTCCTTATAGTAGGTCTTAACCTACAGCCATCTGATTACATTTCTGAGAAATATAGATTTGGGTTTGTTTTTTATGGGCTCATCTCGTGCTTCCTTTATCCTTAGATTTAATATGATTACCATATGCACTTTCTGTCTCTAAGTTGTTCATAAGAATTGAAACTTTTTCCAGGAAAACACACACAAAGGTCTTTATGATTTGGCCCCTGCGCACTTGCACAGCCTCACCTGCCTCCACGTGGCCCACCCCTCCTCCGCTGACACCCCAAGCTCCTCCAGTCCTCAGTGCCCGCCAGGCAATCTGGCACGGCGGTCAGGAGCACGGAGCCAGAGCGGGACGGGCTCGGTGTCAGCTCAGGCCCTGCCATAGACTGACCCGCTGAGCTCGGGCAAGTTTCCAGACTTCTGTTTCCTCACCTAAAAAATGCAGGTAATATCAGAAATGTAGTTTGCCGCACATAATGCACTCCTTGTATAATGCGCACCCATGTTCTGTGCGCATTATACACGGGGTTATTAGGCCCATCGTGTGCAATCATTATACCCATTTAGAAGGCTCAGCCTTATTTTTCCCTCAAAAATTTGGGCAAAAAAGTGAGCCTTATACACAGCAAAAATACGGCACCTGTCTCACCACAGTGCAATACCACTTAACACCCATGGGGGGGCTGTTATAAAAAAATGGAAAATTGTGTTTGCAAAAATGTGGAGAAATTGGAACCATTGGGCACTGCTGGTGGGAATATAAAAGGGTGGAGCCTCTGAGAAGCAGGGCAGCAGCTCTTCAAAAACAACTAAAAAGCGCTGTCCAGATTTTCCCAGGTAATCCCAGAATTGCAGTAAGATCCAGCAATTACACTCCTGGGCGTAAACAACAAGCCGGCAGGGACTCGACCAGAGATCTGTGCGCCCGTGCGCACCCCAGCATGATTCACAAGAACGGCAGGTGTCACAAGCACCCCCAGGCCGCCTTCGCTGGGTGAGTGGGGAAACCACACGGAATATTGCTCACCTGACAAGGAGGAAACCCTGGCACAAGCGACAGCGTGGATGCACCTGGAGGGCGTTTTGTAAAGTGAAGTACTCCAGCCACTAGGAGACTGTTGCGTGATTACACTCTCCCGGGATGCCTAGAGTTTCAGTCTGGGAAGATGAAAGCGTTCTGGAAATGGGCGGGGGGGATGACTCACAGCACCGTGAATGCACTTACAGTGCCACTGAGCTGCACGCTTAAAAACAGTTACAACTGTGAATTTTGTGTTATGTATATTTTACCACATTTTTTAATCCTCACCTGAGGATGTTCTTTCATTATTTTTAGAGAGAGAGAAACATCAGTGAGAGAGAAACATTGATTGGCCGCCTCCCATATGGGCCTGGACCAGGGATCGCAGGCGCCAGAACCGGGGACCAAACCTAAAATCCAGGCACGTGCCCTGACTGGGAATTGAACCCACAACCCTTCCGCTCTGGGATGACGCTCCACCCGACTGAGCCACACCTGTCAGGGTTACAATAACATTCCTGAGAAATTACAGGACATGTCTCAGGAGGCCCCAGAGAAGACGCGAAGGCGCCGAATGCATCTGGCACATAGCAGGTGTTCACACAAGGTGAGCTCCCCTTCCTTCTGCAAAGCCCTTGCCTCGTTACCAGAACAACTTCCATCCACATCCCCGCCATCCGTGACTCAGAGCCCGTTCCAACTCCTCTGTGAAACGTGCCGCCGCCAGTTCTGCCGAGTACATGCTTCTAACACAGCCCCGGCTTCTCTGTGGTTCACCCTTGATTTCCCTACCTGCCTTCACGCTGGACTCTGAGACCATTGAGGACAGTGTGCGTCCTGTCCCTTTGTTGTCCTAGCATGTAGCAGAGTACCTGCTACATGTATTTAAGATGTTTATCACACACAAATAAGGGAACGACCGGGGAATTGTAGTCTTAAGATAGAGGCTTTACGTTTTTATTTGTATCCTCACCCAAGGACATTTTTTCATTGCTTTAGAGAGATGGAGGAAGGGAGACAGGGAAACACTGATGCGAGAGGAAAGCATCCATCAGTGGCCTCCTACACGCGCCCCGACCAGCGATAGCACGCACCTGGACCGGATCTAACCCGCACTTTCGGCTGTTGGCAATGCTCCAAACCAGCTGAGCTGCACCTTAGCCAGGGCAAAGCTTTACTTTTTAAAGTCAAACAATTTCATGGACCCACATGTGAACTACTAGTTGAATTTTTATATTTGAGGATAAAAATTTTATTATGGTGCTATAAGTACAGTACTTTTGAAACTGAACTGAGCCAACACACCAATTTTGGTGCGTGTACAGACTTGTCAGTCAGTGGCTGTCACTCCTGGCCTGCTGGGGGCGTCTGGACACCCCTGTTGGCCACCATACTAATAAAGAATATGGCATTTTCAGCGCAGATTGATAGCTTTTACTGCTTATCATGAAACCCTGAAGATGAGATTGAATTTGGAAGATGATAAAGCATGTCTGGTCTGTCCTGAGTGTGTGCATAAAAACAGAAGTGTGTGACTCTTCTGGAGTCTTTGTCAGCGAAGAGGAATTGTCGAAAACACGCACTCCCAGAGCCGAAGGGCAGGTAAGGCTTTCAGGTCAGTTTCAGATTTTCTTGGGGAAAAAAAGCAGAGACCCTTAGACCCTGTGAGCAAGGCACTGAAATATCCCTTGGGAATGAAGGCGGCCCCTTCGTTGTGGTCATTACCAGCTAAGAAAGTCTACTTGGGAACTTTGTCCACATGCGTATGAGTTTGCTAGAGCTGCTGTAACAACATACCACAGACTAAATGGCTCTACAACAGAAATTGACTGGGTCACAGTTCTGGAGGCTGGAAGTACAAGCTCAAGGTTTTCCTTCTGCAGGAGACTCTGTTCCAGGCCGGTCCTCTAGCCTCTGGTGATTGGCCTGCGATCTTTGGTGTTCCTTCACTTCTGCTAACTCACGCCTGTCTCTGCTGTCATCATCGTGTGGTGCACATCTGTGTCCGAGTTCCCTTTTTTATAAAGTCACCAGTCCTAGGGTGGATTAGGGACCCACCTTAATGACCTCAACTTAACTAATTACCTCTGCAAAGATCCTATTTTCAAATAAGGTCATTTTCTGAGGTATTGGGGGTTAGGACTTCAACTTGAATATGGGGGACACGTTCCAACCCATAACAATGGACTGATGCTTTATTTATTTAAAAAAATATATTTTATTGATTATGCTATTACAGTTATCCCATTTTTTTCTCCCCTTTATTCCCCTCTGCCCTGCACCCCCCTCCCACCATCATTCCCCCACCTTAGTTCATGTCTACAGGTCATATATATAAGTTCTTTGGCTTCTCCATTTACCCTACTATTCTCAACCTCCCCCTGTCTATTTTGTACCTACCATTGATGCTTCTTACTCCCTGTACCTTTTCCCCCATTCTCCCCCTCCCCCTCCCAGCTGATAACGCTCCATGTGATATCCATTTCTGTGAATCTGTTCCTTTTCTTGTTGTTTGCTTAGTTCATTTTCATTTTTGTTTTTTGGCATTTGGTTGTTGATAGTTGTGAGTTAGTTGTCATTTTACTGTTCATATTTTTGATCTTCTTTTTCTTAGATAAGTCCCTTTAACATTTCATATAATAAGGTCTTGGTGATGATGAACTCCTTTAACTTGACTTACCTGGGAAGCACTTTATCTGCCCTTCCATTCCAAATGAAAGTTTTGCTGGAAAAGAGTAATCTTGGATGTAGGTCCTTGCCATTCATGATTTTGAATACTTCTTTCCAGCCCCTTCTCGCCTGCAGGGTTTCTTTTGAGAAATCAACTGATAGTCTAATGGGAACTCCTTTGTAGGTAACTGTCTCCTTTCCTCTTGCTGCTTTTAGATTCTCTCCTTCTCTTGGGTGATGTAATTATGATGTGCCTTGGTTTGTGCCTCCTTGGATCCAACTTTGGGATTCTCTGAGCTTCCTGGATTTTCTGGAAGTCTATTTCCTTTGCCAGATTGGGGAAGTTCTCCTTCATTATTTGTTTAAATAAGTATTCAATTTCTTGGTCTTCCTCTTCTCCTTCTGGTGACCCTATGATTCAGATATTGGAATGTTTAAGGTTGTCCTGGAGGTTCCTAAGCCTCTCCTCATTTTTTTTGAATTCTTGTTTCTTCATTCTGTTCTGGTTGAATGTTTGTTTTTTCCTTCTGCTCCAAACCATTGATTTGCATCCTGGTTTCCTTCCCTGTACTGTTGGTTCCATGTACATATTCCTTTATTTCACTTTTCATAGCCTTCACTTTTTCCTCTACTTTGCAACCATACTCAACCATTTCTGTGAGCACCCTGATTACCAGTGTTTTGAACTGTGTATGTGATAGGTTGGCTATCTCTTCGTTGCTTAGTTGTATTTTTTCTGGAGCTTTGATCTGTTCTTTCATTTGGGCCATATTTTTTTGTCTCTGTGTGCCTGTTATGTAGTAAGGGGCAGAGCCTTAGGTGTTCACCAGGGTGGGACAACCCACTTTGCCACTCTGTGGTGCTGTATATGGGGGAAGGGTCCAAGAGGGAACAATGTCACTTGCTCAGTTCTTAGCCATCTTTCAGTTACTTCCCCCACTACCCACAAACAAATTGGGCCCTTCTGGTGCTGATTCCCAGGTGAGTGGGTTTGTGTACGTTCTAGGCCCCTGTGGGTCTCTCCAGCAAACTCTCCTGTGAGGCTGGAGTTTATCCCATTGCTGCCTCAACCCCCACAGGTGTTTTAAGTCAGAGGTTTGAGGCTTTATTTCCCCACACTGGAACCCTGGGTTGCACGGTCTGTCTCACTCTCCAGTTTGTTCCTCCCGGTTTATCCACACACGAATGTGGGGCCCTCCACTCTGCCAGGCACCACCTTGCCAAGAGTTCTCTCCTCCCGGCTGCCCATCTCTACCCCTCCTACAGGTCTGGATGAATGTTTCTTCTTTAACTCCTTGGTTGTTGGACTTCTATACAGTTGGATTTTCTGGCATTTCTGGTTATTTTTTGTTTTTAAATTTGTTGTTGTCCTTCTTTTGGTTGTGCGAGGAGGCACAGTGTATCTGCCTACGCCTCCATACTGGACCACTGCTGTAATGCAAGAGTCTTCAGGGGACACTGTTAGAGGACCTGTGGGCATGCATTCCTGTCTCTTAGCGGCACCTGCTATTTATTTATTTATCTATTTAATTTTTTATGAGATGTCACATACCTTTACTTTCCTAAGTGTAATCTGGCAAAACTTTAAGCATATGAGAATAAAAGTAAATAGATGTGGAGCAGAATCAGGCCTTGCTGTTGACAGAAAAGGACCCTGGCCGAGGCCCGTGGCATTTGAGTGGCTAAGAGGTGTGTGGACTCCATAGTCAAGGCTTGGCTTGGCAAGTGTTTTCTGAAAAGGGCGGGATAGAAAATATCTTAGGCTTTGTGGGTTATATGGTCTCTGTAACAACTATTCAACTCAGCTGTTGAAGCATGAAAACAACCAGAAACAATTTGTAAGCAAATGAATATCGTGGCATTCCAATAAAACTTTATTTGCAACAGCAGGCAGCAGGGCCTGATGTTGCCCATGTGCCTTATTGGTCAAGACTCAGTTGGTTCCCCTACTGAGTCCTTGGCCTTGATGCTATTTTTCTTCTTCTGTGTCATTCCCCACACCACACCCGCCCCCTCTCGAGTCTTCTCCACCAGCCTCGCCCTCAAGGGTTTCCTTCTGCGGGCACCTTACCATGAAGCTGTCTGCCCTCGCTGCCCCCTCCCTTTCACTGAAGTCTTCTGCCTCTGTTCATCCTCCCCTCTGTACACCCTCATACTTCAGAACATCCTCTCTTCTTCATTCCAATTCTGGCACTAATTCAAGCTCCCCACCCCAGCCCGTGCCCACAAAGGAGATCACTTCAGCGTTCACGCAGGGCAACTCGACACTGGGCTTGGGCCGTGCGGTGTGTCTCTAACCACACGTACGCAGTGCATGTGGAAAATACTCAGTCCATCCATCTCAGTTTATGACCCTCCTTGGCAGCCTTTGTTCTGCGCTCACACGAGGTGCTGCCAAGTTTATAAATACTTCCTCCAAATGCCAATAAATTCAGTCTCCCCTAATCTTTCATTCCATAGATAAAATCTCACTGAGGCTGCATTAGACACTGAAAGTTAACTGTTTGCTTGATTGATCTTAAGAGTCTGACCAAAGGTATTTGAGGGCCTCCTATTCATGGCTCACAGCTGCTTGTTTCAAAGATTTTTGCCTATCCACGTCCGGAAAGTTGGAAACCAACGCAGTTGGACGCTCGCCTCTCACGCTGTTCTGTTCTGTGAAGCCACGGCCATTGATAAAATCCAGACAGTTGACCAAAGGGCCTAGAGAAAAATCATTTCTCTGGATACTTGGCTGTGCCTTCTCCAACAGCAGATGAATTTACCAGATGTAACAGAAGCGATTCTTTTTATTTGTCATAGAAGACAAGACTGCCCTTTGTTTTGATGAGCCCAAAAAAAACTTCCAGGCAAGGAGATGTGTTAACAATATATTATGTCATATCTGCTTTTTCTCTTATTCTCCTCTGTAACTGGCCAGTTGCTTAGTATAGCACCAGGCACATAGGAGACGTCTTTAAAAGGTGTCTTCTGGTTCTGCTACCACTGAGATTGCCAACACTTTTTCCTTCATTGTAGTAATAACTACTTAGCGTCACAAAACTCATTCAGCTGCTTTGTAAATTTCCAACAAGTGGCTAATCCAGCCCTGGCTGGGTAGTGAAGTGGGTTAGAGTGTTCTGTTGCTACACCAAGTTTGGGGTTCAATCCCTGGTCAGGGCACAAATGAGAATCAACCACTGAATTTCATCAATAAATGGAACAACAAATCAATGTTTTTGTTTCTCCCTTCTCCACTATCAATAATAATAATAATAATAATAATAAGAAGAAGAAGAAGAAGAAGAAGAAGAAGAAGAAGAAACAAGAAACAACTGGCTAATCCAGGCTATAATTTTCTTAATTTTATTTTGTTACCTGACTGCTGATTGACCGGTCAATCATTTTTTTAAATGCAGTGACAATGATCATGTAGTTAGTATGCAGACTATAAGGGGAGAAATTACCTTTGAATTCTGTTTTATTTTTTAAAATATTTTATTTATTTATTTATAGACAGAGGGGAAAGGAGGGAGAAAAACATCAATGTGCAGTTGCCTCTCGTGCACCCTCTACTGGAGACCTGGCCTGCAACCCAGGCACGTGCCCTGACTGGTAGTCAAACCGGCGACCCTGTGGTTTTCAGGCCAGCGCTCAATCCACTGAGCCACACCAGCCAGGGCTGAATTCTATTTTATTTCCCTGTTCACTTTCAAATGTGTGCAGGTGGGGAAGACCTGCTGATGCCGAGGAGAAACAGGCGCGAACAGAGGCCGCAGCACCCCGAGGAAAGATCCCTGTGCCCTGGGATCCTGGGCAGACCCATCTCTTTAGCTTCTTTCCCATCCTTTCTCTCCACTGTTTTTCTTGATCTCTCCCTCTTTCTTTTCTTTTCATTCTCTCCCAATTTAAAAGCCATTTAAAAGTGAAATCAAAGGGTTATGCCTTCTTTTTCAAAGATGATTATTACCACCTAAATGACATTGACTAGTGATTTTTATCTTGAGTCTGGTACAGTTTAATTACTAATTACTCGAGAATAGGATCTATTTCTTGGACCCCTCGCCTGTTGCGCCTGTGAGCAGGTGTAACTCTTAGTGGAAAAGAAAATGGTTTTGTTCTCAGAACAGAAGAAAGCAATGATGATTCAGGTTACTTTGTCTTTTCCCTTTTTTCCTCCCGCCTTCCCTTTTTCTGGTTACTCACACTCCGTTGTGTCCCTCTGGGGGCCACTGAGCAAGGCACTCACCTGGGGTTCCTGCTGGGGAAGGACTGACTCACAGCAGCCACCTCCCTCCCGTGGAAGCCACCTGTGACTTCTCGGCTGCAGGGCCCAGGGCGGGGCTCCGTACACAGCACGGTGTCCCCCAGGAAAGGGTGTTGATGGACTGAGGGGCAGATGGCTGACAGGCTGGCCCCTGGCTGATGCACGAGGAGGATGACACCACCCCTGCTCAGAGTCAGAGCCACCTGTGGCTGGGGACATTAGCACGAGACTGCCCACTGTCCGGAGCGTGGGCTTGGCAGTCCCATACATCTGGATTCCAGCCCTGCCTCCAGCTGTTGAACCCACTGAGTGAGAGACCTTGGGCTTCTGACTTCATATATCTGAGTCCCAGAGTCTTCATCTGTTAAGCAGGAACTGGGGCCTCTCTCAGGCATCATCCAGGAGAGGATACACAGAAAGCACCTCACAGAGCACAGAGCAGATGAGAAATTGCAAAGACAAGGGAGGGGGCAGGAGAGGACAAGGGCAGCATCCAGGAGTTAATTTGGGGGCTCCATGGAGGACTGCTCTAAACAAGCCCCAGATATACAGGGGCCCCTGAGGGGAAGCTGGGACCCTGGGCTTTGAGGGAGGGCTATTTTCTGTACATGCTGCCCCACAGCACCATCTAGGGGCAGAGCATGCTGGGAGCAAATGCAGGTCTCAGGGAGGTCCTCGGACCCAACACAATTCCCCTGTGCCTTTGTGCCCTTTCCCCCCAGCCCACCTCTGCTGCTTCTCTCCAGCCCCCTGGCCTTTCCCTCCCTGCCCTTAGTCTCTATTCTTCCTCTATCTCCTGTCCCTGGTGCGGTGTTTTCCACAGAGGGGCCCTCAGCGCTTTGGACAAAAGGTGTCATCTGTGGAAGTCAGAGAATGACCATTCCCAACACCTCTCCTCCCTCCTCCTGTGCAGCCAGAGGCCGACTCCATTGATGGCACCAGAAGCCCCTGGGTGGTCACAGCCATGCTGTCCCGGCACACTGGCCAGGGCCCATTGTGATGACACGGTCCTTGGACATCAGGGTCTTGGTTACCGCACCCTCAGGCCTAAGCTAGTGAAGAGAGGGACACTTGGGCCCACTTTCTCCGGTGTGACTTCTACTGTGACTCTTGTTCTCTAAATGGAGCAAGAACTCTACCCAGAGAACAGCAGCGGGGCTTTCACTGAAGATGAAAACAAACCAACCAACCACCCCCAACGAAAAAAAACATACAGCCTTCAAAGAGTAAAAGCCTATTTGGGCCAAGTCCGCATTTTATAAGGCTTGCCAATGTCCACTCCTCATTCCAATCATGACCTTGAAACAACGCCGGAGGCTGTGCCAGACTGCCTAAGTGAACAGGCCGGAAATACTGAGACTCCCAATTGACGAAAAAGGGTTGGAAGTATGTCCATGTTCCCTAAACCAAGGAGCTCTGCATCCTCATGGTACCTCAGAACCTTATCTTTTAACCACTTTCTCCTTTCAAACTTGACTCTGCTGCCTTCTGCACTGAGGATTACCTGAAGGCCAAGTTTGGGAGGTTTGGGGTATTATTTCTTTTTATTTATTGACTGATTAATCTTACAGAGAGAGAGGAAGGGAGAGAGATATCAATTTGTTGTTCCACTTACATATGCATTCACCGGTTGTTTCTTCTATGTGCCCTGACCAGGGATCAAACCCACAACCGTGTTGTATGGGAACTATGCTCCAACCCACTGAACTAACCAGCCAGGGCCCCAAGTTTGACATTCTTAACCCAAACATTTCTGAGTTATCTGAGAACAGGAAAGCTACCCACCATGAGCCCAGTGAAGTGTTGGACCAGGGAGAAGATGCAGATATTAACTCTATGGAAATATTCCAAACCAATAGGAATGTTGATATCAATTCAGTCACTATGGAACATGGACAGAGTAGTCTCCCTGTGCTCTGTGCTGACTGGTAAATCTGCAACGAGCAGAACACACCTTGTTTCTGCCCTGGCTGGTGTGGCTCAGGGGATTGAGTGCTGGCCTGCAACTCGAAGGGTAGCCGGTTCGATTCCCAGTCAGGGCATATGCTTGGGTGCGGGCCAGGTCTCTGGTGGGGGGCACTTGAGAGGCAACCACACATTGATGTTTCTCTCCCTCTCTCCATTTCTTCTTCTCTCTAAAAGTAAATAAATAAAATCTAAACCAAAACAAAACAAAACAGACCTCGTCTCCTGGCCTCATAGAATTTATATTTTAGACTCTACGTAAAACTTAACATTTTTTTTCAATTCTATTTGAACAGCAGCAGAGAATAACAGGGAGGCACAACAGAAACACATTCTTCACCTGAATTAAAAAGTAACATGAAGTTCTAACACATCACTCGTTGCATGGTGGGGACAATGGCAGCGGACTGTCACACACACACCTGATCACATGCATGAAGGACACACTCTTTTTTAGAGTTAGCTGAAAGGAAAGTTGGCAGGCTTTCCTGTCTTAATAAAGAGAAAATATAGTGCAATATCCTCCCTGTCGAATGTCTTACAATTGGTGTGAAGAGACTCACAAGTGAGAAAACCAGAAAGCAATTCAAGCATAGATTCCAGTTCTCCTGTTACCTAGGCAAGAACAAATATTAAACAGTGCCGAATGATTTCTTTCCAAATACGCTCATGAGGAGATTTTGGGCTCAGGTCAGCATTCCCTCCACACCTCCTCAAATCGCTCTCGTTCTTCTCAACAGCTAAGCTTTGCTTTCAAATCCCAACCAGTTGTGTTTGAAATAGCAGCAAGTTTGTTCAATGAAAGTGTTCTGAGAGCTCGGTGGGAACGTTGTAACCTGATAATAAATGTACTGAAGCATGCTTTACGGGGCATCGCTTCCAAAACATACGTGTTCCTGTGTTTCCCGGCGAATTGTGGGGTGCCGATCAAAGTCTGGAGCAGGGAAGAACCCTGAGTATGAACGAATTGTGTTCCTGTGTAATTGTCTTTCCCCCAAACCAAATGTTACGAAGCAGACTCCCCTGCTCTGGTTGCGGTCATTAGTAAACTGAAATGTGTTTGGGTTTTACAAATGGTCCAAGTTTGATCAGGGACTTATGCTTAGCAAAGACCTTGAAATCACGGCGATTCCAATCAAGGCAAACACACCTGTGGGAAGGATTACCTGTGTCGAAGACTAAACAGGAACAAAATGCCTGCACGTCCTTCTTATGTCCCCCTTGCTGGTGGTCATCTACCACACGTGCGATGAAACTGCTCACCCATGGCATTTCTCTGTCCAGAGCACCCTCTCTCTCGAATGTCTGACTAGAAAACTCCTGATCGTGCTTCAAACTTCTTCAAATGCCACCTTTTTGGTGAAGCCATCCCTTAACTCTCAACGTAGGCGCTGCTTCTCAGCATGCGCAGAGAACGCCACGCGTGCCTCGGGTAAGGCAATGGCCTTGCTATATTATAATTTGGAGTGTTAATGCCAACCTCCCTCCCCGTGGCAAGCTTCTTGGTTCCAGGGAAGAAATAGCTGCCACTCTGCTGCAGACACTCATCTGAGACCTTTGCGTGTATGAAGTCATTTAACTTCCGTCGGAATCCTTGAAGCAGGGTTGCCCAAATGGGCTTCACGGAACCCTAGCTCTGTTGCTACAGGTTTCGCAATACAGTGGACCCTGCAACCCTTGGGCACGTGGAGGTTAGGAATTTCACAGAAGGAAGGACGGTGGCCTTTGACCTCAGCCTCTCCCTCCGGAGTCACTTCCCACCCTTACCCTTGTGGCCACTGGCTTCTCAGAGCCAGTGTGCCCTAGGGGGGTGATGGCAAATCAGAGGGGACGCCCGCTTTAAGAAGCAGTGTTTGTGTGCCCAGTTACCGCCGTGATGCTGGGCTGTTGCTGTAAATGCAGAAAACCACGGATTGTGCCGGCTGCAAATGAACTGCACCGTGACATTTTCATACGTTTCCCGCTCTTCTCATCGGAAGTGTTCAGTAGGATTTGTTTCGCCAGTATGGCTGACTGTGTCTGTGACAACATTGGAAGGTGAGCTGTGAGCTGCAGGAGAAAACAACCTAAGCCAATAATGCAACATACACATACGATAGTGTTATAAATGCTAGGTCTGTTTTGAGTCTGAACGTGTCTCAATAAGAAAATGCTTTATCAAAGTCCAGCGTAAAATTGTGTCTTGGGCTATATTTTTATTCACAACCTTGGCTTATGACTTAAGTAGCTTTACTATTCAACATAGTCAATAAAATTCTGTGTTGCCAGTAACAGTAATTCAATTCAGGAAACACCTTTGTTTAAATTATATCTAAAATCTAAAAATAATAAAAATAAAATGAGTGAAGCTGTTTACCTTCTAAGCAGTCTCCTTTGCCACCCTATATTACAATGCATTCTCTCCCTTGCCCCTATTTTATTTTTTCATAGAAATGATAGCCTCTCAACATAGTATACAATTTATGTTTTGCCTTACACTCTGCCGTTCCCTCTGAGTGTGTAAGCTTCCCAAGGGTAAGATGTTTTGCCTGCCTTGTTCCTGATGTGTCCTTGGCACCAGAGCCAGCAACGATTTTTAGTGAAGAAATAAGTTTCCTAAATTGAAATTAATGAGCAAGAACTAAGGTTTTAAGTGTATGATTCTAGTAAAGTATTACTTGTTTAAAAACATAAACTTCTGGGTAGTCTTTCCAGAACATGGAAATCACCCTCAAGTAACACCCCTCCCCCCCAAACTGTTCAGTCCCCGTTTGCGATTACGGCGCAGCACTGAGGAGTCTACAGAAACAGGGGGATTCTGTCTGCGGATCTGGCTTTATTCCCACTTCCTTATGCAAGACACTTCCCTCCATGCTGAAAATTAAGTGTTAGGAGGGGATAGTGAGCCTTTCAGAGACGACAGAATTATGAGAGAGCTCCCCTGTGCTCCACCACGGACCTGGCTTCCTGTCCCAGGAAACTGAGAGAAATGGCAAATTGCTACCTAAACTTTGGGGTTTTCTTGAGGGTGATTTCTGTGTTCTGGAAAGACTACCCTGAGGTTTATCTGCTGTAGGGGTGGGAAAATTCTCCCTACCCATTTTAGATTCTTGTCTGGGGCTCCGTATGAAGGACAGATTAACGAGAGAAAAACTAACTCACTTATTAACATGTGTATCTTGCTTGTAACCAATGGGAGTATTCAGAGATGAGTAACTCAAAGGTGTGGCTTAGAATTCAGGCTTATATAGTATTCTCAACAAATAAAATTTTTGGTTTTTATTTGTAGAACAGTAAATTTGTAGAGAAATTATAAGAGAAAAGAAAGAGGTTCTAGGCTTCCAAGGGCAGCAAAACCTAGTAAGGTAAATAAATGGAAAACTAATAGTAAATAAAGGCTAGTCAGTGAAGTTTATTAGGAAGATACCTCCAGTAACTTCTTCAGGCTGATTAATTATCCTGGCGATTAACTTGTGTCCTTTCTGTTACAGAGGGGAGGAGGAACACCTTTGAAAATTTATGTCCTGCCCTGGCTGGTTTGCCCCATTGGTTAAAGCATTGTTCCATGCCAGTTCCATTCCCAGACGGGGCACGCGCCTAGGTTGCGGGTTTGATCCCTGGCAGTCGGGGCCCATATGGAGGCAATTGATTAATGTTTCTCTCTCACATCGATGTTCTCTCTCTCTCTCCCCCTCTCTTCCTAAAGTCAATATTCATATCCTTGAGTGAGGATTAAAAAAGAAATTATGGCCTGCTTTCACGGTCCAGGGGGAAGAGCTGGGAGTTTCTTATATCTGCTTCTTCTCAGTTACCTTCAACCCCCAAATTCCTCAAGCCATGGCAGCATATTTCGGGTTGACATATTCTGACTGTCCTCCCTGCCAATAGCATGGTTGCTTCTTTGGGTGTTGACAGCCAGAGAAGACCCCATCACATCACCTAGAGAAGGTGCCGAGGCTCTCAGGTAATCCCACAGGTGGAGACAAAAGATGCACCTCCTGAGCAGGGGCAGACAGCAGGAAGCCTGGGTCCCTGGTCCCCGCGCTGTGACGCTCTTCCTCAGTCCTTGGGGCTGGGCCTGTCTGCCTGCCCTTCCCCTGTCCTGCCTCATGTTCAAGTCCTTGCCTCTGCTCTTTCGTTTGAGGAAGCAAGTAAACCCAGAAAGCAATGTTTAAGAGGCAAAATTCTAGAAACAACCAACCAAACAAAACTCCAGCTGCTACAGTTTAAAGCTCATTAATGCTCGTGGGGAAGACTGCTGAGTGTAAAACATATTTCAGTGCCATTTCTGGAAGGGAATTGGGTGAGAGCTGTCAAGGTGTAAACTTTGTCCGCCTTTTGATGTGCAGTTTCCGTTTGGGGAATTTATTCTATGGCCGAACTTGGACAGCTGTACATGTGTGTGCATTTGTGTATGCACATGTACATGTGTTGTGTGCACGTGCGTGTGTACACACAGGCCATCGTACCAACTTACACAGGAGGCTGGCAGCAGCATTGGAAGAGCAGGGAGTTAGTAACAACATACAGTCCCGTCAATGGGACCTGTTTCACTAAATGAAGGCCCACTCGTGTGCTTGGTTACCACATAACCATTGAAAATAACGAGGTAGATTTGCATGTACTGACTTAGACAGATGTCTAAGCCATATTGTCAAGTAAAAAGATATCAAGTAACAGGAGGGTATGGTATGGTTTTTTTGAGATTAAATAAATTGTGTGTGCGTGTGTGTGTACAAAACATTTTCTGAATGAACCCAAGAAAAACTGTTAATGGGAGTCAGAGAAGAAGATAATAGAGACTTATTTTTCACTATCTCCTCACCTGTACTCAGAAATTTTCAGCCATGGGCATGATTTACATTTATAGTTTGAATATAAATTTAAGTATGAAATATGTGATTGAGTTGGCAGAGCTGTGTAAAGCATCTCCCATGTCCCCATGTCCCAAGTCATTGTGCCACTCGGGATATTTAGTGACTTCCTCGCAGTCCATCGCTCGTATGACTTTGAGCAGCAAGGGATCTACTGTGAGGCGCTGGGTAACCCACAGAACTGGGCGGGGGGGGGGTGGCCTGGGCGCTGGACCAGGCTTGCAGGTGTGACTCCTAGGCCACAGAATCGCAGTGGGAGGCCAGTCCCTCCACTGTCCCAGCCCTGCCCCCTGCAACTCATTCCAAACCAAGTCTCGCTCAGGTAACTCTGACCTATGGGATCTAAGTCATCAGTCTGCCTTCCAGCAATGAGGAGGTTAGAAAATAGAAAAATTAAAAAAAAAAAATCTGCTTTGGGAAGGCAGGATTCACCATGTGGGAAATACCAAAAATGCGAGGAGGTGTAATCACTGGGGACAGATATAGATGACAGATGTCACTACCCAGGTTACCTCCCCTGGGACCCTACTCAGTGAAATGTATTTTACCAGAGAAAAAATCTTATTCCAAAATCGTGCTTGCGTAAGACTGAAAATGAATGACAGCAGTGATCTGGGCTATCCCTTAGTTAATCACTTACCGATTGAGTGTGGGAAGCTTTCTGGCAGAAATGACTAGAATCTCAAAGGCTGGTGAAATCCTTAGTAATGATAGTTATCATTTAATTCATGTTTATTGTATGTTGGGCACCATGCCAGGGTCCTTATACATGGGGAAAAGAAAGAAAACTTGCTTTTAAAAATATTATCCACGCCAGAAGGAGATAGGTAGTAGGAGATTTACTACAGGGAATTGGCATGTGCGGTGTGGGGCCGGCGCCCAGGTCTGAGGCCCAGGAGGCAGGCCTTCGGCGAGGCTGGCTGGACCGGGCTGGAGCCCCATGCAAGTGGAATCTCATCTCCAGAGAAGCCTCAGTTCTGCTCTGAGGCTTCTCAGATGATGGAGTAAACCTCTCAGATGATGGAGTCAAGACCCCCCAGATCCGCTGTAGGGTCATCTCCCCTACAAAGTTAACCCATGATGAAGCCAGCCAACAGTCTGCTCACCTGCATGTGTTTCTGTGGAAACTTTTAAAAGTTTGCAATAGTAAAGGCATGTTATGAACCTTAAAGACATTGAAGTCACTGAGGTCCTTGGAAATGACTATAAGGGGCTGGGTTGGGGGGCAGCTAACAAAGGGAAAAGGGGGCATTTGTAATAGTGTCAACGATAAAAATAAAGCCAAAGAAGAAGAAAAAAAGAAAAAGAAGCTGGCCATAAGAAAAAAAAATCAACCGATTATGGACTGTAAACACATCTCCAAAATACCTTGACAGCAACACCTATATTAGTGTTGGATTGACTAACTGGATCGACTTATTACCAACATAGCGAATACATAAAACTGACCAGCACACCTACCTACTGCCAATCATCCAGGAAACACAGAGGACACTGTTTCCTTTTCAAACTGTGACAGGAAGTTTAATGAGAAAGAGGTAAAAGAAGGGAGCTGTGGGCTCAGGAAACAAGGTACGGAGGCAAAAGAAGGGCCCCTGGGGCTCAGGAGAAAGAGGGGCAAGAACAAGGGGGTGGGGAAAGGTGGGATCTGCTCCAGAGAGTGAGCCACGCTGGGTCTCAGTCCTGAGGACTTTTAAGGGTGAGGATCTTAGGGGAGGTCCCAGAAGAGGATCTCAACGGAAGAGTCATTGGCTTTTCCAGGATGTCCTTTCAGGACCATGGTCTCTGCTGATTGGTCGGCCCTAGGGCAGGGGTCATTAGTCAGTGATGTCAGCCAGGGCATCGCCAGTCTGGCCTCACTGCTTTTCCAGGCCTGGAGCTTGTCCCATTGCCTTCGGGCTGTGCATGTGATGTGCTCTGGCCGCTGGACTGTGGACATCCCAGCGGGGGCTCTAAGAGGCCTTTGAAGTTTCTGCCAGTGCTGCTGCTCCTGTGTCGGCTGCAAGAATGGCATGTCGAGGTCAGGGCTCTTCTTCCAGCCTGAGTCAGTTCTGGAGGCTGGAAGGATGAAGTCATGGTGGCCACGTGGTCAGGTCTGCGTCTGATGAGGACCCGGTTTCTGGTTCCTTCATGGCCGTCTTCTCACTGTGTCCTCACATCTTACCTTGGGGAGATTGTTAATAAACGTCTTCAGTTATGCAAAGCAGGCCAGACCAGAACGGGAGTAACTGGGAGAAGAAAGATTTGCATGTTTTTAATTTATTCCATTCATGAATTCATTCAACAAGTGGTTACTGAGTACCTTACTGCATGTTATTGCTTTTGATGCTTGAAATATATCAGGAAATATTGCAAAACAGACTAAGATTCCAACCCGTGTGGAATTTATATTCTTTGTATAATAGAATGGGTGGCAATTTTGAGTTTTCTTTTGGCAGCTGGAAGAGATTGAAGTTTAGAGGCCCGACATCCTGGAAAAGAGCTAAGGAAGACAGATTTTGGGATGGGTTCCAACCTGGTAGTGTAGCCGAGTACAGGCCTGGCTGCCTGCTGCTTCCAAAGCTGATACTCCAGAGGCAGGTGCTGATGTAAAGGAAAGTGGTTTTATTTCCGGGGCCAGCCACCTGGAATATGGGGGCCTCTTGTCCCAAAGCCCATTTCCCTAAGTGGAGGCAGGGGTTTTTCTTAGGAGGGAGAGGGGACAGAACAGAGAGACCAAGGGAGGCGGTTGAAAAGCTCTCTCCGTGCCGACGAGCACAGTGCATTCTGGTTAGGACAGTGACGGCCCAGTGCGTGTCATCCTGGTCTAGTCATCCTGGCTTCACGTTGTCCATGCTTTACCCCATCCTGGCTCCAAGGCTGAAGATTAGCAAAGCTCCCGGAACTGGGAGGCCTGAAGGTAGAGGTCTGTATCTTTCAAAGTCAGTTCCTGGGATTCCTACACAACCATGGTGTTCATCTGCAAGCTGCATAGTTAGTCAGAGTCTACTCTCAGAGAACGGTGTCAGAAGAATGGTGGGGTGGGTTACCACTCCCGCCGTGACAGTAGCAGGTCGGGATCCGGTACTGCCGACTAGCGGGGAACCCTTTTGTGCTGCTCAGAGACGCTGGTAAGGACAATGCTGCCTAGTGCCCCCGTTTCCAGCTCTTATCCACCATCGTCCTTGAAGCTTCTGTTGAAGTCAGAGATGCCCCGGCCTGGGATTAGTGACACCTGGTGGTGCCCATGCTCAGAACAAACTGGGGCAGAGTGAGCACCGCAGCCCCAGGGGACAGGAGGGCTGGCGAGGGAAACAGGACCCGGAGATGATGGCTCTACAGAGGCTGCCGACAGAAGAAACGTCCAAGCCTGTAAAGAATTTCTGTGAGTTTGATTTGTGCCTAACTGACGACAGTTGTTGGGAAGCAACGTCTTAAATGCTCCAGAGTGGCAGTTTTGCAGTTTCTTTTACGCATTTTAGATTCAGAAGGGAAGGAAGACCAACCTGAAGGTGGGAGGGATGAAGCTGGGGATTGGATTACAGGATAGTTAAGATTACGCGCTCTCTTGGAGTGGGGTTAAGCTTGTTTCGAAGGTGTGCTAACCTAGATGCACAGACACAAGGGACAGGACTGGCTTAAGACAAAGATAAACCTTTTACTGAAGAAGTTATGTGCCTGGGGCTGACCACCCACCTTGACCTGCCCAGTTAGGAATTTATGATCATATAATATCACCATGTGAGGTTACTTTCCATAGAGCCCCTTTCTGTGTCTGCAATATATAGATATAGATATCAATATAGAGAGATAAGATGGAAAGATGGAGATAGCAGATTTCTTCCAAAGAGTTGGCTTACCTGATCACCAGGTGGCAAGCTCAAATCTCTGGGCAGGTCAGCAGACCAGAAAGCCTGGGGTGGGAGCTGAAGCTGCAGTCTTTTTTTTTTTTTTTTAATTATTGTTTTTATTTTTAAATTATTTTATTGTTGTTCAATTACAGTTGTCTGCATTTTCTCCCCATCCCTCTACCCCACCCCAGCCAAACCCACCTCCCTCCCCTGCTTCCACCCTCCCCCTTGGTTTTGTCTATGTGTCCTTTATAGTAGTTCCTGAAAACCCTTCTCCCCACTGTCTCTTCCCCACTTCCCTCTGGCTATTGTTAGATTGTTCTTAACTTCAGTGTCTCTGGTTATATTTTGTTTGCTCTTTTCTTCCGTCGATTATGTTCCAGTTAAAGGTGAGATCATATGGTATTTGTCCCTCACCGCCTGGCTTACTTTGCTTAGCATAATGCTCTCCAGTTCCATCCATGCTGTTGCAAAGGGTATAAGCTCCTTTCTCTCTGCTGCGTAGAATTCCATTGTGTAAATGTACCATGGTTTTTTGACCTACTCATTTGCTGATGGGCACTTAGGTTGCTTCCAGAACTTGGCCATTGTAAATTGTGCTGCTATGAACATTGGGGTGCATAGGTTCTTTGGGATTGGTGTTTCAGGGCTCTTAGGGTATCATCCCGCCAGTGGAATTGCTGGGTCAAAGGGCAGTTCCATTTTTAGTTTTCTGAATTTTATATGAAGCTGCAGTCTTGCGGCACTATTGTTTTTCCTTTTCAACAATGTGATTGGGCCACACCAGCGAGATGATTCTCTTCACTTAAAGTCAGCTAATTGTAGATGTTGACCACATCTACAAAACACCTGCCACAGAGAGCGCTGATCAGATCCATGGGGAGGCGTGGGGAGGCTTGGGGAGGCCCGTAGGAGGAGGTTGCCCGAGGCAACAGTGAATGGTAGAAAGCAGGATTGGCTGAGATGCTGAATGCCTCCAGAGAGCATGGAATTATGGGCCAGAAGATTTAAAATAAAAAGAGGGCAAAGATGGACTCTTGGGGCTCTTTTCCTCAAGGATGCCGGGATGGTCGTGCTGCAGCTGCCTGTATTTCCCAAGGCGTGGTGATTTGGATGGATTTTGGATGGGCGAAGGAACTCCAGGTGCAGCCTAGGATTAGGCCGGCCTGGTAGAGGGTGGCAAGTTTATTCTTTGGATGTTCTAGAGGGAATGAGCTCTGAGGCAGAAGCCTGCCATTCTTCCAAAATTGTGTAGCTTTTGTGTCTTACATTGTTTTAGTTTGTAAACCAATCTTATAGAAATAAGATTAAAAACTAACAGGGGAATGATAGGAGAACTCAGGTGTTAAAGAGTTGAGCCTTAATTGATAGGCTTAAGTGACTAATGCACGGAAAGTGGTTACTCCAAAATTGTGAAGCTTTTGCATACAGACTCCTTTCCTTGCTCACCAAACCTCTGCCTCGGGAATTTTGCCTGGAGGGTGGCGGTGGCAGCAGAACCCCACTTGCAGTGGACACTGCAGGGGACACACCTGCAGTCCTGTCTGAATAAGGAAGCACTGCCATCTGGCCAGGTTGACCGTAAAGCAGATCATCGCTGGCAGGTCATCAAAGTGACCAGAAACCCCAGGAATCCTCTAAAAATTGAGAATGAAACTGGACTTTTACAAGATGGAGCCTGAGACAGTTTATTCAACTATTGAATATTAAGGGAAAAAGATAAAATACTTGGAAATACTCCCCAGGATGACTAGGGGTCCTGTGAGTGGCGCCCTGGCAGGCCCACCCGAAGATGGCCTTGCAGCGCTTGACTCACTGCTCACTGTTGGTCAGGATGCTCTACAACTCCGTGAGGGTGGATGTTATCGTGCAGAAAATGATTCTTATCTTACAGCCATGCAATTATCAATTTTTCCCAGTTTTTTTAAATATATCCTCACCTGAGGATATATTTATTGATTTTTAGAAAGAGAGGAAGGAGGAGAGAGAGAGACATTGGTGTGAGAGAGGAACATCGATCCGTTGCCTCCTGGATGTGCCCTGACTGGGGATCGAACCTACAACCTAGGTATGTGCCTTCCCTGGGAATCATGGGACAATGCTCCAACCAGCTGGCCCACCCGGTGCCCAGGGCTTTTTTCCAGTTTTATTGAGAAGTAGTTGACATAGAGCATCATGTAAGTTTACATTGTACAGTGCGATCTGACTTACATAAAATGATTCCCACAACAAGTTAGTTAACACTCGTCATCTCGTACACAGATGTGTACGTGTATAATATTTTCCTTGTGATGAGAACTCTTAGGGTTTATTCTCTTAACTTTCAGACGCATCATGCAGCCATGGTAACTACATCAAGTTGTACACTACGTCCCCAGTCCTTGTGTATGTTACAGCTAGAAGTTTGTGCCTTTTTTATTTTACTTTTATTTTTTATTTAGTTGGTACCTTTTGAACACCTCCAATCCCCCCCTCCCGCCCCAAACACATACCCCATGACTCCAAATCTTCTCTCTTTCTCTCTCTGACTTTGACTTTGTGGATTTTTTTTGGATTCCACGTGTGAGATCATACAGTATTTGTCTTTCTCTGATTATTCACTCAGCATAACGCCCTCTAGGTCCATCCATGTGGTCACAAGGGGCGAGATTTCCTCATCTTTCATGGCTGAGTAATACCCCACTGTAGATGTGTTCCAGCATTTTATCCATTTATCTGTTGACGTGCTCTTCGGTTGTTTCCATCTCTAGGCTATTGTAAATAATGCTGCAATGAACATAGCGGCACATGTATCTTTTTGAATTAGTGTTGTGGATTTCTTCAAATAAATACCCAGAAGTGGAATAGCTGGATCATATGGTAGTCCTATTTTTAATTTTTTGAGGACCCTCCATTCTGTTTTCCACAGTGGCCGCACCAATTTACATTCCCACCAACAGTGCACGAGGGTTCCCTTTTCTCCACATCCTCACCAACATTTGTTATGTCTTGTCTTTTTGATGCTAGCCATTCTGACAGGAGTGAGGTGTTATCTTATTGTAGTTTTGATTAACGCAATATTTGTTGCTCCATATAAGGAAGATGCAACCTCAAAATATGTTTCTTTGGCATAGGAGTTACTTTGAAGTAAAAGCCATTGAAAAGCGGGGACGCATGGATAACTAAAAACAGAGTACAAGATTTCCTTATGTAAAGGGAACTTATATTCATAAAGGAAATTTCAATTTGTAAAAGGTATCCCTATGGGCGAGGTACTACACAACATCACTAAATGACTTTGTTTACCACCCTTTTCCTGGTCATCTTCCATTAACTTGCCTCCTTCCCATCCCCCGTCAAACTGTCCAGAAGCCCCCACCCGCTTTTCCTTTGTTGTACCCTAAGAAGATGCACAAACCCAAGTTCCAACCACCCCGCTCCCACGTGTAAGCACCTTGCACATGCTTGTAAATTTCTGTTTTTCTCTCGTTCCCCTGTCTTTGGCCAGTCTCACGTATCCAGCCTCAGCTGCATAACCTAAGATGGGTAAAGGAAAAGATGCTTTTGTCCCCCACACACAGAGATGAAAAGTATTTCCACCCAAAGACAAGATAATCCCCGGAGATCACAGTTTTATTGACCTCGGGGCTGTTAACCAGGCTGTCACTGACTTGGTGATCTTACCTGAGCGGTCTTTCTCTTCGTGACTTTCCTTCTCTCCCGAACTCCTCTGAGCGTTAGCTTCCGGGGCTTCTGTGGTCAGTGAGTTATAAGTCTTAATGCGTATGCATCCTATAGCATTTTTAACTTCTGAAAAGGAAAGGGTGAAGGACCTGGGAGGCTGAATGCTCTGGGGGAATCTGAGTGATATTTACCTTATCCTATTTAATTTTCACAAAAACACAGCTGTTCAATATTATTATTGCTCTTTTAATAGAGGGAGAAATAGAGACTCCCCAGGGTTGAAAACCTGCCCAGAACTACATGAATAATTACGGCAGAGCTGGGATCCAAACCCTGGTCTGCAGTTGCTGTTTGCTGTGCTCTCCAGGCTCTCCGCAGCTGAAGAGCCATCCAAAGGATTCTAGAAGTCAAACCCTTACACTCTGCCCAAACTCCCTCTAGAAGACCTTGGCAAGTACCTACAGTCTTCCACCTGACAGGGCTGTAGGATTCACTTTTCTACAGTTTGTTTTCTTTTCTAGTTTATCCTCAGGGTTCCCACCCCTTCCCCAAACATCCTGGACTTCAGGTCTTCAGCTCCCTAGACACTGGCCCTTCGTCAGTTCCTGAACATCAGTCTTCAGATGTGGCATCCTGAATTACACACCATAATACTCTGCATCGGACTGATCAATGGAAAACAGAGAACGACAAGTCATCCTCCTTGTTATAGAAAATGTTCTTTCATTGTGTGGCCTAAGACTGAGTTCGCCTTCCTGGCAGTCTCGGTGATCGATCCTGTACATTCACCTCACATGCCAACCAAAACCTGGGCCCTTTACATCGGCACTGTTGACTTCACTACTTCTTGCTCTCTCCCGTCGACCTGGCTGAAATGAAACAGAACTGTGGGCCCAGGTCAAGAAATCCATGAGAGGAGGGGAGCTGCCCATAGCAGTTTCTGTATTTATTTTAATTTAAAGAAAAAAAGGAATATCCTCCTTTGTCAGGCAGCTAAGCTGAGGCAGCTCATGCAGAAGTTCCTAGAAGGAAGACAATGTAAAAAGCAGAAATCTAGATTTGACTGACGTCACCTAGGAAACATATTAATGCAGACAAGAGTCATTTGAAAGATTTAGAGTGAATTTCTGAACCATCAAAATAAGATATTACCCTGACACAAGACATAAAACTGCCCTTTTCAAAACAAGCAGAGCTGAACTTTGAAAATAAGGCACTTGCGTTTGGCTCCGCAAGGCATTGAATGGCACGGAGAGAGAGCCACTCGTCTGAGCAGCTGGGCACTAATGAGCACAGGAGGACACTGAGAAACCAACAAGGCCATCCTTCTACACCAAGAATAGCACTGGCCTCACCTGGAACTGCCGAGTCTGGAGCATGGAGCTCAGTGAATTAGGCCTCTTCTGATTGCAGGTAACAGAAACCTATTCAAACTTGCTGGTAGCCAGGGGCTTCAGATCCTGCAGGGAGGGCCCAGGTATGCCCACCAAGCTATCTCTGATTCTGCTCCCTTTCAACTTGGCGTCCATCCCTCCTGCCCCTTCTTCACTGTGGGCAGTGTGGTCAACCCACGAGTCACAGCTCACTCAACCCCCAGAGCTCTGAGACTCTTGTAACCCCAGGGGAGGGCTCTCATTGGTCCATCTTAGACCAGGTTCATGTCCATCTCCGAACGATCAGCTGTGGCCAAAGAAAGGAGCGATATGATTGGTCTGCCTCAGGTGTGGTACCTGCCAGTGGTGGGGGCAGGGGGGGCTGGATCTAAAAGAAGATGGCAGACCCTATTCTAAGCGCACGGTTGCTCAGGGGAGAAGGAAGGCACCCAGAAAAAGGTAGGAAGGCCCTCTTGGGGGCGTTTCAAACAGATTGTTACTATGTAGGGACAATGAATAGTTTGGAATTTCAGTTTTTCCTCATGAAAAAACCACCAAATTGATTTTGCATTAGAGTTATGATCATTTCGTGTATCTATGTGCGAAGTGAAGCGTTCACATATTGTCCTTGAGGACCTGCAGGAACAGAAGGGGCTCGCTGCTGTTTCTGAAGACGCCTCTCCCTTTCACAGCCCCCAGAGCTATTGCTTCTTGGCAACCCTCTTGAGCCTTTAAGTTCAAGGTGATTGGACTATTATATATATTACTGAGGCTCTGATAGACTCACTCCATCCCCATCCTCCACTCTATTCCTTCGATCATTGCTTTACCCACTCACTCAACAGCTATTTAATGAATACCTATTATACCTAGAGAGTTGTCTAGATGTAAAGAAATATGTAGAGAGAACTACAGCATGCTCCCTGCCTCAAGGGCTACACCAAAGTGGGGACGTTGGACAAGTAAACAGATTATTATAAAATAGTACAAATACAGTGACTAGCTTATTCTTCTTTTTCACTAGATTCTAGGTCTAACAGCCTGTCCCTTTGTACCTCAGAATGCTGATTCATCCTACCTACTGATGTCCCCATTTTTTCAAGCAGGGAATAACTTCCATTTACGAATATAGAGAAGGGTTCAAGGGCAAATGCCCATGAGACTGTTCTACATTCACCGAGGACAAATGGCTGCTCTTTATGCCCCTCCTGGTGAGCGGGGTAACCATGTAATGCATCATTCATACTGAGCCATTTCTAAGGGGGAAGGAGGGAGCTACCCAAATGAGACCCCAGAATAACAGGCAGAAGCGAGGCCTATTCTGGGCAGAGTGGGACACTGCCCAAAAGTGAGCAAATCCACAGAAGAAAGAATGGGGTGTTGGGGTGGGAGGCATGATAGAGAATTGATTGGCAACAAAAGAACAGGTAAGAGAGGCTTAAGTGGAAGCTTTATATCCTAATCAAACACTGCACAGTATTCTGTTCCCTGGAAGGGAAGGAATCGGTGCTCCTTTCCATCCAAATGAGAGCTTGAGCTCTGTCCCCACAGCTTCCGAAAAGGCAAGGACGCTCCTTTGAGGCCACAGTTCTTCCAGCTCCCCCCAGGAGGGGCCTGCGCAGAGCAGGACTGAGGTTTTACTCATGAAGATAAACCATCAGAAACAAGCTCTGCTTAATGCACTTTAACCGTGTAATAGTACAGGCTTTATCAGCAAGCATGAAATACTCCCTACAGAACTCGCAGCTGATGCAGCATCCTATGAGCGTGGATGTGAGCTGTGTGGGTGGTACTTGGTATTTTCAGGAGGATAATTGCCCAGGAAAATCCTGTTGTCCTTTTCTGACGTCAGTGCTCTAGAGCCTCTTGTCCTTGCCTCTTTTCTTCCACGCTGCCTGCTGTCTGCACGAAGTGAAACTTCGAGTCCCTGTAAAATGACCAGTAACCAGGCACCATTTTAATGCGCTGTGAAACATCATCTGCTTTTCTCCGGGTAATCGCGGTCACTGAGCTCTCTTTCCATGTGGAAATATGAAGTAGCGTATTTCATGCACTTGCTTTTATGAGTCCTTTGGCTCTTCTCGGCTTTTCCTTGCTCGCTCATCCCACAAACCAAAGTGAGTATTTGTTAATATTTCCCCAGACCGCTATTCAAGAAAAGGAACCACTTGCTATTAATCGTGATGGCAGGACTCCTTGACTCACAGGCTTTGGTTCAGAATTCTTGAGGCTGCGGAGCCTGCGGCATACTGCTAGTCAAACTTCGTTAACCCAGGAAGCTCCCTGAGGAGTTCGCTAGCAATGCCAAGCCCAAGTCAAATTCCTCCGAAGATTCTGATTGAGTGGGTCTGGGGTCGGACCCAGACAGACATTTGCAGTGTTAAACAACCCACTAGCTCATTCTGGAGCAGGTGTGCTGAGAAACCATCTTCAAAACACCCTGAATTACAGGTTTTTTTCACTATCAGTAAAATGGTTGGCTCATGGGGTAAATTCATTCATTCATTCATTCATTCATTCTTATCAAGCACTTACTCTGGGCCTCCCAGCTTGATTTTCCATTTCTGACGACTTTTAATTTAAATTTCATCATCACACTTCACTTTTCTTGGGAGAATTGCCAAGGGCGAGGCTCAGAAGAGACGAAGTGAAATTGGCCGAAAAGTGGTCACTCCAGCTGCAGGCCAGGAGGTGGGAGAGATGACATCCAGGCGGGTGGAAACCATCCGGTAGGGAAACAAACCGATGATGACCCTTACCTAAGGAACTTGGCCGTTGGTCCAAGTCTCCGGAGGGAGTGATCCCTGGCCCCATAACGGGCTGAAGCAATTTCAATGTTGTGAGGGAATGGAGATTTCAACATGTGTGAGCGGGAAGCTGAATAACATCTTTGTTTGGAAGGCTAGTGGGCCTTCTGTTATCTTTGTTATTGTGCTGCTTGATTGTTGTTATAGCTTGAAAATTGTGGCCCATGCGAAAGGCTGTCTTGTGAATATTTCACGTGGACAGAGCCCCTACGTCCTCAGCTCTCTCGCAGCGTTTCTGGGGGATTACAACTTGTCAGCACAGATATAAGTTCCACTTCAGGGCTAATCCCCAAACAAGCAAGGAGTTAGATGTTGACTCCAAAGAGGCCTTGGCAGCCCCGTTGATTGGGGTACGGGAGTGAGTCAGTCTTGAGCTTTTGGTTGGTTGGTTTCATTTTTTAGTTTTCTTGTTAGGAGGGGTGGTTGAGTTCCACAAAGATTTAGGGGGTGGGGGTGTAGGAAGAGAGATGTCCCAGGAAGAAGGAGCACCGTGCATCCATGTGTATTTGCCCATGTAGACTGCTATAACAAAATACCACAGACTGGGTAGCTTATAACCAACAGAAATGTATTTCTCATGGTTCCGGAAGCTGAAGTCCAAGATCAAGGTGCCAGCATGATCAGGTGAGGGTCCTCTTCTGGGTCCCAGACTCCTTGTTTCCTCACGTGGCAGATGGCCAACTTTTCCAGGCATTAATCTCAAGTGCAGGTGTGATCAGGGTCTTTGCTGGGAACCAGAACTCGTGACTGTTGTTGAGCATTTGTTATCTGTCAGGCAATGGGGCTTTCTCACCTTTGACCCTCAATACAGTGCTGCCAGGTAAGTTTGGTTATTCTCCCCATTTCATGGATGAGGCAACTGATGTTCTGGATGTTTTTCCAAGGTTGACAGAGCTCATAGTTGCATCGAGGTTTTCCTGACAACAGAGACCAGGCTTCCCCCATTATACTTTATCGTCCCTCTAACATCTCCTTATGTCTCTGGGCTTGTGTCTCACCTGCCTCCTGCATCAGTTACAGGTTCACACCTACGTGTGTCAGTCCAGTGGCGCCCACAGGTAGACGACAGAAGAAGCCCATGGATTGTTATTCCGCTGTAACCCTGAGAAATCAGAATGACAGAGTCTTCTTGTCTCTTCAAATGATGCATTGGCTTCTTGCTCAACCATCTTGCTCCTACCTGGTCAGGGAGAACTCTTGATGGTCAGAGCAATGATGATGGCTAACATTTATTAAACACATTTCACCAGCGTTTCCTCGTTGAATGTTCACAAGAACCCTGGGAGGTCGACCTTGCATCACTCCCATTTTCTGGTGATGACGCTAAGGCCTGGAGAGGTTCTGTGCCAAGGTCATACAATTAGACATGGTGTGTGTGTGTGGGGGGGGGTCATTTGTTGCTTCCTTTAACAAGCATTCTTTAAGCACCTGCCACATGCCAGACTCTATACTGGACACAACAGTGAGCAGAATGAAGTACAGAACCCGCCCTCATGGACTTCAGTGGGGAGACAGACACGAGTCAGAACAGTCAGAGAAGGCTTGTCTTAAAAGATCCAAGGTATGAGCCCTGACTGGTGTGGCTCAGTTGATTGGTGTCGTCTTGAAAAGTGAAAGGTCGCTGGTTTGATTCCCGGTCAGAGCTCGTGACTGGGTTGCAGGTTCAATCCCACTCAGGGTGCATACAAGAGGAAACTGATCCATATTTCTCTCTCACATCGATGTTTCTCTTTCTCTCTTTCTCCCTCCCTTCCCCTCTCTAAAAATAAAGAAAATCTTTAAAACAAACAAACAAAGAGATCCAAGGTATGACCAGAGTTCACTGGGTGAAGGGGGTATAAAATACAGAGGAGAATTTCAGCTGAGGGACCAGTATGGGCAGAGCTTGTGGTAGGGTGTGGCATGACCTGGCCAAGGAATTGAAAGAAGACCATCGAGGCTGCCACAGACAGGAGAGGGACACAACACCAGAAGAGCCTGAAGAAGAAAGGAGTCTGGCCTCACAAGGCCTTTGAGAACTCTGGTCTTTATCCTAAGTTCAATGGAAAACCATTGGTGAGTTTTAGCAAAGTAGCGACATATAGTTAAAGAAGACCAGGCTGAGTGCTGTGTGGAGAACAGATTGAAGAAGGGCAAGAATTGAGATGGATGACCAGAGAGTTGGCTATTTTAGAAGTTGGGGGAGAGACTATGATGGTTTAGAAGCAGTGGTGGAGATGGGAAAAAAATGGGAAAATTTGAGAAAGAATACAGAGGTAAAATCAGAGGAGTTAATGATGGTTGGATGGGGAAACTGAGGAAGAAGAAGCTTTCAAGGATTTAAATTTGGCTCTGTTAGTCTCCAAAGTCTGCACTTTCACCACTACCCCTTGAGCATTTGGTTATTTAGGATTAAGTTCAGCTGCATGTAACCAGAAACTCCAAATAGCAATAGTTTAAATAAGATAAAAATGTATTTTTCACTCACATAAAGAAGTCTGGAGGTAGTAAATCCATAACTAGAGTTCTGCCCTGTTAAGGATCCAGGTATCTTCTATTTTCTTGCTGTGCTCACCTTAGCACACGGCTTCTACCTTCTGGTCCAAAATGGCAGCTTGAGCTCAGCCCTCACATCTGCATTCCAGCCAGGAGGAGAGTAGAAGAGAAAGGGCCTATCTCCTCCACTTGGGGCCATTTCTTCAAAGTCACATATCAGATTGCTGATTGCATCGCAGTTATCAGAACTCAGTCAATGGTCATCCATACTACTTACATGGGAAACTGAAAATTGTCACCTTTATTTTGAGAAGTGAGAGCCAGCTTAAAATCAAGGGATCAATTACTAAGAAGAAGGGAAGAATGGGTGTCAGGGTACAACCTGCAGGCTCAGCTGCAACCACTAGTCCTGAGTCTGTGCCACGCCAAACTCCACGCTAAGGGATGAAGAGTCAAAAGCAGAGGCTCAAATATAATGAAGTCAATTTCTCTAGGAATCAATTTTATGCACATTCTGAATGCTCCATTTTTGTCCAGTTGTTATGCTATTTACTAGGTTAAATGCACCCAGCTTGAACATAAAATAGGATAGCCATGAGGGAAAAATGTTGGGCAGTTGCTCAAAACACTGAGTGTAGAATTACTGTTTCCCAACAACCCACTCTTAGATATACTCGTATATACAAGTTCTCTCATGTATCCGCGAGAACTGAAAATATACGATCACGCAAAAACGTGTGCACAGGTGTGCACGGCAGCATTGTTCACAGCAGCCAGAGAGTGGAAACAGCCCAAAGGTTGGACAGTTCGTGAATGGATAAACGAAATGTGGTATATCCACGCAATGAAATATTATTCAGCAGTAAGAAGAATGAAGTACTGATATACACTACAATGTAGATGAACTTCGAAGACATTACACGAAGTGAAAGAAGCCAGACAGAAAAGACCACGAACTGTACGATGCCATTTATAGAAAGCCCCCAGAGTCGGTAGAGCCATGGAGACAGAGAGTCGATGAGTGGATGCTGGAGGGTGGGGGCGGGATAAAGAAGTAAGGGGCATGTTTTTTAGGATGATGAACATATTCTAGAATTAGATGAAGATGCTGTTTGCACAGCTTAGTGAGTACAATAAAGACCACTGATAGTACATTTTAGAAGTGTACATTTTCCATTATGTGAATTACATCTCAACTTTTAAAAACTTAATCTTTAATTCCATGTGTAGGTCTGTTTTAAAAAGGCAAAAAAGAATCATATATATAAATATATATGTAAAGATTTGGTTAATTCTGATTAATACTTCAATTGTGGGAAGGGGAGGAAGAGGAGAGGAGGGAAGATGGGGAAGGGGGGAGGGGGAGGAGGAGAAAGGGGTGAGGACGAAGGAGTGGGGCGTGGGGAGAAATGGAAGGTGGTGTGTCTTTTTAACCTGATCTCAGAAGTGACATCCATCGCTTCTGCCACATTCTATTGGTCACACAAACCGCCTGGCTCAGTGTGAGGAAGGACCACCCAGGGTATGGATCCCAGGAGACAGGACCCAGAGGCTTGTAGGGGTCGGAGACTGGCTGCTCCAGAGAGACGGCCATACTCAGGCTGGAGAGACCGCGGAGGGCGGAAACAGAGTGAGGCTCTGGAGGAGGGCCCAGTGCGAATGCTCTCAAGTGAAGACGCATCTGCCCAGCGTGGGTGACTGGGCGACGTCCCAGAGGTGCAGCTGTCCCTGCTGCTCTGGGAGCTGCCGCAGGGCAGCAAGTCGAAGGGCAAAGGGCGCCAGCCTGGGGATGAGGCCTCACTGCGCCCTCTGCCACTTACTCCCTCCGTGAGCCTGGACAAGCCACGGTCCCTCTCCAGACCTCTGCTTCCTCATCTGCAAAAGACACTGTGGGATGAGAACAGCTTTTCTCAATGGGCTCTCTGGGTCCCCAGGGATCCAAGGAAGTTTCAGCGGGCCCTGAGTAAGGGTCCGGACGAAACTAAAGGTGTGCGGTGCGTCAAAGGACAAAGGGAGCCTGAAAACAAACCACTGTACTCAGATGCCTGACCCCGCTCGGTCCTCCCTTTTGCATCAATCAGCAAAACCTGCTCTCAGAATCAGTGCAGCCTTTGCTATGGGCTCCCTCTCAGTCACGCCGCAGGTATGCGAAGAATGTGCAGTTATGTTCCATCCTGTGGTTGGCTAACCAGAGGGAAATTGCCCTTGTACCACATGTCACAATCATTGTCATTTAATCACTTTTTTTGCTGCCTGGAGGGGGAATCATCTTAAAGGAAGGACGGTGTCAGCAGTGTGTCAACACAGGGCCCGCAGATATGGGTGGAAAGGGAAAGAGCCGTCATCGGGACTTGCGGCCCCAGCACAGCGGCCCCGGGAGGGGCTCCGGGGAGGGCCCGCGGGTCTGAGAAAGGGCTATGCCAGGAAGCCTCTCAGCGCTCCTCTCCTCACCTGTGGCCCCTGGGGCTGACCAAGGCAATCAGGGGAATCGTGGCCCACTTGGGAAATATACGAAAAAAACAGTGCCCTGGATGTGGATGCTGCGGGGGGGGGGGGGGGGGGGGGGGGGCGCTGTGGGGGGTGTGAAGGGTTAAGTTCCCTGGGATGGGGCAGCCTCCACCGCCCCATGTGAATGCAGGCCTACGGTTGCCAGATCTTCTCGTTTATCAGGAGAAGCCGGAAATCCAGGGTTTTAGATGAAATTTTCCAATTTTTAAAATACTAGGCAGGCCAAAGAAAACTTGTCACTGGGCCAGACCCTCCATTACAAATGAGTGACCCCATTTTAATCAAAACACCAAAAACATTGGACAAACCTTTCCATTCTCCTTCTGAGAAATTGGTTCCCTGGAGGTACATTATACTCAACTACCAAGTGCTCACTGTGTTCTGGGCACAGAGAGGGTTCTAGAACTGAGGGTTCTCAGTTTCTCATCTCCTTTTGGACCGCAGAGACTCTTCTCCCTGTTCCACCCATTAATTAGGTTTTCTGTACGTGGGAAAGTGGGAAGAAAGGAAGTAGAAGGGAAGAAGAACATAGGCCTAGAAAGAACGTTTAGCTTGTGTCTCGTTCCACAAGTGGAGGGAAAAATTATGCCCCAAAGCCACCATCTTTGTAGCCTCAGCAACTAGCCCAGAGCTCATTGTTATTTCCTGACAGACTCAATAGTGATAAATAGCACCTGTCAATGGACCACCCATTATGTGCCAGCCCTGCGGTGGTGTTATCGTGTTACCGGGCTTTGCATTTTATTCCTCCCGACACTTCCGTGGTGCAGAGACCCCGTTGTATAAGATGAGGAAAGCTACAGGGACCAAGTGACTTGTCGGAGTTCACAGAACTCTCACATGGTGGGGCTGGGATTCGAACCCAGATGCGCCTGACTTCAGAGCACACATTTTTAATATTATACTGAATGAATGAATGAGGTAATAAGTGAATTAATGTGTGAATGAATGCATGAATAAGTGAGTAAATGAATGAGTGAAAGAATGAGTGACTAAGTAAATGAATGAGTGAATGAATGAGTGACTGGGTGAGCGAATGAATGAGTGAGTGAGCTGAGGCCCTGCTCCCACTCTCCCTCATCCCTCACCCTGCAGCCCCACCCTGCCCTCCCAACTCATGCAGTGGTTCGGAGACTTAAATACTTGAGTTCCATTTCTTTGTAGGTTTCTCAGAGAAATCTATCAGGGTCATCACCCCCTTAGTGGCTCAGGGTGTCCTCTTTGTCACGGGCCTCTCAGGAGCTGTCAGTGTTTAGACACGCACCCAGCTCCCTTCCTGTCACACTGATATACTCGTCATCGTTCACTTTTTAAACATGTTAGCGAAGGGAAAACATTGGAGAAAGCAGCAGGTTTTCTGCATCAAAGAGGGTTATTATTTACCAGCGTGCTAGTTTCTGTTATTTTTTCTGTACCCTGGTGTGCAATCAGAGCTCATAAAAGTGCTACTGTGTGGGAGGTCTACACTTCCTCTCCATTAAGCCTCCCCAGATGTTCATTGCTCAGGTTCACCTTCTAGCCTCCCTCCGCCTCTTTGCTCCAGTGAGGAGCTCAGGAGCTCCGCATGGCCAGTTCTGCAGTTGGCTGATCCACCAGCATTTCCCAACGCTGCAACTCAGCGTCTGCCTGAGCTCCTGTTTCCTCCTTGCTGTGGTCTCGCGTCTACTGCCTGCTCTGATTCAGAAATTCCTCTTTCTGAGAACCCGACTCCCAACAGCAGATGGATTTCCTTGCTGCTTTTGGAAGTCACCGAAGCGCCCCACCCCCACCCCCCTGTGCAATCAGAGAAGCGCCCGTGTGGTGCGTGCTGCCCTGATGGCTAGCTAGGGGCTCAGCAGACATGCCTGTCTCTGCCGATAACAAGCTTGCAATTTCAGGAAACCAGGAAACTCTGTGGCCCTCCAGCCTGGTCCAGTGGTCTATTTTTGGAAAGTGCCATTCCCAAAGGACACCAGGGGTAACCCAGATAGGGGCCCTCTGCCTTCCACCCAGATCCACCCAGGACAAGCTCCGTGGGCTTTGTGGCTCTGTCCGGAGGGCTTTGGCGTTTATTCCCTAGGAAAGTACACTGCAGGGTTGTAGAGTAACACAAGGCTTGGAATCTGCACGGCCGAGCTCACGTTCTCACCCGGCCGCATGCCAACTCTGGGATCTAAAGAAAATCACTGAGTTGGGGCTACGTTTTCCTCTCCTATAAAATGGGAATAAGAGCAAAAATGTCCCTGGCCTGTTGGATCCGTTGGTTGGAGTGTCATCCCATACACCAAAAGCTTGTGGGTTTGATTCCCGGTCAGGGCACAGGGCTGGCCGGGTTGTGTGTCTGACCCTTGGTCGGGGCATGTACGGGAGGCGACTGACCGATGTTTCTCTCTAACATCAACGTTTCTCATTCCCTCTCTTTCTCCCTTCCTCTCTCTCTAAAACCAATAAACATATCCTCAGGGGAGGATTTAAAAAATAACACTAAAGTAAATTTCAAAAAGAGCAAAAATGGTCTCTCACAATTATTATGAGAATTAAATAAGTGAACGCATGTGCATGTACTGGGACGGAGTAGGCTTTCATCGCCAGACGCTAAAGGAATTTCTCAGACAGTAAAGGGTCTGCCATCGTTTTCCCTCCCACCAACAGCGTTACCTCCGGTGAGGGGCCAGCACCCACGGCCGAGCCTGCTTTCGCCCGGCGTAGTGATGGAGCTCACAGTGGTGGGTTCAGTCTGTCCCAGTCCTGGCCAAGGAGCCTGGTGTCACTTCTTCACTCTATTCTTTTACTTAAATATGTTTATTATGAAAAAATGTAAGCATACAGAAGGGTTAAAAGAAAAGCATAATGAACAACTTACCAGTTAGCGTTTTCCATATTATATATTATATGTATTATATAGGTATACACGCCCCCCACAAAGTCCTCACTTAATGTCATCAATAGGTTCTGCAACTGTAAGAAGCTATCGGTTAATTATGTGTAACCACAGGCTCAGTGATATAAATATGAGTTAAGTTTCTATGGCATCTCATCCATGTTATAATGAGACCTTGAACAAGGTGTTACTGGAGGGCCTGCTGTTTATATATATTTGCTCAACGACTGCAGTTATGATGGTCCTTCATTCCAAAATATTTTAATAGGTCTTTCCAAAGAAGTCATTCTTTTACATAACTATATTAACATTCTACTCTAACCAAATTAACAGTTCCCTGAAATCATCTAATACTTAGTTCATGTCCAAATTTATTTCCAAAATATATTTTATAATATATATTATGTTAATATATATTATATATAATATATTTGGCATGGGGATCCAATCAAAGAGACATAAATTATGTCTCTTACGTTTTAAAAAATCTAGTGTGGACCACTCCCCGGCCACCACCCCCCAGTCTGCCTGACCCGCACACACCCCTCTGTCTCCCTTAATGCTAAGTTCAACTCTGGGGCCTGGAGGGTGACCGGCCAGACCTCCACGTCCTTAAGGTTCAGTTTCCACCTTGTGATCAGCGAGTTATCTGGAGGTGGGAGGCACTTGGCTTTCTCTTCTCATTCTCCTGTGCTCTTTGCTCCTTGGTGCTGAGCAGTGGCTTCCACCTGGGCGGTGATTGGAGAAGCGTGGTCAGCTGACCTCTGAGCCAGTTCCTGAAGACCAGCAGGTGTGGGGAGTGTGTGACACCTGCCTGGCAAGGGCTGAGCCACGGGAGCTGAAAGGCTGGGATGCAGACAAGGAACAGCGAGCTGTGAACTCCTTCAAGGGGGGGACTGCATGTGAACTGTGACTCTCCAGCACACAGTGTTGGATGCATGAGTGAAGGAGTGAGTGAATGAATGAGTGCAATAATTGAGTAGTTTTATAATGAAAACATTGAGAGTTTAAGGACGTGGGGGGTCTAAGATCAGTGCAGTTCAGTTCAAATCCCAGTTCAACTATCATTTACAAGATCCGTGACCCTGGGCAAAATTTTCAATGCCCTGGAGCTCGGTTTCCTCATCTAAACAACTGAGATTAATACGGGGACCTCCTAGGTTCCACACAATAATTGAATGAGAGAATCCATATAAGTCAATTAACAACACACCCAACACCTAGTAAATGCTCAATAAATGTTTGCTATGATTGCCATCTCCAAATTAGGAAATTGTTTGTGAGGTGCTTGGAAATACTTTTTAAAATGTTGATGGAATACTCTCCCTGAAAATATTTTTTATTAATTTTATACTTTTAACTGATTATCCTCATTGTTGTTAATTTACAGAGTTCAAACATACCTAATAGCTAGAAAAAGTTCAACCCAGTTCCTGACAAAATTATCAAAACTTCTCGCAGAAGAGGAGCTGAGTTAATGAGCCGCTCCTGACCTGCTGGGGGTCCCAGGGTCAGACGCTGGGGGACATTCTCTCTCATTCCAGGAACCAGGAGAGGACGTGGGAATGTTGCCGCTCACTCATGCTCTGTGCATTTCCCCGAGTCAGAAGCTGGAGAATCAAAATACTCACTTACCAGGACCCAGAGCCCTACTAATTTTTCTACCCGTCTCCCCAGCACATTCAGGGATAGTCCTTTGTTTCTTGGGTTAGAAAGGCAATGGGGATGCAAAGATATTTTAATCTTTGTGGAAACAGCACATGAATGCTTCAGAGCACTTTCACCAAGCCGAGGAAACCCGAAGGCTCCCCACACATAATTTCTGACCAGGGTATCCAGGGGAGGAATCCCCACCTCGAGCAAGAGGGAGAATCAGCTCCAAAATTGTGAAAGCCTGTCTTGGTTGCTGAGAGCTCATTTCAACAGCTGATTAAACAATATCACCAATTCAGTTGACAAACCCCTAATCAGTTCAATTTCTTCTGTGAATACCCTTTACCTGAATGAACATTTCCATTTGGACTCACTCCAGCTGGGGCTGCTACCAGATGGTTTAGAGATGCGAGCCGAGGCACATCTGAAAAGTCACATCTGGAAATCTGAGTCACATTCTTCTTCGACATCCCTGGGGGAACCAGGGCCTCCAGAAGAGAAAAATCCAGACTTCGCATGGCTGTTGTGAAGGATGTGAGATATTCAAGTGTTTCTATCTTAATTAAAACTTTCAGAGAACGAAACAGAGATCGACCTAAAATTCTTACTGGAAAGGCATTAACGCCGTGGATAAAGTAGTGTCGCCTTTTGAATTGTGTTATGAAGGTGTCATCTATAAGAATGTCATCTTTAATACAAGGTAGTGAACATGCCCGACCACTCGAAAGTCTGTGCTCAAAACCACGTGTGCAGCCGTGGTGGTGGATTTGCACTGACCCTCGTCACTGCTCCGAGGGACCTGGAGAAAATGGCCTCCCTGAACTGTTTCAAGGTTTAAGGAGATACAACGAACAGGAAAGCGCTTTGTCGGATGAAGGGCATTTTGTACATTGTGAAGGGCTGCGTTAACACATCAGCAGTCCCCGTTGAAAGACAAACTTCGACCAGAATGCGTGCCACAGCAAACGATCGTGGAATAAAGCAACGTGATCAGCTCAGGCAGATCCTAAACCACAGCTCAGTCTTCATTTTCAGACGGTGATCGAAGCATCAGAGTTGAAGGGTCGGCTGGCTCTACAGACCTGGGTGGGGCGAGGGAGTTCAGTTTGCTCCAAAATTGGAAAACACTCTGTGTAGAATATTGTCCTAATTTGGGACTTCCTTTTCTACTGTAAGTTTCAGACTTTCTGGGGCCTCAGGGTTATCACAAAGGGTTCACGCATCCTTATGCAGAACCAACCCTGAGGGTAGTCTGGACAATGCATATTTAGTAGGCCCTGGTAAATATTTATTAAATGAACAAATAAACCTGGCTGGGTGGCTCAGTTGGTTGAAGTGTCCCTGTGAGCCAAGGTTGCAGGTTCGATCCCCAGTCAGGGCACATACAGGAATCAGCCAATGAATGCATTGATAAGTGGAACAACAAATTGATCTCTCTCTCTCTCTCATCAATAAAAAAATTAAATGAACAAATAAATGAATGGATACTCCATCTCACTCCTTTATATACTAGTATATTTCAAATTATGTCAACAGCATTGTGTTTTGACTCATTATTGCTGCATAACAAACTACTCCAAAAACTTTATGGATTAAAACAATGAGCTGTCATTTCTCATAATTCTGTTCGTGGACCGGTTGGCCCTGTTGGTTTTGCCCAGGATCACTCATGTGGCCGCATTCAGGTGGCAGACAGGCAGGGACAGCTGGGCCTGTCTCTCCCCTACTGTCTCTCATCCTCAAGGAGATGGACCAGCTTCCACCAGTGATGGCAGCTGGGTCCCAAGGAGGCAACCCCCTGTGGGCGCACACTTACTTGGCCATGGCTTGGGTCAAGTTTATGGATTTCCCCTTGGCCAAGCAGGTCACCCCTTCCAAGTCCAAGGTCAGTGTGGCAGGAAACTAAACCAGGACGTTGGTTCTTTGGGGACCACAAGTGTGACACGCTACAGCAGCACTTCCCAACCTTTGGCACCCAGTGGCACATTATTACTGAACTTCTGTGGCACACCAAAAATGTGATATTGTTTGCTAATCTGACAAAAAAATAGGTATAATTTTGTTGCATTTACACCAGACGGCTCTTGTCATTTTTTAAAATTTGACAATCTAAGGGGAGAGAGGTCAGTGCTCCCGATTAGATAGTCATGTAGTGCGTGCTTTAAAAATTCTTGCAGCACAGAGGCTGAAAATCACTGATCTTACAGCGCCGCGATGACCTCACTTTACCTTCATTTAAAAGAGTTACCGAATCCACAGAGCTTTGGACCATAACATTTCCCCGATTATCAGAATGTCCACGAAAGGTTCAGATACTCTCGTGAGGCTCCACTAACTTGCTTGACACTTTAAAGGGGCCCTTGGAGTCAAAAGGGACAGGAAGCTCTGAGACGGAAGGAGGACCTTAGGTTCCTTGGTGAGGCAGATATTTCACTGGTGATAGTCTGTGAATCCGTGCTTTCTTTGGGCAGGGATTCAGCAAGCAAAGGAGGCAGACCGGGCCTCCCTACAGGGATGTGGCCGAAGGAACCGATGAGGGAGATTTTTGTGCTTATTTTGAATATTGTTGACATCATTTTAATCATCTGCCTCCCATACATAGAAAACAGTCCTTTCTCTTTCTTCCTAAGTGTCCTATAATCCAAATCAACGTAGTAAACTCTACTTCTGTAAATGAAAATAAAACATTTAAAAGTGGTATCTGATTACTCCTGATCAGAAATTCTGGATTCTGAGTTTTCTTCCTTTCTGTCGTGATAAAGCTATTTGCATAGGTTCTTATCGTGATGTAACTGAACAAATTATCAGGCATCCAAGACTTTCTCTGGAGTCCCACATCTGAGAACGAGCCTCGCTGATGAGTTATGGCCGCCACTTGTAAGGAACAAAGATTGCCTTTATTCATGGAACCGAGGCCTACAAAGCCCCTGCTGGGAATATGGGTCGGGTTCCTGGCTTCTAGGGTCCCCTTGTTGCATATGGGACAGAAGCCAGGGACCTTAGCAAATCTGGGGGGGTCTTGAGAAGAGAGGGATTTCCTTAAGTTTGTAGGTACATGGCTTTCTAGCAGGCTGTCCCCTCCCCGTTGCAATCCCTGTCTTCACTTCTCCATCAGAATCATCCCCACCCAAGCCCAGCACAGAGCCAGACCAGTTCAAATACCTCCCCTCAGGGAGCCTTCCTTCCCAGCTCTGTCTCTAGATGGAAGTCTGCCTTGGAGGTTCCCAAAGCACAGCCTGGGGTACCACATAGAAGATGAATGAATGAATGAATGAATGAATGAATAGATGACTTACAGCCAAAAAGAGATAGTGTCTGAATTGAGGTTTCAAGAAAGATTAGATTTTCAAACCAGGGGAGGGAGGTCAGGTTTAGGTATTGGGTAATACTCCCTATTAGCCGCACTGGTCCCATTTTGGGAAGTCTGCTGCTAGACCCCGCCTTCCCTCCCTCTCTCTCCCTCTCTCTCTCTCTCTCCTTCATCTTTCCCTCCCTCCTCCCTGTCCCTACCCTTTCAGGAATAGGGACCTGAAAGCTGGTGTTAAAAGATCTGGAGAGAGATCTGCTGGGGAATCCTGCATCCCTTACTCGTGGTTGAGCCAGCGAGTTACCTCAACTCTCAGGAGCCGGATTCCCTCACCTACAGAGTGAGAAAGCCCATCTCCACTGCCTAGGGTAGCCGGTAACGTCTGTGAAACCTCTGGTGCAGTTCCTGGCAAGAAGTAAATAGCCACTTTATATTGTTCTCCTCACCACTTCCTTCCCCCAGGACTCCTGGCCAGGCCTGTGCAATTAGCAAGTTCAGAAGCTGCTGACCTAACTGTTCTCTCTTAACACTGACTTTGCACCTCTGGGGGTCGGGGCCACGGTGTGTGATCTTTGCCGGGCTGGCTGTGTGTTTCTGAGACTCTGAGGCTCTGGTGCCCCAGATGACAGCACTGGTCTGGGAGCCGGTGTCTGAAGTCTGTGCAGCACCCGCTGTGTGCTTCTGTGTGTGGGTTTTGGCAGCCACTCCTGAGGCCGGAGAAGCTGGGCTGTGAGGGCGGCCCCTCCGGGGTGGACCGCAGCCCAGGCCCTGGGCACTCTGGAAGGGCTGGCCCACCCACCTGGAGGAAGCAAGGACTGCCCAGCCCCGGGCCCAGGCCCTGCAAACTCTGCTTCAGGGCCAGGCCAGGATCTACTTCCAGGGGTTCTCCCAACTCCAGGGCTTCCCTTGGGGAAGGGCAGGGGAGGGGCTGCAAGGTGGGACTCATCTGTGCCAAGTACCTGCTTCATGTTAGGTTCTCGGTGACCCCCCCTGAGCAGGGCCTCTTCACAGTTTGAGAAAGGCCCCATCTACCTGTGTTCTTGGAGCTTCTGCTGTATTTTTAAGAAAAGGATAAATGCCAAAGTGGGATCATAAAAGGGGCAATTTATAAATTTTACATTAATACTTTTGACCAAAAAAAGCACTCACTGAATGACCACATTGGGAGATAATATCAGGGCCCATTTCAGGTCCTCCTGGCCTGCCCCTCCCCTCTCGCTCTCTGGGGTGGTCTTCTGCAGGCTCACCATGGAAGTGTGGGTTCCCGTAGTGTGTGGCAGAGGAAGTGGGGGTGAGGGGGTGGGCTGTGAAGATCACAGGAAGTGAACATCACAGGAAGTGAACTGATTGTAGAAACAGGAGGCTAGTGCTGGGCCACGTGGGGATACATCTCCTCCCAACACGGCGTGAGGAGGATCAGAGTCCCTGGTCCTTCCTTCAACAGCCCTGCCCAGCCTTGGAGCCAGTCCAGGCTCTGTTCACCTGTCGATGGTTGTGTCTTTGGCCCTGAGATCCCAGCCAAGTCTCCTAGTTACAGGTTCATGCTCAGCCTGGGGCCCCAGGCGTACTGCCATGCCTGCCCGGGCTTGTGGGGGCTCACAGGGACCTTGGGAAGACAATGAGCAAGACCAGGGAAAGGGGCGGGGGGCCCTGGGGCGGAGAGGAAGGACAGAAGAACCACAAAGATAATCATGTGGGAATCAGGGCTCCCCGTCTCTGAAAAGCACTGGGCCTGGCTGTGGGAACAGAAGTCCCTGGCAGACCCTCTGGATTCTTAGGCAGAGTGAGGACATGGAAGGACACAGAAGGAGGGACCCTTTCCCTGGGTCCCCCACCTCCCCTGGCCAAAGCCAGGCTGGCACCCGAGGGGCCTGCTTTCTCTCCGGACCTGCACACGACCTGGAGATCACGTGCTGTCACTCCCCCTGTTCCAGGCCAGGCAGTAAGGAGCCTGCCCACATGTATGCAGAGGAGTGAGGTTTCAGGCTGCGCGCAGGCCCCATGGCTCCAGAATTCCCGTGCCTGTCCCAGCCCATCGGGAGGAAACTGCCAAGGGCAGAAGAGCAAAGTGTGTCTTTCCTGCCCCAGCTTCTCCTTGTTCCTCCAGGACCCCCAGTCTGCCTTCTGCACCCTATTCTCTGCCTGTGCCTCAGGCTGAACTTGACACAGCACCAAAGGGCTCCCCTGGCCTCTGGCTTCCCACTGGGTGGCCAAAGGGAGGCCCCAACCCAGACCTGGGGAAGCAGAGGTGGCTTTGAGGACAGCCAGGTGGGGGCCCTCACTCCCCTGGCTCCCCACCCTGGTTTCTCCCCCAGCTCCAGCTCTCTCACTAGATTCCAGTAACTGCCCCTCCCCTGACCCTTGGCCCAGGGATGGCCAGCAGCACTGAAGTCACCATCTCCTTGTGCCATCCGGAGACTCTTCCAATTGCCATGTGGAGGTGCCTTCTCTCTCCTGTGGGGCCCTGACTGACCCCTCGCAGTTCACTCCCCCTCCTAAGCTTGTCATACTGCTGCCTTCCCTCCTCAGGCACCCGCTGCGCCCCCCTCCCCAGCCCAGGTCTTGCCTTCACTTCCCAGGTCCCCTCCTTCACCACTCTGAGACACAAGATGCTCCACGAGTCACCTGCACCCGCGGGCCCAGGAGGCGGGGTCCCTGACGCCAGGCCCAGGCCCGAGGCTTTGCGCAGTGGTGTGTTAGGATCTGGGGCGGGAGTGCCAGACCCATGCTGTGGGAATGGCTCGGGGACGGTGGCATGAGGGTCTGGACGCCCGCAGGACAGGGTGGGTGAGCAGGAGACCGAGTGCTTAGAACCAGGATGCTGGACACGACTGTGGTGTCATCCCACCTGCCAGGAAAGGCAGAGCAAGAAAAGGGTGCAGGATGCGCCTGGTTCTGAGGGGCCCCCAGACCTGTGTGTGACCCCGAAACGTACAGCTTCGCTGGGGCTTGTGGGCACCCTGACTGGGAGGGCTGATGGGGACGGCGCAGGGCCTGGCTCTTCATGGCGCTGCTTCTGTGGGGCCCTAGGAGACCCCCACCCCTGCTTCCCAGAGCTGCCTGGTGGGACAAGCGTGTCCAGGGAGCCCATCAGCAGAAAATTCCACCCACCTGCTCCCTACCTATAACTTTAGCCTCTTCTGGGCTGACCTTTGTAGGGCGATCGGTAATTTAACCTTTGTGTTTCCTTCACTGAGAGGAAGGGCAGGCAGAAATCCTCTTTCCGAACTCCTAAAGAATCCAGAGGGGCCTTTCCACGTCCTTCCCTATCTTGGCTGAGAAATAGGCAAAGCTAGAGATTTTGTGTGTGTTGGCGCCACCTAGTGACTGAGGAGCCACCTGTCACCCTGTTGGAAGCACATTCTCTCCCCGGAAGTGTGTGTTTGTTCACTGTGTTCTCAGAATTTGGAGAGCACTGAAATCATTTGGGTTGCTTGTTTAAAATGAGGAGTCCTGGGCTCCAGACTCTGAAGTTTTAATTTTATTAGTCTGGGAGCGGGGGAATCCAAGAATGTTTGTTGCTAACCAGCATGCAGCACCAGACCACACTGAGAGCAAATCTCATGAAGGACTGTTTCTACCAAGAGTCTTGTTGTCGCGGATGGTTGTGTACACTTGAAAGGCTTCCACAACCGTGCTGACCACTGCCAAACCTGTGTCTTCAGCAGAACGCCTGGAGTTTCGGCTGGTCGTTTTGGACTGGTTGCTTTATGTCTCTAGAAACACACACACATTTACCACGGTCACCTCTGAATCCTTAATCTCTGCACCTCGTCCCCACCCTCCCATTATGGGGGGGGCAGGGAAGAGTTGGCCTTGTTTGTTCTATGCAGGTCTTCAGCTGATTGGATGAGGCCCACCCACAGCAGGAAGGGTGATCCGCTTGCCTCGGTCTATCAATTTAAATGTTAAATTCATCCAAAAACACACTCACAAAAGCACCTAGAATAACATCGGATGCACCATCCGGCTCCCCATGGACCAGTCAGGTTGACACATAAAGTTAACCAGCACAAGTCCTCTCTTTGTCAGTGCGGCACCCGGGGCAGCACCTAAACCACACGATCCCCAGGTGACGGCAGTAAGAAGGTCGTGACTCCACCTCACACGATACAACTGTCTGTGTACAACTGTGCGTGCACTGGCCCCTCCTCCAGAAAAGGAGGCAAAGTCCTTAAGTGATATGCACTCTTTCTCTTGATGTCCTGTAACTCTAATAGATGATGCAAAAGTAATAATTCTTAAATACTATGGTATAACATCAATACATCTTATGTTACATGAAAAAGAGTAAATGAAGGAAGGAAAATAGTTTTAATATATGTTCTTCCACTGCCCATTCCATATTTCCTTTGCCCCCTGTAAGCACCTCAGCTGGTTGTGGCTCTTCACCTGGTGAGGTGACCCGGAAGGCCGCTCCTGGAGGGTGTGGCCATTAGCAGGCCTGCCCGGATTGGGTTGCTGTCATTTTCCAGGAACTCCTCACTCTGGGGCACTGGATCTGACTTCCTGAGCAACAAAGCAGGACCTGATGAAACGCTCTGGAAATCTGGGTGATGAGTATCCATGGTATGAATCTTGACCAGTGGGAAGCGAGGTGAAAGGGGCTGGGAGGACAACTCCTCCTTTCTCTCTCCTGCAGATTTCTCTGAGGCGGGGCCCCTCCTGGCAGGCTTGCTGAAGAAGTTCAACAGGCTGAGCGCACTCGGCTGCTAAGCACCAGCTGCCCCTTGGAGGAGTGAGTGGCACAGATCACGTTTCTTTTTCTGTGCCTGCCTCACTTCTTCTCTCCCGCCTTCACTGCCCTGTGCTGGACCTTCCAAACGTGTTAGTACCCTAACTTTGCTTCAGGCTCTGCCTCGTGAAGGGCCTGCGCTGAGACAAAAGTGAATAATGATGAAATGGTACATATAAAAACATTTGAGATGCAGCCAAAACTATCTATATTAGAAAAGAAGAGAGGTTGCCCTGGCCGGATAGTTCAGTTGGTCGCAGGTTCAATTCTTGGTCAGGGCACATACAAGAATCAACCAGTGAATGTATAAATAAGTGGAACAAAAATCCATCTCTCTCCCTCTCTAATTAATTAATTTTTTAAAAGAAAAGAAGATTGAAAATTAATGCATTAACTATCCAGTTGAGCAATTAGAGAGGGAATAGTAGACTAAACCCAAAGAAAATACAAGGACTGAAATAATGAAGTGAAGAGAAGCAGTTAATGAAATGAAAAATACAGTTATATATCAATACACCCAAAAGTTGTTTTAGTGGAAGTACAAATACTTAAAAATACCTATGATAAAATGATCCCACAAAAAATAAATTAGGAATGAAGAGAGGGAAAAAAACTATAGCAAAGATTTAAAATATAATAAGCAAATATTTTAATTAAATGTTATGCCAATAAACTTGAAAACTCAAGTTAAAATGACAATTTTTTAGTTGTAACTTCAACACTGACTCAAGAAATGGGAAAACAGAATCGAAGTCAAGTTGGGACTTTTGATTCACCCAGGATACGGGCCACCACCCAGAGGAGAAACTCTACAGGCATCCCCCCAAAACAATACAGAACAACAGGGGGAATGGATACAATTACTCTTAACTTACATTTGCACGGGAAGGCAATTTACACAGAAGTAAGGAGTAAGCCTCTACAAGGAGCAGACAGAAGTGGCTCTAGAGCCCGCTCTGGGGTACAGAACACAGCAGGGACTCTGTGGAAGAGAAGTTCAAGAAGAGCCAAGTAGCAGCTGAAGGTAACCTCCACCAGAGCACAGCAACGGGGGGGAGAGCCTGCCGTCCTGGGTAGGGACATACGGACAGTAAGTTTGAGACCACGGAGATCAGAGAAAGTGTGAGCCTAAGCACTCTGGGGGCCGAGGGACTTGTAACAAGGAGGCATTCATTCCATTCATTAAAGAATCTGAACTGCATTGTACCAACAGAAGAGGGCGCTGTTGAACTAAGAAACGCCGTAAACCAGCTGCGCTAGCCGCGTTCCCACGAGGCGGAGTTTGAGACCGGGGTCTGCAGGAGGATAATCTGAGAAGTGATCTCAGGGAACCCGAGTGAGGGGCTAGGGAAAGGGTGAAAGGAAGGATGGAGAACCAAGCCAAGGGTGCATGATGGAGCTGATTATTGCTACGAACAGGGGAGCTTTATACTCACGGAATGAAAAGCAATTTAATCCCATTGGCGAATGTGGCAGCCACGAGGGTGCGCTGTTGGGATCTCCCTTCGAGAAAGACTGTGTCCTTTGGCTGCAAGGCTTGCGCTTGGCCGAAAGCCTGCATTTGCAGTGCCCTCGGATCTGCCTCCGCTCGTGAGCCAGGCGCGCTCCCCGGGGCAGCAGCCGCAGTTAAGGAACGACTGCGGCGGAGATCTGAGGACGTTGCCGTTTCTGCCCGACGCGGGACCCCTCTGATGCGCGCCGTTGGTGCCAGAGCTCCCTCGGGGCCAAGGCTTGGTCCGCTCTGCACCACCGCTCCCTGTCCAAGCTCTGTGCTGTTTCCTCTCGCGGGTCTCTAATCTGCGCTGCGGTCTGGAGGCTTTCCTGCCCCGCTGCCCCGCCGCCGCCCACGTTTCACCTTCCCTAGAAGTCCTGCCCAAACAAACCACTTGCGTCGCCAGTGCAGTCTCGCTCCCCGCTTCCGAAGGACTCGGCTGCACCGCCGCGCGGAAGGCTGCCTTCCTCCGCGTCTCCAGGTTGGCGCACGTGCGAGAATGGCCGCACGGGCTCAGGCGGCACGTCACGCGGCGGTGCCAGCAAAACCCGAGCGAAGAAAGCTAGCTCTGCGGTGCAGTGGGGGCAGAAGTACTTGTGCCCGGTTGCACAGGTGCCTCAGCCATGGCAATGAGGAAGGTGGCCTGAAGAGATGGTAAGCCAGACCTAAGAGGTGTCTTACAGCCGGCCGCCCTTTGCACCGTTCACAGGCAGGCCTGACGCTGAATCCCAACCGCCCAGCGCCTTCAGTGTGACTTCGGACTCACTGTGCAAGGCTCGGCAAAACGCACCAGGACGGGCGCGGCCGTAACTGCTGCCCCAGCCACCATTCATTCTCATGGTGCCTCTCCGCCGCCGCGCCTCCTACAGCTTCTTTCGCCCGCCAGCACGTCAGTGGGGCTGGGTTACCTGCCTGCGGTGGGGCCTCAGCCCTCACCTCACGGCTTCAAGGCCTTGTTGGGCCGTGGAACGGCTTTCCCCGGGGTTCCAGATGGCCGTCCACTGTGCAGCAGCCACCTGGCTGCAGGTCATGCTGGTAACCTGGGCCAGGCATCCCTGCCAGTACTGCACTCCTTTCTCTCCTTGGGCACCACTGCCAGAGGGTCCCCAAAGACCAGGTAGCAGTTACAGCCGCATTTTCAGTAGAATCCTTGCTGTGTCCTCTGTGGTGGGGTTGGGGGGATCCTGAAACTTTCCCTTTCCTCTCAATCCGCCCCCCACCCCCAACAGGTAAAGAGTTGGCCAGGTGGAAAAATGCCAGTCATTCTTTTTCTGCAAGTAAAATACTTCCCCATTTCCTAAGAGCAGCATTCTTAGGGCTCCTCGTATTTGGCTTGAGGGTAAGGGGGACCCCCACGTGGGGGAGAGGAGAAACTAGCCTTCTCCACTCCACCATTTATGTTAGGGTCTCCTTCCTTCCTCCCCACCCCGCTTTCTCTGTATGGCCCACAGCAGTGGGCGAGATCCCTGGGGCCAGTATGGCCACCCTGAGCTCCGCCCACAGGAATGGCTGGGCGCTTCTCTTCGCAACAGAATAGTGTTCATCAGCCTCTGGTTTTCTGCTCCGAGGCTTCAGCAGCAATTCTGAGACCACCGTAAATGTCCAATTAATGATGACAAGATGTTCAACCTCACTGTAGCCATAGCAATGGAAATTAAAGCCATAACAAAATACCATTTTGTACTCATTAGTCTGGCAGAAATTAAAAAGAGCAATAAAAACAGAGCTGGACAGCACCTGAAGTACCCCTGCAGAGAGCCTATGAGGTGTGGTCATACGTTTTTTTCTCTTCTTTTTTCCACGTGGGGAAAGTACTGTTCTGTGCCTGGAAAACACTGATTATAGTCCACTGTACGTTTTTTACCTCTAATATGCAGCATATTAAAGTTTTCATTTTTAAAGCATAGTTTATCTTAAACCTTCAAGCCCAACTTGCAAACCATCTTGTTCTATTAACTAGTCTATCAATTAAAAAGAATTTTAAAATTTGTTTCTCTTGGCTCTTTAATCAATGTTAAGCTAACTTCATTTTAACAGATTAAATCCTTAAACACTTACTCCACTAATTTTTTTCATTAATCATATTTCCTGAGACATTCGAAAGTACAATTACAAATTTAATATATTGGATTCTTCCAGGCAATGAAACCCCTGTCGTGGCAGACTTAACAAGCCAAATTGTTCTCAGCGATTATGCTGCTTTTGTAACTTAATGAATCAATCTCGTAAATGTGGTATTTCAGGTTCTCTTACCCGTTTCAAACATCGCAAGTACAGAGGAGCAGACAAAGCGTATAAAAAGCAGTGGGATGATTTCAAGACTTGTTACTAACCCCATACAATACAACCCTCTGGAAAGAATTCCACATCTATTTTTTTCATTATTTCTGCACCTATGTGTGTACCTGCCCAGGATTTATAAATTGCCCCCTCTACCAAAGGGAAACAAAATTACAATCTCAGCTGAATGATCCTATTAAAGATGCAAGTGGAAAAGTTGACTAATTCTACCACCTGGTTTGAGGTCCGTCTGCACGCTCTTCTACGTTCCTTGCTTACCTGTACGTCGCCCTCTTTTTCTAGACCACTGCGTTGACACAGGTGGAGGTAAAGAGCCTGCATGGGAGGGTCCTACAAGCTAAACGGGCCTCCTTCATCACCACTGGCTGGTGAGTTCACACCCTTTACAGTCAGCGTCTCGCCTCTCCTCCAACCAGACCGGGAGGAAATGGCACATGAGCTGGCCCACCCAGCACATGTCTCCCAGGTTCAACATGCTCTCACCACAGGCTTTTTTCTCTTTGTAAGACTTGACTCCTGGTTCAAAAACAAATCCTCTCATATTCAGCCAGGGGGTACCAAGTAGCGGTGACACTCTCCTTAAGGAAACTTCTGGAAACAAAGCCCTTTCATTTCAAAGTTAGCTGTGGTTGAAAGCCACACACACAGACACACACGCCTCACAAATCGTGCTGGCGTATCAGAAAGTGCGGCAGGCTGTCCCCTCCCCATTCCTCGTCCACCCCAGTGAAGACCTCGCACAGGCCCGGTGGCAGAGCAGTCCCAGCTTCGTCAACGGCCCGTTGAAGAACACGGCCTCTCCAACACCTGAGTGCCCTGCGTGTACAATGGGAAACGCACTCATCCTGGTGCTTGAGGAAAAGAGTGAATCCAGTGGTAGGAGAACGAGGCTCCATCCCAGGATGAAGAAAGCTAGAAGGAATGTCGTTCCCACCCTAACAATAAGGAAAAGCTGGTTGAGCTGCATAGTTCTGACTTTTATGGAGCCCAGGAGAGATCTGAGCACACCGGACAGCCAAGTGCACCAAATTCCCAGGGGAGAACGGCCCACAAAGGCAAGGTGGAACACGCACACCGTCTCTCCTGGGCAGGGCATGGGAGGACGACGTGGCTGTTGGGCGAGCAGCAGGAAGTGAACCGAAAGGTTAACAGCTTCTCCGAGGCTGCGGGTGGGGCCAGCATGTCAGCGTGCAGTGGCTGGGTCCCTGGACACCAGCAGAGTCTGCTCTCACTTGTAAGCTCTTCTTCACCAGCCCCTGCTGTGCGCTCACAGAAAAGACGAGGGGCAGGGCAGAGAGCGGTTGGCATCTTCTCTGTGACAGGGCAGGGAGGGAGGTACTGGGTGGCTGAGGGGACAGGCACAAAGGCCTGTTTGCTTCCCTGGGCCCTTTACTCCTATATAGGAAAAGCCTGAAGCCATTGGGGGAGAGAGTGAACCCTCTAGGTCCATGGTTTCCAGGAGAAGAGACGTGAAACCCCATCTTTCTTGGGAGAAGGTAGGGAATCCCCTCCCAGGAGAGAGGTAAAGAGCCACAGCTGCTGGAAGAAAGGCAGAAGTCCGAACCCTCTACCCCTAGGGAGAGCAGGAAAGCTCGTGGGTCCAGAGTCCTGCACTGATATCATGAAACTGCACGGCTGCTCTGCTGGGCAGCTCCGTTGGTTAGAGCATCATCCAGATACCCCAAGGTTGTGGGTTTGATCCCGGTCAAGGCGCGTACAAGAGTCAACTACGGAATGCAAAGCTAAGTGGAACAACAACAATATTTCTCTCTGTCTCTCCTCCTTCCACTCTCTCTAGAGTCAATCAAAAAGTTAAAAGAAAGAATACTGTAGAGTCCAGAAATATACCCACACAAATGTAGTCAACTGGTCTTTGGCAAAGAACAAAAGCAGTACAACGGGGCAAAGACAGTCCTTTCAACAAATGGGGCTGGAACAACCGGACGTCCATGTGTCAAAAAAGGAAAATTGGACACAGACCTCTCACCCTTCACAACAATTGACTCAACATGGACCACAGGCTTCAGTGTAAAATGTAAAACTGCGCAATTCTTAGAAGATAATGTAGGAGGAAACTTAGATGATCTCGGTATGTTCATCGTTTTAGACACAGTACCAAAAGCACAATCCAGGAAAGAAACAATTGAAAGCTGGGCTTCGTGAAAGTTAAAAACTTCTGCTCTGCAAAAGACAATTTATCAAGAGAGTTAGAAGACAAGCCACACACAGGGAGAAAATATTTGCAAAACAGACATCTGATAAAGGACTGTAGTCCAAAATATAAAAAATCTCTTAAAACTCAGCGATAAGAACATGAACAACCCAATCAAAAATGGGCCAAAGACACAGACACCTCACTAAAGAACAGTTACAGATGGCGAGTAAGCATACGGAAAGATGTTCTACATCAGACGTCGTCAGGGAATGCAATCACAACCAGGAGACGCCACCACACGCCTAGCAGAACGGCCCAGCTCCAGAACCCGACCACAGCGAATGCTGGGAGGGTGCGGAGCGGGAGGAGCTCTCACTCCTCGCTGGCGGGAGTGAGAATGGTGCGGACGCTCTGGGAGACGGTTTGCGGCTTCTTAAAAAAACTGAACATACTCTCACCACACGATCCGGCACTTGTGCTCCCCGGTATTTACCCCGAGGAATTGAAAACGTATGTCCACACAAAACCTGCAAGTGGATGTTCGGAGCAGCTTCATCCATAATCGCCCAAAACTTGGAAGCCGTCGAGACGTTTTTCGGTCAGTGAATGGGTAAATAACCTGGCACATCCAGACAGCGGAACATCACTCAGCACTAAGCAGAAGTGAGCTATCAAGCCGTGAAAAGACAAGGAGGAAACTTAAACGTGTATTACTAAGTGAAAGAAGCCAAACCGAAAAGGCAACATGCATATGATTCCAACTGTATAACATCTGGAAAAAACAAAACCATAGAGACAGTGAAAAGATCAGTGGTTGCCAGAGGCTGGGACGGGGTGGGGGGGGGTGGGGGGGGGTGGAGGATGAACGGGCAGAGCACAGAGGGTTTTAAGGCAGCGGAAACACTATACTGACGGACGCGTGTCGTTATACGTCTGTGTAAACCCACAGAATGTACAACAGCAAGAGTGAACGCTAGTGTCAGCTCTGGGCCTCGGGCGACTATGATGTGTCAGTGAAGGTTTCATTTGGTGGGGGATGTTGATAACGGGGTGGGAGGGACTATGCATGTGTGAGTTACCTGGGGCATCTCTGTACCTTCCTATTAATCTTTCTGTGAACCTAAAGTACTTCGTAAAATGTTCTTTTAAAAAACGTATAATTAATAAACTAATAATGGATATAAAATGTAATCACAAAGAAATAATTAAGACAAATGAAGGCAGGAAACAAAAAGAAAGAACAAATCAAACAAACAGAAAACAATTAGCAATGTGGTAAATGGAAAGCCAGCCACGTCAATAATTAAATTACATGTGAACAGTCCAGGAACTCTGCTTTTAACTAAGATGGATTAACTGTGGCCGGATTACTCTGCTGCCTGAACCACCCAAAACTGGACAAAAGCCACACAGCAATGGCTGTCGGGACACTTGGCATCGGCCGCAGAGGACAGTGATCCCCGAGAGACGGGGAGCACGTGAGGTGAGACCTTCGATTGCCCAGGCTTACTCCCTTGGAAGACGTGCGGACCCAGGTAAGCCCAGAAGGGTGTCGTACCGGAGGTAAGGAGGCGCTGCCAAGGGTCCAGGGAAACTGAGGGAGCTAGAGCCTGAAGTAGAGGGTGCCAGAGGGAGAGAGAACCTCAGGGAGGTGCAGAGGGTACCTTTCAGGTCTTGTACAGAGAGCTGGGGAGTACAGAGTGTGAGGAAACTCTTCGGACTCAGGACAGAACTACTCGCGAGGATTAGAGGGGCAAGTACATGGCACTCACAGCCCCGGGAGTGGTGCCTGTCCCTGCCTCTCCACGGGCCCTGGGATGGAGTGCTTGGAAAGGTCTTCCTCGGTGCCGGGGAGCAGTTAGCCACAGATTGAACATGTTGCTGGCCCCATATTACCTATCTTAGACGGAGGACCTAAAAAGATCCAACTGTTTCCAAGCAACTTAACTATAAGGTTCAAGAATACAGAACTACCCAGCACTCAACAATGACGAAAAATTCACCATGTCTAGCATTCAATAAAAAATTATCAGGCACCTGAAGAAGCAGGAGTCTATGACCCCTAATGAGGGGGGGAGTCAATCAATCATTTGAAAGTGACATAGAATTGATATAGGTGTTAAATTTAGCTGACAGGACATTAAAATAGTTATGTAACTGCATTCCATATTTTCAAAACTTTAAGTAGAGCCCAAGCCAGTGTGGCTCAGTGGGTTGCAGTGTCGCCCTGTAATCCGTAAGGCCACGGGTTCAATTCCTGGTCAGCGCACAGGCCTAGGTTGTGGGTTCAGTCCCTGGTTGGGACGTGTGGGAGAAGCAACCAATTGATATTTCTGTCTCACATCCATGTTCCGTCCCTCTCTTTCTTCCTCCCTTCTCTCTCTCAAATCAATACACAGGTCCTCGGGTGAGGATAAAAAAACTCAAGTAGAAAGATGGGTAATATAAAAGAGACCCAAATAAAACTTTAAGGGTGAAAATTACAATATCTGAATTTAAAAAGTACACTGGGTGGGATTAACAACACAGACATTGCAGAAAAGATTCTTGAACTTGGTGGTGATGAATTCTTTAAGATTTTCTAACTCTAAAAATTTCTTTCTTTTTGCCTTCATCTTTGAAAGATATTTTCACTGGACATAAAAGTGTATTGTTGTATAGAATTCTTAGTTGGTGTTTTTTTTATTTTGGTATTTTAAAGGTGTTACTCCATTGTCTTCATCCTTGTATTGTTTCTTTCCTCTCCTTTTCTTTCTTTCTTTCTTTTTTGGTTTGTTTTTGGAATCACACACACTTTAGTAAATGCCAGTGAACATATAACATCAGAGGAACACTCAGTGGATTCCAGTAAGAAATTACAAGGCAAATCTAGTTTGCGTGAAAGTTAAAATCATAAAAACATAAGACTTAGAATGGTTTCTGATGATAATGTTGCTTAATCTCATCTTTGTTCTACTGTATGGAATGTGTCTTTTTTCCTCAGGCTCCTTTGAAGAATTTTCTCTTTGTTACCGTTTTGCACAATTTGATTTTGATGGGTTTGGGATCTGAAGGTTTATAGGTTTTATCATATATGGAAAATTGGAGGCCATCATTTCTTCACTTTTTTCTATTCCTCTCCTGGGGAATTCCTTGTGTGTGTACATTACGCCGATTAAAGTTGCCCATTGCTTACGATGCTCTGTTTACCTTAATTCTTTTTTCTAGTTTCTATTGTTATGTCTTCAAGTTCACTAACCTTTTCTTCTACAGTGTCTGATCTTTTTTCAATCTTATCTGATATGTATATGCATGTACATATTTTTAAATTTTAGACAGTGTAATTTTCATCTCTGGAACCTCAATTTACATCTATTTTATATGTTCCATTTCTCTGCTTATCATGTTTAATTTTCCCTTGAGCATTTTGGACATATGAAACACTGTTAAAATTATTATTTTAATATCTTTTTCACTAATTCTATCATCTGCTTTAGTTCTGGGGAGTTTCAATTGATAGGCTTTCCTCCTCACTACGGGTCATGTCCTTCTGCTCCTTTACAGGTTTGGCAATTTTTCAGAGGATCCCAGTCATTTTGCATTTACTTTGTCGGATGCTGAATATTTGTGCACTCCACAAATGCTCTCAAGCTTTGTTATAAACAGAAAATACTTGGAAATGGTTTGACACTGCAGGTCTTGGCTTTTAAGGTTTGTTTGGCCCAACACAACAGCATTTAATCTAGGCCTTCTTAAAAAAATTTCTCACCCAAGGATACGTTTATTGATTTCTAGAGAGAGAGGAAAGGAGAAACATCGATGTGAGAGACAAATGTTGATCCCTTGCCTCCCACACACGCCCTGTTGGGGGATAAAAACTGCAGCCTAGGTATGCGCCCTGACCAGGGATTGAACTTGCAACCTTCTGGTGTTTGGGACGATGCTCCAGCCAACCAAACCACCTGGCCAGGGCTCATCTAGACACAAGAACTTTCTGGTTATACTACTCAATGCCCGGTGGACTAGGAGGCATTCCAGCCTGGCTGGTTATAACACGCACTGTTCACTTTTCTGTGTGACTTCCAGGTATGTCCCCTCTTACCCATTCAGGGGATTCTTTCCTCACACACTTACACTGAACAGTACTCAAATGGCTACTCGAGAGGAGCCTTTCCTGGAGGTGTCTTTACCTGCAGCCCTCTCGTCTCTGTTACGCTGCCCCCTTGGGTCCCGGCTCTGCCTCTCCAGGGCACGGAGACCACTGGGTCTTGCTTGGGTTCCTCCCCCCTCCACCACAGCCTGAACACTCTCTTTTAGCAGCAAGTTGGGCAATTGGAAGAATTACCTAATGTGTCTCCTGCATCTTCTATCGAGAAATTTCTTGAATCCTGTTGTTTCATAAACTTTGTTTAAGTTTATAGTTATTTCTCACCAGGGTGGTGGTGGGGGGGGGTATATCTAGTCCTGTGTTCTGTCTTGGTCCTGGTGCTTGAAAAAAAGCATCCTCAGTTACAGACATGTCGAGTCACTGTGTCGTACACCTGAAACTGATATAATGTTGTATGCCAACTACATTGTAACTAAAATAAGCATTTAAACAAAGTTTTATGCTTGAACTTAAAATGTAAAATAACTATAATTCAGAACTTCAAGTCTTTTGTAATTAAAAGAAGGAATTTTATTATAGCTGGGAATTTATGATTTATTTGTCTTTCAGATTTTCACCTGGGGTGGGGAGTGAAACACAAATAACATTGTAAAGGAATTGTTTTTAAGGGAAAAGTAGAAAGAAAAGTAGTGGAGGATGGGGTGGGCAAGGATCCTTCATCAGAGAAGGAAAGAGGGAATAAAGAAGCAGCGACAAGAGTGAGCTCCCCCTGGGGGACAGCGAGGCCCCAGCGGCTGGGGAGGGCCCGTCTGGGAGCCAGAAGGCCCAGTTCGGCCTCTGTCTGCTGACCTTGGGGAAGTCACTCGACCTATTTGGGGTTTTTATAAAACACCTACTTCATAGCGTTACCAAGAAAATACTATGAAATAAGATCATACATTTTTTTAAATGGCTTTTGTGATGCTGGACACATAATCAAGAGCGCAGCAAGTGTTCATTCCTTTTCTCTGCCTGGTCTGTTGCGGTTCACGAATCAGCAAAGGTTCAATGGGCATTCTGTTCTAAAATGCAGGTTTTCGTCTTGTTCAGGTATAGTAAGACCAACAGGTAGGAGGCGCTCGCCACGGAAAAGAAAGCTCGCTCCCAAGAGGAGGGGCTGTGACGTGTCATGGGGTAGGGGGTGGCCACAGGGGAGCGCTGGGGTCGGTCAGGAGGCAGAGAGAGTGGGAGGAAAACCTGGACCTGCTACTGCTGTTCCTTGTGAAAAGGAACAGGCAAGGCGGGGTAGGCTGGCTTAGGACCGGAGAGCGAGAATGATTTGGGCAGGTTCCGGGGTGTGGGGCTGTCTCTACTTGTCAGGTACCTGGCTGTGGGGTGACTAGGGCAGCCGAGGGGTGGCCCGGTATGTCTGAGTCTGATCAAGGAGGCGAGTGGGGCTCTGGCTGGGTTGCTCTGCGTGGGAGGAGCACACTCACAGGCGAGGCTTACCGTCTCTAGGCCCCAGAGGTCAAGGCGTCAGAAGGACCGAACATAAAAGGGCATGACTAATACAACCCTGATCACCAGGTTGGATGGGTGGATGGTGTGGTCCTACTACACCCAGACCTGCCCCTTTCTCACCACCTTCTGAGAGCCCACGGAGCCCGCTGTGGGTGGGGGTGGGAGTGGGGTGCGGGGTGGAGATAGGCCCCTTCTGTGCCTGTGTCTGCTCCACACAGGGACGAGTCGGAGCCAGGCCCCCAGTGCCAGAGGCTGGTTCACCCGCAGGACACTATGCCACCTGCTGTTAGTCCAAGTAATTAGCTTAACGAGGGATGTGGGGTGTTATTCAAGTGTTTCTCATAAATAGATAATGAATTACTGATGATGGCTCCGCTGATTAAAAACAACATTAAAGAAACTTCCGGGCCCCATAAGATATGATTAACTGGCCCAGTGCTGCCCACGATCAGCCGTGAGTGTGACCTTGGCACCGGCCAGGTGAGGAGAATCTGCTTGGGAACACCCAGAGGCCCCGGGCCGTGCACACTGACTGGCGTCTTCATCGGGCTCCCTGCCGCAGCTCGGATCCTTTTCTCTGATAACCGGGCTGCCGAAGTGCAGGGTTGACTGGAGGCTTGGGAGGACCCTGCTTCTGCCATCTGAGCTCTCCCTGGCCCCCTTCCAGCCCCCAAGTCAATGATAGCCTGGGAGTGGGCCGCCCGCCCAGACCTGCAGAGCCACGTGGGACCCCAGGGCCTGGCCCCGCTGTGGAGTTGGTGCACCTGGTCACCGGCCATGACTGCTTCTTAAGGTCCCCATGGGCCTGGTGGCCTCGCACAGAGTACATTTGCTTTGGTCCACGGAGTATACTCCCAAGCCTATCAAAGCATTTAATAGAAAATTCCACCATTTCAACTGCTTTTTCCAGTTTTCACTTGACATCTGACCCTCACCCAAACCTCAACTCATTGAAGATAATTCTCAGACATGGAAGAGACTTTGGGAAGAATGGTCTGGGGTCCCACAAAGGCCCCTAGGGGCTGTAAACCCATTCAAGTTGTTTGGGAAAAAATTGGGAATATTCACTTTTTAAAATCTTTACTGGAGAATATGTTTACTGATTTTAGAGAGAAAGGAAGGGAGATAGAAATTGAGAGAGAGAGATGCAAGAGAGGAACATAGATCGGTTCCCTCCTGCACATGGGTTCGGGGATCGAACCCACAACCCAGGTATGTGCCCTGACTGGGGGTCGAACCCCAGCCCTTTCGTGCATGGGACCACACTCCAGTCAGTGAGCATTTTCCTGTGGTCTCCATCCCAGCGACAGCCACCCCGAGAGGCCATCACACCCACCTCCTCTCTCTGGTCTGGCTTCATCTCCAGGCTTTCTGTTGGAGCGTCTGCCCTTCTCCTTCGTGGAGAACACTGAGATGCCCTTGGCCTCCCGCACCCACCCCGTCTGCTCACCGTCTCTACCATGCTTGTCCTTCCATCTGTCCCTTGGGTCTTAAATTTTGAAATTTAAAATTTCTTCTCCCTGGTCTATAAACAGGCTCAAGCCCATGTTGAAATAAGAGTAGTGATGCCAGTGTCGCCGCCTCCCGTCCCTGTCCTGTCTCTCTGCTTCGCACAGTCTGCCTTCTCCACCCAACTCTCGCTCTCCTGTCTCCTGCGTGGTCAACGACCCGTGTCTCCCGAAACAATAGTGTCAGCAGCCTAAAGCAGCCTGGCTTGTAGACTCGGGGTGGCGGTCTGGGGCCGGCCAATCTGGGCTCGAAGCCGGGGCCGCCGGGTAGCAGCTGTGTGATCGATCGCCTGTCTGTGCCGGGACTTCCTCCTCGGTAAAATGTGGGTGGTCTGATACGTGCAGCCCGGGTTGTGGAGAGGAATGAGGAAGACCTGTAGGATACTCACCACGGTGCCTGGCATGTCATAAATGCTCGATGAGTGTGACCCGTTATGGTTTGCCCCTGCACATCCCAAAGGTACATATGCTCGACATGCTATAACCAAACTCACCTTTTGTCCTCGAACTTCCTCGTCCTCCTGGTTCCCCACTTGTAATGGAGATCTGCCCATGGCTGCTCAGTCTCAGGTAACGCAAGCCCATTCATCAGCTGAGGCTCCGTCTGCCTCACCAGCCTCCTGCTTGGTCTCCACGCCTCACCCTTTGCTCACGAAGCCACTCCGCACACCACAGGGGCTCATCTTATCTGGATAAAAGTTCTTCAGTGGCTCCCTATTGCCCACCAGAAAAAGCCAGACGCCTCAGCTCACCAGATAAGGCCCTCTGAGCTCTGGCATCTGCCCCTCTCTGCCAGGCGCTGCCCACCTGCCCCACCCACCCCACCTACCCCAGTCCTGCTTCCACCCTTGCGCTGTCCCTGGGCCAAACTGGCAGCAGTGCCCTGAGAAGCCATGCTGCTTCACCCCCACCCCCCACCCCCGCCTTCCTGTCCTTCTCCGGAGACACCAATGGCGTGAAGCGCCTCAGGCCTCCAGACCTGCCGTCCCTCCCTGGGCCTCCCCCCAGCCCCAGTCTCCGCCAGCTCAGCACCACGCACTGCAATCAGGTACGGCTCCCTGCACATCCTCCGTCACACTTCTGTACTGTTGCCCAGGATGTTCCCTCCCTCTCTATCTGCCAAATACTCATCCTTCACGTTCTGCTCACAAGGTCACGGCCAGGGGAAGCAACGCCGAGTCTGCAGCTTGAGCTGGCCCTTCTCCCTTTGCTCCACAGCGCTCCCAGCCTGCTTCTGGTCTGTCACACCTGGCCAGTGTCAGATTGCAGGCTTTGTTTAACTAACAGTCTCACCCAGCAGGCTGAGCTGCTGGGGGGGGGGGCACACCCCGCCCCCACCCTGTCTCCAGTCCGGCTCATTTTCTCTTAGCGTGTTCCCCCTGACACACCACAGGTGTTATCTGCTTGTCCCTCTCTCCCCATTAGAATGTCAATTCTAGGCACGCAGAGCAAGGTCTGTTTCAATGCATCCCCAGAGCCTAGAATAGAGGCTGGTATGTAGTAAGTGCTCAGTAAACATTTGTTGAATAAATGTTTGAATGACTGGTCAATGTTACATTATCCAGCTGTGTATCCCTGGAAGTTAATACACTGCCTGACTTGTATGAGGTATGAAGTATATGTTTTTGAATAAATGAATGGATGGATGAATACTTTACCAAATTGCTGCCTGTTTTAAAAAGTTCAAACACTAGTGTTGAATTCCAAGTTCTCTACTAATCGGCCACTCGAGTTTGAATCCTCTGTGCCTCAGCATAAGCCCTCGTCGGGAGCCCAACTGTGCTGCTCACTGCCCTTGACTGTGTCCTCGCCACACCCCTGCACGCACTCCAAACCGAAATGCTGTTCACCTGTTTCTCCAACTCATGTTCACGAAGCCCCTGGGATGAGCCAGTCTCTGTTGTACCCACTGTCCTTCACGAACGCCTGCCCACGCCTCTGTCCTCCAGGTGAGGACAGGTCGGCCCTGGCCATCCAGGGCCATGCGACTCTCCCCTTGGGCACTAAAAACCCACGTTTTAATACCCCATCACTGGAATTATTAACCTATAAGAAGAGATTACACATATGTACATTTTACAGGAAATGGCCCTTTAAAGAATCAGAACTTTTTTAACACTTCAAATGTTTGGGACGAAAAATTTTCTAATATTTTTTCACAATTCCCCTGTCTTTTTAAATGGAGTACTGTACACAGACCAGCCACCTAACCTGTATAACTCAAGGCCACTATGGACACCGTTATTCTGTGACGTCCCAGTGTGCCAGGAGGAGTCCCTGGTGAAGGGACAGGGTGAGTTCTGGGCAAAATGACCTTCACGGTGACCCCTCTGCAGTGCCGGGGTCTGCGAACTCGCCTCCTGCTTGCTCAGTGCATTTTTCACCTAGAGTGGGCGTAGGAATCAGATGACGAAGCTTATTGGAAATGCGTGTAAATTGAGTATAAGCGGTATCTAAGTGAGGGTATGACATATCCTTATTTTATACAATCTATTTGTTATCAGGGGCCTTTCTCACTTAACTCCTGTTTTCCTTGAGGCTGGGGAGATGACTTTAAAAGCGTGCCTTTAGCGCACTTGTCATTTTATGTGTCCTCTTCTGTCATCCATATTCCATGGCTCTCCAGTTAGGTTGCTCCTTGGTTAGATTAGTAACATCCTAAGAACCAGTGATATTTTAGTCGTTCATCCATTTGCTAAGTATGTTCTAAAGCAACTTCGATGTAGAAACAGTACCACGGGGGTGGGGGTGGAGAGGTGTTTTCTGGTTGGGAGAACTGGAAAGGGCCTTGGGTGAGAGATGGCCTTTGAGTTGGACCCGGGAAGACAGGGAGGATTTCAGTGGGTAGTGTTCTGGGGTGTGCATGAACCTGTGGCAAGTGTGGTCATGCTGTAGCCTTGAGAACACCCCCTGGGGGGTACCCCCCTTCCTTGGTGAGTTTGGAAAAAATGGGTAAGTGAGACAAATAAATGTTACCTTTATTACTGGTTAAGGTTACAAGCTGGAGAACCTGACTTTGGGAAAGAGCTGAATGGGGCTGGCCCGCGTTCTGACAGATAAGGGGTCTAGGCAGGCCTCCAGGTGGGACAGACCACCGTTCAGCCCTGGGAAATTTGCCAACTCTTACCTTTCCGACTTGAATACTTGAGATTGTCAGATAAAAACGAACAGTAGATGGCATTTAAAGGTGAATGTATATCTTAAAATTGAGTTTATTTTACACTACCCTTCTTTCCCACACAAGCACCGCATGGGAAGGCAGCTAGAGCTACTGAAGTAAGAATCACTTTCTGCGAAAATTCAGCGAGATCTGCAGATCACGGGGGGCTGTTCAGACGCATCGTAACTAGAATTGGAAATCCCTGGCTTCCTGGAACTTTGAAGGGTCTACATTTAAAGATGAAAGAGACACGTTTTTATAAATCTCTGCCGTGAAGCCTGGTGGCGGGCTGGTGGGGGGCGGGGGGCGCGCTGTGAAGACAGCACATTGAACAAACGATGAACTCTGAAGAACTGCATATACCAGGACCAAGGTGGGGAGAGATGGTGAGGGGAGAGTGAGGGCTTTGGGGGCCCAAAGTGTCCTAACCAAGGCTAGTTCAGGGTGGGCGTGTGTTTCTCCCTCCCTCCTGTCCAGCGTTTATTGGATGCTGCTTCCACTCACAGCTGTGTCCTGTAAGCAGCTTGGGGGTCCAGCCAGATTGCAGACTCTCCACAGGGACCCCCAGCCCTACCCACACTCAACGACTGAGGAAGAAGAGTGCAAATATTCGTACAAATAGCTGCCTATGGGGCACCAGCCACTCTCCATAACCCTTGTACAGTCGGCGTGAGACCCTCTCTGTTCTCACACTGGGAAGCAGAGGCTCAGAGACAGAGGCAGACCTGGGGGAGCCGGGGTGGGAACCTGGCAGCCAGCCTTCAGAGGTGTGCTCTTCCAGCAGTTTCTAGGAGGTGGGTTGGGGGGCAGTGGCTGCTCTGTTAGCGCAGGAGGGAGGGGTTGGCTGTGGGGGCCACAGGGGGCCTGAGTGTGCGTGGTTGTTTGTGGGGCCATTTCCTGGCTGCATGTGAGTTTAAGTGAGTGTGTACACTGCTGGGGGTGTGGATGTGGGTGCAGATGGATTTTGCTGGTAAGTTCTTTGAAATTGTGGGGGCGGGGCAGGGAGGGGTTAGTCCCTGGACTGTGTGAATATGTGTGTTCAGGATCCCATGATCCATGAGGGCAAACGGGCTTGGGTTTTGTGCACAGCTGCGAGTATGTGCATGTGTGTGAGCTTGAGGGTGCAAGTATGTTGGGGTGCGGGTGGGGTCAATTCCTGGCCATGTGTTTAAGATGTGTGGATGTAGGGTGGGGATCAGTCTCTGGGGTCTGTGTGCGTGTGTGCGAGTGTGAGCGTGCGCGCGTGAGTGCGTCCCGCAGCGTGGAGTGCCCCGAGGTGGGGGGAGACGCCGCTGGGCCCCGCCCCCCGCGGCAGGTGGGCCGGGCCGGTGGCCGGGCCGGCCGCGCTCGCTGCTCTTGGCTAGCGGCCGCGCCGGGCTCGCAGGGCTGGGCTCGGGCTGCGGGGCGGCGCCGGGACAGGAAGCGGAAAGCGGCAGTGCAGCGGCGGCGGCGGCGGCGGGGCTCTGCCTCTACAGGAGCCCAGCGCAGGCCGCAGAGCCGGGGCCGCTGCGAGCCGAGACCGCAGCCGCGGAGCCCGCACGGCCGGCGCCGAGGTGAGTCCGGCGAGAGGCCGGCCGCGGCGGCGAGCGCGGGGCGCAGACCTCGGGCGGGGAGACGCCCCCAGCGCGGATCCCACACCCCCGCCGCAGGACTCAGGCTCCGGTTCACCGCTCTCTTCCTGCCTCCCCTCCTACGGACCGCACCCCGTGTGTGCTTCCCGGGATCCCACTCCTCTCCCACCCCCGCGAGGTGCGCCCCTCCTGCCCCTGTTCCGCGCTCCCCGCTGCACCCCACTTTCTCGGGTCCCGGCATTCCTTTCTTGCGCCTCGGACACCCCTTCTCCCTGGCTGCACTTTGGGGTGCGCCCTGGAGGTGCGCGTTCCGGCGGCCGGTAGGGAGTGGCTGAGCGTTCCTGGAGGCACCGGGCGGCTGCTTCGGCCGTGCGGGCCGGGGGGCTGGGCGCTCCGCCGCGGGGCTCGACCCGGTAACCGCCAGCGCGTGGGGGCCGCCCGGCCCAGGGCCAGAAAGCGGCACAGAGCTGGCTTGTGTTCACACCTCGCTTCCAAAATTGAGCCGGCCCCGGAGCCGGGGGCGGGCGGGAGGGTGGGGGAGAGTCCGGTGGCGCATCGCAGAGCGCAACAGGCAGGTAGGAGTTTACTTTCAAAAACGCCGGGGTGGAGCAGAAAGCGGCGAGCAAATCTCTGCCCGAGGGGTCCCGGTTGGAGGAAATCTCCCCGCACCCGGGCAGCTTCGCCAGGGGCAGGACCTCTTTTCCAACTGCAGTCTTTGAACTGCCCCAAGCAACGCGCCCAGAGGAGTGTGAAGCTTTATAAAAATTTAAACGCGTCGGTGGTGGAGTCAGGAGTGGGGCGGAGCCGCGGCCTGGCGGCCGGAGATGAGCTTGGAGTGAGACTTGGAGCCCAGAATTCTCTTGCTCAAGCTTTCACATCTTTAAAGCAGGTATCCAGCCCGCGCAGCGAAGGTGTTGTGAGCACTTTCAGCTGCTTGTTAAGAGTTGCTAGAGCGCTTTATTATGGTGATAGTGTGGCTGGCACTTGCATTTTGTTAATCTTTGTATTTTTCCGGGCTGTGGTTGGAAATGAATGTATTTTTAGACACTTATTCCAAAAGCTAGCAAGCTGTAAAGAATCTGGCATTTTCGGTGGTGTGTTTAGAAATTTTACGTGGTTGTTGGGAATATTATAACTTGTGTCGCCCATCAACAGTGCTAATTAGCATTCTCCTTCCTGGGGGTGGTTTGTTTGATGATACAGCTCCTGGGCTCTTTAAGTGAGATCGCAGAAACTGTCTGTCTGCATCCAGGGAGATGTAATTAGTCATTTTATGTAACCACTCATTAGAGTTTTTAGAGTTGGATTAAATCAATGTGATCTTGTTGGGGCTTTGATTTGTGGGAGAAATCTGTTTTATTTTACAGTTCAAAGAAATAACACTTTTCACCTATCTGTGAGCATTTAGCATTTCTCCAAACGCTGGTGGTGTCTAAGCATAATTAGTAAAACACCGAGTGTGAAATTCTTACCGTCACAGTGTTGGCTGTGTGACTTGGTTGCAGTTCAGTCTGCAAGTAAAATGTGACGAGAAATCTGAGAATGGCCTATTTGTAAGGACCGCCTGCCCCGCAGAATCTTTTTACTGTTACGAATGGGAGCGACTGGAGGAAACCGTGAAGGGGTTTCCTTCCCAAGCAACAGTTCCACGGCAACCCTGCTCTTTTGAAGAATAAACAGGCTCTGAGTGAGGAAGGTTTTATGATGGTTGCCCCCCCCCCCTTCTTTGCGTAAATGAAACAGTTCTGGTAATTGCTACAGTGCTATTGAATACCGCATCTCTGAGCACGGGTTCTAGAGTTAGACTCTCAGAGCTCAAGCCCCTAGCTCCAGCACTTCCCAGGTGGGCAGCTTGGTACCCTTAACTGTAACACGAAGTTAACATTTTACCTCCCTTATACGGTTTGGTCTGATAATTAAGTGAGATATTAAATGCAAATGACTTACAACAGCCCCTCACACATCCTCTATCTGTTGCGTGAACTAGCCGTGGTTATGGGACTAGCTGGGTGTGGGCGAGTGATTTGGGCATGGCGCTACGCTCTTTTCCAGAAGGTGGGCGAGACTGGATCAGGGGGTCTTGGGGCCGGACCATATTTCTCCTAGGGGCTTTGGTCTGGCCTGAAGCGTGACGAGAAGGTGCGTGTGTGTCCTGCTGCCTTGTCCCCACTGTCCTTCTGAATCCCGCTTACTGGACAGTAGTCACAGGACCCAGCACTGTGGGATTTCCCCGAGGAGGTGATCCCCTTGAAATCTGTGTTGCCGAAGCTTAGATGTCTAGCAGGGGGCAAAGAGGTTACTTGAAAACAAATGCACAGCATAGAACCCCAGACATGGTAACTATTTGCAAGTCCTTAGAAATCTACACTGAGCTGCGGGGTGTTTTAGAGGTAATTAATGACTCGGGCCAAGAGCAGTTATTCTGGGAAGGTGAGCTGAAATCATTGGCAGGACAGGTAAAATGAGGTTGGTGTTTGCTTGTTAAGAGCGGCCCAGAATCGTTCATTTACAAGAGCTCTGTTGTAATGAAAGAATCGTGGAAGTTGTCATAAATGCCACAACTGCTGACCCCCACATCGGTGGCCTGGATGGTGACTTATGTATGGTTCAGAGACCACAAGTTCAGCGACATGTTTTGCAGACCTTGCTGTCACCCTCCACACCCTCCCTTCTAGCCCCGCGGTCCTCCCAGGAAACCCAGGAAAACACACACAGTCTCCTCTGATCTCTGTGATTCTCACTCCCAACCTGGGGACCGGAAAGGGGGGCCTGCAAGGCACAGGTGGAAATCACTAAATTACTTAGCTACGGTTAATGGTCTTCATGAAAGATAGACTATGATAGACCCCCCAAGAGTATGTAAGTTCAATGAAAATGATACCTAAGTCATATGCCATACAAAGGTATTCTAACTGAATTTCACTTTGCCGAATAATAACAATACCCTGACAGTCGTGAGTGCTCACCATATGCGAGGCACTATTCTAAGTGATTATGAATTATCTCACTGGACAGCCCCCTCACTGAGGCCATACGGTAAGTACTATATGTGACTGTGTTGTTATAGTTAGGGAAACAGGCACAGAAAGGTTGAGTAGCTTGATTTAAGTCGCACAGCTGATAAGTACCGGAGCCAGGATTTGAACAGGGGCAGTCTGACCCCATTGCTTCTCTTCTGTAGATGTGAAGTTGACTCCAAGCCAAATGATTTAAACTCTCATGTTCCCCTCGAATGCCATACAATTAAACACAGGTATCTTGAGGATGTTGGCCTTTAAACATAATATCAATAATAATGAATAGAGTCAACCCTTTAGCATTTTATTTACAACATGATAAAAAATAAATATTTGAAGTAATGTGCACAGAATATAGAAGCCCAGATGCGCCGGAACCTCTTTCCCTTCAACAGCACCCATTGTGGAAGGCGGGGAATGGGGGCGGTGGCTGTTCAAGTTCAGTGCGAGTCTCTGCACCCCTGGCGAGGGAGCTTGCTGCCCTCCAAACTAGACTTCCCGTAATTACTTAATAAGTTCCGGGCAGAGCTGTTGCTGTTTTTATAATTTCCTTTTCATAAAGGCTCGCTTCTGTTTACCACTGTCATCACCATGACACATTATTTCCCTCCTGTGGTTTTCGGAGCGCGGTGTTCCCCATGTAAGTAGTAGGTATATTCTGTGTGCATGAACATGGCTTTGGGAGGAGATTCTCTTCAAGGCCACCGATCTTCACTTTGCTTTAAGTAAAGGGAGGGGATGGCGGATCTCCCTGCCATTTTCGCCTGACAATGCCAGAATTTAAGATCCTGCCACTCAGACGTGCCCTGGGCACCATCTCAGCGCCGCCCTCCTGGCCGTGGTGAGGAGCCGCACTCCGTGCTGTGGCTGCCTGTCGCAGTGCCTGCAGCGCCTGCGGGAGAACCTCCCACAGCGGGGAAGGGGTGCGGCTGGTCAGGGCGCCTCTGAAGAGTGAGGTGTGGGGGCGGCAGGGCAGCACCACTCCTGGTGCTTCCGTCCTCACTGCTGCATCTAACGCCTGCACCTTTTCCTCTTCTATGAAACTGTGCATTTAAACCGGACCGACTCCAAGGCGTCTTCCCCAGCTCACGTGGGGCCTGTGCATGGCCGTGAAACTCCGTGCAGCCCACACGGAGTGCCCAGCGGGGCCCAGGACCTGGAGATGTGGTAATGAGAAGGGTCGCTGCCCCTGCGGCGCTTACCATCTGCTCTGGAGCCGGACGGACGGGAGCTAATCACGCCAATAGAGAACCGGACGGCAGTCCCGGCCGCTGTGCTTGGGGTTTGGGCAGGGAAGCAACATCGTGCTGTGAGTTGAAAGATCACGCTGGGTGCCGGCGTGGTGTGGATCGGGTCAGGGGTTCCAGACTCCAGGCCCCTTCAGAACACCTGTATCTGCCTCCACCCCGTTGAGGCCAGTCCAGCAGCCTGTCGGGGAGTTTATCACCCCGGAGATCTGGTTCCTTTTGAGAACTTTATTATCTTCCTGATAAGGTGGCCCTCTGCCCCTGTCTGAGTTCCGCTAATTTCTTGTGCATACAAGGAAACTGTCTTGTAAATGTATCATTGGAGCGATAAGCTTCAGGATAGGCTTTTCTTTTAACTGCATCGTCCCTTCTTACTCAGGGTTTTGCTTCCCGCTGTCTCAGTTACCTGTGGTCAGTGGTCAACCACTCTCAGAAAATGCTAAATGGAAAATTCCAGACATAAGCCATTCACAGGTTTTCAGTTGCACGCCATTCTGAGCAGCATGATGAAATCTCGCTGGATCCCGCCTGAGAAGTGAATTACCCTATTGTCCAGTGCGTCCACGTTATAGATGCTGCCCACTGCTAGGCGGGTAGTGGCCGTGTGGGCTATCAGATTGGGGGGCGGCACTGCACTGCTCATGTCCAGTGCCGTCGTTTCCCTGCACAGCGTCTCCCGTGCCTCATTCCCCCTCATCGCACGGACACCGGGCCCTCACAGGTCCCAGGAAGGAGAAGGCCGAGCACAGCACGGGCAGGTATTTTGAGAGAGAGACCACATTCACACACTCTTGTTACAGTGCATTGTCATAATTGTTCTGTTTAATTACTCGTTATTGTTGTTAGTCTCTTACTGTGCATAATTTATAAATTAAACTTTCTTGTAAGTATATAGGTATCTCAAAAATCATAGTATGTATAGGGTGTGATACTATCTGCGGTTTCAGGCGTCCACTGGGGGTCTTGGAATGTGCCCCCCGTGGATGGGGGGGGGGCTACTGTAACTACTGTGCATCGAAGCCCGAAGCTTTTACATTGGCTTTTAAAATGAGTTCGCTCTGGGTTTTTGTCGCTTGGCTGCCTGCTGTTGCTTCTTAATCCCCACTCGGACCTCGGACAAGAGTTCACAGTGTGATGTAGGGGAAGGGGCCTGGGGTCTGCACAGACTGGATTCAATGAGGAAACCTGTAGGCTTGGTAATAGGTTAGCCCTGGAGAAAGTGGGTGGCTGAGAACCGGGGGAGTGAGGGGCGGGGGAGCAGCCTTGTGGACAGAGGGCACTTCGTGGCAGTGGGCCTCCTGGGAGGAGGGGGATAGCGAGCATTGAAGTGGCACCAGGGTGGAGCTATAGGACCCACTGGATGATTGCATCACCTGGCGGGGGAAATGGGAAAGAGTAGGCCAGGCCAGAGGAGGACAGGTGTGACGGTGGTTGGCGATGAGCCCGGGGCAGCAGAGGCCTCTGAGTGGGACCCGCGCACTGGGGACTCGGCCTTTTGGTGCTTGTTGGGTGCCTGTGTGTTCAGTGTCCTGGGGGCAAACAGTAGCTCTTGTCTCCGCACCTGGCATCAGGGTAAATCCATGGATGGAGTGCTGGGCGAGTTTGCGTCTTTGGGGGACACTTTCATGGGGAGATGGGAGGGCGTGTTGGGGGAATGGCATCGGTGCAGTACACTGGATGGTGACCTGTGCCGTGTGCGTTGTCATTGCTGTGTCCCCAGCCTTGCCAAAAGGGTCCCTAGATGCTTCTCACATAGGGCCGTGGATGAATGAATAGGTGGGACGAGATCTAGGGGATGGAGGACAGGTGTGACCTTTGGATTAGGCTCATGCCCATCACTGGCCAGCCAAGAGCTGTTTCAGTGGAGAGGATGGGGGGTTGGGGTGACGATGGAGAGGGGAGTGGCAGCGTACACAGACCCCGCCTTCGCTAAGTATAGGCCGGAGCTGTGGGAGGGAAACGGGACTAGGGCAGCTGGTAGGGTTAGGTAGAGCCTTTCCCAAAAGGAGCCCGTGATTTCCTTTGAGGGACATGCCTGGAGTTGCCTTAATGGATGGCCAGAATTTTTAATGAGGACAGAGAATGACGTCTGCTGGCAGAGGAGGAAGAGGATGGCACTTGCGTTACCAGGTGCCAGAGGCTTGACGTGGGGAGTCTGCATGTGGGGAGCAGCCTAGGAAGTGATCCTGTGAAATGGCCTCACTCATAGGGGGAGAAGCAGAGGCCCGGAGTGGGGACATCTGCCCCAGGGTGGCACCGCCAGGGGGCTGGGATAGGATCAGCCAGGTCCGCGGGAGGTGGGCCACCCGCCTCTGGGACCCCCAGCAACAGTTAGCCAGAGTTGGCTAGAAGTCGGGCTGGAGAGGGCGATTAGGAATGATGGGTTGGGGGGCAGAGAAGGTGTTGGGAGTCGTGGGTGGTGAATTCTGAATGTAGAAGAGGCAGTCAGGGTTCTGGGCGGAGCAGCCTGCGTTAGAACCTGCAGGTCAGCAGAGAGCGGGGCGCAGGGCCTTCAGGGAAAGGGGCTGGCTCAGGGCAGGCCTGCGGAGCTTGGCTCACCTCCCAGTGTAGTCTGCCAGGGACGCAGCCGCAAAGCCCTGGGCAGAAAGGAACGAATCTCAGGTGCCGGGAGCTCATTGAAGTTGCTGGTGGAAATGGTGGGGGGCAGAGGAGGGAGAAGGAAAGACGAGTGTGCTGGTGAAGTCTTCCAGGAAAAGTGGGGGTAGGCCTAAGAGCAAAACTAAGTTGTTTTCAAAATGCCTGACATTCGTTTTCACATTCACGGTCGCCCCAGAAATAGGCTGCCTTATTTCTGTTTAAGGGATGAGGAGCCCCGAGGCTTAGCGAGCAGTGGGCTGAGGTGCTAGCCCAGTGCCGTCTGACTACAGGTGAGCTGCACGCAGGTGAGCCCCCAGGTGGGAAGGCAGTGCAGGCCCTGCTCTGCCCCACTCCTTTCCCAGAGCTTCCCTCTTCCTGAGAGAGACAAGGGGACATCAGGTTTCAGAACCAGACCAGTGGACTGACAACCACGACTTCATTTACCTAGAACATACTTGGAGCCACTTCTGGGAGCGCTCACACTTGTGTAGCTTCTTTCTTTCTCCTGTTAGATACATTTCACAGGTGCCGGTTCAGAGAGGTTGAGTACTGCGACTGAAGTCACACAGCTAATAAGCCAGTAAAACCTGGTTTTGGGACCCAGCTCTGGGTACTATATCTTCAGATCAACCCCGGGAAGATGGTGGCTCGCTCATTCACCCTGGTGTGACAAAGCTGGAGACTGGCGCTGGAGGCCGTGGCAACTCCCAGGCCGTACTAGACAGGGGAGGGCCCTGGCTGCCACCCAGCTCTCCCTCTGCTTGCCTGGGGCCCTGGTCGGCAGAGGAGGATTCAAAGGATGAGTCTCGACATCCACCCTACATCCAGGACCTGGGAGGCTAGCTCTGGGCCACCGACCCCAGAGGGGGAAAGTGCCCTCTGAGGGTGGGGGCTGTGGCGGTTCTCAGGGGATTCCCTCCACACCTGCAGGTGGTTGCTGGGGTGGGGGTGGGGGTGGCGTGACCCCACTCCCGGCCCCAGCCCCTGCAGGGACAGGGACATGGTGTTTGCAGGTCCTTTGTTGTTTTCTTCACACTTCCCTTCTTGGCTCTGTTTGCAGTTTGAGCTCCCAGGCACCCAGAAAGGAGGAGCCCTGGTGGGCGGAGACCAGCTCTAGGGCGATGGCTGCAAGGGAGGGGCGCCACTCCAGTTTTCTCGAAGTTAACATGTGGGGTCCAGGAATTTACTTGGAAATGTTTCTGATTTATTTTTATTGCCAAGCAATATCCAATGGAGATGTGGGAAAAGACCTAGGAGCCTGCAACTCATAAATCACCTGCTCCCTTTTTCTGATGTCCCTCTTCATCCTTATCTTTACATACGTGATTTTATAGCATCGTAACTGCAGGGTAGATCCGTGTGCTCAGGGCGCTGTGGCCGGCCTTTGAAACCTACCGGCCGTCGTAAACATCTCCCGTCATTTAAACAGCTATGTGATGTTTCTGTGCAGCTATCATTTAAACAGCTATGTGATATTTCTTTGGGTGGATAAACCTACTCCCCTGTTTTGGGGGCATTTAGATTGTTTCTAGCTTTTTACTGTTAAAGACAATGCAGTAATAATTGTTTTTCTTTCAAAAAGAAATTAGTTCCCTAACATAAATTCTCAGGAATTTGGGTTCCTGGTTTGAAGAGACTGAGAACTTTTTTTTTTTCCTTTAAAATTGGCCTTTGGAAACTATGACCAAATCCCTTAAAAGTGACTTCCTTGCGTATCATTTTTGTGATCAGCAAACCAGCAGTGGGGGCAGGGCCTGGTGTGTGGGGCTGTGGGAAGCCACCTCCCCCAGCTGAGTCTCTGGGAGCCAGGCTGTGTCTGGGAAATGGCCCAGGGCCAGGTGTCACTCACCTCCGGTTTTCTTGCGGCTGTGGTTGGGGGGCGGGAGGGAGGTTTGCTCGCCGGTCACCTCCCTGTCTCCCTCCCAGGGACCTGGGGAGCTTGTTGCTGCATGAGTGGAGCATTTAGCGTCCAGAAGCTTTGCCCTTGCTCACTTGTCCAGTAATGGAGACCCCAGAGGAGGCGGCCGCTGTCATTTAGCTTCCAGGTTGGCTCTGAAGGTTGATACCTGTTTTTCCCCCCTGCCCCCAGGATTTGTTCCTGCTGAAGAGTGGCTCCTTGATTCCCAGATGCTTTGAGGTTCCAGGAATCCAGTCGGTGGACTTCTCTACCTCCACGTAGAAACAGTACCTGCTCCTTCATCAAGAGCAAGCTGTCCGCTGCTATGGATACCGAATCCACGTACTCTGGATATTCTTACTATTCAAGTCACTCGAAAAAATCTCACCGACAAGGGTATGTAAGCTGTGGACGGTCCCACCTTCCTTGCTGGGGACACTTGCAGGTCACTGGGGCGTTTAGATTCACTTTCGGGCCGTGTGAGTTGCAGGGCCGTGGGGCCGGGCCTTCAGTCCGTGTGCTTGAGAAGAGCATCCAGCAAGCGCTGGGAGAAACCATACCACCACACTGCGTTTTATTGCTTCCATTACAGTTGATGACCCTAAATTTCTCACAACTGACTTCAGATTAAAGTTCCTCTCTACAGTGGAAATGTTTTTTCACTTCCAAGTACTTCTCAAACATGGCACTTCTCCCAAAGCTTCGTGAAGAATGGAAATGGAAATTTTTTAAAAGCCGTGTTAATTTGTTGCTTTTCGGCCAAAGCTGCTGCCTCGGTCCATTTTGTGGTGTTAGCCACGAGGCTTACATGGCGAGGTGGGATGGGCCTGGCGCTTCCTTCTCTCTGACTAGTCTTCCCATTGAACGAACTCGGGCCTTGAAAACACTGTCCTGGGTTCCTGGGGCTAACCCCTCCCCCGAGCAGAATGCGCAGGGGCGCACCGATGCTCACGGAGCCTGCTGTGCAGACCTACTGAGTGCTTGGAGAGTATGAGTGACTGAAGAGGAGGCACCGTGCTGCTTGAAGCTGCGGGTACTCAAACTCCAGTGCCACCGCTTCTTCAGACTCATCTGTGGAATGGGTACAGCAGTCGCCTCCTTGCAGGGTTGTTGAGAGGTTATTAAATGGTGCATGTAAAGCATCTAACAGAGCACATGGTAGGGGGTCGCTGGCCCATGGCTGCATCAATGCCATGAATGGCCATGGCATTTCAGCCCCAGAGTCAAAGGCCCCATCTGGCCACTTCCCAGAGGCCCACAGGTGGTCCAGCCCTGCATGGCCTGGGCAAGGTGACAGGCGTGTCCCTGACTGAGCAGGTCCTCATAGGAGCAGCTGAATGCAGGTCCACACGCAGGAAGGGGCCTGGCAGGGGTTCTCCCGGCTGCCAGGAGGGTCCTCCACGGGGAGGTGACTGGCGGGGACACTCGTTTCTCTGCTGTCCGCCTGTGCCCATTCAGTCTTCCACAGGTATGCATTCTGCAGTTAAAAATGTGAATGGGACAAAAAAGGGTAAAAGAAGGGTTTTGAAAGACATTTAATGGCATATAAATGTGTTCGTGAGGCCATGGTGTAAAAAACAAGGCTCACCTCTTCGCAGGTTGTAACAGCTCTATGTTCTTACGATAAGGTGGGTGTGAACAGGTTGCCCGTGTCGGTCCCTGAGTCATGAGGGATCTGCATCTGTCTCTGGGGTTAGGACGGTTATGGGTGCTTTATTTTTAAACTTTCACAATTTTCTGAGTTTTCATGCATTGCTGTCAGAATCATAAAAATTCGGGGAAAGGGCGTACGTGGGCTTGTGTGGGATCCCAGGTGAGCCCCAGTGATCACAGCGGTGCAGCCCCAGATTTCCGCCGCGGGGTGCACACACCAGACTCGTTATGAAATAGCAGGAACAGCGCTTGCAAAGCAGCGAATCTTCGGGCCTGCCTGGGAAAAGCCATTCCTTGTCCCTGTGCCCAGCTTCCCTTTTCCACGGAGCATGATGGACGTCGGAATTTGGGGCTGTCTTGGTGTTCGGCGATGAATGAGGGGGACACCTGGCAGAGTTCTGGGTGGGGACCATCTCCGGTGTCCTTTATCTCCATGCGTGTCCCAACTGTCATGCCTCGGGGCCCCTGCTATGCTCGGCTGTTTCCTCGGGCCTCTAGGGGCCCCCAGAAACTGATACAGAGCCACAATGCCCTTGTAGAAACTGAAAGAGACTATAACTTTCAATTTTAACAGCATGCAGAACTCTTAATGCCTTCCCCGACCCATGGGGAAAGTACTTAGCAAATGATAATACAGGCTGTGACTTCTAATGAATTGATCGAGGAGCGTTACTGGAGGCCGACGCGGGACACCTCTGGGTGAAGGGACGCCATTTACAGTGTGCTCCACGCTCTTCAGGAACAGGCAGCTCCCACGCGTGGGGAGTCTCTGTCTGCGGCCGTGTGGGATCGTTGCTGTGGGGCAGAGGTTGTCGCTCTTGGTCAGGACAGAAAGAACTTGAAGAAGTGACAGCCCCCCCCCCCCCCCCCCCCCCCCCCCCCGTCCTGAGCAGGCCCTCGATCCAGCCAGGAGCCTCTCACCCCCCGGGCTGTCCCTGGGAAGGCCCCTGTGCTCAGGGCCTCGTGGGGAATTTGAATAGGAGTGTACGAAAGGGGAGGGACCTGGCTGTTGGAGGTAATTTTAGTAGAACTGTCACTCAGGGAGGAATTGCGAAGCGCACCAAACTTGATATGCCTGATGCCACTGTGATCGACTTTGCGGGAGGGGCTGGGTTTCAAGCAGATGACAGGTGACTCTATTCTAGCAAAGAGGTTAGTACCCTGGTTTTGTGACGTCTGTCATCTCCAGAGGGTGTCCAGTTGAATTGCTGGGGAAAAGGTGCGGCCTCGGCCGACCTCGCCTGATGTTGCACCCACTGACGCCAGAAACAGACGTTCGGAGACTTTCAGGACGTTTACAGAGATGTTACTTTAATGGCCAACTCTTTTAACCTGCGCAGGGGCGGACTCTCGATGTGTCCCGGAGACACTTGCTCAGAAGAGCTGCAGATGAGAGCCGCGCCGAACGCTCACAGGCTAGCTCTTTTATACAGTGAGAAGCAAGCAAGCAAGTTACAAAAGCGGGAGTTGCTGTTATCTCTGCATAGCTCTTGGCTCTGGAGGAACATTAACCAGATGTTAAAACTTTCTTTTGAAACCCTGTCTCCTGTCGATAAGAACCACCTGTCCCACTTAATTTGTACCCTCAGTTTAAAGGGTCCAAGCCTGAGATGAGTCTGGCGCCTAAAGTTTTATGGCCCTCTAACTAATTGGCTGTAACTCAGGGCCCTCTGCAAATCACATATTGTTTACCTTTACTTTGGCCGACAATGTTGTTTCTCTCCCCTATCTATTCTGGTGACCTTCAAGAGGTTTTCTGCTTAGCAATGCCTATAATTGCCTAGCTCTCTTTCCTAGCTCCCAACATTCCCCCATTTCCTTGTTGGCACTTATGAGTCAAATCCTTGAATCATACTAATGACGATGGGGCTACAAGTTAAACAGGAGTATAATTAATAAAAGCCTACTAATAGAGGAAATCAGGGTAGTCGGCTATGGGGACATCTTATAGATTCCTGCGTACTACGTTGGTTTTCCTAGCTTTTCCTGTTCTTTCAGTCTCTTGGTTAAGACCTTAATACTATCTCTAATTATCCCTAAATGATTAGCATAAAAGCAACAAGTTTCTTCTAATGCTGCGCATAATTCTTCTTTCCTTAAGAACAATAAATCTAATCCTCTCCGATTTTGGAGAGCTACCTCTGCCAATGAATCTACCTGTCTTTCTGAATAAGCTACTTGATCTTGCAGCAGAGATATGTCCTTAGAGAAAATCTGCAAAAGCTGTCTCAACTCTAATTCTCCCTGAATGAGGGCTGCAGCACTGAGTGTGGTGGACCCTAAGATCCTCACAGTGGCTACTATGGGTATAAGCGGAACTCTCTTCTCCCTAGTCCTGGAGGGGAGAACAAAATCTGGGTTTCCTGCATAGATACACTTGGGGAATTATGTACCCAGTTACACAAAACTCTGGATAAGAAATTGGTGGCAAACAATGGTACACCTTGAGTTCTGGATCCTATTACAAATCCCTTCTTGGGGCCCTCCTCTTGGCTGCACCCTGCTTCAATCCTTCCTTTCAGATATATCACCCCTTTATAATTATATAAAGGACAATGGACGAAGGTCTCATCTTCTTGTAACTGCTTCCGGCTGGACATGGACGTTGTCCTACCTAACCTTGGGTCAGGGGTGCCCTGAAAGGGGGTGCAGCACGGAAGGAGTCCTTTCCTGTAAGGGGAAGGACCTTACAGAATCCAAGTCAGTTGGCTGTCACTGCGAAGTTGCAGGCTCGGTGTCTAAAGGCTGGCCTTACTGGACAGTTGACATCCTCGTCGTATTCTGGAGGTGAAAACAGACTTGGCAAGAGAGTTGGAAGGCACAATTAAATCATAATTACTGAATAACAAAGGCAGGCACCTAGGTAAAGAATGGCTCATCTGGAGGAAGGTGTATGAGACATGCTACACCTATCCAAAACCCTGTGGCTCACTACACTTCGCTCGGGCTGAGGGGAATATATCAGGATTTCCCTCCTTTCAGATCTCTGGGCCCTTTCTGTTTTGGCTATTAGGACAGAAAAGGGAAGATAAACTCTGAAGTGAAGCCTACAGACCGCCCGAACCCTTCACTAACTAAACTACCTAGTTTAACTTTCAAATGAAAACAGACTTTTAAGACAGTTAGCTGCATGATTCTAATATCTAATACTGAGCATTGTGATTTTCCTCAGACCATGATTTTTCTCCTTAAGATCACCCTCATCATTATTAAAGAGACTACTTTGAGTCCAACTTTTAATTCTGCCTGTTTGTTTGCATAAACATACCAAGAGCAGCCTGGATTGCCTATGATCTTTAAGTTCTCTCCGCTGGAACTCACTCAGGGAACCTTTAGACTGACTTTAGTCTGCCCCTCAGGGCACAGAAGCAGAGCCACACATCTGCCACCTGGCTTCGCCTGTACCAGTCGTTTTACTTAAATCCTTGAGGCTTCCGTTGTGCCCACAGGTTCCTTTTTAGCCATCTTTCAGGAAAGCAACATTTGTTCCTTCCCTGGAAAGACTGCCATGAACCGCACAATTAACCAAGGTACCAGGCTTCTTCTTGTGGGCTTTTGCTAGCTTTGCAAGTCAATCCCAGTTCCTCAGGGCTTCCTGGTGACAACCAGAACCCAGACATGCCTCCTTCAGGCGTGACATTCCAGTCAAAGTATCGGTTAATAAACTACTATTAATGACTGGTCTTAATGGATTTATGCAGAGAAACCTTATGTCATTACTCACTCCTTCAGAATGCCAAATTCTGGAGGGATCAGATAGGGAGAAAAATACCAAGTGCAAAGGAAAATCCTTTTCCTTCTGATATCCTTTCATACACCTTCTTCATTTACATATCTTGCACTTTCCCTTGTTCACTTTCCTACAGAGTGTGAAGTTTTACCATCCCTGGAATCCTCAATTTTCTTTTCAGAGAAGATACAGAACAAAATATAAAACACAGACAGAGTTCTATAAGAACAGTACACAGGTAGAGGCATCCTCTTGCACCAGTGCGTCTACTGGGGCCTCCGCAGAGACATGCCATTCAGGTCCGGTCTCTTGGCAGAGACATGCTCCTTTGCCTCAGGCTGAAACATACATCAGGCCTAAATGACCCTTCCTGGGTCCCGAGTGGCAAAGGCATTCTCTCTAACCGGTTACAGGCGACCTTTGCTAGGTCTTCAGGTGACCCTAACTAGGTCTTCAGATACAGGGGGTTTCTGATCAGAAACGGAAGCAAAATGAAACCACATTCCTATAAAACCAGAAAACAAGTAGTTGAGGTTTCCTTTCCTCCAGGTTTAAAACTTTCACAACCTTTCTATATATTTTTGCCCATCTAGATTTAACTACAGTTTACCTTTAATCCCTGCTCCTTTCCCACCCTGGGAAGGACTGTACTTAAACTCAGTAGTTAAACTCAGTCCGTGGCAGCCAAAAGTCCCTACCAGTACAGGCATCTTCTACTCAAAGTCCCTAGATATGCAGGGACATCCTGCAGCTTTCTGAAGATTAGACCTTGCAAACGCCCTATCAACTCCGCCCTCTGGGCTGAAGTTCCTTCTGGCAGGGCTTGCTGCCAAATGACTTCAGTTTCTGTGGTTACTGCAGCCCCCGCGTAGGGCTGCCCTTCCCTAAGGAAACTACTGCTATCCGAGAACAGAATGAGCTCTGGTTTTTCGTATGCCTCATCCCGCAACTCTGGGCGCACACCTGTGACCCGCTCTAATATTTCATGGCAGCTATGCATGATGGTTGGATCAGGGGCTAGCAGCAGGGTGGCTGGACTCAGGGCTGCGCTTTTCAGGAACTGGACTGCTGGGGGATTCAGCAACTGCACCTGGTACTGAGTTAGCCGTGCATTAGACAACCAGCGATCAGGAGAGGATTTCAGAATTCTCTCTATATGATGCTCCCCAATTATCTGCAAATTCTGTCCAAGGGTGAGCTTGCTGGCCTCTTTCACTAGCATGGCTGTGGCAGCCAGAGCTCGCAAGCAGGCTGGCCACCCTGAGGCTACTGGGTCCAATCTCTTGGACAAATAGGCCACAGGCCTTCTCCAGGGTCCTAAAGCCTGGCTCAGCACTCCCTTTGCAATGCCTCCGTTTTCTGCCACGCACAGCTGGAATGGCTTTTCTAAATTTGGCAAGGCCAGTGCAGGTGCAGATACCAAAGCTGCCTTAAGCGCCTCAAAGGCTTGGTTCTCTTTTTCAGTTCAAGTTATATTTCCCTCCCCTTCTCCCAACACAATCTTTGCAACCTCCTTATAGATTCTTTCCCTTTGCTCTGAGATAAATAGTCTGACAACCATCCCAGGTTGGCTGGTGAGTCCTAAATATAGTTTCTAGTAGGGAAATTAATTCCTGCGGTTTCTCAGAAAATGGGGGATTCTGATGTTTCCAATTATACAGATCACTAGTGGAGAAAGGAACATATATCAACCGAGGGGGTGCTCCGTCAGGGGCATCCGGTCCGGGCGGTGCCTCACGGAGTGGCAGAAGCGCCGGAGGTGCTGGGGATACTGGAGCCTCCTCCCCTCCTCTAGTTTCCCCTCTGGTGTGAGGAGGGCTCGAGAGTGTCCCTCCCTCCTCCGGCTGGGTAGAATGCGGCACTTCCCTCCTAGGGTAGGGAGGGAGCGCATTCAAGGGGTCTAACACGTCCTCCCCAGGACCTGGTAGTGGGGGGTAGAGTTCAGGCACCCTCCACTCTCGTGGCGTGGAGGGCTCCGGGGATTTCTTTTGTTTCCTCTTCCCGCGGCTAACAGAACCGTCCTTCCCGGGAGGCACTCCTTCTTAGACATTTCTGAATATAGCCTGGCTTGTCTGGGGCTATATCTACCCACACATTGATGTAAACTATCTGATCAGGGTGTGGGGCTCTATAAACTGTGGCCTGAACTGCAAACAGTACCGGGAGGTCAAAAGTCCCCTCTGCAGGCCATCCGACACCAAAAGTCGGCCACTCTAGCTGGCAAAGAGTCTGCAGGAACTCCGGATCGAGCTGCACGCTCCCGTAGCCGCGTGCACGGCGCTGGAAATCAGAAAAGTTATTCAAGATGCAATCAAGCAGGGAGTTTGGGGTGGACTCCCGCTGGCCCATTTTCATAAGGGTTAGTTTCACATAACTGAGACAAACAAACAAAACAAAACAAACAGAAATGACAATTTACTTTCACTTCGTCCGCCTGGCCTCTCCTCTCGCGAGGACTTAGGTCTGTCTTAGCTAAGGCTGCCCGCGTAGAGTCCGGGTTAAACTCCCAGCCGTTATGCCGTATGACAGACTAAGGAACCGCAGGTTAGGACCCACGCACGCTCCGTAGGCTGTTGCCCGTGGAGCCACACACTCTGTCCTCACACGCTCAAACAAAGCGGCCGCACTCATACTCAGACACACCGCTGCGCTTCGCTGCGAGCCCTGACGTGACCGGTCACAACCTGAACAGAACAGAAACCAGGCCCACGCGCGGCGTGGTCACAACCTGAACAGAACAGAAACCAGGCCCACGGGCGGCGTCCCGGCCGGGGTGGCCTGGGTGGGGTACAGCGGCGTCCCGCCTACCACCTCAGGCAATACTTCGCTCCGGAGCCCAGATACAGACAGAGGATCCTCCCAGATACTTACCAGGCTCGAGCCCGCGTCCTCCCCTCAGTTTCCGAACCAGACCTCCACCTAGGGAGAATCCCGCTGGGGCCTCCAAATGTTGCACCCACTGACGCCAGAAACAGACGTTCGGAGACTTTCAGGACGTTTACAGAGATGTTACTTTAATGGCCAACTCTTTTAACCTGCGCAGGGGCGGACTCTCGATGTGTCCCGGAGACACTTGCTCAGAAGAGCTGCAGATGAGAGCCGCGCCGAACGCTCACAGGCTAGCTCTTTTATACAGTGAGAAGCAAGCAAGCAAGTTACAAAAGCGGGAGTTGCTGTTATCTCTGCATAGCTCTTGGCTCTGGAGGAACATTAACCAGATGTTAAAACTTTCTTTTGAAACCCTGTCTCCTGTCGATAAGAACCACCTGTCCCACTTAATTTGTACCCTCAGTTTAAAGGGTCCAAGCCTGAGATGAGTCTGGCGCCTAAAGTTTTATGGCCCTCTAACTAATTGGCTGTAACTCAGGGCCCTCTGCAAATCACATATTGTTTACCTTTACTTTGGCCGACAATGTTGTTTCTCTCCCCTATCTATTCTGGTGACCTTCAAGAGGTTTTCTGCTTAGCAATGCCTATAATTGCCTAGCTCTCTTTCCTAGCTCCCAACACCTGACCCGTGGGTCTGGAGCACCGGTTCCCTGAGATGAGTACAGCAGCGGCCAGCTGTGGTGAGGACCACCAGGACAGTGCCTGCGGGGTCCCTCAGTCCTCTCCTGCGTCCTCACAGCTGTCCTGGAGTGGTTGGGAGGCGGTGCCCCCATTGACCAGCTGGTGAGACTTCGGCCCAGGGGCATCACTGTTTGCTTGAGGTTCCCAGGCTAGTGGGCACCTGCAGCAGGTATCAGGCCCATTTGTTGGGTTTTGGAAGCCTGTGCTTTTTCCCTGGGCTGGGCAGGAGTAAGTGGCAGGAAAACAAATGGAAAGGAAATGAAGAGTAACTCATGTGACTAATATGCCACAATGCATTGTCCAAAATAGGGCTGCCTGAGCCGCGGGGCTGGGGCCTTTGTTCCCAGGCTGCCCAGACTGAGTGCGAGAGGAAGCAGGGAGAAAGGGCAGGTAGTGGGTGGTAGTGAGGAGGAAAGGGAGGGGCACCCGGTGGGGCCAGCTTTCCCCAAATAGAAAGAGCAAACAACAGCCACAGAGCCAAATCCGCTTCCCAGGAAATGCGGCTGTAAGTGGGACTCGATGGGGAAGCTGGCTGGGGAAGCTGGCGGGGAAGCTGGCGGGCGAGAGGTTTGCAGCAGCTGCCAAAGGCTCAGCTCTAGCACCGCCCGGGTAGATGCGTTTATACACACGTAGGTACAGACACATGCCATGCCGTGCACATTCTACCGGCCCCTGATACACACACATGTGCACAGATATGCTTGTCTTTCTCAAACGGTCAGAGGTTGTGTGGAAACAGACTGAGGGAGGAAGATACCAAGAGTCCTGTGGCCGACACACCTGTTCAGCAAAGGCACGCAGGTGATCCAGACCACCTGGAGCCGGAAAGCGCCCAAGTGTGCCTGCGCTTCTTTCAGTGACTTGGTCGCCTCACTCCCGTGGTCTCCGGTCTGTATCCTCTGATGGTCTTCACCACGGGGGAGCCCTCTCCTAGAGGACACTCGGCCCTGCCTTGGAGTCACGGCGATGGGAGCGGTTGGCATAGACGTTGGGGACCTGTTGCACCAAGGCAGCCGTACTGTGGCTGTAGCTCTGTGAACTGGAAGGTGCCGATGGAGAAAGTGTCTTTGTTGGACGAGTCTATCTAGTGTCGGCTCAGACCTCCCGGGGCAGCCACACAGGACCAGCGCTTCTGTAAAAGCTGCAGGACAGTTCTGGCTCCCGGGACAATAAGGAGTGGATGGGACCTTCACAGTCGCCTCTCACTTGGCTATGGCGGGGAAGCTCTCACCGCTGGGTGTCCTGTGTCCCAATGCACACTGCTCTGAGCCGTTTTCCCAGCCTCACCCCCCTAAGGCTAGTTTAATGAAGAAGCCACCAGACACTGCGACCTTGTACAGCTGAGGGTTATACCCATATCGCTCTTGATTGAGCCCCTGCTGTATACAGGGCATTTCACACACAGGCCAACTTCCAAGCAGTTAGTCCAACAGCTCCCCTCCCCCAGGAGCGTTTGGGTGGGAGAGCCTAGGGGAACGATTCCCGGGTCACCTGGGGTACTGGTGAAAAATGCAGATTCCTGCTGTCTCCCTCCCCAGACAATTCTCGGCGGGTGGCGCCAGCGAGTCTGTTCCCAGATCCACACCCCCGGGGACTTCTCTGCACACTCCAGTTTGGGAGGCGCTGGTTTAGGGTTTCTGGCTCTGGGGATGAGAAGCCTCCCTGGGTTATCAGATAATGGGCTCTTATCTGGTTTACCTCAGATGTCACCAGAGCAGTCGACAGACAGGCAGTCCCTTTCAGGTGCTGTTGGGCCCCTTACAAACCAGGCTGGGTGGGTGGGCGGTCGGACAGGCTGTTTCCAGCCCTGGGTGTTCCCCACCTACCCTCTGCCTCGCAGGGTTCAGGCTCCAGGAATTGGCACTCAGAAAGCATTTTGATTTCCAGTGGAATTTGTGCTGTCACAGGATTTGACCCCTGGGGCCAGTGGACAGATAGATGGGTTAGGGGAGCATGTGACTTGACTGATGGCAGAGAGTGACAGAGGTGAGAGCAGGTGAGGAAAGGGGAAACAGTAAAATCGAAGGGGAGGCTGCTAGGTCTGGCCCAGGGGTGGGGAGACCTGGGGAACCTCGGTTCTAGACTTTGAAGAGTTCACTCTTGACATGGGAAGTCTCGTGCAAAACTTCCCATGTTTCTTATTGTTTCTCACAGTGAGTCCTTTGGAAGTGATTAGTTTTGGCAGCCCAGGGTGTTGGGCACTCTGTGCTCTCCAAGGTCACAGCCCGGCCGTGACTCCTAGCAGCAGCCTCGGAGGCACATTTCATAGCTGTAGTGGCTCCTCCAGCACAGGGTGTGGGGAGGAGCCATCGGAATATTCATGCTGCAGAACCTTCCTGTGGCTGCTCAGATCAGTGTGGCGTAGCACGGTGTCAGCCGAGGTGGCCGGAGTGGGCCTGGGCTCAGATCCTGCTCTGACACTTACTGTGACTTTGGGAAGTCACTTAGCCTCTTCGAGCCCCCGTTTCCTTGTCTGTAAAGTGGGGACAGGATTACTGGTCTCGTAAGGTTACTGTTGGGTTGGAATGAAATGAATACAATAAAGCACTTAGTAAAGTGCTCTAAGAATTGGGGGGGAGTAGGGGGGAGTGATTGGCCTTCACCTCTCAGATCTCCCGGCTGTTTCCCTGGTTGCCTGGTTAAAACAAAACACCCGAGCTGTTCAGAATACATCTATTCCTAGACTCTGATTTACGATAGATTGTAATGGTAAACCATTTAGAGATTAGAGATGCGTCACCCGATGAGGCAGAGGCCTCCCAGCTCTCTGAAGGACTTAACCAAAGCTCATCCTAGGGAGGCACCGATAAGGCAGGATTTGGAACGCAGGCAGTCTGCGGGGTTCTGTTAGCTAAGTGGTAGGTTACAGGAGGTGGATGATGGAGGGAGGGAGCCTTCCCAAAGTCAAGTCCCCATTCTTTGCCTTGGCTGAGAAGAAACACTGTAATAATAGCTACTGCCTGTTGAGCCCTATTCCACACTCCTGTGCTGGCTTTACCTGCTCTGTCTACGTGGTATTATTATCATCCGTGTCTCACACACGAAGCGGAGGTGTCCAGAGGCTGAATAGCGTGTGCGGGGCCACACACCTCGTAGGGGCAGAGCTGAGGCCTGAGTGTGTGTCCCCAGGGTCAGTGTGTGCAGTGCTTCCGCCCTGCCGGGGACTTGCGGGGAGGAGGGCAGTGGGCGAAGGAAGGTGGGCTGAGGTCAAGGCTGCCTGTGGGACTGGAGGTTGAGGGAACGTGCTCTTGGCCACCGAGGGGCCGGAGGGCCAGCTCCCATGGGCTGTTGGTGCCCAGGTGGTGACTTCTGAGCTTTGCAGAGCAATTGATTCCTTTTGCTATTTCGGGAAGGACCCAGAGCAGGGGGCTCTTACAGCCACTCAGGGGAACCACCTAGAATTAAAACGACTTAGCAGCCTGCTTTCCTTTGGAGGCCTGAACACACACACACACACATGCATGTACACACATGTACACACAAATGCACACACACCCATAGACACACATGTGCACACCGTGGTGTCATTCGACCTAGCTGTTGTTTGTTTCTGGGGGTGTCGTTGAGTTCACCTAGAACTTGTAGGAATGCCTCTTAGTCTGAATTTGAAGGGGTGAGAAGAAACGGTTCTCTGTGCTGGTTTAGAATTTCCTTTCTGACCCAAAGGTGTGAGGTGACGTGTGTCCCAGATTTTTTTGGACAGACCCAAGCTTGAACATTGTGCAGCATTGTCCTAATAAAAAGGTCCTAAAAGATAAGTTTAGTTAAATAAAAAGCAAACCAAGGCAATCATTTTACAGTACCAGTGTGCTTTAGCTACACAAATTCTAAAATCCGCTGTTTTAGACTCTGAAAAAACATGATTGTGGAAGGGAAATACTAAGGAGGGAGCAAAGATCAACTTACTCTTTGCGAGGGCAACTGTGTGTTGTGTGTGTGATTTTCCTAAATTCAAAATGGAATGTACAGTCTATTTTGATGAGAATTAATTAAGTTGGGGAAAAATGTGCTAGCTGATTATCTTTCTTCTTCAGGGAAAGAAACAGAGAGAGACACAAATCACCCCGGAATAAAGACGGCAGAGGGTCAGAGAAATCTGTCACCATTCAAGCTCCCCCCGGAGAGCCGCTGCTGGCCAACGATGCGGCTCGGACGGAGGAAGTGCAGGTGAGGATCAAAGGCAGCCTGGAAGCTCACTGCCCTTGGTCAAGGCTCCTGTCGGTAAATGTTTTTCTAAGCCGTGTTGCAATAGGTTCTCTGGGGTTTTTATCTTTATTTTTCCAGCATGTTGATTAGTTTATCTACGACCCGTGGTTTCTTGTTGGCCTAAGGACAGCCTGTCCTGCCATTGGCTAGCTTGGGGATTCTTCTGAAGTGTGGTTGGCGGGCTTGCTTTGAATGGTGTTGAAAAGAAACCAGCCAGGCAGACCTCAGGGCAGAGGAGGGAAAAGTTAGGGGCTGCAGTCTCCAGACTTCCTGCCGTGGAACAGGGTAAAAGAGGGAAGGCCACTCCTTCCAGAAGCCCAAGTCGTGTGGGGAAGAAGAGCAGGGTGGCTAGGACAGCCCAGACAGAGCGTCACAACTGGCCACGAAGTAAATCAGTGGCTGCGTCCTCAGATGCCCGGTAGGCAGACATGGATGCATGAAGTAGGTCCTAGACATACAAAAAGGCAAGAGCATACCAGGCAGGCGTGGGGATGAACGGCCACCTCTGGCGCCCACTGCAGCATCAGGCCGGGCAGGGAGTGGGGGGCAGGGGAGTCTGTGCCGCCCTGGAGACTGCATTTCCTCTCCAGAGACAGACATGTCTTCCTGCCCAGTGGCACAGGGATTCTGTGTGTGCACCTTTCCATATTTAAGAAAAGCTGGAAATCGGGATTTTATGTGAAATCACCCAACTTTTAAAGTGCAGTTGACCTGTGAACAACACGGGCTTGAGCTGTTGCGGGTTTTTTTCATTAAGTAAGTGCAGTCCCGTAAATGCATTTTCCTCTTCCTTATGATCTTCCTCAGCATTTTCTCTAGCTTACTTTATTATGAGAAAACGGTATGTGACACACACAAAATGTGTGTCGATCCACTGTTTGTGCTGTTTGTAAGGCTTCCGGTCAGCAGTAGGCTGTTAGTAGTTAAGTTTCGGGAGAGTCAAAGTTACACGCTGGTCTTCCACTGTGCGCGGGGCTGGCGGGGGTGTCAGTGCCCCCAACCCCCACATCGTCCAAGGGTCAGCTGTATTGGTAATTTATGAATTTTCTAAATAAAATGTTTCGTGGGTTCTTCTCTCTGGGCCCCTGCTGCCTGGCAGCCCACTGGAGTGAAACAACGTCTGTGTGTAGCTCAAACACGCATGTTTGCGTGTCCTCCACAGCTCTCGGAACACATGCCTGTCCAGCCTTGGCCTCAAGTAAACCGAGGCACGCACACACAGCTGTGGAGATTCAGGACTGTGGATAAATCTGTGTGTGCCTGTAGGTATACCCAGCTGTGCACTGAGAAGCGGGTGGATGGACTGAGCTTAGAATCCCCCAGAGTATGCAGGGTGCTCTCGGAACCCCGAGCTGCAGCTGGGGCATGAGTGTGGGGTTTGTCCAGTGACAGTAACAGTCTGTAGTTCGGGGTCAGAGGGTTGGAGGGGTGCTTGGATGGATGGGGCCGGTCCTGAGAGTGGACATCCCGTGGGTGCTGCAGGGGGTCAGTTTCCTCCCAGGTGTGGATCCAGAGGCGCTGGTGGCCCATACGAAGGCATTTCCTCTTTGCAGCTTCCCTGCACCTGGTAGCTGTGTCGGGAAGCTCTGGGCGTTCACAGAGGATGACGACGTGATGGGAAGAGCATTGAATTGGGCATTGGGAGGCCGTACTTCTCAGTAGTGTTGCGACCTTGGGCAGTCACCACCTTGGGGGGGCCTCCGTTTCTACACTGAAAACGGAGGGGCGGGGATTAGAGGATCTTAGATCCTTTTTCTGTTCTAAGAAGCTCAAGCTGGAGAGGGCCCTTTGGACACCAGCCTTTTTCCGGCACAGACGGGCACACATTCTGGAAGTGCACAGGGGGATTTAGTTAGCGTCCCTTTGGCAGGACAAGAGGCGAGTGGCTAAATCAGAGCAGTGCGGTGGTCAGCAAGGTGACCGCAAGGGGCTGCTAATGCTTTCGGTGTTGGTAGTCAACGGAATATTAGGCCCCGTACGAAGCGTGGAGCCCAGAACTGTCTGCGCCGAGAGTGATTCTGTGACCTCACCTTGGATCAGAGCAAGTTGTCCGTCTTTGAATGGTGGCTGTTTTTTTCTCTGCTTGTGATTTTTTTCTTTTCAAAAAATTGAAGTAAACTTGCATGCAGAGAAATGAACTAACGTGTATAGTCTGAAAAATGTTAAAGGCTGAATGACCCCGTGTGACTCACACTCCTATCCATACACATATTTCTCTTCCTCCAGGAAGTCCCCCCAGGTTCTTCCCAGTCAGTCCCTGGCCGCTGCCCCCACCTCTCCAAGGCAGGTCCTGGTGTGATTTCCAGCTCTGTAGATCATTTGCCTGTCTTGGAATTTGATACAACTGGAGTCACGTTCTTTTGTTTTGGACTTTTTTTTTTCCCCCCCTCAGCATAATGATTTTGAGATTTGTCCGCGCTGTGGTGCTTCCGCAGTTCGTTCTTTGGTGTTCTGCTGAGTGGTGTCCCATTGTGTAAATACACCGCGATTTGTTACGCATCCTCCCCATGGACAGACTTTGGGTTGCGCCGTTTGGGGCTATTATGAGTAAAACTGTGAAGAACATTCTCGTACAAGTCCTTTGTGGACATATGTTTTCATTTATTGTGATATAAACCTGGAAGTGGAATTGCTGGGCCATATAGTTAAGCACATATTTAAATCTATATGAAACTGCCAGACGAGTTTTCGAGAGCGAGTGTATCATTTTGTACTTCCCACCAGCAGCGTTTGAGCGGCTTGGTTGCTTCTGTTGCCGTACACAGTCCTTTCTCCCACGTGCGTGGCACCTGCAGCTCTCCGAGCGGAAGAACTGTTTCTCCACAGGTCGCAACCTTTGCCACCGCCGCCGCTGCTTGGCATAGCCTGTCCATTTCGTCTTTTTTATCCTTATGAGATTGGAGGTTGTGGTTTGGTTAGGAGATCTCTATCTTGCTGATTCAACTATCAAACTCGATTTTTCTACGTTGGTGTCTGACACATTACTTTCACCCACTCTGACTTTTTTCCAAGTTAAATCATGTCTTAATACACGAAGCTCTGAGGCCCAGCCTCTTTGGACCCCAAGTGGCTTTTCATCGCCTCCTCGCTCCGCCGCTGCTTTGAATGCAGTCAGAGTTGCCAGCGAAGTTCAAAAATTATTTAAAATCCTGACAGCTGGATCTTGTTCAGCGAAGAGACTCATTACTCTAACTAGAAACTACCACAGAGTTTAAAAAGAGAGAGAAAGCAAGAAAGAAAAAGACAGACACGTTGTAATAATCCTGGTATCGCCGTGCCTTTGACGTTGAGTTTGCCATGAGAACGGGGGAGAAAGCTTCCGCTGCCCTGGCTGCAGACACGTGGATTTGCTCAGCTTGTTCGGCGAGAAGCGTTGTCCAGGAAGTGCCTGGCACTGGTGTTTATAAATGGGTCTTAAAATTGTTCAGGACCTTTTAAAAAAGTGTGTCCTCGCGGCAGGCAAGCTTTGACTCGTTCCAGGTCAGTTCCCTCGCTCTGCCTTTCGCTGTTCAGAGCTCCTGGGGGCACTTCCAGAAGGTGGACTCTGTAAGCCTCTGTAACCCAGGCACGACCTGAGGAGAGAATGCGGAGGGTTTTCTCTCCTTGCGCCACAGGCGAACTCGTATGTCTTAGTCCCACAAACAGCAGGCTGTTTATTGCAGGCCAGATAGCCCCTGACCGCCCCCCAGGCCTGTCAAGGGGCTCCCACACAGGGAACGGTAGCCCGGGTGGGAGTCTCCCAGACACACACAAAGTTTGAGAGTACGCTCTCCCTGTTTGTGAAGGTAAATAGATCATGCGTTTTGAAAATGTTCAATGAAAGTAGTTAAAGTTTAAAGTGCCTGCATTGAACGAGGTGAGCTTCTATTTTCTAGGAAGCCCGTGCTGTGGGGGGGGGGGTACCCACCCACCGGGGTGAGCCCTCCACACCCACCCTGTCCCCAGGTTCTCGCTTTGTGGCTTTTCACCAAGGGCCTGCTGCCACGTGTGGCTCTTCACCCTCCTATGTTCTCCCCGCCAGGATGACAACTGGGGAGAGACCACCACGGCCGTCACAGGCACCTCGGAGCACAGCATCTCCCAGGAGGACATCGCCAGAATCAGCAAGGACATGGAGGACAGCGTGGGGCTGGACTGCAAGCGCTACCTGGGCTTCGCCGTCACCGCGGTGCTTGGACTTCTCGTTTTCCTCACCCCCATCGCCTTCCTCCTGTTACCCCCCATCCTGTGGAGGGATGAGCTGGAGCCCTGCGGCACCATCTGCGAGGGACTCTTCATCTCCGTGGCCTTCAAGCTCCTCATCCTGCTCATCGGGACCTGGGCGCTCTTCTTCCGCAGGCAGAGAGCGGACGTGCCGCGGGTGTTAGTGTTCCGCGCCCTCCTGCTGGTCCTCATCTTTCTCTTCGTGGTTTCCTATTGGCTTTTTTACGGGGTCCGCATTTTAGACTCTCGGGACCGAAATTACCAGGGCATCGTGCAGTACGCGGTCTCGCTCGTGGACGCTCTCCTCTTCATCCACTACCTGGCCATCGTCCTGCTGGAGCTGAGACAGCTGCAGCCCATGTTCACGCTGCAGGTGGTCCGCGCCACCGACGGCGAGTCCCGCTTCTACAGCCTGGGGCACCTGAGGTAAGGGGCGCCGGGACGCTCAGGGGGTCTTCGACAGGGGCGAGGGCCGGGACCAGGGTGTGACTCTTGAGGAGTTTCCAGAAGAGCTCTGTGTGTGTGTGTGTGTGTGTGTGTGTGTGTGTGTGTGTGTGGCGAGGGGTGGGGCATTCACGCACACTGACTGTCCTGACTTCCGGGTGGGGGTGGGGTGCAGTTGCTGGCTCTTACCTAGGTCAGAGTTTAGTTGGATCTGCTCTCAAAGTTGTTGGCATCTCCCAAAAATGATGGGGAAAGGATATGTAGTGATGGCTGCTGGCCTTGCCCCTGAACTTGGCCTGTGAATGATGGATTAAGCGATCAGCAGTTCCATTTGCTCAAAATGGTACATCTGGTTTGCCCTGTTGTACCAATGGAATTACTGTTTTCTCCTCTCTCAGCGGGTCCTGGTTTGGATGGTACATTGCGTGGCCTCCCTAGGGACCCTCCAGTAAAGAACCTAGTGCAAGCGAGAGAGACTTCCAACTTGTAAGGGTTGGCTGTTTTGAAGATGTATGCATGAGAAAAAGTTAGAAATACATTGAGATGTCATGCTTCACATCTGTGCATAAAACCTAATTATTTTGTGGTTAATTAAAAGAGCAATAATCATCATTCATTTATTTAATTTTATTTTGATTCATCCCAAGGTGAGCACTGGATACAAAGTGACGTGTTTAGTCTTCAGAGAGCCCTTCGACTTTGGTATTTTTAACCCCTCTTTACAGATGAGGAAGTGGGTGTTGCGGAATTTCAGTAATTTGCACAAATCTCCTCAGGGGGGTCTGAGTTAGTGTCCTCATGCTGGCATCTCCCTCTTGTGTCCACTGGCCTCGTGTCCTTTCTTCCACAAACCACCACTCTGGGGGACAGGGGCCGCATCTTGTGCCCCTGGTGCCTGGTCTGGAGCTTGGTGCCCTCCTAGCAGTCACGTGGTTCCCCGCCGACTGCATCGCCTGCCTTGTCTGACCTTGCCCTCCCACTGGGCTCCCCCACCTCACCAGGCCATATATGCCGACGTGTGTAACCTGCTTGGTACCTGGTCACCAGTTCATCGCAGCCGTCACTACTGTGGTGTCGCTGCTGCCAGAGGGCACCCGAGTAGGAATCAAAACAGTGGGCTTTGTCATATTTCTGGCTGGGGCCCAGGAACGTGGCCCAGCACCGGTCTGGATGGGGTCACGCTGCCAGACCCTCTCTCACTCCCCGGGCGCAGCCTGCTGCATCTTGGATCAGGTGGTTGTGCGTTCGGGGCTGCGGCCAGCCTGACCCACCCTCGCAGGGAATCAGCATCTGATTCACACGCTCTGGGCAGCCAACTGAGACATTTCAAGTCCTTTCAGGTGCCTTTAGCAAGCTCAGACAGCTTGCTTTTCCGAATTTTATGCTGGAGCGTGAGCAGAAGGCTTGTATTAAATATCTGTGCTGTGCAGAGCCCAGGACTGGGGCCCAGAGATGGGGGTGTCTGCCTTTGAGCTCTGTGCCCCGAGAGAGACCAGTGCGCCGCCGTGCAGGGGACAGTTGCCCATTCAGGCAACTGGACGGGAGGTGGGAATGCAGGACGGGGGACTCCAGGCTGTGGCTGCAGTAAAGTCTGGCGGGAGGCAGTCTGTCTTGGAACAGGACAGGCTTTGAGGACGAGTGAGGGGTGGAGAAAGTCCTGCTCTGGTCCCAGTAGAAATGAGCGACCTGTGGGACTTTGTAAATCTAAGTGGCCGAGACACCAGTAGGGAGGCCCACTGTGGTTTTATGTTTTGGCCTCAGCCCTAGCTGGTGTGAACCCCACCTGCGGAGGTGACGAGGGGACGGCAGGCTTCTCACCTTAGGTGGTTGGGGTGGTGGGGTGACCTCCCCTCCAAGGCTCCCCATCACTCCCCCAAGACTGGATGGGGTGGGGAGACAGGGGGCAGGGACAAGCAGAAGAGCCCAGGGCACTGGGCCTGTGGGATGCTCAAGAAGTCGGTAGCAGTGCTGGCACCTCACCCACTGTGCTGCCCATAGCTCTGCTGGCCGGGGCGGACCTGGGCGGGCCGGGGTGAGAGAGGCTGGGCTGGCTGTGCAGTGACCCGCAGGTGGGCTGCAGACCTCTCTCATGGTTGTTCGCACCGTGACCAGCAGCTTTTGGGTCTTGACTTGCTGACGTTGAAGCTGTTAACCCCAGGGAGGCGTGAAGGCTCCCGTGTCCGGCAGCCCTGGGGGAGAACATGTCCAGGTGGCCCCAGTATCTTCCTTTCAGCTCCTCTCCAGGGCCCTGTTTCCCCTCCCCCTGCCTTGCTCACACGGATAGCCGGGTTATGGGGCAGAAAGAGGGCTGGAGAAGGAGAGGCGCCTTTGTTCACAAATAGAGCCCTCAGACAGAGCCTGCTGCCCTGCCGCGGCCATTGTCATTGTCAGGAGCTGGAGCACACCGGCCTCTCTCCCTGCGGGCGCTGTGCAGGCTCATCACCTGCAGGCGCTTGGGCTAAATCTGGTCCAAACCCAGCAGTGGCTGGAAGGGTCGCTGGGCCAGAAATATAACCTCTGAGCGCTTTTGTGAAGTGTAGAAACAGACAGGAGGGAAGGGGGGTCAGGATAGACAAAGAGCGAGCCCTGGGATGAGAACAGCCGGGTTTTTCAGGCCCAATGGGAATCCCAGGCCCCTCCACGCACCCTTTATGTAAAGTCCTCCCCACAGCAAAGACCTGTTGGGCCGAGGCTCTTTTTGGTTTTGTTTTCAAAGGTGATTTTCTTGAATCAGCTGAGCTATTTTTGAGAGTTGTCTAAAGAATGCCTATTCTTTAGTTCCTTAAAGAAAATCTGCTTCTTGTTAGCTCTCATTAAAGGGCCTTGCAAGGGCCCTGCCTGTTGGCAGGAGTGGAGTCACGGCTTATTTGAAAATGTCCAGAAATGTAAAAGGTTATTGTCGTACAAAGTGAGATAACATAAGTAGATTAAGAGACTTCCTAACCTTTGCCCTGAGCCTGAGGGAAGACAGAGGGCTTTTTGGGGGTTCCTCCTGCCCCTGGGGTGGCGCAGGTGGTGCAGCAGTGTCGCCCTTTACCGTGGAGGGTCCCCGGCCGACGGTTAGGGGGCCTGTGCAAAGTGCAGGGGCCACCTTCCCCTGGGCCACACCCTGCCCTGTGCTCTGCACAGCGTCCCGGGGTCTCAGCACAGTTGGTTTGTGATGCTGCACACATGCCGCTTGTCACTTCCCTGGGCCCCGTTCTCTCAGGGAGTTGCTCACTTTTCCAGGATTTTACCAAAGATTAGTGAGTTTTGATCTAACTGTGTTTGGGGGGAAATCCAGAAGAGAAAAGAGACTAAAAATAACATTTAATTATCCTAATTGATAATTTCTCAGGTTTTTTTTTTAATCCCCACCCGAGGATACATTTATTGATTTTAGAGAGAGAGATAAAGAGAAATGGCAACATGGGAGAGAAAAACATACTGTTTGCCTCCTGTACTTACCCCGACCAGGAATCGAACCCACAGCCTTTTGGTGTATGGGACGACCCTCTAGCCAAGTAAGCCACCAGCCAGGCCAGGGTGATAGTTTCTGTTCTGAAATCTTTAAAGGTAAACACTGTGGATATTGGAGCACAGAGGCCAGTATAGCTGCCTGACTCCGAGGTACAAACAACCAAACCCTTAACAATTTACACAGTCCTTCCCGAGTGCCGGCACCTTCTAGGCTCTTACCATGTAACTCATTCAGCCCTAACGGGCCTGCAGGGTCAGCACCGTCACCCCATTCTCAGAGGAGGAATCTGGGGCACCGAAGAGTGAAGTAGGCTGTCTGTGACCACACAGCTTGGGATGGTCGGGATGAGGGTCTGAGCCCAGGCTGTTTGCTTCCAGGATAATCTTAACCGCTTCACCATAGGGCCTCTGGGTAGCTCTGTTGTGCTCATGTCACTGCTGTAAGAATGCGTGAAGGGCCCTGGCCGGATGGCGCAGGTGGCTGGAGCGTCATCCCATACACGAAAGGTTGCAGGTTCGATCCCTGGGTAGGGTGCGTGTGGGAAGGAACTGATCCATGTTTCTCTCTCATTGATGTGCATTTGTTTGTCTCCTCCTCTCTTCCTTCCTCCCTCTAAAATCAATAAATATATCCTCGGGTGAGGATTTTTAAAAAAAGAGCACAGAAAAGAACTCATAAGCATTTTTGAGTGCTTACCATGTTGCAAGCTGGGTGCAATTTTTAATACATTATCGCATCCTATGTAGCTCATAGCTGTGGGGCTGGCGTGGAGGGAATGAGGAGGGTTGTCGGGCTTGCAGTCCGCAGCCATTTCTTAGCCCGTTGGTTCTTCTCTTCAGTTGGTTAGCAAACTTACAACCCAGCAGTGAGTGGGTGTGAGTCTTTGGTCAAACCTTTTTGACTTTCGGTACGTCCCTTGTCCCAAAGAAGACCTGTTTTATCTGTCTATCAATACTGTATAAACTACCCCAGAATTTCACAGCGCAGAGCAACATTTTATTATTTTGTTATGATTTTTCACAGTTCTGTGGGTGGGCTCGGCTGGGAGGGTCTTTTGCTGGCCTGGCCAGGGGTCCCTGTGTGATCACAGGCGTGTGGGAGGCAGCTGGGGCTGGGCTTCTCTCCCTTCCTGTGTAATCCTCAGTTCTCGCCCTCCCGAGCCTGCTTTGGGGAATAGTTTCTTACGAGGGTAGCTGGACTCCTTCTCAGGGTTCCCGGGGACTCAGAAGCAGACGCTCCCAAGACCTTTTAAGGCTTAGCCCTGGAGCTGGCCCAGCACTACTCGCCCTGAATTCGCCTGTCCAAGCAAGTCCGAGCCCCAGCCCAGATTTAAAGAGAAAGGACTGTGCACGGTGCAGAGCCCTGGGCAGGTTGGCTTCTTGGGGTTCGTGATGTGGGAGACTCCCACGGCCACGCCAGGCTGCCATCCTCAGAGCCTGTCTGCTTGTTCTTACTTTGCACAGAGCACTAACAGACTTAGTGACTGACTTCTATGCCTCAGAAAGTCCAGAAGTAACATCTTGTAAGTGGAGGGGGAAGAGCTCTTTGTAAGGAGGTGTGTGAACTTCAGTGAAAAGTGATGGCTGATCGTCATCAGTAAGGAGGGACTGAAGCCACAAAAGCAGACAGAACTCTCGTCTTGGCCCTCTGGGAAACCTATCTGTTCACAGTGGCCGGTTCTGTTGGGTTTTCATTTTGCTAAAGCTCCATGGTAGCTTACAAATTGGCCTTGGCCATGGACCTTTTTATCCAGGCTCTGGTTACCTACCACAGAACCACCTGTGCTGTGGGAGAGACAGTTCTCAACTTGCTTTTCGAACAGTGGGAGTTTTGCTTGTGCGTGACCGTAGCATGGCCGTGCTGAAAAGGACCTGCTGGGGACTGAGTGTGCCCCTCCCCAAAAAGTTCACAGGTGGAGATCGGGTCAGAGGAACCTGTTTTTGGATAATGGGCAACAGGACAGGATGCCCGTGTGATAAAGTGGCAAAGACCTTGGCTGACTTGTGCTCCTGTCCTAGTGGTTTGTGGCAGGTAGGACTTGTGCCTGATGAAGTTGGATATTTAGCTGAGGAGACTTCCAAGCAAAGCATTGAAGATGCAGCTTGGGTCCTTCTTATCCCTTCTAGTGAAGTGCAAGAGGAGAGACAGGAGTTGAAGAAGGAACTATTAAACAAAAAGGAATCCAAACTGGAATAATCAGAAGATTCTGAGCCTATCCAAATTTTTTTTGATTAACTTTTTTTAATTAAATTTTTTTTTCGATTACAGTTTACATTCACTATTATTGTGTGTTAGTTTCAGGTGTACAGCATGGTGGTTAGACAGTCACATACTTTACAAAGTGTCCCCCTGATACCTACAGAACCCACCTGCACCGTGCACTGTTGTTATATTACTTACCGTGTTCCCTATGCTGTACTTTGCCTCCCGTGACTGTTTCATAAGTACTGATCTGTGCTTCTCAATTCATCTTTTTCACCCAGTCCCCCGACCCCCTCCCCTCTGGCAACCATCAGTCTGTCCTCTGTATCTATGAATGTGTTTCTGGTTTGTTTGTTCATTTATATTGCTCTTTAGATCCCACGTAAAAGTGAAATCAGATGGTAATTGTTTGAGCCTATCCAGATGGGAAAAAAAAAAAAAGATGAAGCCTGACCGGAAGAGAACACCAAGGCGTGGCTGCCCACCCGTTTGATAACATTTGATAAAGAGATTAGTGTGGGCGTGAGCAGGGGGGTTGAAGCAGCCATTCCGGGGAAGCCAGAATGCAGATGAGGTTGCCCCAGTGGGAACAGGGGCAGCTGGGACTAAAGGGAACAGGGAAGGAAGGCTGCTAACACACACTGTCCTTCAAGAAAAGGGAAGAATGAGGCGCAGAGCCTTGAACCAAACGGGAATATTCTCAAGAGTTAATATCTGATGGAATGACACTGATAGGTTTTGAACTTGCTTGGGACCCATCATCCCTTTCTCCCTTCCAGTCTCTCCCTTTTGGAATGGGAGTGGCTGTCCTGCGCCTGACCCATCTGGGTGTTTTGGAAACACAAGCCTTGTCTGGTTTCACACACTCACAGTCGGAGAGGAATTTCACCTCTGTATGAATTGTGCCTGGCGTCTCACCCGTACAAGATTTGGATAAGACTTTGGACTTCAGACTCAGCTGATGCTGGAATGAGTTAAGACCTTTGGGGCTGCTGGGATGGAATCAATATATTCTGCATGTGAGAAGCACATGAATTTGGGGGACAGGGGGGCTGGAATGTAAGGGACTGAATTGTGTCACCCAAAATTCGTAGGTGGAAGCCCAAAGCCCCAGTGTGGCTGTATTTGAAGATGGGGCCTCTAAAGCAGTAATTAAGGTTAGATGCATTCGTGGTTCTGATAAAATCAGTGTCCTGATGAGAAGAAACACCAGAGAACTTGCACATTCGTTCTCTTTGGACCAGGGAACGGCCATGTGTGAAGGCAGCCAGAAGATCCTGCACCAGAAACTGGATTGGCCAAACCTCTGTCTTGGACTTCTAGGCTCCAGGACTGTGAGAAAATAAGTTTTTGAGGTTTAAGCTTCTCGTGCTATGGTGTTTTGTTATGGCAGCCCGAGCTAGGACAGGAACAGATTAGGTACGCTGAGGACTTTTGACCCCAAAGCCACAGGACACCACGGGATTGATGAGCAAAGCTCGAGCGCCGTGTGGCACAGAATTGTCCCTTCTCCAGCTCACGCCTGCATCCTCCCAACCTGCGTGGGGGCCTCGCTCTCTCGCTCTCTCGGATGCACTTTGGTTTTCCAGTGGGAAGTGAGAAAGGGAGGGTCTCCTGGGGAGATTAAGGTTATTTCAGTAATTCCAGGATATTTCCAGCTGCCCTTGAAATCTTGCGTCTGTGATTCTGGGTCAGATGACCTCCAGGTTGGGGATCACTGGGTCGGGGACCCCCACCCACGCGTGTTCAAAACCAGCATCCAGGGCCCCGAGGACCCAGCCCCATAGGCGGTGGAGTTGGGGGTGTTTTTAAACAGCCATGTTGTTTATAATCATGACTTCATAGACAATTTCATTTTTTTACAAATGTGCGTTTTGTTTAATTGCTATTTAGTGAAGATACTTGCCAGGCTTCACCCCCACTGCCTGACAGAGCAAAGGCCCACAGTGAGTGAGAGCCGAGGAGTAGCTCTGGGGAAGGATGCGAAGGCAGGCCCAGAGCTGCCGCCTGCCCGGCCCCTGTGGTGCCTGTTCAGAGTGGATTGACGGAAGGCGCCGGGCACTGCAGCCCTGTGCTTGTGCAGGTACCTGCCAGCATCGGTCACAGCCGGGATGCCTCCCTTGCACGGCATCCACCCCCAAGGCTTGCCCTGCGGCCCAGAGGAGTCACCCCCACAGAGCGTGGCCATGGAGGGGAAGGAGCCCGTGGGTGCGCAGCTGGGGTAGGTGGCTTTCCTGCAGGGCCACAGGCGGGGCTGGGCGGTGGATCCGCTCCCCAAATGGTGTGCTGTTCCTTTTCCTGAAGGACTCCTGCCAGGGCAGGGCAGGGCCCAGCGTTCCACACACTCACCCATCAATGGATGGTTGTGATTTGACACAGTGCGTGTGAGACACTGACGCATGACCGGGCAGAGGGACAGAGGTCTGCTTTCCCTGCCCTGCAAAGCCGCTGCCTGGCTCTGCTCGGTGTCTGCAAGCAGAGGTCCACTTGGCCAGGCTGATCGCCCTCGGCCTCCAGATTTCTAACTGTGTGCTCCTACAGTTCTTCCCAGGCCCAGCAGTCCTGGTGCTGAGGGAGGTGAGGCCGGATAAGAGAAGGCCAGTTGAGCATCCTGGGAGGGACTGGAGGTGCTTGGTCCCCATCGAAATATCCTCCTTAGAGGACCCTAACTAAGCAGGCAGTAGTCGTGGACCTTTATCTGGTGCGATTCATTCAGCCCAGTTATGTAAAGTGTTGAGGAGGCTGAATTTCCGTCCCAGGGGGCAGGTGCCACTGAGGTCGGGCTGTGCAAGGAGGTAGCGGTATGGTGCCATCTGTGCCCCGGCCTAGAAGTAGGGCTACAGTCGCCAGACCTGTCACTTGAGAGGAAGCATGTCTTGCAGGTCCCCTCCATTTCAAAAGGTCTGCCAGCACCTCTCTGCTGTAGGCTAGACAGCTGGCCAGCCAGCCAGCCAGCCAGCCATGGCGGTCATCTGAGGAAGAGGCTGTCTCAGTGTTGTCACCCCACGCAGAACCGCCCACAGCCAAGGGGGACGGCATGTGTGACAGGTCCCTGTTGTTTAGTTCCTGAGACCAGCAGAGCCAGGTCTTTGCCTGTGGCTGTTGGCCACGTCTAGCCCTCGTCGACTCCTCCCAGGTCTTCTCTGGGCACACCATGGTGCGGCTTACTTGTGCGATTAGAGAGGGCATTCCCAGGGTCCCACTTTGTTAGCAGCAGCCGACACGGGACAGGACGGGCATGGAGACACGCTCTGGGTGCTTCCCCCGACGGCACCGTGGGGGCCGCTCTGTGACGACCAAACTCCGTGGGTTCTGCCTCCTGCGAGCTGTGGCTGTGGATGTCCCGGCTTCGCGTCTCCGTTGGCTGCCCTTCGGTGGGGGCACCTGCAGGGCTTGTCTGCAGATCCAATATGCAAAGCCTGGGCCAGGGACACTTTCCAGCTCGCGAATGTCGATTCACAGAACTTGGTCCTTGAAGTTCCCACATAGCAGAGAAGCCGGTAGGGCAGGACCACCGGTCCGGCCCCTCCCAGGGTCCGACCTGCCTCACGCCTCAGGGTCTCAGGGTCTCAGGCAGCAGTGTGCGTCCCTCCTGCTGTGTCGTGATGAAGTCCCAGAAAAATCCAGCCTTCCTTCCAGATCTTTCTTCAGTCTAACCTAGATCTGTCAAGAAATACAAGCAGATTTCCAGTTTTTTTTCCTCCCCGCTTTCAAGTTCCAAGGTGATCATTACCTGTTATCTGTGTGGGATTTGTGTTGGCCACCTCCCCACGCGCAGCTGAAGACAAACATTTTAATTAAAAGGCGGGAGACCTGGGAGATGTAGACAGTCCTGTGCCTGGTTCTCAACGGAGGCGGAGGCGACGTTCAGGGCTAATTATGTTTGCATCGCTGGGACTCAGGCAAATATTGCTGCAAACCGTCCTGGCTCGCTGTCAGACCAGCCAGCTTATCTGCAGGGCCAGGGGGGGCAGCCACGCCCACACGCCCAGCTTGGAGCCTTGTTGACTCTTCTGGGGAGAAGTCAGTCAGGTAAAGTCACGGGCGTCTGCTGGCTCCCTTGGGTTGGGAGTTTGCACGGAAGGCTGAATCAGCTCTCATTTGGGCTCTGCATTTTAGAGTTTTCTCCAACGCTCTGGGGTCAGGCCTCAAATGCAGCCACCAGGGCAGGCACACTTTACAGAGCAGGAGGCGGGGTGGCCTTGGGGCCTCAGCAGCCCTTATTGGTGGTATCCTTTGGGTCTTCATGGTGGGCTCACCTCTCCTACCTACCCCACACTCCTAGTCGTTGCTCCTGCCCCCTCCTCACCCTCCCTCACCTTAGCCCTCCTTGCTCTTTACCTGCCTCCATCCTTCTGGCCCCAAATGAACACAGGTGCCTTCATTGTCTAAGGCTACTGTGGCAAAGGACTGAAAACTGGGTGGCTTCATCTCTCCGTTTGGAGGCTAAGAGTCTGAAATGTAGGCATTGACGGGGCCATGGTCCCTCAGAAGGTTCCAGGGAAGAACCCTTCCTTTAGCTTCTGGCTTCCGGTCCGCCCTTGGCGCTCCTTGGCTTGTGGCTGCATCACTTTAGTCTCTGCTCCTTTGTCACATGGCCTTCTCTGAGTGACAACAGTATGACCACATCTTACTGTTGTTACATCTGCAAAGACCCTACAAGGTCACATTCTGAGGTTCTGGGCAGACGTGGATTTGGGGAGACCCCATTCAACTGGCCACCACCGATTTCTCGAAGCTGTTCTAGGACTCAGCACGGAGCCCCTCGCTCTCACTGTGGAGATTTAGAGGACCGTTCACACCTGCCTGTCCTGCCTGCATACTTCCTCTGCCCGGTGTACGCTTTACGCCCCATTGTCCACGTGGTGTGACCGTTGTTCATCATCTCAGACACTAAGCTTCGCCTTCTCTGTGGGTTTTCACCCCCACCCCTCCCCCATCATGTGTTCCATCGCAGCCCCTGGGTCACTTGATCGCGGTCACCACCAATGGGAGCTTCAGCCCCCTGAGGTCTTGCTCTCAGCCACATCCCAGGACTTGGCACTTGGCACTTGGCGGGCGCTCCTAATTCACACTTGCCTGTGAGTGGAGGGCGGGCGGCTGGCTGGTAGGGTTTTTCTGAACGTCAGCATCCTTCCTTGGCTTGAGGGTGGCGAGGACTGGACCTGCAAGGAGGCCTGTGCAGGGTTGGCTCTGTGCCTGGGACCGTCTTTGATGCTTTCCCGCCAGCCCACACCTCGGTAACCAGAGCGGTGGGGACTGGCACTTATGCAGGATGTAAGTGTGGAAGAGACACTTTCACGTTTTTCACACATGAAGAGAGCTTTTCTGTTGACAGAGCTGAAGGGAGCAAACTGATATTTGAGAGGAAGTGGCTAAAACCTTTCGGGACAGCCTTTCTCCCTGAACTGGGAGAAGCTACAGCCTTTAAAACGTAAGGGCCTTGGACGGGATGCGCTCTGAAGCCTTAAAATTTCTGATTTTAATGGTTTCTGTATTTGTCTGATGGCAGGAGCCACAATCAAATCCAGGGTCAAGGGGATGAATAGGAAATAGACAGCTGTGTGTATGTGCCCATGTGTGTGTGTGTGTACATACGTGTGTGTCTACAGTGTGCGCGCTTGCTTTTCCAGGTCTCAGTGCCTCGTCTGCAAAGCGAGAGTTAAAAGGGAGGATACACACACTTCTGTTTTTCAAGTAGTCGATGGGCTCTCACCAGAAAGAGGGGCCTGGTCCAGAAGGAAGCGGTGGGTGGGTCAGTGGGTGGAACTGAAAGGTCATTTCAGGACCAAGTCAGAGAGTGACTTTCCTTTTCCAGCAGAGGCTGGATGCTGCCTGGGGAGTTGTAAAGAGAATCGGTGTGTGGATGGGGGTGTGGACTGGATGGACTGTGATTCCTTCCATTCTGTGTCTCTGCTTGGCTGAACACGAAGATTCTCTGTATCTGGTGTAGAGTGGGTCGTGCTTTTAGGCCCAGAGGCTGCATGCATATTTTAGCTGCCAAGCAACCCCAAGCCTGCTGCAAAGTGCTCACACTCAGTAGTGTGACATTTTAGGTTCGTATAATCCTTTGTAGTTTACTCATGCTTTTGCAGGCTTCATTTCTTTTGCTCTTCTCAACAAGCACATGGAATAGTTGGTATTATCTCTCCATCACAGGCCAAGAAAGGGGAAGTTGCAAAGCCGCAGCATCAGACCTGGAATCCAGGCCTCCTCACTCGGAGGCCAGTGTTTTTCCTACTTTGTGTGCCACGGATGCCTCCCTTTCGCTAGGCTTGATTTCAGGTGGCGGAGCATTGGCAGGGAACGCTGCATCAGGAACAGGGAGCGGCATAACCTGATGGTCTGCGTTCCTACAGAAAACTGTGCAGAGGGCCCACCCTGGCTCACCTCCTGTGACAGGTCCCTTGTGGTGGGTCCTTGATGGGGAGGGTGGGACAGCCACACCCAAGGGACGGATGGCCCTCCCCCCGCCCCCAGCATGTAAGTTCTTGGTGCCACCATTTGTGAGCCATTTGCTTTGGGCCAGGCACTTTAAAATGCATTATCTCATTTAATCTTCAGAACAGACCTAAACCAGACAGGCAGCTTCTCCTGAGGAAGCAGGAAAGTGGAGGGTGAGTCTCCAATATTTTTCTTGGCCTCCACGCCCACTGCCTTTGAAGCCTGGGAAAGTCACAGGAGTTGGAATTGTCTCCGTGGCTGTTTAAGCCCACGAGACAAATGACACCAGACTTCAGCCAGAACCTGTGTATCCGCATGTTGCATTTTGTCACCAGGGTTTCTGGCTAGCCACCTGCCTACACCGGACTGACCCCGTCTTCTCAGTAACCGCGGTGTGATGCGTTTTTGCACAACGGAGTGGTTCGGAGCCCGCTTATGTTGTTCTAGCAGGGCTTTCTGTGCTGCTTTTCCCATCTTGCAGATGAAGAGCCTGGGGTTTGGAGAAATGAGTTGTACTTTGTTCAAGGTCAAAGAATGAATGGAAGAGCCAGGAGTCACATTGTCCGGGGCCAAAGCCAGGGCCATTTGCACGGTGCATACCTTCTCCACAGCAGTCACGCACGGAGCGTGGGGAGAGGCCGTTCATTTGCTCTTGTTTTTATTTTCAGGATCTAGCTGTCAAAACGTGTTTAGAGATTTTTATGAACTAACATTTGAACCGTCTTTGGAATTGTTTCTCTCCAAGCGTGTTCAAGAAATAGAGCACAGGGGTGAGCCCCGCTCCCCGTTGCCATGGCTACATGTAACAGTTGTCGGTGGCACTGGAAGTGCTATTGTGGCTGATTTGCCACCACAGGCCACAGCATTTCACATGCCACCCTCTTTGTCCTGAAAAGAAAATCAGCAGGAAGGCCACCTGGGCACCGGTTGTGTTTCCCACTTGGGAGTGGCTGTCGAATTCCTGCAGACACTGGTGCTGACCCATTGCTGCGCGGACTCTTCCATGAGTTCAAGTTCGGACCAGCCTGGACTGAGCAGAGTGGAATGGTCCACTATTCCTATGTTGTCTTTTCACATGCGTGTCTGGGATTCCTGCATTTGGGTTTTGTGTATTGTCCCACCCATCTGTGTGGTGTGTGCCCCGGGTAGTTCCCGGGATGGCAGCGCAGGAGGGTGCCTGCAACCTGGAATTCACTGAGCTCAGAGGTCTCTATCTTGGGAGAGTGCTCCACGCCCGTGGATTTCGGTGGGGCCCTATCCCCAGCAGGGGCATCAGACTCTGCCTGTCTATAACACAGGACAAGACGTCTGCCTTCTCTCTGACTGTGACAATGATAAGAGAGATGGCAGGTTTCTCACCACCTGGGGTTTGCCTGCCCCGTCCTTCCCCAGAGGTGAGCTGGCTGAGACTGGGACCAGTTGAAGGGTTTACTTTTGTTCATCTCTGAGATTCCTTTTGCCACTGAAACTCCATGGTTTTATGAAACAGACACTCAGGATGGATCCTGTTCCTAAAAGAGCACGTTGAGCCCGTAGGGATTACGTTCCTGTGGGGAAGTCAACGGAGGCGTCCCTTGTCTGCGGGGACTCACAGACTGGATGAGGAGGAGACTAGCTCACTTCAGGGCGTCACTGACGACAGGGGGCGGCTGTTGGTGCTGTGAGTTTGGGGACGGGTCACTGAGCGCTGGTGAGTTGGAGAACACTTCCTAAAAGAAGTCGGTCCTGCTCTGGCCAAAGAATAGAAGCAGGAAGATGCTGACCTTGACACTGGCTGAGGAGAGGGGTCTGGCCCCCTGGCACTGTGGGGCTGTGACTTGGGCTGATGCCGACGTGTCCTGCAGGATGACCCCTCTGTAGGCGCTGAATTGTTCTTTCTTTTACTGGGAAGCCAAATAACACATTCAAATGTTACTTTTAACCTAAAGCCAGTTATGTAACAAACTCAACCGATCCAGAGCATGAATCAGAAGCCAGAACAGAAAGGAAAGAGATCTTTGGCTTTGGATTAAAATAGCATCAGATACCTGTGCTACAGCAGGTATCACTTAGCTGGAGCAGAGCCCTTCCCGGGGGGGCCCTGGAAGCCCATGCTCCCTACTTACACCCAGGCTGAGGGTGTGTGAGAACCGAGCTGAGTGCCAGAGGCGGCCGGCGGGCAGCAGAGCGGTGACATCGATAGCCCCCAGTAAGGGAGGGTGCGGGAAGGAGGTGCGGCAGCCTTGTGACTCAGACCGCCCTGCTGTGTGGGGTGTGGGGCAGCACCCCCCCACCTCCCATGGGGTCTGACCTCCTCCCCGAGCCCCACACGTGGCCTGGCTCGACACTGATGCTCGTAGGGATCTCTCTGAGTCACCAGCAAGACTTGCATCCTCTGTTACGTAGTTCACGCTCTTTAACAAGGTGAAGAGAGGCATTGTGGGGTTCAGGCCAGACCTCCCAACCATTTCATTTGAGTCAAGCATTTCAGTTCTGTGTTGGCTTCAGTTCTGTGGAGCTTCTCACACCCCAATATCTGATACGACGAGGGTGGCCCAGACGTTTTCTTGGGCGAAGGCGGGCTGCCGTTCTTGGGGGCTTTTCCAGACTTGCCCCGTGGAAGTCCCTCAGCTCCCACGCTTGCTGGTCAGCCTGGGGGCTGGCCAGGTCCACAGCTGCTTCCGGGGCAACTGGGCCATTCTGGGCCTTCTGGAACCTCTGCTGAGGTGACACGGTACTGGAGGAAGAGAGCACCGTCTGAACTTTCCCCCAGTTGGGTTTTTCTGAGTGAAAGCTCTTGGGCTTGTGGAGGACTGTGAGGTCCACGCAGGTGACGTCAGAGGCTCCTGTCCCAGGTTACCTGCCCTGCCCTTGAGTGCTCCTGGGACCCCTGGGGCTTTGGCGTGAGGCGGGCTGTGCGTGCTGGACGGTGACAGGCTGACGGTGTGCGCCCCAGCCGTGGGCCTCCTGCAGGACAGACGCCTCCTGGGGCAGCAGAGTGCAGTGTCCGTGGTTTCGGGGTGGAGAGCTGGGAAACGGCCACCAGGCTGCCATCCAGCCTCGCCTCGCCTCTCCTCGCCTGCCTCGCAGGCCTGGGCTGAGTTCGTGGGGTCCCCTGGGCCCCTCCTCGTGGCCTGGCTGAACGGAAAAGCCAAACCCGCAGCCACAGAGGGTTTGTTTTATCTTCAAAACAAACCCTGAGGATATCCTGGCCTGAGGATAACCTCTGAGTTAATTTTTACATTTTGATCAGGGGAATACTTGCCTGCTGATATCCAGGCTCCTAGAGATGTTTCCACGTCAGGACAGAAGTGTGGGGTGGGATATTTGCACCCCAGTGTGTCTGTCTCGAGCAGACTTATTTCTGTGTGGAGGGCTCCTGGTCTCCCCCAGCCCAGGAACTCTGGAGAACCCGTGCACGGGGGCAGGAGGCTGCGTAGGTGCAGGGAGGGAGGGTTTGTACGTGCACCATCGAGGAGCGGCAGTGGTTAGCCTGTGGGTGGAATGCGAGGGGAGGAAGCACTGGCCCCCTTCGGAGACACCAGAGACAGGCCAGGAGGAGGTGGGGCCGTGCTGAGCCCGAGATCCACGGGGCGTCGGCACCAGAGGACTTCTGTGGCACACAAACCTCAAGGACCACGTCCCCACCTCGGGGAGCTGCCCAGCACCTACCCGAGTCCTGCAGTCAGCTCCCTCTGTGCTTCCTCTGTGTCCCCTTTGTGTGTTCCCACTGGTTGTCACAGGACTTCATTCCAAGGACTCGGTTAAGGACAAGCTCCTTCCATCTTATTTTGGCATTCCCCGGACTCGGCAGAGGGAGGCACTTAAAATGTGAAAGTGATGAGTGAGCAGCCAAGTAACTGAATGACTAAGGCTTTCAAAACGTGGACTTGCTCTTAGCCTTAGCAATCTAATACAGCCGTGGTACGAGGCTGGTCTCGCCGGAGTGTGTGTATCTAGGTGCATACTAGACACCGGCTGAGTGCAGGTCGCCGGTCACTGGTGGGGTGCAGGGAAGAAAGCTTTGCCAGACTCTGCTGTTGAGGAGGATGTTAGCTGACTGACTTGGAGATCGTTTTTAGACTCCGTGTTAAACTCTGGGGGCAGAGTCCCAAGAGGAGGACTTGAAGGTGGGGTTGGCAGTGTCCAGCAGAAAGGTTAGGGACAGCACTGTCTTGTGTCAAGGGAGGATCCCTGAGCCACTCAGAGAGCTGTGGGGCGCCGCCTGGCACCGGAGCTGTCATAAACAGTCCTTTGAGCCCATCCACTTAGAAGGGACCTGGGAAGGAAACATAAAGGGCAAGACACAAACAAGTGGAGGTCAGCGTGGTGGCGGTGGGTGTCAGTGCGGACACTGTCCCACAGAGGCCACCCGTCACGGGGGAGGAAGCTGGGGGGGGGGGGTGTGCATGCAGAATGGAGTCCCAGCCCTTCTGTTTGGGACACAGGCGCTGTTGGGCGGGTCACAGATGTGTGAACTTCAAGTCTCTTCCCTTGAGTGGCTGCCGGGGTGGAAGGCGGGGAGGTGGGTAAAACCTGCCTGCACCTGAGGCTGGGAGCAGCGTGTTCTTTTGCTGCCACTGCTGAGTATGGGTGCCCTCCCTCACCACCCTCGTAGTCCCCGTTGGCATCACCTCTTCTCCACTCCTGCCCTGTTCTCCCGGGGCCAAGCAGGTGGTCAGTTACAGATCGCAGGACATTGGGGCGAACCAGCTGGCCTGGGGTAGTGGGGAGGAGGAATCAGGGTTAACTCATGTCTGCAGCAGCCTCTTCCAAGTGCTTCCCGCCCCGGGTGGGGCCCTGGGATGCTGCGGGTGGCGGGGGACACTGCACGGGCACCTGGGGACCCTGGATCCGTACTGTGGTCTCTCACGCAGGAGCTCTGCAGCCATCTGAGAGTGTCTTGACCACTTGGGGTTCCTCTGTCCCCCTTTTTGTTTGTTAACTGGGGGACAGAGGAAAGTTCTGTGTGGCCTAAACAAATCTAAGGTATAACTTAACTCCTTTCTCAATGACTGGCCGGGTGGGGTGTAGCTCATGGCATGGCCGGGGAGAGAGGGCACCGCAGCCGCTTAACCAGAGGACTTAGTTTCACTTTTAACCCTGGAGACACAGGGGTGGTGAAACCCAGCGGCCTCCTGTGGAAGTCATTTTACCGGACTTCCAAAGAGGATTTTTTTTTTTTTTCACTTAAGACTTGCTTATTCAGTGAAAAAGCTTTGCATTAATTTTGCATCTCACCCCCTGCCCCCTTTTTTCAGTATCCAGCGAGCAGCATTGGTGGTTCTGGAAAATTACTATAAAGATTTCACCATCTATAACCCCAACCTCCTAACAGCCTCCAAATTCCGAGCAGCCAAGCACATGGCAGGGCTGAAGGTCTACAACGTGGATGGTAGGTGCCTTGGAACGGTGTCTCTGGTGCGTGTAGGGGGAGCTGGGACGCTATGTAGCTTCAACCCTGCAGGAAGATTCCCGGCCCATCTCGTTCTGCCTCCTCTCTGTGTTTGCCGTGGTTCATCCTCATTTCAGGACAGTGTCTCTCTCTCTCTCCCTCTCTCTCTCTCGCTTCTGCTCTCGCTCTCCCTCACACGCAGGCAAACATTTTCAGAGGAATGTTGATTTATGGTCTACATCTGTGGGAGGTTCATTCATTTGGGGATTTTATGATGGAAAACAATAGTGATGTGTGTATTCCCTGCCTCCTGCTGGGAACGTCTTATATCGAAAGCTATTAGGAAAGGGCTGCTTTTCAAAATGTAGATAATGTACCCCAAGACTCAGCCACCCCAGATCCCTAGAGACTGTATACTTCGTAGTTCAGGCATCTGGTGAGACACTTATTTACGGGCGTTTCTCAGCCCTGGCTAGAAGCTGGAGTTGAGTGGGTGGCGGGAGGCCAGAGGCCAGGCTGGGACGTCAGAGCTGTTTCGGGCTATCAGATGGTTAAGTGCAAGAAACAGGACGCGGTGTCATTTCTTGCTGGGCAGCTTGGGTCAAGGCGAGAGCTTTGCAAACCCTGCAAGAGGACCATGTTGTTAGCAGGTCTGGTGATTTATAGATGGTATCAGTTTTGGCAATGATGTAATATCCTCCGCATTTTCAAATTTTATTTCATTATTATTTTTGGCTAATGAGATGTGCACTCTCGCATGAATCCTGAAGGACTGGCCGATTTCGCCAGTGACACCAGGTCCCGTGCCAAGTAGGTGAAACATGAGAAGGCGTGAGGTCTGCCTCGTCTCTCTGAAAGGTCAAGGTGGGCCGCGGTCAAGGCAGGCAGACCGGGGCTTCTAAGTCTGTGTTAACACATGGGCCATTTTGCAAGTTCTCAGGCACTGGGACTTTTCTCTAAAAGTTGTGGCCGCCGTGACATTCTAGCAGCGCGTTTTCCTGTGTGTGCTCAGTGTCACTGTGTCCCTGGACTTGGCTTGTGCTCTGTCCTCGTTCTCCCGTCCCCCTCGTTCTCGCTCGCTCGCTCTCGTGGGTGAAACGCGATGTTCGGCTGCCCTGAGGGCCACTTCGAGCCTCTCTGAGGCAGGTGGTAAGTCGCGTCTCCACAGTCTGTGTTGTTTTTGGCCAGCGTTTCAGTTGCCCTGCATTCTTCGTCTCCTTCTGAGTCCTTTTGCTGCTTGCACGGATCCTGTCGGGCTTTGGGGAGATTTCCTGCCTCTTGTGAGCATATCAAATGAGAAGCAGGGGGACCGACCACGCTCGTGGGGAGTCACCTTTGGGACCCATGTCTGTACTTCACGGGGGATGGGTGGACGGTCCCGGCAGACTGCGGTACTAGTGTTCTGCCCCGTTCCATGGCCCCACGGCATTAAAACTCTTCTTCCTCCGCTGTCCTTGCCCCCAAAGGCCCCAGTAACAACGCCACTGGCCAGTCCCGGGCCATGATCGCCGCCGCGGCTCGCCGCAGGGACTCGAGCCACAACGAGCTGTACTATGAAGAGGCGGAACACGAGCGGCGGGTGAAGAAGCGGAGAGCAAGGTATCTTGTCCCCTGACAGCAGCCCCAGCTGTGGTGGACCTTTTTTCTTTCTTTAATAACTAGAATGAAATTTCATTTTATGAACGTGACCTGCCCGAGCCTTTGGAGTGGATCTCGCTGTAGTGTTTCTCGAACTTCCATATGTGTGAGCAGCACCACGGGTCTCCTTATAACAGACCCCCGCCCACAAAGGCCACTTCCGATCCAGGAGGTCTGGACTTGGGCCCAAGAATTGGCATTTCTTACAAATTCCCAGCTGAGGCTGAGCGGCTGGCCCATAGCCCACACTTTGAGGGGCCCCGTCCCGCAGCCCTAGGCCCATGCCGGTTTTCAAGATCTGATCCTCCGGACCAAAGCGGACGGAGGTGGTTTCCCTCACGTGTGCTGGTGCGGCGCTGGGTCGGCGGGGAGACAGCTCTGGTCCTCTGTCAGGCGGCTTCAGCACCACCAGCCGCCGTGCAGGGCTGAGAGGGCTGAGGGGCCTGAGCACTCGCTTCGTCTAGCCCTTCCTTGTTGGGATGAGGCAAGTCTCCGAGCACATCGGTAGCCAGATTGAGGACAGAGGTCGTCTCCAAGTCCCAGGCCTCTGTTCTCCTCACCCCCAGAGCCCTCATTCCACGTGTTATTTTTGTGTTTGTTTCTTTTTCCCTCTCTTCCTCCCCTCCAGCCTCCTGGAGTGACCGCTTAAGGATGGGGGCCTAGGGGGAGCCGGTGGCAGGCGGGGGCATGACAGGTGGGCAGGAGTCCTTCCAGGTCGTGGTGATTCGGTCCCCACATCCCGTCCTGACGCCTGGGTTTCCCGCCCCCAGGCTAGTGGTTGCGGTGGAGGAAGCCTTCATCCACATCCAGCGCCTCCAGGCCGAGGAGCAGCAGAAGGCCCCTGGGGAGGTGATGGACCCCAGGGAGGCCGCCCAGGCCATCTTCCCGTCCATGGCCCGGGCCCTGCAGAAGTACCTGCGCACCACGCGCCAGCAGCACTATCACAGCATGGAGAGCATCCTGCAGCACCTGGCCTTCTGCATCACCAACAGCATGACCCCGAAGGTGCGGCGTGCCACCCAGCCTCTGGTCCCGTTGGGGGGGGGGTGGCCAGGAGTGGCCAAAGCACAGGCTTCTTTGAAATGACAACTAATAAGAATTCATGATTCTCACTTATTTCAGTATTTGGGTCCAGTTGGTGTGTAGATGCACCCTTGAAGGCCTCCAGATTCAAGCACAGGAGAGACTCTCACGTAGAGACAGCACAGGTAGCCGTTAGGGTTGCTCGGGGGTTCCGGAGCCAAGATGACTCATTCTAACCTTGCTCCTCCACCAACTAGCCGGGAAACCTGGGGCCAGCAGCTTAACGCCTCTGTGCCTCAGTTTCCGCATCTGTAAATTGGGGATAATACTGATAACCACTTCACTGGGTTGTTGTGAGGCGTTCTTTCATCTGAGGTGCTTAGAACAGTGCCTGTACGTGGTAAGGACCCAATAAATGGCTTTTATCGTTAGTGGTAGAAGAGAGCCATCACTTGGTTAGGCGTTTCGGATGTTGCAGAGTTAGTTTTACTGAACAGTCTTTTAGATTATGGTATGGGCACACTTTTCGGGCTACTACAAGAAACAGTCACATATCTAATGGAGGGAGGTGGCCAGGGAGACAAAATAGTGTAAGGGTTTAGCAAGTGAGCTCTCTTCAGACAGAAGTGGGTTCAAGTCCTGCCTCTACCGCTTAATTGGTTTATGACTTTGCATAAGTTACTCTATATTTGTTTTCTCTTTTATAAAATGGGGATAACGATAGTATCTACCTGATAGGGTTGTTGTGTGAGAATTATGTTAAATATGGCAATGTGACTCTGAGTAAGAGGTTGGCATGGAATACACATGTAACATTTGGGAGCTGCTGTTGTTAGTATAAGGACCTGTGTCCCTGCAATGTCCTGTGCATACAGGTACTACTGCTGGTTACATTGTTGCCAACCAGTAACAATCCTCAGGGAAACAATACAGAAATATTCAGTAAAAAAGCTATAAGGTTTCCACGTTCTTTGACTCTCCTAAAAAAAGTACTCAGCATAATCACAGATACGCATGAATATACATGCAGGTGACTTTTGCAAAATAATCTGTAATAACTCCAAACAAAATAACTTAAAACTAGAACAGCAGCTTACAAATTATGGTCTACCTAGCACCTGCCGAACACGGAAGAATATTCAGTTACAAACAGCAGACGCAAAAAGGCTTGAATGCGGCGGCTGGGAGCAAGTACGGCGTGTCAGCGTGTGCCAAGTGAGAGACTGTACCGCCATGGGAGGCTGTTCTCCTTTTTCAAGATTTTGTCACATGTCCCAATGGCTTTCTTTTTCATTTAAAAAATGTGTCCTCTTCTGAATTAAAAATAATAATCTCTGTAGACAAGTCCAAACATTAAGGAATAGGGAAATGTACAGAGTGAAGGTCCATTCCCCTAGCGCGAACAGTGCATACCGACCGGACTGGGGGGTGTGCTTGTGTGCATGCGTGTGTTTAAAGCAGGAAGGGGGAAAGCAGAAACGGTATCATTTATATGTATGTTAGTCAGCACGCTCTCGGCCGTCTTTCAACGTCAGACCCCCGATCTCTATCAGACAGATCGAACTCCCTCCAATAGCTGCACCTCCCTCTACTGAATGCCGTGACTGCTTACCTGATTGTCCGTTGATACACTTTTGGATTAAGATCTTTTATGAATCTAAACCCAGGAGTTGGCTGTTTTTGTTAATCAGTATGATCCCAACGCAGCCACGCCCTTTTATTTACATATTTTCTGCGGCTGCTTTCTGTCCGAGCAGGCTGAGTTCAGTAGCTGTGACAGAGTGCAGCTTGCAAAGCTGAAAATATTTACGTTTAGAGAAAAGCTTGCCAACTCCTGGTCTAAACAGTGTTGCTGTGGCTATCTCTTTTACGTATGTTTTTGTGCATTTGTGCAAGTGGTTCTGAAGGATGCATTTCCAGGCCAGGAACGGCTGGATCAGTGGCATAGATCTGCCAAGTTGTCCTTCAAAGGGGCGTAGCCATTGGACACTTTGCCTCTGGGTGGGATGAGGCTGTTTATTTCCCTCCCACACTTGACAGCGTTGGGTGTTACCGTTCTTTTTAATCATTGCCCATCTAAGAGAAGGACAGATGTTTTTATTATTTGAATTCATAGTTCTTTAATTTTTGATGTGATAGAATATCTTTCATAGGTTAATGTTCTTTTGATTCTTCTATAAATTATCTTAATTTTATTTCTCTCATTGTTGAATTGTTTTTCTTGTGATTCGTAAGAGCTATTTTTATATTAGAAGTCTGTGTTATACCAGAGGCGCAGCGGTACTTAGAACAGGTGCTCACAGATCCGAGACGACACGCCCCTCACGGCAGTGGTGAGGGGTGGGTGCTGGGGGCGCAATTAGAAACTGCCCTGGGCCTGTGTCGAGGACCCGAGTGATGTGTCTCAGCGTTTGCTGTCTGTGTCACCGGCTCGTCCTTTCTCACAGCTACATCAGTGTATCTATTGATATAATAATACCCATGCTGTCGCGCTTCTAGTGCCAGGTGCAGTGGAAATGCAAATTTATGAAACAGCACTGCCTTCCAGGGGAGTCCAGTGAGCGTGGGGCCCGGACAAGTCAGTGATTTTTCAGAACATGAAATGTCGCACGGCAGTCCTGCCAGCAAACACAGGCATTTAGAGGAGGCATGTTTATCCTTTTTAGAGTTCAGGGTGCGGTTTGAGAGGGTGTAAACGGCCAGGAGGAGTTTGCTGAAGGTGACATCCAGCAGGAGGAGCTTCACGGGGGACAGTGGGGGAGCATCAGGGAACCCAGGGAAGCTCAGCAGAGTGGCGCTGCGCAGTCCGGCCAGGGAACGTGGGGTCCGTGTGCACACTTGAGCCAACACAGAGCGACTACCGCTGACACTCATTGGTGGTCGCCTCGTGCCGTTAGGGGGTTAGTGAGCTGCTTCGCCGTCACAGCGGGCCTGTGAGTGCGGTGCCCTTCTCTCGACCTTCGGCGGGGGGTCAGCTGGCCTGTCCAGACTCACGCGGCTGGCCAGCGGTGGAGCACCAGCTGGCCCTCACCCTCTGCTCTTGGTGCAGGAGGAGGCCCACTGCAAACAGGTGCAGGCCGGGCACATGCCTGAGGCTGTACCCTGGGATCCCACGGCTTCCGGGCAGAGATTGGTCCCAGCACCCCCTTCCTGGCCTGGGTGCTTCCTGCCATCTGCACCCTCTGGCTGGAAATCGGAGGGTGATGGTGGCGGGGGTGGGGCAAGGAAGTCCAGGAGGTCTTCCCTCCTGGACAGTGACTCGACCGTGAGGATCCGATGGGAGTTCGGTGCGATGAGCTGCACTGTGTCTTGGTTTATTGGGAAACCTTCTCCACAGGTGCAAGAGCAGACAGGAGTGCTGCCCTGGGAGCAGGGTGTCTCCCCGCTAAGCCCCATCTCCTGTCGTTTCAGGCCTTTCTAGAACGTTACCTCAGCGCGGGCCCCACGCTGCAGTACGACAAGGAGCGCTGGCTGTCCACGCAGTGGAGGCTCGTCAGTGATGAGGCCGTGACGAATGGGTTGCGGGACGGGCTCGTTTTCGTCCTGAAATGCTTGGACTTCAGCCTCGTCATCAATGTGAAGAAAATTCCATTCATCGTGCTCTCAGAAGAGTTCGTAGACCCCAAATCTCACAAATTTGTCCTCCGCTTGCAGTCTGAGACGTCGGTTTAAAAGTTCTATATTTGTGGTTTTATTAAAAAAAAAAGAATATAGAGAGATATATGTATACCAGAGGGGCATCTTGCTGTTTTCCTTAGTTCCCGTCGCTGAGACTGGCAGATGATAGGCCAGCGTCCTTTGACCATCTGCACTTTATTTGGAGGAAGCAGGGCACATCCGTCCTGGGAAAGAGTGACAGGGGACATCTGACTGTTGTGGATGGGACTCCTCAAGAAGCCGTTCCCTGGCGTTTCTGTGACAGCTGTAACCAAAGCGGAGCTGGTGGTTCTGGGTAGCCTCGCCTTACAACAAGTCACCCCTGCCTTTCGTCCAGTGCCACACCCTCCCGCGGACTTAGGGACGCATCTTTGATCTGGTTCAGGAAGCAAACACAAGGTGGCCACACACGTGTGTGTTTGTGTGAATGTCCAGTTCTGCGTCACCCATGGGAGCCAGGGGCTGTTCTCTGTTGCCTTGGATTCTGCAGAGAAAGATCACAACAAAAAATGTGCACTAATGATTTCATTTGAATTTTTTTCCCCCAAAGAGGAAAGCAGCCTGCCCGGTTTCTGACCCTGCTTCCTTACTGGCCAGAGCAGGTAGCCTTTTGCTGACTCGGTGATTGGCACATGTCTTCACCTATCCCGCCCTCCCCCTCGTGCAAGCTGCACACACACCACCCCCGCCCCCACCTGGCTGGCTGGCCTGGCCGGGGACGCCCAGTCTTCGGAGCTGCAGGGGACCTGGCTCTGCCTGTGTGCCCGCAGACTCTGTGCACAGCCTCAGGTGGTCCCATGGATTGTTTGTGCAGGAAGCGTGGATGGCCCACCAGGTAGATCACAGGGAGAGCGAGCCAGCTAGAATGTCCCTTTGGGGCTGCAGTGGGAGCCCCGCCCCTCCTGCCACTCCTCCCCCCTGCTTCCCACCAAACAGAGGGCATTGACACTGTGGCTCTGGTGCTGGCAGCTTCGGCTTGGAGCCTCTAGTTTCCTGGGAGACCAAATGATGCCCCCCATAGTGACAGCGGCTGCCGTCCAGTCCCTGATTTCTGACCGCTGTCACTGTGCCACTGACTAACTCGTCACCTCTGCCGCTTACTATCGGGGAAGGGCTGCTTAGCCCCTGGTGTTGACCTGGCTTGTCGGGCTTGGCCATGCAAGGAGAAGGGAGGGGCTGGCTGCAGAGCTTAGAGAAAGGAGAGTGGGGAGCCAGTCTGGGGTCCAGGATGATCTGTCCACAATCTGCTTCTTAAATGCAGCAGGTTCCAGGGGGCTTTCCCGAGGCTTGGGTTGGGCGTGGGGGGGCCTTCCTGGCAGAGCCCAGAGCAGGGGAATTCTGGGAGGAGCCATATCCGGGTTCTGCCACCCTTGGCCCTCCTGTATCCACAGCAAGCCTTTACAAAGCAGCTCACTCTTGCTTTTCCCAGGTACTCAGGGTACCGTCTGCTGGCTTTGGTAAGGGACGACACCATCCAAGTGCCCTTTGTGTGTGTGCCCCATGCACCCTTCCTGGTTTACGCATTCCACGGGTGGTACAGTATTTGTGTATCACTCTTTAAAGCAAAATTGGCTTTGAGTACTTGTAATACATCCGTACCTGAAAACGTAAACAAGTGTTCTTGAATCAACAGCCTCCGGGTCAAAGAGAAGATGTGCTGGGAAGGAAGCAAGGGGAAACCAGCTGGTGTGGCACAGCCCAGCTGTCCCGCTTGACTGCGTGGTTCTGCTGCTGAAAAACGCGTCCAGTGTCACCGCGGTGCTTTTCTTCCTCTTAGTTTTTGCCTGTAGGTCCCTTCAAACTGGACATTCCTTAGGATGACGTCTTTCTCAGGAAATGTATTATGGGAGATGCTGAATGTCTGTGATTTTGGCTGTGAAGGATTACACTGTCCCAGACGAGATGTGTCGGAGGCTGCTGTGTGCGGCGCCCAGCAGGGGAAGTGCCACCACACGTGTCTCCTTGTAGTTCACAATGACACTACTCACCAGCAGGCTAAAATCCCAGGCTTCCAGACCTGTCCGAAGTTCCCTCTCCAGAAGGGGTTAAGTCGGATTGGTTGCTTTGGTTCCCGCACCCTGGCAGGGTGAAGAAAGGTTTAAATTAAGGAATCTATTTTCTATCTACCCGTTTCTCTCTCTCTCCCTCAGTCTTGGCACAGGACAATGTCAGACTTTCTGAGATTATTGTTTCTGTTTTAAATTGAGTATTGATTTTTTTTACACTGACTTTGTATGGAGTCCTTTTTTGAAAGAATACCAAAATAAAATGCAGAATCTTTGTATACAGCCTTTGCACATCCAAACTCTTAATAGCTTGAGTTACCGGTGCCGTGGGAACAATGTAAATGCTATTAAAAAACATGTAAGTTTTCGGAAAGCTACATCGCACAATTGAACACAACGCGGTCTTATTTTAGTTCTTGGAACCGATAGGCTATTCTTTTTAAAAGGGGGTGAACTGTGCCCTGGGGCCAACTAGTGGAATCTAGATACATCCACATTAGGAGAGACAGGATTTCATTTGCCTTAAATGTGTGTAGGTTTTTCTGTAACTTTCGCCGAAGGTATTAAATGTGAATGGCCGTGTTGAGGAGCGGAAGGCGGTATCAGGCAGAGCCGGTCTGAGAGCGCTCTCCTCCTGGCAGCGCTCGAACCAGTAGATACCTTTCATCCCTCAGTGTGTCCTGGGGAAGATAATGACAAGTTTTGCTCGTTCGTGACCTGACTGTTCCAGTCTGTGTTCTAGGAGGTGGAAGGGGCTTCGAGGTTTTGTAGTTCATCCATCCTTTGCATTATCCATTAAGTCGAAACACATAATGCTTTTGCAAAAGGTCAGCAAGTAAGCCCCAGAGAAAACGCTCAGCCAGGTTTTTGCCCACCCATCGCCATCTCCCTTTGTCCCCTTCTGTCGTCCTCTTCAGAGCTGTGGGCAGGAGAGACTCGGTGCAGCATGTGGCAGGGGGCGGGTGGCCTGTGTGTGTGCTGTGTGTGGTGTGGCGGCTCGTCGCCCGAGCTCGGACCTCCTCTTCAGTGGGGAGAAGGTCGTGGTGCTGCTGTGCATTGGGGAGGGATGAGGTGCCCGCCCCCCTCTCTCTCCCCTGCAGTCGGTGATGGTCGAGGACTCCCAGTCTTGCATGTCATCGTCACTTCTGAGTGCATGTGTTTAGATGTGGCTGTAGCTCTGTGGGGAGCCATGGGCCTATCGGGTTGACAGAAATTGATTGCCCTGCTCCTTCTCAGTCCTGTCCCTGGGAGAGAGAACGTTCTAGCCATTCAGTGAGACCAAAGCAATCTGGTCTTTGGTTGACTGTCGTCTACCCGGGACCCGCTACGAAAGGCTCCCTGAATGGGGATGCATGTTGTGTGTGGTTGTGTATTTCCATACACAGGAGCGTTTCTCAGACTGTGCATGACCAGGGGGCTGGCGCGTTCATACGTGACACATCTGAGCATCTGTGTGATCCGTAGTAGATGGCTGTGTATCTTCGTAGGTCACTTGTGCGTGTGTTTATGTGGATGAGTGTGTGAGGGTGTATGTGCTTCTACGTAGCCTGTGGGTTTCAGAGATTTCCTAGTCGTGTCCGCCTTTGGGGAGGCTGCTCTAAAGCCAGGGCCCCCCCTCCCCTCCCTTATTCCCTTCCCTTAGTTACACTGTCGTCTGCCTGGGAGGAAGTGGCTTCGGCATCTTCCAGGAAGCCTGCCGTTCTGCAGGCAAGTCTGTCGACCCCTGTCCCAGCCCCTCCGACCTGAAAGCAGAAAGGAAGGTCGAGCCCAATGTAATTATTGCTCCAGCTTCACTACCCTGGAAGCCTTACTATATGTTTCCCAATATAGCTTAAAAATTGAGCACCATCAAAAAAACAAGATTGATCACTGAAGGCAGCATGGAAATGTTAGCACGATGTTTAAACAGCCCCGCAGCAGGGCCCTTGCGATTCTGAAGTGGTGTAAGTATCCCGGGTGGTGTTTGTGCTGTGTGGATCTTGTTACAAGAAATAAATCACTACTGTGAATTTACTACTATGTAACCTTGTGGTCATATTCCATGTTAAATAAAATATGAATTGTTCTTAAGCCCATACACAGTTCTTGAATGGTATTCGGTGTAGCGATGAATTGAGCTAGCCAGACGCCACATGGAAATCCCTGTGTTGAGTCTTTAACCAAACGGGTGCTCAGGAAATTTAGACTTCAGGTCACGTTTTCGACAAGACGTGATGGTCCAAGAAGAAAGAGAAGGACCCTAACGTGTTTATCAGGCCTTGTATGTTAGGTCCTGTTCTAGACAGCCTTGTGATCCTCACACGCCTGTATGGTGGGGGTTCTCTCAATCGCACAGGTGAGAAAAGGGGTGTCAGAGAGGGGAGACTTGCCCACGGTCACGTGGATAGTTCATGGAAGCTCCCATTTAGTGTTCGGTTCCAGTCTCCCGGTCACGCACCTTGAGGTATGATGTACGCGTGATCCGGCATTCTGGATGCCGAGGAAGGACCTGCGGATGCTTGACCTTGAACCAGAACCTGGGATGAGGGTTTTGTTGGAGATGGAATTGCTTTTGCTCCTTCACTTTGGGCTTGCCCCAGAGGTGTGGCCCCACCTGGAGGCAGATCTCTTTGGATTTTCAATGCAGAGAACCTGAGAATCTCCTGCCCCCATAAAAAGCAGCCCTGCTGGCGTTGCACCTGGGGTGAGACCCGGGGGCAGCTCCCTGCTTTTGCCCCTCTGTCCTTCCCCACCCAACCTGCTGGCTTGGGCAGGGGTGCACCTTGGGCTTCGGTCGCAGGGAGGTGTGCGAGGGCTGACCTGGCCTCCTGAGCTGAGGAAGCCTCTGGCTGGTGCTACCAACATTCTGTCCCTGGTCGGGGTGGGAGAGGGACGGCCCACAGGCCCAGCCAGGCTGGTTCGCAGCCGGAGCCTGGCCTCAGTCCCTGACGGGTGTTCTCAGCAAGCTCTTTGCATCCACTGGTTTCCCTCAGGAGTTTTAGAGAACAGACATTAAAATAGGCATCCGAAAATAGTGTCTTTAAGCTTTGGATCCGTTGTGCCTAAACTCCCATTTTCTCTCCTGCTGTTTGCTTTCGGTCAAGGACGGGGAAGGGGAGACAGTGCCCACACCCTCAGCATTGTCCTCGCCAGGAATGGGGACACCCTTCAAAGGGTCGATAAGAAATCTGAAACTACTGAATGAAGTTAGACTGCAGGACTCTGCGTCCCTTTGGCCAGGCCTGTCCCGTTTCTACTCTGATAACCCCACTGTGTTGTTTCACCTGCAGAGCAAAGCTCTGTTGCCAGTGTCCCCAGCGTAGCAGCTTCCCGACCCCTGAAAGGTCACTTCCCACATGTATCTCTCAGCTCAAAAACATCAGTGTTTCGTCCTTGCCTTAGTGGAATAAAAACACACTTAAGCCTTGGGGACAAATGTGACAAATCCCTGGGCTTTCATCTTGAACGTCTTTGGTGTTTCTTTTGGCCCTGAAATAATATGTGGGTCAAAATATTGTGAATGTACAGTTGTGTGGTCTCATATGTGCTTCTATCTACCTGAGCTTCCCAGGGGGAGCGTGAGCTGTGTTCCGAAGGAGCTTGTCACGGAGGAGAGTTTGAACCCCCTCAGGCCCAGAGCCGGGGGAGCCTCACCTCTGAGGACCAGAGACTGTTGCTCAGGGTATCGGTCAGGGAAGGGACCCAGGTGTCAAGCCCTTAACCCCTTACCCCCGCACCCCCAGTAAAATCTGGTCTGTGGGTGACAGGTCTAGTTCAGCTCGCGTCGTGCGTGCTGAAGTTAGACAGCTTCACCTCGTCACCTCTCCAGGGCCCAGGTGGGAAGAGGGCACACTTGCTTTTTACCTGCTGGTGCTCCTGAGTTATAGAAATAACGAAACATTTCTATATTTCACTTGATGTTGAGCATCTCTCTGATACATTTTTTAAAGGAAACAAAATCCAAATGCTGGTGATCGCTCCTTATTTTGATGATAGCTTCACTGCGGGCTTCACTTAAACCAGACTCCTGTGGACCCCGGCGTTACGACGTGATTAACCAAAGTCGATTTCCAAGCGGCTGTTGACAGCTCTTGCGTAGCGTGTGCAGCCAGGCTGGCGGCAGGGTGGGTCCCGGGCCCCTGCAGGGTGGACGTCGTCGGCCTGCTGGAGGGCCACTTTCTCAGCAAGCGTGCTGGGGAGAGGGCCAGAGAGGGCTGGGCCAGGCCTCCTTCAGGGTTTATTTGACCATCACATTTTTGTTGAACGAATTATACATTTCTAGATTTTAGAATCCAGCATCCGCCCGAAAAGTTCAGTGGCAAAGTTTGTCTACCTGATGGCGCCTTAACTGTTTGTGCAACAATGTGGCCGGGGGCTTGTGTGTTCTTGCTCATTAGTCGACATGGCACGTGTAACCAGGAGGGCCAACTGTACTCGCCAGCCTGTGTGTATGACAAAGTGTGATTTCCTGCGCAAACCGAGGGGTGGGCTCTACTCAGCGGCTTCCGATGTGCCAGTGAGTGAGTTCCCCAGCAGCGGCATCTGCGCGGGCACGCTGACGCGCGTTCACAGGTTATGCCGAGGACCCTCTCTCTGTGGCATCGGTAACTATGGCAGTGCGTCCAGGGGAGGGGCCCGTGTACCTGGCATCCGAGTCATTGTGTTCCTGTTTTGAGTCCCCCATCCCAATGAGCTGTAAAACACTTGGCGTGTTACATCTTTTTAATACTGTAAAACTTGGAAAATAAACAGAAAACCCAAGTTGTAATTTGTTTCTTTTTCCGATCTGGAGTTTTACCTTATAGGGAACTTTTTCACTCTTGCTCACGTGGATACCCTCTTAAAGACAACTTGTCTTTAGACTGGAAGAGAAAGTAGAATCGCCATTGTAACAAAAACTACTGCCGGCAATCATTTCATGGTCCAGGGTATATTTTTAAATGAATAGACTACTGAAAATTAAAATCTTGGGTCCTAAAACCTGGAGATGAAATGGGCCTTTTTGAGTAAAACAACAAGTGAAAACAGATCTTAGATTCAAGAGTGAGAAAAGTGTCAGACTCTGGATTTTGGGGGTCGGGGGTTTGGGGAGTGTCCATAGTGGATTGTTTGTGTGAGAGGCTGGGGAATTCAATTTAAATTAATGACTTACTTTAGATAGGTCTATTTAAAGGGAACGTGATTGTTTGACAAGGAGATGTTAGAGCTTGCCTTGTGCTCCACTCAGTTTTCTTTTTACCTGTGCAGCGCGCCGATGGCACGCGCATCCTTATCTGGACACGGACAGGAAGTGGAGAACGCAAGTGACATGAGGACATTCCCTGTACAGATTATGGATAACTTTTCTCTGAGCCGCCCGCCGCCGTGGGCAGAATTTACAGCCCCACGAGCAAACTCTGCTGCAGAAAGGATGGAAGCTCTGTGCAGGCTCGAACAAAGATTCTTTCTTTCTCATTCGTTGCCCACGGTACAGCGGTAGAACTTTGGAAGGGTTTTGAGAATGTCAGATGCTAAACTCAGATTATGGAAGTGAAGTGAGGGAATGAGGGCGGCATCAGATACAGCGGGCCAGAGACAAGGCCCACTCACAGCAGCGTGGGAACGGCAGGGTCTCTGCTGTAGGGGAAACTTGGTAATTCCCTAGTGGGGTCAGAGTGTCATGCAAGCATTTTCTAATTATACAGTCTGGTGCTGACGCGGACAAGCAAATCTCTGGTTGACCTTTGGGTGTGTTGTCTGTATTTCCATCTGAATGTATTCCTGTGGTTCTGAGAATTCGTGCTCTTTATCAGACAAAATGATGATGCATTTGTAGAAATGACCTGAGGCGCTCGCTTTAAACCCTCTTCCTGTTCCAGCCCTTGCTCAGCTCCCGGGAAGTGCTGGGGTGTCTCTTACCTTGCACTTAAGGTAAGACAGCCGGGGATTTGTCGGGAGGTGCAGCTGGGGAAGGACGGGCATTCCAGTAGATGGAACAGCCAAAGCTGGGAGGTGTTAAGCTGTTAGGCGGCTCCCGCCAACTTCAGGCTCGAAGAGCAGAGGGGCCAGGTGGTGGAGAGGCTAACGAGGCCGAGCAAAGGCAGCTCACACAGGCCTTGCAAAGGAAATTGGCTTTGACCCCATGACAAAGCTGGACCTGACCCCTGGGCTCCTTGCCAGTGGTGCTGACCTGACTTCTGCTGAAATACCAACTGGCTGCCATCATCCCAAGGTGGACGCCCCATGCACGCCGCTGGGAGCCAGCCGGCCCTGTGCTCCCAGTCCCAGGGCCCAGGGGTTAGCCACCAGCGGCAGCACTGCTCCGACGGTGCTTTCCTAGTGTGGAGGGGCACACCTCGAGGACTTCTGGTTTTGCAAGCCCCATCCTGTTTCTCCCGTGGAGCCTCCTGCCCCACAGCCCTAGACTGTATGTTTGCCAGTTGAAACCTTTTCCATTTGTGGCTTGCTCTGTTGACCTCAGTCTTTAAAAAAATTATTTTTAACACCTCTCGGGACTAGAGAGCCATCGAAGAGCCTTAAGCATGTTCGTGGCAAGCTCAGCCACTCGTTTTAGAAAGATCGCTCGATTGCAGTGTGCCGGCTGGGTTGGGGATGGGAGAGCCGTCGCACCTGCAGGAGCCGAGAGGTGCTGTAAAAGCCTCAGGTGCACAGGAGGACTGGGTGAAGAGAGGAGGCGGGACCTGCTCCCCATTAGATGCGGGAAGGGAGGCACGGAAATGGCAGGAAGGTTTCTGGCTCGAATACTGTCAGAGGGAGAGGCCTGTTGCCTGCTCTTCTGCTTCTGTGAAGGACCTTCCGCTCCGTGCTGCCGGCCCTCTGCCCAGCCCTTAGTCCTGTTCTGAGGTGGAGATTGTCGCCTGGTTATGGGAAACAGCCACTGGTCCACGTTTCTTAGGGTGATGTCCTTCGGGTGAAGTTCATGTTGGGGGGGCAGGGTGACCAGTCTTTTTCTCCTCTCTCTCCATCCTTGACCACTGAGAGGCAATGGCCTCGGTCCTCTTCACACATCTGATTCCCTTGCGTGGCCTGCACTTGGAGGTGGGGGACTGGGAAACACAGCCTCCTAAGCTCTCATTTACGAATGACTGCTTTTCTGTAAAAATGGTGCCTTTTGGGACTGCTGACTGTTTGACCCAATCTCTCCGTTGGTTCAGATCTCAGTCAGGGAAAGAGGGTTACTATTTAAGGGGCCCCTTTAGAGCCCCAAAGCCGTGTTGCTCTCAGGTGCCGGTGGGACATCCAGATGAAGCTGTACCTGGGAGATGGTTGGAGTGAGAGGCTTAGGACCCAGGAGAGGCCTGGCTGGAGACAGACAGCGCGGGAAGCCACGGACTGGCTGAGATGACCCAGGGGTGTGTGAAGAGTGACGGTTCCCCATCCTGGCTCAGGTCAGTCCCCAGTGACCCTTTTTAAAATGTGGGTGGCCAGGCCCCAGCCTGGGATGGTGTTCAGGGCTGGTGACAGGCATCTGTGTTTTCTAAAATAAGTTTACGCTTCTGATGCTTGCTGATCAGGGCTGAGAAAACCCAGCAGGAGCAAGTTCAAGGACAGAGCCCCAGAACCCACCAGCACTGAAGAGGGAGGTGTGTGTGGGCGTGTCAGGACTGTCTGACGTATTGGCCTATGGCTGGTGAGATCATTAGCAGTGCAGGGCTCCCAGGCAGTACCATCGTGCCAGACAATACGCAACCTTGTTATAAAGAGTCAAGCTCATTTCAGCCGAGGAGATAACATTTTCAAGAAACATATTGAAAATAATTGTGCATTCTTGATAACACAATAAATTATTTTTTCCTAATAGGATGAACCTTGCAGTTCTAACTATCTGACATTTTCCAATACTGTTCAAATTGCTCTGACCTCCAAAATGAAATGAGAAGGGGCCTCTTGGTGTAATCAGTAAAAAGGATTATGGGAAATTCAATTGAGTTCACCTTTGGACACTATCTGAGAAAAATGGAATCCTTTGATTCCTTAATATGGGGGATTTAATGTACTTTAAATCCTTGATTTAAGCATAAAACAGGGATTACATTTACACTCTTTTAAAGCATTTGTGGGACCTCGGGTCTCACTCAGTTTCCTTATCTGTGAAAGGGGGGCAATAACCAGGCCCATCTTCTAGGAACTCTATCAACATTAAGTGCGATCGTTCACATAAAGCAGTAGCATGGTGCTCCGGGCACAGGGCGAGCAGTCAGGAAATACCAACTTCGACAGCTCCTTCCGGACGGTGCCAGCATGACCCTCAGAGCTTCTGACACGGGAGTGCCACGGCACAGTTTGAACTTCATGCACATCACTCGTGTTCTCCCTCTGAGAATGAGGAGTTTCCGGGCTGGGAAACAGACCACTTTCATGACCGACCACATTCCTTGACTGTTGGAAAGATTAGCTTCACAGACGGCTTGGAAAACTTACCTCCCCAAGAGGTTACTCGAGGTAGGTATGCTTGGCTGGATGGCAATGCAGGCCAGCTCGGGACGTGCCGGCCTCGTATTGTGAGGGGGAGAAGGGAAAGAAAGGAGGCCCTTACGCATTGGTATCCAGCAGTCCTGGGGAATTAGAGGTATTCTGGTTAATCAATTATTCAGCCATCAATTCAATAAAGGAATATGTAATTGGTGCTGGCAATACAAAAAATGAATGAATTCCTTACCTACAGTGTAGTGAAAGGACAGATATGGACAGATGTGTTGCAATTTAAATAAGCACTGTGAATCGGGGCATGCACAAAATGCCATGGCAACCGAGGGGAAGGAGGCTCCTGCAGGTCCCCTAGGCAGTTGGATAGCTGGTGATATCACTCATCCAAACTGGGGCTCCCCTGAGAAGAGGAGGGGAGACTTAGGGGAGAAGGTCATGCTCTCCGGTTTTGTTACATTGTTTGAAGTGCTTATGCAACATCCAAACCAAGACTTCCAGAAGCAGTTGAATGAATAGGTCTAAAGACGTGGAGACCCAGACGTGGTTAGAGACTCAGACGTGGAGGTCATTAGCACACAGGCGACAGCTGATGGGCAGGGATGATACTATCCTGGAAAAATGTTGGAGGGTAAGGATACTATGAAACACTCACATTGAAAGGGAGGCCTGAGGGAGAACAGAAAGGAAAACTGAAGAAACCCAGAGTGGGAGCAAGATCAGAGAAATCAACAGGGGATTTTCAAGACAGTCTTAATATTTCCAAAATATGACTTTAATGAGTTAGTTAGCTAGTATTCCATAAAAGGATTGCCCCATTTTCAAAGAATTTGCAGTGTCTTACTCATGTTAAAAGATTGAGAAAATAAATTAAAACATAATTCACACTGAACGCTAAAACTACGGAGCACAATGTAATTTTCAGAGTTCAGAAGGCACTTGGGGTTTTTTTTTTTCAGTGCCTCAGGGCACCGCTGTGACCTCTGTTTATTGTTGTCCTGGTCAGCTGTGGGAGAGTCCTGGATGAGTGGAGAGTTAGTTGACATGTAGGTAGACCAACCTCTGGACCAACTCCAAACGGGAAGGCAGAGAAGGGGTGTCCAGACCCGAACCCAGGCTAGGAAGCCAGCCGACCCAATCAGGGACACAAACCCCTCCACATACAGAGAACCCTTTCGTTTTTCTGCTCTCCCCACTCCCAGGTGTATAGGCGAGACTTGCCACCCAAAGGGACGTTCAGGAGCAAAGGAAGCTTCTGTCCCCGTCTCCTAACATCTAGAAATGATGATGACGTCTGTGGGCATCAAAGCCTCCCGGCCGCCTCCAAAAGCTCGGGTCTGCGTTCATGAGGTCTGGCCTGCACTTCAAAGAATCAGTGTAATAGAGCCACGAGGAGCTGATGGACACACTTGTTTCCAGGGCTGAGCCTTCCGGGACAGGGCTCCTGACTGAGGTCCCAGGCACGGGGCTATGTGCATCCGCTGTGTGTCTTCCCTGGGCTCTGACGGTAATAAGGTCAGTCCACACTTGCGAGTTAGCCAGCTGTCAGTTCTGTGGCCGTCAGAGTCAAGGGCGACAAGGACACTTGAGCAGAGGCGTTGGGCAGTAGTTCTCCCCGGACTGCCAGATTCTGGCACTACCCTGACTGCTGACGGTCAGACAAGGCACGGGGGCTTCTCCGTGACAGTCAAGGCAGTCAACCTGGGGATAGGTCCCCACTTGTCCCTGCTGAGTGGGGTGACCGGGTTTGGAGAGGCATTTGCTGAGTTGTACCACTCCTGGTGCGGAGCGGCTGGGCAGAGACGCTGGGGAAGGGAGGGAAGGCTGGCTGGGCTGTCCGTATGGAAGTGGCAGCTGTGGTTTCGTTTCCATCAAAGCCAGGTGGAGTCTGGACTACTCATCATCCTCGTCGCTGTCATCAGTGTCCTCCTCATCAGAATTATCATTGTCGTCATCGTCGTCGTCATCTTCATCGTCATCTTCAATGTCATCATCTTCAGTGTTTATCTTCCCAGAAAGCACGTCTTCGATCCAGTCTTCCAGCTCCTCAGCTGTGGGCAGGTCGTCATCATCTGGAATGTCCATCCAGACACTGTCGGCCTGCGGGGACAGGAAGAGTGAGTGAGTGGAGGCAGAACTGGAGGGTTTCAGGGGCTCTGCTGGGTGGGCCCTGTGTTACTCATGCTTCTCAGAATGTGTGCACATTGTTCCATGGGAAGTCCAGGTTGCAGAACGGCCCATGCAGTCTCCCTTGTGTGTGATATCAAAGGATGTGTGTGTGATATGTGCAAAGGCTGGGGGAGCGGAGTAGGTTGGGAGGCGGGGCCATGGGGAGTGAGCAGAGACTGACAGCTCCTGGATCTGCCACCCCTCCCTCCTTAGCGATGCCAGTTCCCCCACCCCCACCCCTTGTTTGTGCCTTGCCGCCCACCCTATAGAGCCCCTCCAGGTCACCAGCACTGCCTTAGCAGGGCCCACTCCCCTCCCAAATCTGCCCGCCCTCCTTGCATGAGGTTGATACTGAGGGGAAGTGCTGGGGGTGGGGAGGGAGCCCAGGAGCAGTGCAGTCCCCAGGGGCATCGCAAGTCAGTATTTTTATGAATGGTAATTGTACTTGCATTGTTTTTTCCCTCTGACTCTATACAAGGTACCCGTATCACAATACATATATTCCATTTTTTAAACAACTTTATTAAGGAAATCCAGTGCTATTCATAAGTTGATACTACTGGTAACATTTGGTTCTTGGTCTTTATTGTTGTAACAATACTGCGCACTGGTTTCAGTGCACAGCATGGGTAGACAGGTCACACTTGACGAAGTGGTCCCCTGGTGTTTGCAGTGCCCACCTGGCACCGCCCACAGTCGCTGCAACATCGTGGACTGTATCCCCTGGGCTGCACTCTGCGGCCCTGGGACTGTTCTGTCTGCCTACTTGTACTCCTTACTTATATGTTCTATTTTATACGTATATGAAATGTCTGGTAGGATAGCCATCGAACTACCACCAACGGCTCCCACAGGGATGAGACCAGGGACGGGGGCAGGGCCGTGCGGGACGCTCTTGCTTTTCACCTTATGTCCTGTTCTGTTGCGAAATGTTTTAATTTGAGCAAATTTTTTAAAGTATCACTATTAATATTATTATTAATATAACAATAGTTTACAAAATACGTAAGCGAAGAATTCCTCGGGTAACTGCACAGCCACCGAGAAGGTGAAGGGACATGGCTAACTGGCCCGTTCACAAGAGGCTCCACCACAGTTACGGCTCTAGGGTCCCCTGTGACTATCCCTTCCTGTCCATTCTTTGCCCTTGTGTCTGCCCCCTTTCTGTGTTGTTATGGTGGAGTTGCCTCAGGTGTCTGGACTGAGGTCTAAAATTCCTCACGTGCGGCCGGTCCACCTCCCCAGCCTTTCCCGCCCTCGGCGCAGTGGTGCCTGGGTGGCGGGGAGAAGCCCACCATCCACATGGCTCTCTCCCTGACTTTCTGGGACCCCTGTCCCCTGTCTGCAGTCCTCGCTGCTGGGTGATGGGCTATCACCACCCATTGTACAATGGCAGCTTCAAACAAGGGTTCCGTCCTGCAAAGAGACCTTGTTTCGGGGCATTGGAAGAAAACACAGGAGAGTTTACTTGGGTGGAAATGTCCAAATACACAGTGAACCAGGCCAGGCTGGCCCCATGAGTGAGGACTTGCGCCTGTGGAAGGGAACCGTGGAGCCATGGTTTGGGACTGCCTCAGAGACGAGGCTGGGGCCACCCTACCAGTTTCCTGAGCTTGGGCAGGGCCCCGGGTCCTGCTCACTGTAGGAGGGACTGGACTTCTTGCCTGACCTCACCACCAGCCTGCATGGTGGAAAATGGGCAGGCTGCGGGGGCCTGAGACAGCTTTCATGGGGCGTACTCACGTCCGTCACATTCACCACCCCAATCTGCGGCTTGAATAGGTCAATCTTGAAAGTCTTTTCCCAATAGGCAACAAGCTGTGGCAACAAAAAATAAAATTAGACCGTGGGTAGAGGGCATTCCCTGCTAAAATCACTTTCTGTGGTGAACCCACCTGCCATCCCATCACAGAAACTAGGCCACCATTGGTTAATGGGCTCCCAAACAGCTGTGGGCACTTAGAAAATTGAAGACTAGCTCCAGCCCTCAAGCCCTTTGAATAAGCCTGGAAAAAAAGGATGTCCTAACACAAACTACGAGGACGTGTAATGTGAAAGCTTCTACAGCTGTAAGGGTGAGTATTACGGAGGTGGGCCAAAGTCCGGCCCCAAATTGCTTGGGGCTCTTTTGTAGTTTATGTGTGGCGGCAGAGACATTTCCCTCCACCCTCCTTTCAATGTGCCACTTAAAAATCCCTTACGTCATGCCTCTCTGCCTCAGGAGGTGGCTGGGCACACAGCGGTGAGCCCTAAGTTGGCATGTAAGTGAGAGTGGGGCTTCTTCATCCTGTCAGGCATGGGTTCTATGGGGACTGATCTCTGACTGGGGCGAGACTAAAGAAGTATGGGCCAGGGGGCTAAAAAGTGGAGGTGTTCAGTGCAGAAAGCCCCCCAAGCACATATGTAGCCTGATGGGGCATGGGGATAGTCAGGAACCTGGAAATCAGAATAGTGTGAAGATTTCTCCTTTGCCAAAGCGAGGCAAACACACAGAACAGTCCAGGGGAACCGCAGACCACTGGCCAGCTTAATAGTCCAGATAAACTAGAACACAGTCAGGCAGCGGTCAAATTTATAACACACCGTGACTTATAAGGCTTTGTTGTGATAGCCCGACATTGACCTCAGATGTCACGGAAGCCTCTGCCTTCGACTCGCTCGGACTGCATACAGGACTGGGTTTCAGGACCCGTGCGATCACGAAAACCCCTCACTTTTGTCTGTTTAATCATAGTTTGACCAGTGGTGACCTGTGTACCAAATGATAATTCCTGGAAGAAGCTGGAGTTACCATTTATAGCCTCATGATAATTAAACTTGTCTTGATTGCCAGCAGTGAGCTCAAGCTCAAGTCTACTGACTGGTAGATAAGTTTGGCCTCACGCAGGCCTGGGCTGGAACATCACATCCACCCCTTACTGCTCTAGCCTCTCCAGCTGTCATTCCTTTCATCTGTAACACAGGGATCGCCACAGTCCCCACTTCCCAGGGCTGTTGACAGGATCAGAAGAGATGACGCATGTAGAGAACTTGCCACAGTTCCAGGCATCCAGTACCGTCTACCGGCTCCACTCGTGATCACCCCCACCAGGCTCGTGCATTGGACAAATGCTGCAATTCTCTTTAAACTAAGCCTAACCAAGCCTCTCTGATCCTTGATCGCCGACGCCAGCGAGAGTTTAAGGCTCTTACACATTGCAGTCCAGTGCTGGACACCACACTAGGACCCGGGGGGACGCCACGAAACAGGCAGGGTCTCTCCCTCCAAGAAACTGCTGCTTCTCTCCATGAAGTTCTTAACTCTATGCAACATGTTCATGTCTGGCTTTCATTACTGAGTAACTCAGGTTGCCTCAGAACTACTGCCTCCTGTCAGAGAATGAAAGAGGCTATAGCAAGTGGGTGGTGATGGATAAGAGCAGCTATGGGTGGGGCTGCTGGCAGCCACCTGAGTGGGCCCCAGAGAGGGACTTCTGGTCTCCAGGGAGTGAGAACAAGAAGTCTAGCCACATCAGGGGCAGTACCAGGCCCCAAGTTCAATGTTGCCCCCATGGCCAAGATCTATGCTGGATAGGGCGGCCACCGGGTTTCTGCAAGTGCCCCTCATATTTCACGTCCTCCTTCGTGTGACAGGCTCTCACACCAACACAAACACGAGGCTGCGAAGGTGACCAAGGATGGGGCCCCGTCTGAGCCACTCACCAGAGGAAAGTCGTCTGGGTCGATCCATACGATGCTCAGGTCAGGGTTGTCGGTGTTGTCCCGGGCAACCTGTTTCAGGATCTCCAGGAACTCGTAGCCATCTGCAGCAGGACCGAGAAGGTTGAGTGACGCCTGCGCTTGCCTGGCTTCCAGCGTGGAGAGCCGAGGCTGCGGTCTTTCCACGGGGTTTCTTAAGCCATCGGGTACGCACCCTCAATTATAGGATTACTCTATAAAATGAGTCAGATGAGAACTCCAGCCACAAAACAGCTCACTCCAAGAAAACAATACAATGTTTGGGTAAAGGATGAGAAGTTCACAGGGAAGTGGCTGATGCCTAAGGCGAGGCCGAGCTCCGATGGCTATCCTGAATGTGACAGTTGACCACCTGGAGTCAGAAAGTTCAGGAACAGAGCAGAGGAACCCGTGCCCCGTCTTCAGAACCAAGTGCTCGGTGCCCTCTCTTGGCACCAATGCTCGGCTATCCCTCCACGTGCCCCATAGCATTTGCTCTAGGGACCGGGAACATTTGGTCTCGACCCCTAGTCTTCTGCAACGTGGAATTGCTAAAACCTTCATACTAAGTGAGCTTCTGATTTGCAGTTTGTTTCATAGTTTCGAGATAGTAAATGGGGTGTCCCGCCCTCCCTCCTTCCGAGTGTGCTCTGCCCTCACCCTATTTTGTCGGCAGTGTTCCTCACCCCCAGGGGAGGGATGATTCATAAGGAAAGTAGAGACAAGCCTTGTGAGTTTCAAGAACACTGCTTTTCTTTCTTTCTTTCTTTCTTTCTTTCTTTCTTTCTTTCTTTCTTTCTTTCTTTCTTTCTTTCTTTTTGGCTCTAAAAGTTTAAATCTTGAAGGACTGGGAATGACATAAAATTTATGCCATAAACAAACATTCTTCCCAAATGTTTAGCAAGAGAAAGCTTACACTAAACCCTCAGCAAAACTCCCTCCCTGGCTCCCAACTAGAAACAGAGTTTAGATTCAGGAAAGTCCCTGAGAATAAGCTCGGTGCCTGTGTGCACGTCTGTACACGTCCGTGTGCATGAATGCAGGCCCATGAGATCCCAGGTGCCCACACACAGCAATGATAGCATGTCAGGGAACCCTAGAATATAGGATGCCCATGCTCTGTTCTAGGATGAAACTAAGGAGCAGGGAAAGACCCAGAAGCTCTTAGAGAACCTCCGTGCGGAAACACCAGGGCAGGAGGCCCACTGTCTTTTCTGTGCTTCTGAGGATCACAGACGACGGTGACAGGCCACACAGATCCAGGGACAGGATGGAGGGAACCACGGGTGGCTGGGGAACAAAGCTAGAGGCCAGACCGAATGACAGACTTCTCTGCAGATGCCACTGTGACTTGGTGATGATGACAGTGACTGACCAGATATGTACACTTTACCTGTCTGTGCCTGGGAACCAGCGAGATCCCGGACCCCTAGGGAGGGTGGGCAGGGGTGGGGGCGTGGTTAATTGTCAGGCCCAGTTTTTGTCACCCTGTGGTGACATTCAGGTTCAGCTCTAGACTATAAAGTTATGGTTCTTCAGCAGCTGAATCTGTGGCCTGAAATGCACACCTTCTTTACGAGCCACTCACCAGCTGCCTAGGAATTCAGTATGGCCACTGCCTTTTCTTTGTAAAGGTTGTCTTCTTTTGGGGGGGGGGGTGCAGCCAGTCTGAGCCCCTCTCTGCAGCCTCTGTTTAACAAGCCTCTCCTCTCTCCAGACCCCCCAGCCTTTGTTTGGCTGGTCCAGGCCTCCTGGTAAAGGTTTTTCTCAGCACTTGCTCATTTCCTAATACATTCCAGGCAAAATGCACACTGTTCTTAGCAGCACTGAGTGGGTGTAGTGGCTTCAAGGTGGTTAATTCACAAGAGTCGGACTGGGCCCCCTTAGGCCGTGTTACCTGGAAAGCACAGCTCCTGCTAGTGGAGAAGAGGATCGTTATAGCTTTCAGCCCTTCCTGCAGAGATGAGGGTGGCCTGGGTGTCCTTTCCGTCTATGACAGAGACGCGAGGTCCATGGGGTCATGTGCTTTAGAGTTGATTATCTACCACTCTGGGGACTGGGGTGGAGGTGGGGCCGGGGGTTCTCCCTCCTGCGGCCTGCAGGTGTGGCTGAGAAGGCCAAGAGAGTGCCACTGGCTGCCACCATGCGGACACGATGGGTCCCACTCTTCTGGACATGTTGCTCTGTCTCAGGTCAGGGAATACGGTGCCACCTGGGTCGCCTGTGGATTTATGGATCAGAATACAGAGGCCACAAGGGGGGGTTCCTCCAAAACACTTTCAGTGACTACTGTCGCCAGCTGAGGAGAAAGGGATGATGATGATAAAGGAGGTGACGTTGACAGTAGTCTGGAAGGCGAGAATCGAGGTTAAAAGTGACCTTGACAAATCAGAAATTCACAAAGAGGAGGAAATTCAAACGCAGACCCACATTCCAGTTGAAAGCACACCTGAGGTGCAAAAGGCCCCTGGGAAGGACAGGGAGGAGCTGGGGAGGCGCATACGTTGCTGAGGAGAAGCTCACTATCAGAACTAACGCTGAACACACGCAGGACCGCGCCGCAGTTTTCTGTCGGAAAAATCCCAGAATGGAGGGATTAATCATTAAAAAAAAATGCTACATACAAGAACTTTCCTATTTTGCATTCTAGAGGTTTGGGGATTTCAAGATTGAAGGAATAATAATTGGTTTCTGCAAGAAAAATCAAGTGGGTTGGAGTTTTTACATAAACAAGAGAAGGCAAAGTTGGGGCTTAGGGCTATTTTTAAGAATGCAAATGGTTTGGGGTCCACAGAGAAGCATGGAAATCTCAAAAAAAACAAAAAAAACAAAAAACCCAAACATGCAAAGAGTAAATTAACAAATGAGGTTGCCATTACAGCCAGAGAGGCTTCATCCAGAACCAAGGACACCCCTTTGGCCTTCAGGATGATGAGTCCTGTGATGAGCATAGTCCTTCTGCATCCACGGAAACGCTGGGGGACAGAACAGAGCCTGTGCTTCAGGGAGGGAGCCCAGCATGAGGCTCAGACACTCGGTCGCTCGGGTTGAACGACCTCGATTGGAGTACAGGTTCTGCCATTGAGAGTGTGACTTAGGGCAAGTTATCTCATCAGTATATGGGGGTGATGATAATAATGGCAACTAATGATGGTTGTGAGTTCAATGAGTTAGTGTCTCTAAGGCACTGAGACGGTGCCTGGCACACAGTTAGTTTTAGCCATTATTTTAAAGTGATCCGACCATTCACCTGTTCATTCGGTAAGTTCGTGTTCAGTGAACAAGGGGTGGGTCACATACGCTCTTGGCCCGTACAGGAGAGAAGGCATGCTCACAGGAAGTCACACCACGAGAGAACGACAGGGGCAGCTCCTTCTGCCCCTCTGTTTCTGATTCTGCGACTAAAGGTTCCTGCGGTGGCTGTACCGGCCAGCGTGTCTACAAGACCGTGCCTCGTGTGGGTTAGGGCACGGGCTAATTCATTTGTTTTAAAGTTGTTAAACTGTCCAGTCTGTTATTTTAGGAGTATTTACTGAGCACTTACTGGGTACTTTTGCATTTAATCTTCGCATTCAGTCCTGATGCCAGTTAGGAGGACGTTATTATTTCCATCTTGAAGAGGGTGGAATTGAGATGACAGGGAAGGTGTGTGACTTGCCCAGTGTCATGTGCCAGCAGGCAGCAGAGGCAGGATTCTGACTCAGGTCCGTAGTCTGCACGTTGTCTAGAGCCCTTTCCACCATCAGCTTCCCCCTGGGGTCTGGGAACTCCTAGCAAAGCTCTGCCCTCTTCCTTCCTCCAGCTGGTGCTTGAGCGGCTTGAGGGGGTAAAAGTGTCAGGCCGGGGGGCTGGGGGCAGGATCAAGGGCCGGGCCCTGAGGAGACAGCCAGGGGTACACCATGGGGCTGGTGGGGGCTCTGCCTTCCCCTGGAGCAGCCGGACTGTCCCTTCCCCTCCTCCTGACCTGTGGCTGAGTCCCATGCTCACACAGCCACAGCCCGTTTGGCTGGTCCACTCAGCAATGTCCCTGAGTGAGCCTGGAGACTCAGAGACGGACCTAAATAAAGAAGAGTGGGGGCTGTGACTCCTTCCTGCCACACGGCCTGTGCCCTGAGGTCCCACGACCCGGGCAGAGGGCTCCTATTGAGCCAGGTTTCCCACGGCAAGCTCAAGGCCTTGGGAATCACATCTTTGTGGAGGGGAACCCGGCGACTATGCTCTCCTCCTTCCCAGGCAGAGAGGGGCTGGTGGGAACGAGACTGCACCAGGCCCCAGGGACCAGTTGCAGGCCAGTCACAGCCACGTCAGGAGCCAGGGCTCCATTTGGCAGAGATATGGGGGTCTGAGACCAAGCAATAGCCCAGGAGTAATGCCCGCCCTGAACCTGTCCTTGTGACCCTGTGCTTGGGCATCTGGCCATGCTCACCACAAAGGACCCTCCCTGATGCCGCATCACATGGTTATGGGACTCAGGGTCTTGCTCCTGGATAGACACCTAGACTTAGGGAGTCAGGCTGTTAGGGAGGGGCCCGCTGTTGCTCATGTGGCAGGTGACCCAGGTAAGCAGGTAGGGGCGGGCTTCACACAGCTTGGAGAATGTGTCTGGTGTTTGGTGACCTTGCCCGGGGATCTTCACCTCTCTGGGACTATTTCCTCTCTGGATGGAGAAAACAGCTGCCCCCTTACCTGGGGGCTCCTTGGTAACACGGTGCTGTTGTTCTCATGCGGGACACTGCAGATTAGACTGTACAGGTTTTCTGTCTTCTTTCTTTCCCTCTCTGCTCCATCAACCTTACATTCATATTTAGGTTTTCTTTTTCACTACTTTTATCCTCCATCAATGGGAAGAATTCATTTTGTCATCAGGAAGGTATATTCTGAGTGTACTCAAAATATCCCGCCCAGGGCCAGGTGCTGGGACACAACGGTGGATCAGGGCAGGTGACCATCCTCTGGCCAGAGCCCACTCAGTGAGTGTGGGATTCTCAAAAAGCAGCATCGTGATCCCTGAACCTGGGCGCTTTGGGGAGCCTCTCGAGGACATGGTCAGGAGGTCCCCTGACATGGCAGAGTCATCCAGTCACCTGGCAGAAATGGGGGACATTGTGTGGGCTCTACAGCCCTGAGATGGCACTTAAGACATCTGGACACCCTCAGCTCCCTACCACAGCCCTCCGCTCTGCTGTCGGTCCTGGTCCACGGGGAGACGGTGAAATGGTAAGGTTTCCGTGATGGAGAGGAGCAGAAGGTGGTGCTTACAGAGCTGGGGCTTGGGGCTGGACTGCCCGGGTTTGAATCCCAGCTGCACCCCTTTCTAGCCACATGACCTGGGGAGGTTATCTGACTCCTGTCTGTGCCAGGGGAAGATGATCGTGACGGTTCCTACCGCAATGGGTCCTTGGGAACATTACACGTACCAACCTTTGCCAAGCGCTTAGAACACCGTTTAGCACCGAGCAGAAACCAAAGGTTAGCTTTGATAAACCACATTTGAATTTGGGGGCTCAAATAAGCAGTCAGCTTTCCTATTTGAGATGATTGGTCTCCAAACCACCTGACACGCACCCAAGGCGGTTGCCGCTTGGTTGGAACGGGGCTCGGAGAGGACCATCAGGGCCTGTCACCAGTTGTCCCACTGGCGCCGACAGCAGCCTGTCCTGCCTTCCAGCTTGTTAGCGCTAACACTCCCGGCACCCTGGGAGGGGACCCATCAGCACGCGCTCATGTAGAAATGCCACTTTGCAAACCTTTCATGTGTTATGAAGATGTCAGCCTGCTGCTGACTCCTCTGGGGGTGGGAGAGGAGAGACGTCCGTTTGCAAACCCGTCAGACAGCAGCTCAGGCGTCATTCTGGGCACTGCAGCTGAGGGGAGACTCTGGAGGAGGAAGCGGGGCAGCAGGCAGGGCCCCGGGCAGGAGCCCACAGCTTCATGCGCCCCCCCCTCAGCCAGGCCTGTCCTCCGCAGGCAGTGGGGAGGAGAGCTCGCTGCAGGAAGGCCCATAGCCCCAGGGCCTGCAGGGCAGACCTGTCTACAGGCCTTGAACACAACCCTCTGCTGGGAAAGCTGGAACGCCGGGGGAAGGGGGAGTCCTTGGAGGACCCAGGTCCCTCGGATGACGTTTGTTGTTGCTGCTGTATAAGCACAGATTCCAAGTCTGGGGACATCAGTGGGCAAGGGGAAGTTGGACTTTTGTTCATAATTAGGCTCTCTTCTCACTTCCCTCTTTCTTCTGCCCACTCTCTCCCTCCCCCTCCCCAAGCAGGTTGCAGCAGTGTCTAGCCTGAAGCAGGCTCAGGCAGAGGGGGGCAGGCAGTGTGGTCTGGTGGCCGGGATCCAGAGGAGCTGCCAAGAAATCCAAGCTTGTGTGTCTGCTCGGCCTCTAACCGTGTGATCTTGAGTGTGCCGCTGAACTTCTCTGGGTCTCTCTGGTGTTGGAGGTGGGCAGGGGGCAGTGAAGGATGGCAGAGAGGAAGGCAGGCGGGCTGACTGACACTTGGATGACATCAGGGGTATTAACTCCAAGGGGTGGACAAGCCTGCATCAGAGCCTTGTGGGTACCGGTGTGGCTGGGAAGCCAGATAGTCCTCAGCCTAATTCCGGTTCTGCTGCATCCCAACCAGTCCACCACTCCGGCCTCAGCTCGCTCTGGTGCAAAATGGGAATGAAACCAGCACCTCCCACATGAGGTTGTCATGTCACGTAAGCACACAGTAAGTGATCATCATTGTCTTCCTCATCACCATGCATATGTCACAGAGCGGCTTTAGGGACCCACGAGATGGTCTCCGGGGGGCTCACGACACACTTCCTCACGACTGGCCGCTCTTTGGGGAGGACAGCCGCATTGCTACTCTTGCTACTGAACCTTCCTTTGGAGAGTGGGCAGGGGTTTGGTTGGAGCAACTGGCCATGTGTCCCTTTGTAGCAAGAGCAAAGGTAGAGGGGGACCTGCCGTCTGGGCAGGAATAAAATGCCCTGTCCACAGCCAGGCCTCCCCACCGCAGGTCACACATCAATGACCTGTGAGTAATGACTGACTTGCCACGGAGTCAGGGAAGCCTGGCAGAAAAGCCTTTCCCTTTCTCAGCCCTGAGCAGGCCAGGCCCTCCCTCCATGAAAAAAGATGCTTTGAGCCCCTCCCTCCTCCCTCCCCCACCAAGCACCTTTCTTCCAGCTTCCCAGTAACAAGCCCTAGCTTGGGAAAAGGCTCGGCTTTGGGCCCAGGGATATTTGTGCAGGGAGGAGGTGGAAATAGTTTCAGGAGCTTGATTCATTAGCGGGCAATCTCGGTCAAACAGGTTCCTGCAACTTCTCCGAGGCCTCTTTGTTCCATTGTTCCCAAGAGCCAGACAGGCCTCCCCACAGCCTGGAAGGGGGCTGGTGGGGCGGGAGGAAAGCCCCCTGGAGTCTGGCCAGCAGGCGGTGGCATCTCTGTTCACGCACCAAGGATCCGATTCTGTTTGATTGTAGCTTCTCAACCTGGGGCACCGGGCCTCCTTTGCTGTTTTCTCCTCCAGGGGCAGAGGCGTGGCCAGAATCTGTGGAAGGAAGCCGGAACCATGCTGGCTCTTTTTTTTTTTTTTTTTTCCTGGACAAGGACTAGATATCTTTGAAGAGTTTTTCCAACTGGAAACTGGAAAACTGGATGCAGAATCTGGAATATCAATGGACATTCAAAAATTCTAATAAAAATAAGGGGTTGGGAGGAGGAAGCTGTCCGAGAATCTGGAGCACAGAGGTGGTTGCGATACTGTGCAGCGGAATATTATTTAGCCCCCAAAAGGAATGAAGTACAGATGCATGTCACATGAAGGATGAACCTTGAAAACGTTACGCTACGTGAAAGGTGCCGGCCCCGAGAGGCCACATATTACATGATCCCATTTAAATGTCCAGAACCGTCTGATCCATAGAGACAGAAATTGGCCGAGTGGTTGCCAGGGGCTTGGGGAGGGGCCGGGGAGAGACTGCTAACCCCACAGAATTTCCTTCTGAGGGATGAAATGTTCCGGAATTAGATGGTGGTGGTATTTGCCCAGCTCTGTGTATGTACTAAAACCCACCAAACTGCACACTTTAAAAGGTGACTGTTACGGCATGTGGATTGTATCTCCATTTTTTAAGCTGCATGACAAACACACTTGGAGTTTTGGTCTGCAGCAAACAGTGGCAGCTGATGGTGTCCGGACAACAACAAAGAGAAGTGGTCCCACCGGGACGAGCCGGGCTCGGGCTTGGTCAGGGAGCCGCCTGTCTCATCATCTGCCTGGCGGGTGTTTATTGAGCACCTACTGCATGTCCCTGCATGTGTGAGACAATTGTTCCTCCTTCGGGAAACCCTGCTAACTCCCTGGGCCCTCTCGGGCAGTTTCTCTTCCCTGAGCCTCTGTTTCCTCCTCCATCCTTAGGAAGGTACAAGAGGCCTAGGTACCCGGCACACACCATAAAGCTCCTCAGGCCCTGGAGCCATGGTTCCCAGACCCTATGGCGCCTGAGAACTTGCCTCGGCGCTTCATGAAATCACTGGTTCCTGAAGGTTCCATGTCAGTCAGCCCTTGGCAGTGTGGGTACCTGTCAGGTGTTGGAACCCCTGCCCAGGTGCCTCAGAGCCCAAGGCCCGGCTGCCTAGCCATCAGAAATGAAGTCCCCCACCTTCTCCAGCTGCATTCTGGATTGTTCCAGGCTCCCAAAACACACCTCAGAATCTCCACTTCCCCTTTCCCTTTGGGGGCTGTTGGTCTCTTGGGGCACTGCCCAGGGGACTCAGCATTTTCCCACCTGCAAAATTAATTTTTCCTGCACTTCACTCTCCACTGATGTTACGAAGAGTGAAACCAGGGAAAAGTTGTCCACGCTCCAAAATAGAACAAAGTTACTCCTCCATTTTAGGGTCATTTTACACTTTACAAAGCAGCTGCTCTTTTGGCCCAGTTCTCATTATTTGGGGGAATATTTTTCATTATGCTTCCTAGGTATGGAGAGTATTTGAGGGACCAAAGGGTGCCTGTACTGCTATTTAAGGTAGGACTGTTATCTATATAAACTACATACGTGAACTTTTACTGTGAACAGTTCACACACACACACACACACACACACACACACACACGGTCCGTAAAGCTAGGCTGTGCTTTCACTCTCCCAAGATAGTCCCAGTCTGGGCAGTGGATGAGGCTGCTCAGGAAGGAAAGGTGCCGAGCAGGCGACCACCAGGGGGTGCCCAGTGTCTTTCCACTGCATTGAGGCGGGAAGTGAGGGAAGAGACAAGGTGAGGGCTGACCAAGGTGAGAAGCCAGTTCTTGCTGAAGGTACCAGAGAGCAGATGCAGGGATGGGGTGGGGAGGGTTCCTACCTGGGTCACTCTTCTCTGCAAAGGCCACGATGTGGATCCCATTCAAGTCATCTTCCTGTGGGAGAAAAGAACCAAAGATTACACTCCCAGGTGGAGAGACAGGACGAGATGAAAATGAGAAGGGGAGGGTGGCTGAGGGAGAGGCGACACAGAGGCACAGGGGGCAGAAGCTCAGGGGACAGAGGCACAGGGGGACAGAGCAGTGTGCACATCGAGGAGGGGAATACTGATGAGCAGCTGGGAGGAGGGCTTGGCATTTGATTGATGAATGGGTGTGTGAGGCGGGAAAACACCGGCTATACACAAGATGTAGCACTGAGTGGGCTTCACTCCCATGGTCTGGCGGGTCCAGGAGGGCAGCAGGAAGAGGCAAAAGAGGAAGAACGTGAGTCTGGTTCACCAAGAACGCAGAGGGCAACAAGCACTCTGAATGCAGCTCAGTGAATGTTAATCTGTGTTTCAAGAAGTCGCCACCAGAGAATGTAGTCAGTGGCAGGCCAGGTTATGGAAACTTCTGGATGCTGCTGGCAGATCCTGAAGCTGACCCCAAACAGGCAGCAGACAGGAAATCCTTGAGGCAAATTAGAATCTGGGTCGGTAGTGTTCACACAAGTGTCGTGTGCTTCTCTGTTAAGACACCGCTTAGTGAAGAACCTGTGTGGTCAGCAGGGGGCGCTTTGCCGACTGTCACTTCTGGGGTGTTCATGGGGGTTCCATTTGGCTCTGTGGCACCAGAGCTTGCAGAAGCGACATAGGCCTCTAACGGATGCCTAAGTGTAGGATGCTACAGAAGAGTCTGGAAACGGGGGCTAGGGAAGGTTGAGGGTGTGGTGGTGACAAGTGGGTACAGCTGTGCAGGCCAGAACGTGGCCAAGAGCCTAGAGAGGGAATTCCAGATCTATGGGACAAGCCAGTGGCATTCCACGTTCCTATGTCCTGGACAGAAAGGACCACAGGGCTCCTGTCTCCTTTGCACTGATTATTTCTGCAGAAGAACGAGTAAGGGCTTGGAGGCTCTTCCTTTATAAGAAATGTGATCCGCCCTGGCTGGTGTGGCTCAGTGGATTGAGTGCCGGCCTCTGAACCGAAAAGTTGCTAGTTCGATTCCCAGTCAGGGCACATGCCTGAGTTTCGGACCAGGTCCCAAGGTGAGGACATATGAGAGGCAACACGATCGATGTATCTGTCACACATCAATGTTTCACTCCCTCTCTCCCTTCCTTCCCCTCTCTCTCTCTCGAAAGAAAGAAAGAAAGAAAGAAATGTGGTCCTCACAAGACTTGGACAGAAAGCTGTGCGAGAATGAGGCCAGGGGACGACTCTGAGTGAATACTGATTGTCACCGACATGGAGAGAGGGGCTCACTGGGCACCCTGGATGTCACATCACAATCACCCCGTGGAAAAAGTACCCCAGTCATCTCAGCCCTCCCGTGGTCCCGTCTCCATTTCAATCGACTTTAATGCTGGTGCAATCCCATCTAAATGCTAATTCTTTTCCTTTGAGTTTGGAATGGACAAAACCTCCAAAACTTCTCAGTGAGAGTAAATGGAAAATCTCATTATTAAAAACAAGCGAGTGGGCACTGCTGTGGTCAGAGTCCCCGGGCAATTGAATTTTACAGATCTGTATGTGTGCGTGCAGGTTTATTACACAAATCTGACAGCAACTGGAAGGGGGTGAGGTCTCACTGTTTTGCATTTGCTGTCATCACCGGTCAGAACATCCTGATCGGTTCTCACTAGGCCGCCCCGAGTCCCCGGCCCCCGCCACCAGCAGGAAGGCAGCCGCGCTGGCGCTAGAAGCAGCTGTCTTTCTGCCTGCCCTTCCAGAATGGACTTGGAAATAGGTTTTAGAATTAAGAATCCGTATTTATTTGCTGAGAGATGGCTCATAACGTGGCTGTCCCTCTGCGGGCCTCAGATCGTCCCTGGATGGAGAGCTGTGTGACCACGTTTCCCATGGGCCTCTGTCTCTGTGGGCGCAGAGGGTCAGCATGCAGGCCTGCACCAAGCCTTTTCAGGATTAAACTCACAGAGCGAGACCCCGTGGGCAAGCCTGTAGGTCAGGGTTACTCAGGGAGTACCCCATGTGCACAGGTGAGGGAGCGCCGAGGGCCATCTGCAGGATGGACGGCCCTGGGGCTTCCTCCGAACCCCTCACCGTTGCCGCCCAGACCACCCATTTGGTCTACCGATCACATTGTCTTGGAAATGATCTCTTTACTTCATAAATCTTCCCTTCTTACCCAGGTGGCAAGCTGGCTGAAGGAAGGGATTACACCTTCCTATAACAATGATGATTAAAATGGTTTATTCATACCTGCCATTTGCCTTTGAGTCAGTACTTTGTAAGTACATTATTTCTAAATCTTTAATGAAAGTCTTATTCCTGTTCAAGGCTTAAAGGTTTGAAGTGACTTACTGAAGCCACAGAGCCCTTCTGTGATGTACCTGGGGTTCAACCCAGCTCTGTCTGGACCCACCCAAAGCCCACGCCCTTCCTAGCTCACTGGAGGAGCCCAGACTAAGCCAGTGTGGCCCAGAAATTACCCTGAGCTGAAGGCATTTGAATTTCTGAGATCTCTCCTTTGCCTAAATACAGAGCCTCTCAAAAGAACTCAGTTGTCAATAAATCCTTTCCTGGGGTGCAACTCTCATCTCTTCTCAAACGGACATCGTCACAAATAATCATAGTTTTCATCTCTTCTCCTAAGGACCCATTTCTCTTTTAGACGGTATATAAGCCCCTCCTTGAGTGGCATTTTTGTGAACTCCGGCGCATAAAAAGGTAATTAAATCTATTTTTTCCCCTCGTACTAATCTGTCTTTTGTTCATTTGATTTGCAGGCCCCTCACACTGAACCGAGGAGGGTAGAGGAACGAGTGTTTGCTCCTTGACGTCACCAACAGCTAGGATGAGCTCCCTGAGTCTGCCATCCCCTCTCCAGGGTTTGCAGAGGTTGCAACCTCAGGCCAGCGGCTCTTACTTCAGCTGAAAAAAGGCTGAGACGGGGACTTTCTAATATATTACATGACTGAACATCAGATCTGTCCCCGCCCCAAAATGGATGTTTGGGAGTTACGTTGGTGAATACCTTTCTCTGGACTCCCCAGCACCTGGTTTGTCCCTCTGCCATAGCAGGGAGCATGGGGACTGGAGTCACATGTTTGGAGACTGTTCCATCAACTCACCCGTGGACTCCTTAGGGACAGGACAGCGATGCGTATTTTTATAATCTCTGTGCTTAGCACAAGACAACAGGTTCTTATTCATGCCTACTGAATTTAAAAAGGAGTATGGCGATAAAAATCTTCCATACTGGTTGAAGAAAACATTAGAGAGAACAAGGAGAAATTAATCACCCACCAAGCAGACAGATTATCACTGTTCAGGTTTCGTGGTTTCCTCCCAGTCTCTGCTGAATGTTTGTTCTTACGTTGGATGAAGAGACGCAGAGAAGACAAACGTGGTTCAGAGCAGCAGACTCCCTGGTGTGATGGGGCGTCCTGGGGGCCCAGCTGGGGGTTTCTGGCTCCCTCATGGAACTACTTTGTTATTGCAACAGAGAGAGGATTCTTCTAGAAGGAACTGCTGACTCCTGTCCCTGCAGGCTTTGTCCCAGGACTCTGGCCGACCATGTGCCAGGATGGAGGGCCAGTGGAAGGTGGAGTCTCAAAGGGGAAGGACTGGGCAGCCCTGGGTCTGGACCACCCTGTCCCACCTTGACATTCTTTGACTATTCTAAATAAATAAATGGCTACCTGATTTACACAAGCAGATATTACTAGGCACCAATTTCTTTAGCAATAATAAGTTATGTGTTTCTATGGTTTGCTGCTTTTAAATCCTACACAATGGAGGAGAGAGAAAAAGTCAATAGTTGCTTTAGCCCCTCCTAGTTTTCCTAGCTTATTAAAATATTTTGCAATGTCTGGGAAAGTGGGTATTGAAGCTAAAGACTTCTAAGGTCATTAACTGGTCACTTTCCCCAACATCTGTGGTTCAAGTTTCTGCGGCCAAGTGGCCCGTGGGCATGCTCTTTGAGGTAGCGCTCACCTAGGTGGATGGGGAAGAGGGGCAGGGAGAGGCTCCATAGGGAGCCTTCTGACAGATGGACTTCCGCTTCTCCTCTTAGGATGCGGAGATAATGCTGCAGGACCCATCCTGCCCCCCTCCCGAGGTGGAGGTTGGGATGAGGGGCTGGCTGGGTCTGGCTAGGCTGCTGGGTCCTCGTCACATGGGTATGCTGTGATGTTGGAGAGGAGTAACGCAGTCGAGTGCCCGTTTCTCTACACAGGTGGCAAACACAAGGCCCGTGGGCCAAATCCGGCCCTCCACCTGGTTTTATCCGGTCCGGAACCTTGTTTCTACCCGGCAGCAGCACCGAGCTCCTTGCCCCTAATTAAGGAGTAGTTACATTTACACAGTCCTAAAATTGCATTTGGCCCTTTGAAGGCAACTGCGAGGCTGATGTGGCCCCCAGTGAAAATGAGTGTGACATCCCTGTAGTCTACCAGGTTAAATTTCACACACAGCCCTTCCTAATTAGAAAGCAATTAAATACATAATGTAGAAAATGTGAGCCATCCTTGTTATTGCATTTTACATTGTAGCAAAAGGCTGTGACTTATCTCATTCATTAAGTGAAAAGAAAGCAGAGAGTGAGTTCGAACGAAGCGAGACAGCGAACTTTCTTTCTCAAATGTGATGCGGTAAGAGGGAGTGTTTCTGGGGTGGTGCAGGGGTTTGGGGGTTCTGTGTCTGTGGTCGGGGGAGGAGATGCGGTGGGTGGGGGCAGGCATGGGCATGACGCAGCTGTGTCAGTGAGGGAAGGCCTGAGAAGAGAGGGTTCGACAATTCTGTAGTCTCTCCCTCCCAGGAGCCTAGATAATTGAGACTTATTTATTAGGGATGAAGGAAATCCAATAAGACCTAAGGGTAAAGACCTAGCAGAATAGGAATGGTCACTCCTCCTATCACAAAAGACCAAGGAAGATCAAGAACTAACATCGCAATGGCAGTGTGAAATCCAGGGCTGGATCCCGCGCCAGGGAAAAAATAGTTTTTTCTTGTGCTATAAAGGACATTAGTGGGACAACTCATCAATTTGAATAGGGTCGATAGATAAAATAATAGAATCGTATTGATTTCCTGATTTTGGTAAGTGCACTGTGGTTATGCGAGAGAAAGTCCTGTTTTAGAAAACTTCTGAAGTTCACAAAGGTAAAAGGGAATTGTGTCTGCCCCTCAGTCTCGAACGGTTCAGGAAAGAAATCTACCATCTTCCATCTCTCTATCTGTGTATCCATCAAGAGGACGATAAAGCAAAGGTGATAAAATGTTAACACTTGGGGAATCTGGGTAAAAAGATCGTGGAATTCTTTGCACTATTTTTTATAAGTCTGAAATTATTTTAAGTAAAAATATTTTTAAAGGCATATTATTTTTAAAGCACTGTTATACCATTTAAATCCAATAACAAAACATTTTGAACATTACATTTTTGAAAGTACGAAGTGTCGGGAGAGCATGTTTCTGTTGCGTGGTGCTGCTTACACAGTCCACTCCTGCACACCGGGTCATCTACCCTCCGTGTCTAACGCAATGTTTGTTCTATGTTCAAACATCCAAATACGTTACATGCCAGGCAGACAGAAAGTGCCAAGTTACTCTGTGGCTCCCTTCACCTGCCACTTTAAACTCTGAATTAAAGAATAAATAAATAAATACATACATGCTTCCATGTTAATCCCTTTCCCCTCCCACCCACACCCCCACTGCAAAATGGTGCCGTGTGGGGACATGGCCCACTCCAGGGGGGTGTACTGGAGAGAACAGGAGATTTGGCTCCCGAAGATCTGAATCTAAGTTCTAGAGCTTACTAGTTATGTATTCTTGACTAATTAACTTAATCCATATGATCACTTTCCTTTTATGTAAAATGGGGTTAAAATAATTCTTGTTTTTCATCACGTTCTACAGTTGCTGAAGGTAACATGAAATGCTTTGGGAAACGCTCCACAGACTTTGGAGGTTATCGTTTACAGAACTTTGTATAAAGCTAAGGTGGGTGGGAGGTTGTACCTCTAGGGCCCTTTTTCTGATGATGATTGACCCGCCTGACACGTTGTCTATGACCTTGACCTAGAGGATATTCTGACTCAGTGTTTTCCGGTGCCTTGAGCTGATATTTACAAAAACAGCTACCGTTCTTTAATCAAGCACCTACCATGTTCTGGGCTTTTCCCACCATTCACCTTTAGCCCTGATTTTAGATGCAGAAACTAAAGCTCAGAAAGATCACATGACCTGATGAAGGACGCAAAGCTACTAGGTGTCAGATTCTAGACTTGAACCCAAGTCTATGACTGCATAGCCTGGGCTTCTTCCCCTACTTACCCTGAGCCCCTGGTGGTCAGCAGTCACCGTGGAAAATGAACTCAGAGCTAGTGTAATCTTGCCTAGTGGGGAACACTAGAGAGGCATAAATTGGATCCACAAAAACTGGGCTTTACTTGAGCGTGCTGTTGTTCACATTTCAAATACTCTACCACCTAGACATCCACTCCAGCCAACTGAAACTTGGTTTGAGTTATGAGACTCAAAGAGGCATTCCTCTTCGGGAATCTACCAGTCTCTACAAGGCAGAAGGAGTTTGCCACGTTCTTACCCATGTTTCAAACATATCTTCTGGGCGCAGGCGACGCAGGGTGGGTCTGAAAGAAAGAAAAAAGACGAGCTTCCTCAAGTAGAGGTCACCACAGCAGACACGGGGCCACCACAGCAACCCTGCTGCGTCACACAGAGAACTGGGCCTAAAGCTCTCGGCCTTTCCATGCACTGGTTTGACCCAAGGATTACACAGCCCATTATAAACAGTGGGTCAGAGGGTGCAGGGTCAGCTCGTTCCCAGGGCAAGGAGCCATCTCCCTCCTCCCAGAGAGCCCAGAGGAGACCCAGAATAAGGAGACCTGGGAGAGAAAACAGGAAGTCTTGATTTTGCTTTATCATCAGGGTGGTCCATCAAAGGCCCTCTAAGGGACGTTTGGAAGAGCAGGTGGGATCTACATTTGCCCACGGTTTCATTTATTTCTGAATGTTGGCAAATAGTGCTAGTAGCCACAATGATCTCTGCTCCTCTAAGTACTGCCTTGCTGTAGAGACCAGGACCGACTGGTTGATAAAATCATGCTGTTTCCGGTCCAAGGAACATACACGAGCATGTTTTGGAGAGGGTGGGGCGAGGTGGTGAACTCGGCTCCGTGTTCCATGTTCCATATCGTCCCTCCCTCAAGAGCAGGGCTCAGCAAACTACAGCTGGCGGGCCACATCCAGCAGGGCCGCCTGTGCTTATAAATAAACCTCTTACTGAGGCACAGCCACACTCAGCTGTTTGGGCATTGTTCATGGCCGCTTTCACACAAGAGCAGCGGACTTGAGCATTGCAACAGCGCCCATTTGGCCCGCAGAGCCTGAAATATTTATTATCTGGCCCTTTATAGAAAAGTTTACTCATCCACGCTAGGGCTGAGCGGTGTCAAACATTCCTCTCCCGGAAATTGTGTGTATAGCATGTTCATCTGAGGGTTAAGTAGCTGAACTGTTCTCAGTCCAATTCCTTAATGTATAAAATGGGGATAATGATAATGACCCAGTTATGTTAGATGAAATAGCTCCCATAAGTTCCTACCATGGTATGTGGCATATAAGAGGCTGTCCCTATATCACTATTGCTATGATTGTAGAATTTTACTGAAATCTTATTCTGACTCTAAGGGCATTTGCTGACTGAGGGGAGGTAGTCTAACCCTGTCTGCAACTGTAGAACCATATTTAGAAAATGTAGCTGGTGTGTAGCTCAGTGGATTAAGCATGGGCCACAGACCAAAGGGTTGCTGGTTCAATTCCCAGTTAGAGCACATGCCTAGGTTTCAGCCAGGTCCTCAGTGGGGGCCATGTGAGAGGCAACCACACATTGATATTTCTCTCCCTCTCTTCCCCTCTCTCTAATAAAGAAAATCTTTTTTAAAAAAATTTAAAAAAAAGAGAAAATATAGCAACATCCCTACCACTGATCCATGACCTGCAGGGCCATTCCACTGAGTTCAGTTCTTCCAGGGTGTTGCTCTTGGGGTCTGAAATGTTAGGACTGAGGGGCAGTTCTCCATTCCCCAGACTCTGCCCCCCCACCCCTTGCACGCCATCTTGGGTACCTTTGGTGCTCCTTTACAAACTCTACAAGCTCTTCTTCTGTGTAAGGTTTGTCGGGGATGGCGATGGGCTCATCCATAAATGGCTCGTAGAAGTCAACCTCATTCATCTTCAAGGATAATTTCTTTGCCACCTGTAGCAATTAGAAATAGGACAACAGGTTCCTTGACTGCTAGTCTAGAGTAGCAGCGGGTGGTCCGTCTCTAGGGCGTGTGTATGTTCTCTGGCAAAGATTTGAGAGTATGTGCACAGTATCAACTTAAATGTCGCAGTGACAGGAGCTCATCACCTAAGGCCTGGCTGGACCAATCAAAGCACAGATAGGGAGGAAGAAACCCCTCTGGCCAGGAGGTCCAAGCAGGGGTCAGGGCAGAAGGAATGAAAAGCAGGGAATCTAATCCTACAGCCACCATCACACCACCATATTTGCCAGGCTGGAGGAGGAAGCAAAGGCCACCCCAGATGCTCCCGTGTCCTTGGATGAATTGATTTAATTGAATCAATTTTGATAGAACAGGCAATTGATGGGAACCATTTAAAGCATATAGGTACTCAGAACCAGAGGCTGACTCATTAACCCTTGATCAGCTCATGAACTCTACTTGTTATTCAGGTTGAAGCCTGGCCCTAGGCTTATCTCTCAGTGCCGGGCTGGTGTGATGGTTTCTCAGGCTCAGGGAACTGCCTACTTGGTCGGCAGTCAGAAGGTGACCAGCTGTCCTGGTTTGTCTGGAGTGGAGGCTTTTCCCTGGATTCAGACTCAGCGCTAAAACTGGGTGGGACCCAGCCAGCGAGGCCCAGCTGCTCCCCTGTACCAGACAAAAAGCTCAGGGAGCCCGAAGTGGCCCGGAGGGCATCTCCTCTCTCAGTTCAAGCGGCTGCACTGTGTCATCCAGGCAGAATGGCTGCTGTGTTCGCCCGCAGACCTGCTGAACTCGGAACTCTTGCTGTGAAATGACTTGAGAGGCCTGGAATGTGCCACGCTCCGGAGAAAACCAAATGCCATTCTTTTCTAGTTCAGAGCTGTGGCCCCAGAAAGCTCGGGATGAACAGTGGTTCCCTTGAAACTGAAGAGGAGCTGCCTGGGCGCTGACGCCCTGCGGGGAACACTGACAGCTCAAGGGCCCCAGGGCAGCTGGGACTAATCTCGGAGGGGGAGGAACTGGATGCTGTGTGAGCTGTTACACAAGGAGGCCCATTCTGAGGAAACACTGGCATCCCCATGGATTGTCATTGACTGCTATTAAGTCAGGTCACTGTATTCCAAAAGACAGTTCTTACAGTGCTCAACAAAGACACTAGCCTTCAACTCAGAGGGAGAGAAAACGGGCCATGTTAAGAGTGACAGTCGGTCAAAGGAGATTTTATGGTCATGCTACTTCGTTTTAAGGGACAGGGAGATACGGGGTTTTTTCTTACATTTTTCCTCTCCCATGGGGCAGGGGGTGGTATGGGTGATGGGTGGGGGCCAGAGGGGCAGGGCAATAGCAACTGTGCGCCCAGTGTCTGGGTTCACCCACAGCTCTTCGCAAAGCTGGGCGCATCCTTGGAGGGGCTTGAAAATGACGCTAGATTCTGGTTCTGTGAGTTCACTTACTGCTTATTTTAAAACCCAGGACACTGCTTATGTGAAGTGGGAAGTGATCAGATGAACAAAAGAGTAATAATAGTGAGCACACAGAGTGCTTGCTACATGCCGGGCATTGTTACCAAGTGCGTTAGGCTGATTCCTTTCTGAATCCTCACCCTGATTGTAGCAGGTAAAAGCTAGTATTGTACTTATTTTACAAATGATGAGCCCGAGGCACAATCTGAGTAGGCAATTTGTCAAGATCATCTACCCACAGAAGAGAGAGCCAGAGTTCAAACCCAGTTTGCCAGGACACCAACTTCCCTCATTAGGAAGTCACTTTCTCCTTGACACTGCAGCGAACTAACGAAGTCTGTCCCGGTAGCTATTCCACTGGTGCTGCACATGGCCAGTGAGATGTCCCCTGTTCCTCCCTCATCACCTCACCCCGTCACCATCTGCTAGGATCCAGGCTTCCTGCAGGTGAGAAGGCGCTCATCAGGAGCTCGCGGGGCCCCACGTGTGTGCGGGTACGTGCACATGTGCATTACATGTGTGTTGCAGGGGGTCTCTGGTCCTTGGATGTCAGTGTCCGGTATGCATTGGGAAGCTCATGGATGTAAGGAGGGCCTGGGACATTCTTTAGTCTAATTCTGGGGACTGCTGAGCAAACCTTTCCAGAGGCCTGTTCCCTCCATGCCCACCACCACCATGGAGTGCCCTCATCTGGTGTCTCAGAGAGTCCCTTTTCTCATTCTTTTATTTGTATTTTGGGCGATAAGGACTGAAGGAGATTTGATTGATTGAGGCATTGATTCATTCATCAGTTCAATAAATATTTAATGGGGCTGACTGCATCCCAGGCACTCTTCTGGGACCAGACCTGGCTCATGGGCGGGAACAATGGTATGAGAATGGATTTTACTACCGAAAGCCTAGGAGGTCCATATAATGAGTTCTTTTGTGCCTTTTTAAAAAACTCCTTGGAATACATTTTGCCAAAGGCAAGAAGACTACAAAGCACAATGGCCAATTTTTGACATTTGCAAGTGTATGAATTTTGATGCAGATGTTTTTCTAACACATTAGCAAGCCGTTTCAGTTGTTGCAAATGAAACCAATCCAGTGAATTGAAGCCTTTTCGATATCTATCTCCTCTATCAACTCTGTTTGGATAATCACCGCTTCTTTTTGTCCTTGAAATGTGGTTCAAAAAATGCTTTTGCTTGTCAGTGTTCACTCCAAGAAAGGGACAGGTCTCATGGGGGTAATTAGAACTGACAGATGGCAGTCTGTGAGTTGCAGCAGAGTGGACGCCGTCCTTAGCCCTCTGACCCTCTCTTGCTCCCTTGGGGGGCTTGATTTCGGCTCAGGATCCATAGACTCATTCTGGTCCCCAACCAGTGTGCCTGGTAAAATCCCCTGGTTTTCAAAATACGCTTTTTGCATATGCATATTCCTGGGCCCTGTCAAAATCCTAAAAAAAAAAAAGATTCCAAATTTCCAGGGCTAGAGTCCAGGAATCCATGGTTTTAAAGCTCCCTGGGGCATACCCATGTGGGTGGTGTTTGGAAACTACTAATTCCCAAACCTACATCAGCTGCCCTGACATCTCGCCCTCGTTAGGTTTCTCCAACTCATCTACAGCAGCAACCCCCTTATCCGCCATCAACCCATGTTATCCACAATCAACCACAGTCTGAAAATATTAAAAGGAAAAACCCAGAAATATACAATCCGTAAAGTTAAATTGTGTGCCATCCTGAGAGACGCGGTGGGTGCAACCATGCCTTCTGGGCCCCGCCTCTCTGCTGGGCACTGTCACCCACACCCCTAATTGATGGGCGCAAGCTCTTACGTCCCAAACGGCAGTGAGTCCTTCCAGTGGGGAAGCTCTGCCCTCCGTGTTCTGCACAGAGGGAGAGACCCTTCGTCTTTCCCTTTTTGAATGGCAGGAAGTCCCACAAGGCTACACCCATGGTGGTGCTTATGACTCAGTGTCTTATAGAGCTTTTAGTAAAGAGTCTTCTGCATTTTTAATTATAGCCTGCCTCACCTTCTTCACGGGCCGCAGACATGAAGCCATATGGTCGGGCAGAGAGGCACATCTGAGGGCTGACCCCACCCTGAACTCGGCATTGAACCACCCTTCTAAGAACTGAGGCTCTGTTGCTTGGCCACGGTCTACCTGACTTTCTCTTTCCTGGGGTGAGTTCCTAGCCAGCACTGGTCACTCCTGACCAATCGGAATGAGCCGTCAGTGATGGACTCAGTTTTAGCTTTTCTGTCCCTCCCCTTCTCTGCTAATATCCCCTCGCAAGCTCCGTCCTCCCAGGCCTGAAGGACTAGCTTTATTAGCAATGGCTCTCACAGCAAGCTGACAGAAGCTGCGGGCTCACTGTGTGCCCGGTGCATTTTACATGCACGGGTTCTTTCTCCGGAGGGGGCATTGACGTTGGAGTCGGGCTGACCCGAGATTACCTCAGGCTTCACTGCTCCCTGAGTGACCATGAGCAAATCGCAGTCTCTCGGTGCCTCCGTTCCACCTCTGTGGACTGTAAACACAACCCCTGTCTTACAGGGGCATTGAGAAGATGAAATGGGGAAACCTGTAAAAGCTCTTAGCACAGAGCCTGGCGTATACGTGTAAAAATTACTTTATGAGTGATAATTATTACTCTTTTTGCTATTCCTGCTCCAGATCTCTCCCAACTCTAATCCAACCAATTAGGTAAACTTTCGTCAAGTTTAGATGACATAGTTTGGATCTGAGACCTCTCTTCTGGATCATAGGCTTGTAAACTGGGGTGACAGCCGTAGAAGTGGCTCAATATATGTCTGAACGGAACACAGTCTCTTATCACCATACCTTTCCTGCTTCAGCACCTACAGGCGTCCTCGTTTTCCAGAGTACTTGTTGTTCGCAGAGTACTTGGAGTATTCTGAGTGCGTGTGTTGGGTGTGTGTGTGTCTATGTGTGTGTGAGTGTGGGTATGTGTGAGGAGATGTGTTAGGTTGGGGTATGTTCTGCATGTGTGTTGTGTGTGCTGCATGTGTGTGTGCTGTGTGTTAGGTGGGTGTGAGTGTGTGAGTGCGCACCTTGACTCTAAGGCTGGGTACAGGGTCTCCTACTTAATGGTGCGGTACAGAGCAGAGGACATGGATTGGGGCGCACATTGTCCTAGACTGGGATCTCCGCACCACCATTAATTCACTGGAGACCTTGGATATTACTTAACCTTGCTAAATTTCTTTTTCTCATGTGGGAAGGGGGGGGGTTCACTTTCGAAGTTGTTTAAAGGATTAGAGGTTGTATTAGTGCAATATATCAAATTGTGCCCCCCGCCCAGAAGGTCCTGGGCAAAGGGCAGCCATTGTAGTAGTGCCTGGAGCCAGGGTAACATACTCCAAGTTCAGTAGACCCCAAATAAATTACCTCTTGATTCAAGGTCCCTCTATCTCTGCTGTTGTTTGGCTTATAAAGGCACCTTCCTTCCACATCCAGGAAATGAAGAGCAATTGAATCACAGAGAAGCACATCAGTGACTTCTCCTGAAGACAAAGCACCCAGGGCTTCAGAGGCCCATTCCCCTCCCCATTCCATCCCCCATCCTAGCCCAGAAGAGGGAAAGCATGCAACCAGGGAGGGGGATGGGGTCTGTAAGAACAGGAAACAGTGATTAGTGTCCCGCACACTCTGGGCCCACACACTCGCTGTTCTTAGTGCTGAAGGTGACCCGGAGTGGTTGGTGCATGGCTTCTCATTGGGTGTTTTCAGAAATTCCCCTACATCTTCTGCATTAAACATCTTCACACTCATCTCTCAGTCGGTAGTGACTTACTGCCATAGTTCTAACACTTCGGGAAAAGAATGAATGGGTGGAGGGTGGTTAATGTTGCCAAAAGAAAAGAAAGGGTGGGGGAAAGTTCAAACTCGAATACATCGTGTGTATGAAGTGCTCCAATTGGGGCTCATAGGCACTCACCCCTTTGTCGAAGGTCGCGAAAAATTTGATGTAAGGCTGAAAGTGTTCAGCTGCCTCTTCAAATGCCTTGTAATCTAAGAAGGAAAGACAGAAGGGAGAGACATTTTCCAGATGCACACGGCAGACATTTCTCATTTTAAACAATGCAGAGAGGGTGGGAAGCCAATTAATCCTGATCGGATAATTATTAAGTAGATCTTATTCAGATAGATAATTCTTTCGTATGAGTTAAACCCACAATTTCCCAAGGAGTTTGAACTGACTGGCGTTCAATCCCCCACAAGAACTCTTGGCCACACTTTTGCGTGTTTTACGACATTGGTAGGTGGAAAGGAGAAAACCTAGAGAGAACAAGGGCAAGGAGAGGAATTGTCAGGCTCCAGACCAAAAGAAAAAGTTCTTTGGCTCAGACTCACTGCTGGTTACAAATGTGCCCCCGAGACAGAGTGCACCCCACTGTATGAACGAGCACGGTGTGAGAAACGCACCTCACCGTGCCAAGCAACTCGATCAAAAACGACACCACAGAAGTATTTTAAACCTCTTAGCAGGTATACTCTCTAGGGTAAATCCTAGTTTTTCTCTCCCTCTTTTTAAGTTTTCTTGTTTTATTCTGATCCCTTACAATGAATAAAGACCACGCTTGACTCTGGTCCCGAACTGGAGTCCACACTGGTGGAGAGGCATGAGGCCACGGGGCTGTGGCTGCATGCGCCTCCTACACCCAGACTGGGCAGAGACATTGGTTTTCAAGCCTTGGATGGCAGGGTGATGATAATGATGCTGGTGGTGAGGCTGGTGGTTGTTCTACAAAAATTCCATAATCCTGAGAGTCAGTGATCCTATGATTCATTCTTAATGAGATTAACTTTTTCCATTTCATGGAATTCTATATCCTTTCATTATTGGAGGCACAAGTTTTTGCTAGAATTCCAGGAGCATGCAGACTTTTCTAATATTCACTCAGAAACATTTCAGGAATAATGCTGGCTCAGGCGACACCGAGATGAGTAAGACAAGGACAGGGAGCAAAGGCTCGCCGCCCAGCGAGGGCTCGGACCCTTATAGAACCACAGAGCAGTGGGACAGCTGCTGAGCAGAGGCAAGCACAATAAGTGCAGCTGAGAGAGGGGTTGAAAAATGTACAAGAGACCCGTACATACTGATCCACGTTCATACACACTCGTCCTCGTAAAAGTGATGATGTTGTCACAACATGCAGTGCGCAGTCTGACAGCAGGGGTGGAGGATTGACTGGAGGGAAGAAGATGGGTGGGAGATTTGGAGAATGATAGAGGGAAGCGGGTGAGTACAGAAAGGGAAGGGGTTAGAGCCATAGCTAAGCCATTTATATCTGTTTAAGGCAGCAGTGGGCTCCATCAGAATTCTCTTGTTGCTGAGGAACCTCTCTCGGCCTCCCGAACTCCTGCTCTGATAGAAAGCATGGCCCAGACCTGTGTCAGGAGAACTGACACATTTCTCTTGGGGAGCCAGTCTATATCTTTATTACAATGGAAAAGGGTGGGGCAAGGTAATCTCGGGTTGGTGCTTCAAGCTAGGGTTGAACCCTTCGCCTCTTGCATACAGTAGCTGTCTTCAAGGAACGTGGTCCAGTTTTCTACTCTGACCTCATGAGAAGCACCCCAGAGAGTGGTCGGCATCTATCCAGAAATGTGAAAACTGAAATAAAGTCACCTAGAGAACTGGGGCAAAACTCCCTGGCCAGCCACCTTCCCCCAACACTCTCCTAAGGAGGGTGAATAGAGGCTTTTATGTAGCAAATGAGGAGACCACCCTGTTGGGTCATGGGGGAGAGAAAATTGGTGGGTTGCTGAGATGACTAAGGAGGCCAGCTGGCAGATGGGGTAGAGACACAGCTTCACAGATAATTTCATAATATTTTGGAGTTCCCAGAAATAGCCTGAAGCAGCCCTTATTTGCATTTCCCTCTCGTACTAATGCTACTGGAATCTCTTTCGTAGTTATGCTCAGATACCAGAAAAAGGCTTAACTCATTGGGCTAATGCTGCCAAAGCAGCTTAAGACAAGGTACTCAGGTAGTTCATCTTGCTGGTTCCTTCCCTGTCCGATTCTTCCTGGCCCCACTTACACCCTCGCCCCCCGGATGGCTTGTGCTGATGCTGTGAGATGTCCTGTGCCCACCCAAAACCTGGCCACAAAGCTTTCAAAGGGAACACACCCAAGGGTGTGGTGCGCGATTGCAGGCGGCCTTGGTGGTCAGCTGGGCTGGCCAGCAATTTTCCACATTGTGCTGCAGCTGCTAAGGCCAGCCCTACCCCAGTTTTCCTCTCATGCTGTCCAAGTGACCGAGAAGCTCTCCAGCTGGTGACCACGGGAGCTGCTGATGCCAGGGAGACAGCCTACCATTTGCCCCGTTGTAGGGGAGAATCCAACCGGTGGGTGGGCAGGTGGAAAAGTGGAGGAAGGGCTTTTCTCTTCTGTAAAACACTCCAGCACTCCCGGCCCCTTCAAGGCCAGAGAACTTGGCCCAGCCTTAGTGTCCTTTCAGCTCCCCTGCCTGCTTTGCATAATTGACTCAGGTGTCCCATTGCAAGGGAAGGTTCTCTGCTACCCAGAGGACTTGCCGATGGCCCCTCCTCTTTATGGGTAATTTGACATATCTCGTTGGGAATCTAGTCTTTAGACTGACAGGCTGGGGTAGACAGGCAACTTACATTCTGAGTCCTCACTCTTGAAAAAGCCAATGAGTTTGATCTGGTCCTCAATGCGTTCAAAGGCTTGGACTTCCAGTTTGTTGCTGATGACCTCCACTGGGTCTTCAATGAGCTGAAAGGACACACACACACACGACATTGGTCCCTTCCCCAGGAATCAGGCACATAGGCAGAGGCCTTTGCAGGGAAGTTGTGGGCTTTGGTTGGTGCCTCAGCATCCACCCCACCCTCCCCCAGTGAGTACAGCAGCAGCGCCTTTTAAGGAATTGACTTTAACTCAAGGGGTAGACTGGTTGGTCTGGGAAATTCTATTTCTCTTGCCAGTTATTGATTCAGGAATGGCATGAAACCCAATTCTGGTCAATGAATGTCCAGGGCAGATTTGCTGAAACTGTCAGGGAAGTTGTGCTTTCTCTTCAAGGCAACAATGGGAAGCCGGATGTCCCCCCTGCTTCTCACTAAGTATTAATGAGGAAATGTGACGTATTAGCTCCGGCTGCTGGCTACCTTAGAACCAACTTGGGAACAGTCAGCTGGGGGACAAAGCCAACACACTGATGCCTCATCTGTGATTTACAGAGAAAAATGGAACTAGAGCCCTGATCTGATCAAGTCTAAAGCTTGCCCTGACTCGGGACTTCCATTTGTGAGGGTCAGTCACGCTGCTTATTGGTTAAGATGGCTAGAGTGGTTTCTGTCACGAACTTCCGGAAGCCTTGGCCTCGCCAGAGTCGTTCAGTTGCTGCCCTCAACATTTTCAGGGCTTGTGGTTATGGGTCAATGAAAGCGCCAAGGACAATCTACGGGCACGTTTTTGTAGGAGGTGACTTCCATTCACTTTGACATTCGCTCTGGGTTTTTGTGGAGAAAAGGGGAGAGACCACAGTGGACGGGCTGGTAGCTAAAGAATCATCAGTAAGGGTGGATGTTCTTTGTCCATACAGGACTCTGTGTTCAAAGCAGCTCAAACCTGACCTCACAGCTGTTATTGAAAGTGTGAGTTTATCTATGGATAAAATATGTTTATAGTGTTTGTTCCTCTACTTGCCTGAGCATGTATACCTCCATGGCTGAGAGGAAGGGTGACACTGGGGCTCATTAGTCCCGCCCCTTTTTCAGTCTGCACTGAGGGTAACTCGGGGTAGCTCAGCTGATCATTACTCCTCTCCCTACGCATCCTCAGGTGGCTATCCACCTCTTCCTCAGACCCCCATCTCCTGTTCGGAGCACTGGGGCAAGACCAGGGGGATTTCAGGGGATATGGGTGTGTAACTGCTAAGAGAAATAACATGTTACCACTACACAGTTCCAATCTGTGACCTCTGATGAATAAGACAGTTTCTAACGTGACTTAAGGCCCGGCTCCCCAGGAGAAATAAATAGCCCTGTGATGTAGGCACTCCTTAGTTTTTTTGTGAAGCCTCAGAAATCTGTCTTAGACCAAGAGGGGCTACCCAGCTTCTGTGTTCTTTCTTATTTTAAGGTTTGACTTCCCCTACATTTGAACCCAACCGACCCCACGCAGGGCCGCTGTGCACGAACACTTACATCCAGGAGGAACTCCACCAGGACGTCCGCTGCAAACTCCCCATCAAACTCAATCACGCGATCGCCCTTCAGAACGTACAGGCTTCCTTCTTCAGTGAAACCTGGAAGAAAGCGAGAGTCCCCAGGACAAGATCATCCGGATGCAGGAAAACCGTCCTGTTCGGGGTCAGGAGGAGTGGAACCAGCATTAATCCTAGGACTGGTTCCCTCTGAAGTGCTGCCAAAGTGGAAATTTAAATCAAAGTAGTCAAGAACCAACAATTCCACCTGGATTTTAACTTTAAAAAAATCTATTCTCTACCCCACTACTGCTTTAATTTCCAAAAATCCTGTGACCCCATTCCCCTTATCAAACAGTTTTAAGGCCCATGGCCCACCTGACTCCTTAGCCTCAATTCAAGTCCTTCCACAATCTCATGCAACCCTACCCTTTACATTCGCCCTAAGGAAGGAAGGCCTGTGCTCCTTTGAGTACCGTTCTCTTAGCCCCTGTAACTTCTTGCCCACAAGCTGATATGAAAGGGTGTGTAACCGAAAAGTCACAGAGCATGGTTCTCTATCAAGGGTGACCAAACTTTTGGTGTCTCTGGGCCCCACTGGAAGAAGAAGAGTTGTCTTGGACCACACATTAAATACGCAAACACTAACGAAAACCGATGAGCAAAAAAAAAAAAAAAAGGTTTTAAGTAACTTTACGATTTTGTGATGGGCCACATTCATAGCCATCCTGGGCCACATGTGGCCTGCGGGCTGCAGGCTGGACACCCCTGCTTCTCCTTGCTCCTCGAGTCTGGGCGACCCCCACCTCCCTCTGCCGTCTTGGTCAGCAGCTTCAGGTTTCAGCTTAGGACTCATTTCCCCTGGGAAGGCCACTCCCCTCTCTCCTGCCTCAATGGATCTTCCCTGAGCTCCATGTGCATGCACTCGCGACAGCAGCGAGCTCTGTAACGGTAGGGCCATTGTTGTCTTGGTAGCTCAGGCGTCACACAGAGCCTGGGCACGCCAGGCACCCCAGGCACCCCATAAACGTCTGTGGCCAGGACGAACAGCTTGCTTTTCTAGAGGAGCTGAATTCTGCACGTCCTCGCTCCCCCGTGAACTGAAAATGCTGCAGGGCAGGGTGCGCATCTTCTCTCTTCCCTCCATCGCTCTTGGCTCAAGGCCATGCGCTTGAATAAACACTTGCTGGAAGACTTCCCCCCAGAGAGGCCAAGCAGCTGAGGCTGGCATTTAGTCCGACTTTAGGCCTCCTTCGTTCTGTAGATTAATTGTTTTCAAACTCTCTGTTAGCTGGAGAGTGCTTTCTCCAAATGAACTCCTTTGCAAGCCTCTAGGGGAAGGAGGCTGGTAACCCGCTGCATGCTGTGTCCCAAGGTGCATCTGAAGATCCCCAGGCATACCATGGAGCACCATTTCTAAATCTAAACAAGCCGTGTGTCCTGTATCCTTGAACCTGGCAGAGACTGATCACAAGGGTGCCAGAGGAATACCAGCCAGTGTCCTGCTCTTGGATTTCACTCTGAGTGAAAACACTTAGGAGGTTATTGCCCCAGTTCAGACAAGTGGAAGACAGGCTGGAGGTGAAGGAGCAGGTTCATAAAACACCACTGTCCTGCAAACTCTGAGGACCAAAGAACAAACCTCCTCCAATAATTCCTCCAGGCTGAGCTTGGGGAAAGGCTTCTTTAGACTTTTAGGCCCCATCACGTCCTCCCCTGGGAGAATATTCACTGGGCCATTCTTACAAATGCTTGCCCAGCTTGTCGTCCCTAAATTTTAATTTTTTTTGTTATTTAATTTTTAAAAATTTTTTATAGAGAGGGGAAGGGAGGGAAAAAGAGGGACAGAAACATCAGTGTGAGAGAGAAATGCTGACTGGTTGCCTTCTGTACATGCACAGACCGGGGACTGAACCCACAGCCCAGACATGAGCCCCAACAGGGAATTGAACCGGTGACCGGTCAGTCTGTGGGACGCCGCCCAACCCACTGAGCCACACCAGTCAGGGCTTCCCTACGTTTCTTAGATCGCTGGAACACTAGTGTTTTCCTCAAACTAAATTCACCAGAAATCCAGCTTCTCATTAACGATGGGAAGGGAGAAGCCTCGGGAATCAACAGGTGCTGGGGAGGAGAAAGAACTCATTAAATAGCTTTTGACGAAGCAAAGAGTTCAACATACTTTGCTTTCCTGCTCAAGAGGAAAAATGTTCCTTAATTTGTCTCTAGAGAAAGAGATATCCCAGCCATTCTTAATAACTTATTATCATTTTACAGTGATGAGTTCTTCCTTGTGTCTGACCTAAACACGGCCTCCTGCAATTTAAATGTTAAAAAAAAAAACAACCCACAAGGCTGGCCTTCTTGAAAAGACAATAGAAAACATTTGTTTGTAATTCTCAGAGATAATGAACTTTTCATGTACCTGAAGGTATTTATTGAACAACCACTAACCTTTTTTGGTTTTCCCTGTGCTTACTACTCCAAATCCAATTAACCTTTCTTCAACAGTGCTGTTTTACAACCTCTTGCTACGGCCATTGCTCGCTGGTCATGCGGAAAAAGTGAAATGGGCAGTACACGTGTGGCACGTTTGAAAACCGGAGAAGGTACCTGCTCGCTTTCTCGTCGGGATGAGAGCTGTAAGGGTCTGAAAGCACACTGCGCTTCAGCTTGACACACTGACGCAAGAGATCACAACTCGCGCTGTGTAGGCATTTAAGCATACCTCCTCTGAACTCTCCCGCTCATCCTTGGTAATGCCCAGCTGCGGTTTAGCCTTTAATTTAGAAACCAAGAGGTAAGGCAATACGAGGTGATAAAAGGAGAGATTTCATGTCCCTCAGAGAGACCACCGTGGTAGAGAGATAGAGAAGCTGGCCTTTTAACTCTAGGATCTAAAAATAAAGGTTTAAATCTGGAAAGCCTGTTTCCCCAGGAAGAAACCCTCTTCATTGCACCTATTACAAAAATGTATCTGATGATTAATGTAAAACCATTCAATTCAGGCCAGTATTTAATGAAACTCTTTTACAACTCAAGACTAGGGTATATGAGATCATCATAATGAAAAGAAACATAAAGCCCAGTTATCATGCAAGAATAAATGAAACGATTCTTTTTTTGCAAGACACTTCATTCTTCCTGATAGATCTAAAGAAAACCACACTTACCCAGTTTCTTGGCAAGCTTGGCCTCTTTCTTGGAATCGACCATCGCAAAGCCTATATCTTTGTGTTCCAGGATTTGGGCCACAAGCTGAAGGGAAAGACAGGGAGAGTAAGTGAGCCCGAGGCAGGGAGAGGTCAACTACGTCACAGGGTCATATTCTGAGGTTCTCAGGAGGGTTTTCCTCCACTTCCAGTTATGGTGACCAAGTGAAGGGGCAGTGAAGGGATTCCTTGCTCATCCCCTCAGGGGAAGGATGATTCAGCAGAGAGTGCTGAACTGAGGAGAGAAAACCAAGGACTGGACCTAAGATACAAAGTTTGGAAGAATACATCCACTCCCACATACTCTTCTGTGCCCGCAGGGTAGATAAAATTTGAATTGGGAGGAAAGAGAATCAGAAAGGAAGCAGAGCCTTGACTGGTGTGGCTCAGCGGATTGAGCATCGTCCTGCAAACCTAAGGGTTGCCAGTTTGGTTCCCAGACAGAGCACACGACTGGGTTGCGGGTTCAGTCCCCAGTCGGGGCATGAGCAACATCAATGTTTCTCTTGCTCTCTTTCTCCCTCCCTTCCCCTCTCTCTAGATTCAATAAAAGAAAAAAGGGTTGTTGTGTTTCTTTTTAAAGAAAGGTACTTGAAATGCCCATAGGTACCTGGCAAGGGAACCTGAGCCCTTCCCCAGCCATGAAATGAACCTGGGATGGGGTGAGGACACCAGAGGACACCAGATGGGCTGAAGGACTGTAGAATAAAGGAGACCTGTGTCCTTGACATCTAAGCATAGTTCCTGAGTCTCCCCACTTGGGGAGTAGAGATGTCTGTTGGCTGTATCTGGCAAACAGACCTGAGACGGGCTCCGAAGTTTGCCTGCAGCCCATGGAGAGAAAGAACTGGTGGAAACTGGGGGTGACGAGGAGGCAGCAGCGATCTAGGTGGGCAGATGGCTGAATACTATTCTGAGTGGCAATGGACACAGGTGACACCAAATGCAAGCTTGGGTAAGCTCCCGAAACTTAGATGCAAGGAAGTAGGGAGACCCTCCAGTGACTGAGATCGAACTCCTGCCATCTGGCTGAGTGGGGGCTTGAACAAGAGATAGAATGAAGAAGCTCCTGGAGATGTCATGAAATATTAGTATTACTTTTCTTTGGTTAAACTTAAAAAAAAAGATGACTGTAGATTAACATGCAGTTTTAAGAAATAACACAGAGAGATCAGGGGCTTTCAGGGTGGTCTGTCCGTAGACAACAATTTTGTGACAAGGATGCTCCAGGGTGGGCACTGGAAATATCAGGGGGGACTGCTTTGTAAAGCATATGACTGTCTAACCTGCTGTAACCGGAAACTACTACAAAATTATGGTGAATGTAAAGTGTAATTAAAAATAAAATTAAAAAAGTAAAATAAATGTAAAGAAAAAATAGGGAAAAAATGCCTGGAAGGAAATTTTTGACAGGAATTGCTTCTGGGCCTGGAAACGGGGGAAGGAGGAGGAGGATAAAGACTGTAAGAGCTATCATTCTTTTCTGCTAAAACACTGTTTTTGATTTTTGCTTTCGTTTCCATTTTTATTTTCTTCTAACCCTTTCAAGTAAAAGAGAGGCAGTTGCGTTTGTCAAATCCTGGTTGACTTGAGACCACAGGTTGGCCACCAGTACAAGCGTTTAGCAGAAATCAAGAGAAACTTTCCGTGAGAATCAATTGGTCATATCAGGAATTTCCAATAGAGTATATTTTATTATTATTTGTAAACTGTGTGCTACACATCTTTTATACCAGTAAAATCTATGAGAAACTTACGTACGTATAAAAATTAATAACACAGCCAGATCTCACGTACATTCTACCCAGTTTCCCCCAAATAGTAACATCTTGCAAAACCGTACTCCACTTATTTAGGTCTCCTTTGATCTCTTTCGTCAGCTTGTGTGGCTTTTAGCAGACAAGTCTTATGCACGTTTTGTTACTTTTATATCTCAGTATTTAAATTTTTGAGTGGTTGTAAATAGTACTGGATTTTAAATTTTGCTGTCCCTGTATTTACTGCTAATATATACATATATAATTGGTTTTTGTATGTTTATCTTGCATCTGGCAACCCTGCTAAACTGTTATTAATTCTAAGGGTTTTTTTTCCGGGGGTAGATTCCTTGGGATTTTCTATGCAGGCGATCAGGTGAACTGCATTTAGGAACACTTAATTTCTCTCTTTCCAGTAGGTACGGCTTCTTACTTCCTTGTGTGTTCTCGTTGCACTGGCAGGAACGTCCAGCTGTGTGTTGAATGAACGTGGTAAGAGTGAACATCTGGACCTTCTCCTCGACCTTAGGGGTTTGTCCACTTTTCCTTTGAGGTGCATCAGGTTTGCTTCACATACTTTGCCGTTTTACTCTTTGGTTCATATACCTTTAGGATTTCTTGTTTTCTTCGTGGGCTGACCCTGGATCTACTTGGCTCTACAACTTGGGCTCGAAACCCCTCCCTTTCTCTCCTAGGGTTGCTTCTCTCGTTCCTCCCTTTATTTCTATGTCTCCACTTTGCTCAGCATCTGTGGTTTCTCCCTCAGATTTCCTCTGCTGTTATAACATCTCTAGGGCTTTCTTTGTCTGTTTATTCTTCCTTCCATGACCTTCTCATATGGTCCCATTCTCTTTCTTTCTCTCTGGCTCCTGACCACTCCTGTTCCTCTGAGGCTAAGGCTGTTGGGCATAAGCACAGAGAGCTGCTCTGTGGAGTGGCCCTGGTGGCTGGGGCTGGAGGGCCAGGTAACAAATGGCATCCCCCACCCCTCATGCAGTTTTCTCTCCTTTCTTGGGCTTTGCCTGGGACTAGAGGGAGGGTAGGATGAAAGACGTCCACGTCAGTGTTTACGTTATGACTCATCGCGAACCTTCCCACAATGTTCAATGAACAAGCCATTCAGCAAAGTCATTTGGCTTCAGTCTATTGCATTCAGTTTGCTAGACAAAGCCGTTTTTGAATGAGTTTTATGGTTTTCAGTGTAAGCCATTCTGTTCTATTTCACGCTGTCCAAACTTCAACTTACATGTATCTATGTCTATTATTTGGGGTTAATCATGATAAGACCTAATGTCTTTGTGATGCTGATATGTTTACCTATTCCTAGAGCATGAGCCTCTGACAGTGGTTCTTAACCTTCAGTGAGCACGAGAATCACCCAGTGCTCTGGTTACAATGAGGCTTCCTGGGCTTCGGCACCAGCAGGCAGAGAAAAGCTCTGGGCTGGGGCTCAGGAAGCTACCTTTTCATAAATCACGCACCACACCCCACGATTCTGATGCAGCCAATCTCACGTCGCAGTTCGGAAAACACTGTTAGAAATTGCCAGTTCATCCAAAAGTGACATGCGGAGCGTTTCCAACTGTGGCCCCCGGGCCTGTGCCTGGCCTTGTGGGCTCCTCTACCTTAGGCGTAGAAGAGAAATATTAACATTGCCAAGAACATAAGAAATTAACTCTGAAAATTAAACATAGAATTTAACTCTGACCTCTCCTAGGCTTATGCCACCACGTTTTGTTGGTTTTCGGTGGATGCAAACGTGTGCCTCTCCCAGGCGTGTCGATCATGGCCTTCTAGTTCCCTCACTGCTCTGTACGTGTGAGTGGAAGGGGAAGGCGCTACCTCAGACAAACTCAGCTCTGTTCTCCTCCTTTCCCGTTTCGCGAAGCATAGCCCCTCGCTGTCCCAGGCATGGTGCATAGGTGGAGGCGGCAGTCACAGATGCGCCAGAAAACCTTGCTAACAGAGACCCGCTCACCTCCTCCGTATCATGCTCACGCACAACCCCTGCGGTGCCTCATCACTCTCACCTCACACCGTGATTAGCCCCAAAGCCTGCCCACTTGAGCTCTGTCATCACTTCCGTCAGCCCTAGCAAGCACCTTTCATGAGCCTAAGCCAAGGGTAACCAGGGCTGGCTGTAACCCAAGAGAGAGCAGTGAGACTGGTGGGGGAGGGCAGGGGTAGGAGGGTGGCTATGGTGAAAGCCCGGGCAGGGCCTTCTGTGCTGACTCCAGACTGACCCATTTTCCCCAGGACCAAGAAGTCCATCAGAAGCCCACTGCTGCTGGGCTGGTGGATGAGGCCGGGGCTGTCTGCCTCTCACACATGGCTGGATCTCACCTCCACCTTTGCTCTGGCCCCGAATCTCTAGCTGACATGTTCCTTTCCCCACTCTGCCACAGCCCATTCCCACCGCTCATTCAGGTTGCTGCCAGCCTTGGCCACCCTTGGCTGCCAAGCCCAGCTCCAGGGTCATATTTCACTCCAGCCTCCTTTCCGTGAATTCCAATAGCCTATCGCAGAGACTCGACGCTCCGACACTTACTTCACAATCATGAGAGCTGTGCGTTCGGCTCTTCTGTGTCGTGAATCGTCCCTCCCTGCAGAGAAGGACCCTGCATTGGGCCTGCTTTGTGTCCCGTATAGTTCTTTAGAGACACTCAGACTTCACATGAAAGGATGGACTAGCCCAAGCATATCACAAATTCAAGGGACGTTCAAGCCAAAGAGAAAGACACCATCGTCACCAATTACAGTGATTAGTGACAAACATGAGGAGGAGAAAAGACAAGGGACTGTGTCGCCTAAACTCCGGAAAACTGGGTCACTCTTTGGGCCCGACGGCAGTTTTCTCTTGCTGACTAAACATTTTTCCTCGGCAGGCTTTGTTTGTCTGGTTGGCTGGTTCCTACTCGGAGCATCTCACCTCTTGTCCACCCTAGAGAAGCGGGCTGTCTCTTACCGGGGGCTGCAGGTAGCCCCTGGGCACCAGCATAGTTCGCATTCTTTCCAGAAACATTAGGATTTGCTTTGGCCATTGCTGATTCCTTTGAGTACAAAAATAACTTTATGGAAAAGTTCTATTAAATAATAGGCATCATTCAATAATGAAGCTGGCACCCATAGTATGCCCTTTCCCCCTCTCTCTCTGTCTCCACATCGATTGTGTAGGTATGTATTGTACCACTGATACCTCTGCAGTGATGGGGTCAGACTAGACCTCATCTTTAAATAACTAAGTGACCAGGGGTAGTAAATCCCAGTGACTAAGGACACAGGGCTTGGAGTCAGAGCCCTGGATTACTGACTAGGTCGCAACCGCTGCGACTCTGCTGTAAAACGTGGACAATAACAGTATCTATTTCATAAGGCTGCTGGGAAGGCTACATGAGATAAAGCGGGAAAAGTGTTTGACACAGTTCTTGGCATGCAGCAAGTGCTTAATCAATGTCAGAATTTCTTCTTAATGCCATGACAGCTGGGTAGGGCTCTGGACCTTGGGCTGATTCAAAGATACCAAAGCCTGATGTACTGAAATGGAAAGAGAACACGGCTGTTCATTGAGGACCTACTACGATCGAGGTTTGTGCTAAACAAAAGTGTGTAAGACATATTTCACCGTCACAGACCTTGTGACTTCATTAAGGAGGAAGCTAAAGGAAAATTAAGTAGGTGCTAAAGAACTAGAAAATAAAGGCCATGGAGAGAGACGGGGTGGGGGAGGATTCATGGGCAGGGCTATAAACCATACAGATTTAATTTCCATGCCCTGCACGGCATGGCCTGGCTTCCTCTCAGTCTCATCTGGGGCCACTCTGCCTCTTTGGGCAGGATCCCCTTGTCAGGGGTGCTCCCAAGCCCTAGGCCAGTCATATGCTGCAGCTGCCTGCAGGGGGCGCGTGTCCTGACTGACGCAAAGGCGCTAAACAAGCTCTTCTCTGACCTTTGCCCTTCCCTCTCTCTGAAGCCCCTTCCCTCCATTCTCCACCAACTCCTGTTATCCTTGAAGTCTACTCATAAATGTCGGCTCAAAAGGCATTCTGTGACTCCCAGTCTGAAGCGGGTGCCCTTTTAGACATTTTTGGCTTTCTGTGAGAAGTCGGAAGAGATGGGCTCACATCGCTCACTACTTTGCCACAAATAAATAAATAAGTTTCTTAAATAAATGAATGCGCGAACGAGGGCACTGCTGGGCCTTGACCAGGGAGGAGCGTGCGGGTGGGCAGAGGAGAGCGCCGGGCGTCCGGAGGAAGAAACGGCACAGGCAAAGGCTCGGAGGGCTGGTGGGGGGAGGGTGGGAGGACAGGCTGACTTACCTGAGCAGAAGGCTTCTTTTGGGGACCCTCAAAGGAGTCGTGTGTTCAAGGCACGTGAGAAAGAGTGTGAAGGGCTCTGCATATTAGCGCTAGTGGGCCTGATTTGGGAGATGTCTGAAGGAAAGAGCGATATGGCTGTGAGTTTGGGGGGCGGTGATCCAAGGGCACAGACCAGGCAGACGGAAAGCAGACTGAAGAGGGAAGGCGACCAGCTGGGAGGCCGACGCCACAGTTAAGTGGGGTGTGACGGGTCTCTGATGGAGGCGGTGGTGGTCGATGGAGAAGGTGTAGCTTGTGAGGTGATGTTACTAGTGGAGAGTCAGGGAGACCCAGTAACTCTTCCATGGCTTTGGAGAGAGAAGGGAGGGAGAGCAGAGGGGAGGAGGAGGCAAGATGATTACAGGGTCTCCAGCCAGGGAACAGAGTGAAGGACAGTACAGTGATGGGGGAGAGCACGCCAGAACCAGGGTCCGGTTCTCAGCCTGGATTGAGACTCAATGAGTTCATGGCTGTGGAAGTCCAACCAAGAACTGGAGGTGCCAACCTAGAGCTCAGGGGAGAGATCCCGAATGGAGCTGTGGAGGGGAGAGGTGAAGGCGTGAGTGGGGGTGGGTGGGTAACATCTTCAGGGACTGGCCATCTCGTAGGAGGCAAGAGCAAGAAGAGGCAGAGAGGACTGTGGGAAGCAGGCGGACAGGAACACTGTGTCGTGACTCCAAAATCATGGGAAGAGAAGACCTTGAGAAGGAGTAGGTGGTCGGATCAAATGTTGCAGGAGTCACAGGGGTGGGACCCCTATGAGGTCTCTCCTTTCAGGACTGGTAAGTCACCCGTGACCTTTTAGTGAGGAGCTGAGACACAGCCAGAGCCCTGGGTGTTGGGCAGGTGAGTGGGTGGCAGGGATGTGCTGGAGCGGGTGTGGATCACTCGTTCCAGAAGTTTGCCCCTGAAAGCCGGGGGAAGCTAATTCCAGAAGCACCCAAGGACAAGCTCCCCGGGCTGCGTGAGGCTCCCTGGGCCTCAGAGGACAGCGATGCAATGTGCCAGGGGCCTCTATGTCTGCCTATGTCCCAAGTCTGTCCCTTCGTAGCACTTCTGAGCCTCAAACCAGGGACAGACAGGAAGAAAGCTGCATTTGTGCCCCTTCCCAAGAGCTGTCTTCATGGGGGAGGAGGACGCGTTTGCTTCGAGGTCAGAGAGAAGGTAGGGAAGGTGGGCAGGAGGGAAAGGGAGGGGCGACTCACTGAAGGAAGCTCTGCGGACCCTCCTGCAGGGCCCAGAATCTGAAAAACCCATCTGAGGCTTGAGGAGCCTGAGGAAAATGTCATAGGTCTTTGCTCCGGGGGAATGTCCCTCAGGCCAGTCATTAAAAATACCCTGGCTGTACTCCCGCTCTGTCCATGGAAGCTAAGAGCCAGCGGCTGTTCTCACCCACTGTCCCTGATACCATCTGGCCACATGTCAAGCAATTCAACAACTGCGTGTCCTCCCGAAACCCTAGAGCTGACGCTTATCTCCCGGTAATCTCCCGTCGCTTTCCACTCGGGTGAGGCCAGCTCTATGTATAGCTGGGGGCAGGCACGTGGTGTGCCCTTGCAGGGGGCGGGGAGGAGTGGAGCAGCTATTTTGTGAGATTCAGGTGAATCCTGGGGACTCTGGGGGCTGGACTGGGTGGCCTCAGAAATGGCCTTGGGGTCGAGGGAGGCTGTCCAATGTTCTATTTTGGGCTATCACCTTGGTCAATGCCAAAGTGAAGACCCAAGGGTCAATGTGTGTTCTTTCCACTCCACCATATAGAGAACACTGTAACAACAACAGCGGCAACAGGTGTCTACTACCTGCCAGGTACTGCTCCAACACCTAAAATGAATGATCTTGTTGAATCTTCCCAAAACCCACAGGAAATGGGTTTGCCGATGAGGAAATGCAGGTGCAGAGAGGTCAACCAACTTGCTCAGGACCACAGAGCACTGAAGTGGCACAGCAGGGATTTCAAACCCAGCACTCCGGCGCCGGGGCCCACGCGGTCATCCATCACATCGTGTTCCTACCCTGGGGCCTCACAGGTCACAACCTCCCCGATTTCAATTTTCTGATATAAAAAATAGGACCAAAACCTGCAGGAGGAACACGGGTGCAAGCGCTTGGCGGATGTGCATTCCCTATAAATTCGCTACAAGCAGCCCCATGACACCAGCCTTCTGTTTGGACCCTGAGCCGCGTCAGCGTCACCCGGAGCGAAGCCCTGTGCAGACGCAAAAAGCTGGGCCCACCCCAGAGTTTCCGATTCAGCGAGTCTGGGAGGGGACCCAGGAATCTGCATTTCTGACAAGGTCCCAGGTGATGCCGACGCTGGTCCTGGGCCCACACACAGAGAATCTTGCTCCACAACCAGCTCCAACATAGTCACAGTGTCAATGTGGAGCGTTTAGTGCTGGCCACACTGACTGAATGAGGGAGGCTACCTTTGGAGGCCAGGCTCTCTCTTTTCATACTAAAAGTATTGTCCAAGTGGGATTTTTAGAAAATACACTTGAGTGACACCGGGCTAGGCCATGCCCCCTTCCGGTGGCTCTCGGCCGAGCTCTGTGCCCCAGAGCCTGTGAGAGCAGCCCCCTCCCCGCCCTGCCGCAGCAGCGGCCCACAAGGCCGTCCCTGCAGTCCTGCAGCCAGGGACAGGTCATCCCTCTCAGAACTAACCCTTCCGTGGGTTGATACTCCCATAAAAAGAAGATGGTAGAGAGAGGGCTTCGGCGGCTGGAGGGACTTCCTGACTGTGAAGTAAAGTCTGCAAGCAGAGGCCCTCGGTTTGCCTCCCCACCGTGCACACGGAGGAGCAGTACTGCTTGGCTGAACTCTGTGAAGTGGCTCACCAGTATTTATTTTGATGACATCTGCTAATGACAACAAATATTGCAGAGAGCGAAGCAGAGAGCTGAGTTGTCACAGACACAGTCATTCCAAGGAGAGTCCTTTACCGGGCACCAAACACGCTGGGCATTTCACACGTCGCCTCCTTCCTCTTCGTAAGAAGCCTGCGACGAGGGTAGTGTGGTTTGTTTTACACAGGGAGGCGCTCAGCCTTGAGAAGTTGAGTCACCGGCCTGTGGTCAGGTGTCCGGTTCAAGGACTTGACCGTACAAGGCCTCAAACCCAGGTGGCTCTAACTTCAAAGCCTGCGTTTTTGACAATGCCAGGCGATATTGTCAGCTGCTGCTTATGCGTTGTATTCACTTTTTTTCTAAGTCCTCACCCAAGGATATATTCATTGATTTGAGAGAGAGAGAGAGAGAGAGAAACATTGATGTGAGGGAGAAACACCCATCAACTGCCTTCTGTATGCAACCCAACTGGGAATTGAACCTGCAACCTGGGATGTGCCTTGACTGGGAATTGAACCCTCAACCTTTCAGTGAATGAGATGATGCTCCAACCAACTGAGCCCCTCAACCAGGGAATATTCACTTTGCTTTTGAGTAGGGGTTACTGTCATTTACTTTACAAATAAATGGGTGACACTCTGGTCCCAGGGCCCATGCTCTCATCCATCACATTCATGTCCCTTACACCGGGACCTCACAGGCACCTGGGCCCAAATGTGGGCTCTGCTACTTATCAGCGGTGAGACTCTGAGCAGGTCATATTCGTTGGGTGTCCTGAGCCAGGGTGGCCGTGTGTCACTGTAAGGCAGAGGCAGGTGAGTGTGTGAGGGAGTACCTGTCACCCCAGCTCCCTGCCCAGCACATAGCAGATGGTGAGGACAGGCCTGCCTGGTATGGGGCACGGAGCAGCTGGCGGGCGGGCGGGCGCTCCTGGAACAGGCTCCCGGCACTCAGAGGCCTGCCTGGCCCCACACGCTGCAAGATAGCGCACTGGCCGTCTTCCTGCAAGGCTGTGCAAACAGAAACAGCTCATGTGGATAAAACCACATCCAGTGTACAGACTCGGCACTTTGAGGGGCTGGCCTTCTTAGTGGAACAAGTCATTTTAAATGCTAAGGCTGGGCTGTTTGTTACACAGAAATCCTCCACACCAAATGGTGAGGCTCACATTGCAAAAGAGCAGGGCTGCTGCTTTGAAAGAAGAGTCTGGTGATTCAGATAGATTGTCTTCCTTCTTATTTTACGGCTTTACATTATAATCATGGCATCTCATGTCTTTAATTAAAAACTTATAACTTGTGATGGTTGCCAGAGGGGCGGGGGTTGGAGGGCTGGGTGAAAGAGGTGAAGAGATTAAGAAGTAGAAATTGGTGGTTATGAACAGTCATGAGGATGTAAAGTACAGCATAGGGAACACAGTTAATAATATCGTAATAACTATGTCTGGTGCCAGGTGGGTGCTGGAAGTGTTGGGGGGACCACATTGTCACATAATGATTGTCTAACCACTATGCCATACACCTGAAACTAGTACAAAATGATACTGAACGTGAGCTGTAACTTACAAATAAAATTAAAAATGTATAACTTTGGGAGGAGGTCTCCCTCCGGGATATGACGACTAGACATCCTATTTGAGCTCCAGTATTGAGGGCTTTTGGAGAGACAGTAGTGGGAAAGGAAGGTCCCACTGGTCTAAGATCTTCTGAATCAACAGTGTGCTCACCATTTTGTAAAGTCTGTTTCCCTGTTAATTCTGTACGTGGGAGGGAGAATTTACCTGTAATTAGTTCGCTCCTCGCTCTCACCATAGCGCCTCTCATGGCTCCACCATCCCACCCAAGCCCCCGTTTTACTGCCGAGACGTGCACAGCAGACTCTCACTGAATGGTTCGGGGGCCCTTGGGCTTGAAGGAGATCGCAATTGAAGAGTGAGCATGCGTACACACCTCCCAAGAGAATGCTGGCTCTGGGTGAGGATTCGTTCCCAAAGCCAAGCCAAAATAAGCCTGACCTCATCGGATTTTTCAGAGTGTGGCAGGTGCAAGAAGGGAGAAGGCCATCTTTGGGCAGGGGACAGTGGGAAGAAATGCCTGAATCTTGTATGTGTTGCTATTCTCTGCCCAGAGTTCCCACATCATTCCAGCTGTAGATTTACTTGAGTCCGGCAGCTTCGTTTTGCCCTCCTCTCTTGGGGGTAGCAGAGGCAACCTCTGGGACGTCTGCCAGGGCCGAATAGGTTTGAAGGTGGGGTCAGCCCTGCAGCGCCCAGAGCGATCTGCCTGTGCTGCATACACAGAGGACTCAGAGCCCCAGGGTTTAAAGAAAATCAGCCTAAACCATATTTTAGCAGGATTAAGCGAGGGTGACAAACAGGTCCTTGAATCTGACCGGTTCAATCTATTATTTTTTACTATTATGCTCAATTCTTTTTAAAATTGAGCATAATTTAATTTAAAAAGAAATCAAGGAGAAATATATTTGCCATATAGGCAATGTATCCATAATTCCTTGCCTTTTCCTTTTCTATGCTTTTTTCCATCCATCCATCCATCCATCCATCCACCCATCCAGCAAACATTGATTTAATACCAAGTAGGTGCTAAGCCTTGGTCTCTTTACTCACGCTGGTTGCTTTGGTTCAACACATAGACAAGCTGTACCATTAAATACTGCTCAAGTGCAGGTGAAAATCCAGAACACAAACTAAAACACCTGTCCGCTTGTGAGCGGGCACGCAGCTGTTCCTTGGTGCGGTAGCAGGAACATGACATTTGGAACCAAGTAGATGTGGGTTCAAGTCCTGCTTCATGTCTGCAATTTTCTAGCTTTGTGACTTTGGGCAATTTCTACTTAATTTTACGAGATCTTTTCTGTGAATGTAATGTGAGAATATGTTGTAAGAATTCAATAAAATAACAGATGTAAAGCACCCGTATTAGGTAGGATCTAGGGTAAGTTTGTAATTAGTGCTATTTCCCTTCTCTTCCTTCTATTCATTACACATTTATTCCACAAACACCACTAAGTGCCCACTGAGTCAGACACTGGTTTTGGTGCTGGGGTACAGCAACGGAGAGAATAAAGTCTTTGCCTCTGGATTTTACGTTCTGTAGGGGTGCTGGACGCTATGCAATGAGACAGACAGACCAATAGAGAGGATAAAAGGAGCAATCAGGAAGTGTGATTTATACAAGTGGTCAGGGAGAATACTTCTTTGATAAGGTGACGTGCCGCACGGAGCTAAAGGAAGTGAGTTCTTATCAATATAAGAAGAACATCTCTCAGATGTCAGGGGCTATGTTTTCTGCACTTTTTAAGTAAGCAGAACCTGAAGAGTTGAGGAATAGATGAAATGATGAATATTTCTCTTTGGGTGTTCGCAAGACTTAGTTTCATCTTGTACAACACTCACCAGTTTGCGCTAAGAAGTTTTCCCATGGTTCCCTGTTACACACATTCACATCTTAACATTCCATATTCATATACCTCCAGAGTTCTCAGATTTTCATTTCTTTGGGGGAAAATGCAATGTGACACAGCAACCAAATAGATGCTTTCCCTCTCTTTCTGAAGGTAATTCTTGGACCCTGAAGGAAGATTACTTAGAAAGACATCTTCTGATTTCTTAGAAAACCCCACAATTCAACTTGAAACCTCCCAAGTAGGGGAAGGCTTCCCATGAGCCCAGATCATCCCCTTGTAAGGAGGTCCGAAGCATTAATCACTTACTGTGTGAGGGGATAGTGGGGGAGTCCTGGGAGGCCTGGCTGCATCCCAGAGCAGACCCGAATCTTTGTAGCCCCAGGTCCAACCTAACACCCCAGCAGTTCTCCAAAGCAGAGGTGTGCTGACAGCGCAGCATCCTCCCCGGGAGTCAACAGACCAAAGGCCAAGCAAGTGCAACGTGATTCTGGTTATCCAGCCCAAGAGACGGGTACAGCGCTCTGCGAACTTAAACATGGCTGCAAATCACCTAGGGATTCCATTTAAATGCAACAAGCACCCAGGTGAGGCCCTTGACATTGCTCTGGGGCCCACATTTTGAGCACCAAGGCTCAAGGGGTCCACAAACTTGGCTGCACGCTTGAATCACCCATGGAGCTTTTAAAAACTGTAGTGTCTGGATAGCATCCCTTACCCCATGACCAATTAAATGAGCACCTGGGGGATAAGATCCAGGCACCAGTACTCTAAAACACTCCTTAGCTGATTCCAACATGCAGCCAAGGTTGAGAACTATTGCAATTGGCCAAGAACTTGTTCTGAATTTCCACCGGCCGGTGAAGGGAATTAGCGTTTGAAAAGCACTGGCTATATTTCAGGCACTCAGGCATTCCACATGGATTAATTTCCTAAATAGGAGCCCGTGTAACAAAATAATAATACCTGGCACTTGCACAGCTTCTTAGAATTCTATAAGAAATTCTTATCACCTGCTTTCCTATCATTCTTTTAATTCACTGAGATAGAAACTCTATGATTGGTTTTGTAAGTGAGTAAAATGGGGGGCATATTTGAGACCTGCCGTGGATTCAATAGGGCATTACACATAAGAGAAGTCCAGGCACTCTGACCCCCAGGTGACTGCCTGTCCCAAGCACCGCTCCCGCAGCTGAGGCTGGGTATACCAGTTGGCCACATGCATCAAGCGCACGCAAGAGTCATGCCAATTACACTGGGTAACTGCAGGGCTTGAGGAGGTTGTATCACTCCCAGCCAAAGACTTTTTCACTAATATACAAAAAAGACTGTGACCTGAATATAGACGGGCTCTCAGTCTATTAGGGGCTGTTGTAGACTGAGAGCAATGGCATCAAGAGACTTCCCTGAACAGCAGCAGAACCCAGATGCCTACATTGCACAGGATTCTGATTTTTGATTCTGCATAGCTGATGGAACCCGCCTCCCCCTCACCCAGAGGGCCTGATGGATAATCTATGCTGGAATCACCCTCTAGAAATTATCGGAAAGTGATCTGCTTGCCGGCCCCGAAACATTGGTCATCACGATAATCCTCCCTGCTGGGAGACAGGCCACTTCCAATAATCTTTACGTGACGACCCTGCCATTTAATATCCAAGAGGGCTTGGGAGGAAGCTGCTGGGAGCGTCCTGTGTAAATGGCAGCAGCTTCTGTTTGGGGAGCTAAGACCCTGAGGTGAGGACACCGAGGGGCAGCCTCGCACCTCCCACCCGAGCTGAACCCTGCTGAAAATCAACGGGAGCTGTGGGTCAACCTGGCGTGCAGCCGCCTGGGTGATGCGACCATTTCTGTGCCAAGACCCCAGCTTGCCTGCCAGTGCAAGGGACCTAGTTCACCCTAAACAAATGAACCAATTTTTACTGTTGACAATATGAAAAGCATCGCTCATTCATCATCCATTCATTGGCTCTTTCACTCATTTATTAATGCAAAGATTACTGAGTCTACTCTGATCAATGGATATTTGATGAATCAGTATTTCTAGTCAGGGATTCACAATACTAATTTTCATGCTCTTAACCACTCACGAACATGCCTGAGAAGACCCTCCCTAGTTTCTCCCAATCCAATAAAGGTATACAGTAGTCCCTCCTTATCCACAGGGGATGCGTCCCAAGACTGCCAGTGAATGCCTGAAACTGTGGATAGTAGCAAACTCTATACATACTATTTTTTCTATTCATACATGCCTATGATAGTTTAACTTAATAGGTACAGTAAGAGATTAACAATGACTACGAATAAAATAGAACAGCTATAACAACAGACTGTAATGACACATGTGAATGGCTTGGGCATCACTCCTAAGTAATATCAGGGTGGCTTGAACACAAACACTGTGATACCATGACAATTGACCCGTTCACGGAGCTGCCTAAGTGGCCATCAGGCAGGTGGTGTGTACGGTGTGGGGACACCGGATGGTGTGGGATTTCATCATACTATGCAGAAGGGCGAGCAATTTAGAAGTCAGGAATTGTCCATTTCTGGAAATTTCCATCTAATATTTTTGGACCGTAGGTGACATGGCTAACTGGAACCACAGAAAGCAGGTAACGGGGACCACTGTGTTTGTTGCAGGTTGGCCCACAGTTACCCCCACAAAACACACATGTGCAGTTAACAGCCCCAGCTTTGAACACGAATGTGCCCAGAGACCCTGAAACTGGGCCCGTGCCTGCCTCCTTTGTCCTGCCTTTGCAGACGTGTACGTGGCCACGAAATTGTTTCCACATAAGCATGAAGCTCACCAGGAAAGAGCTTTTGTCCTTTCCTTTCTTCGTTTTCAGGTTGGACTGCTGGTTTCCTAAAAGTGGAGAGGTGTAGAAGAAAGGAAACGGGCCTTGGACTCTGGGATAAGACCGGTGTGAAGGCAGGAGGGGAAGAGGGAGAAGGAAGTGATGCCCGGCGCCTGGCTTAGTGCTTGGCAGAACGATGACATTGTTCCCGTGAGCTCAGACACTCACGGTGTGATGCAAACCCAGACTCTTACACCAAGGTGTCCTTTGCAACACTGTCGCATGGCCTGTTCATTCATTTAGTTGTGTTTCTGACTCATGAGCAGTTTTTTGATCCTTGTGCATATGAACTTGAGTCCATTGCTGTCACTTCCCCTAGCACCACGTTTGCTTTGGATTCAGGTGGCCCTCAGGAGGCTTCCAATCTAGAAGAATTCCAACATGTAACTCCATGGAGAAAGAGCAAGCTAGAAGATAAGAGTGGAAGCACTTTTCAAAGGGATGGAGGCTGTACTGGGACTGAACATGTGGAAGGGGCTAATTAATTAATGGTGTCGATAAGGTCGCTGAATATATCAGACGCAGACTCAGCAAAGCCTTAGAGATCAGAGGGAGGGCTGAACGTGGGGATATCCAGAGTCTGTGACCACGGGCAAGTCACTCCACCCGTCTGGGGCTCAGCTGGCTATGAATAAGCGGTATTTCTGCAGCTTTTCTGGCGGTATTTATAGAACATGCTAGAAGCAGGGCTTTGCACCACAGGTTCAAGAGGGAAGCAGAGAGGGCAACAAAGGAGCAAGAAGGAGCTGAGTTCATTGCCCATATCTTCCGCTCGGGTCCCTGAGCCCTGCGGTGCTGATAACAGCGTGGCCACTGTGGTGTTGACTGAATCTGCTGTCTTGGCCAAAGCTGAAGGGAACAGCATACAAGGCCGCAGCTCCCTTTGTAACTGTGTTGGCGCCCCACCAGAAAGATGGGGAAGGCACGGAATGATGCATGGGAGGAAAAATGTAAGTGGCAAATAATTTTATGAAAAACTTTGGTCTGGCTAGAAATCAAAGAATGTTCATTAAAACAGCAATGATAATCTAAATAGACAAAGTTTTTAAGGATCCTGAAAAATGTCAGTATCCAAAGACAGAGAAATTACTTAAAAAGCACATATAATCATATAATGGAATGTTATGCTGGTGTTGACATTACGTTTGTAAAGAATGTAAAACTATGTAATGCCCTAGGAACACTCACAATATAGTGAAATGAAAATGAGAGAACAATGCCCTGTCTGGTGTTGCTCAGTGGTTGAGCACCAGCCTGAGAACCAAAGCATCGCTGGTTCGGTTCCCCGTCAGGGCACAGGCCTGGGTTTCGGGCCAGGTCCCCATCAGGGGACACGGGAGAGGCAACCACACACTGATGTTTCTCTCCCTCTCTTTCTCCCTCCCTTCCCCTCTCTAAAGAATAAATGAAATCTTTTTTAAAAAAAATGAGAAAACAAAACTGTATAAATGATATAAACCCAACTGAAAAAAATGTGTGTTTATGAGTAGAAAAAAAATACTAGAAAGGAATCTATCCAAACACCAACAATGTTTATGTCTGGGTGGCAACTTCTATAGCTTTCTTTTTCTTTTTCTACATATCCTAACACTTCTAGACGAGCGTATGGTACTTTGCAGATGAAGAGCGCCCGAGCGGGAATCAGTATTACCCGCTGTTTGGTCACAACCCCACAAGGCCACACCTGTGAAATGAGAGGTTCGGAACAACAGAGATGCTTCCCCTGGGTCTTTTGAGCTGAAACATTTCGATCATTCATTCCATAAGGGTTTGCAGAACATCTGTATAGAACTATGTACCATGCACCCACCCTGGGGCACTCCAGAGCTAGACCCCTGGCCAAACTGGAGAGAAAGTTTGTGTTCGGTGCCTCCTGGTGCCATTTTACTGGCCCTTTCTCTGCTGAAGCTCTTAGTGGCCTTATAGTGGCCACTACGAAAAATTATTTGCCACTTACATTTTTCCTGAAGCTCTTAGTGGCCTTCCCTTCTTCCCCTTATCAAGCCCTGTTCTCCCTCAGAACTCACACTCGGTCAGAGCGAGGTCTAAATGACTGGCAGCCTCTTCAAGAAGGACCTCCTAAGGGGGATTGACAAAGTAGGGGTAAAATCTTCCTCTGAAGACATGAGGCCCTCATAGCCCGTTTTAGGAAAAAGCTAGCAGGTGGGAAAATATTGGGAACTGTCAGAATTTTTGCCCTTGGGGTTCCCTGCCCCACCCTTGCTTGCCTGCCTGGTAAATTGTGCTGGTTTGCACAATCCAGTTCTGTATCACAGCTCCCTCATTCCCCCCCGGAGTGGGGGCAGGGGTCGCAGGTGAAGGGTGGGGGAGCTCCCTCTCCCCTCTGCACTCCCAGAGGACCCTGTGGGCTGCTCTGCTGTGACAGTGGCTGCATCACTGTGTGCCTTCCCATTTGCTTGTCTTCTTTCGCATCAGGCTGTGAGCCACCTGAGTATCCCCTGTTCCCCATATCACAGCGTCCACCCCAAGGCCCAACCAGAGTAAGTGACAGATGTGGTACTAACTGAAGGACATTTCAAGGCCCCGAGTCCAGCAGTGCCCTCCTGGCCCCGTAGAGGGCCTGCTTCTGGGTGTCTTTACTGTCCTCCCTGAGAGCAGTGGTTTCAGCTGGTGCCGCAAGAATTTTTAAAACATGCAGTCCCTGACTGTTGGGTCAGGGGCACTGACCTCTGCTCCCTCAGACTGTCTCATAAAAAAATGACAGCAACCAACACATCAACAGCCATCAGTGTGAATGAATCAAAATTATACCTATATTTTTGGTCAGATCAGCAAAAATATATATATGTATTTTGTGTGTGCCGTGGAATTTTAGGAATGGGTTTATGTGTGCCACGAGGTGGAAAAGGTTGAAAATCGCTGCCTCACAGGAGCAGGCAAGACATACACAACTGACCACAGACTCTTGGGATTTTTGTCAGCATGGGATAGCTTTATGTGACAAGCCATGAACTTTGAATCCCTAACCTCCTGACCCCTGCAAGTCCTCAGATTTTTAAAGCTGGGGGTGGCATCTCGCCACGGGAGAGGGAAACCGATTTCATTGGTTTGGATCAAACATTTTTAGGTGAAATAGAACAGACTATGATAAGGATTGTTTTATGACATTTTGTTTCATTTGTGTACGTATGTGTCGGTGTGAGTTACGATAAAAAACCCATCAAAAGCCTCCTTCTGACACTCCTTGGAGGAAAGGAACCTGGCCCTCCCGCTGCCCCCACCCCGAGGTCTGCAGTGGCTGAGACGCCCCTCCTCCTCCTCCTCCCCTGGCATCCCTGCCGGAGCTGGCAGACAGCGTTCCTGCTCCACGGACGCTGCCAGCAAGCCCTCCGACATCACCACCCCTCTCCGGTTGAAATGCCTGAGAGGTGGCATGCTCCAGCGTGGGCTTCCAAATCAGACTTTCCTTAGTGCAGCTTTGGGGTCCAGCGAGTTAAGAGGACAAAATAGTTGCTTGCCCAAGAAGAATATTGAGAGGCTCACACCCACCCCCTTCCCACCCGTGGGTCTCCTGGAGCCATTTTTGTCCTGGGTGCTGAGAAACAGCCTATACCTGACAGGCATCTTGAGAAAGGCCTGCGCCCACCCAGCCTCCTCCCTGGTTTGGGCATTTGCATCAGCCGTAGCTTCAGGGCTCTGTGCTGCTCAGCCCTGGGGGGGATGCAGCTTCATCATCAGACCCAGGCTCCCGGGCTGAGCGACTCTATTTCAAGGAGACTGGAAACGCCGCTGCACAGGCTACCGGCAGCTCCTTGGACCTGTCTCACTGATTCGAGCAGCAGTGTGGTAGAGGGGCCAGGCCTGCCTCACCTGCAGTAGGTCAGTGCCCTTGGGCAACTTAGCCTCTCCGTGCCTCAGTTTCCCTGTATGTAAAACGGGGATAGTAACCGTACCTACACCACAGAAATACTGTAAGGACGGAACCAGCTAACACGTGCAAAGTGCTTGAAGTAGTCCCTGTACATGGTAAGCGTTCAAAACGTTCGTTATTTCTATCTAACGATCTCATAAACATGTACGGTGATTATTATCATGTAAATGTGATGCAATACAAATCCCCACCTCCCGACCCCAAGTTCTGTGTTCTTTTCCCTCTGCGGGCACCCACTCCAACCGCAGGTGCCACTGGGGCCTCTGTTCCCTCTGCCGAACCTCCCCGCCCCTCGTCAGTCTCCGCGGGGCACTGGCTTTTTTTTTTTTTTTTTTTTTTTTTTTTCAGTTCTAGGCAAACCAGACAGTGATGAGCATATAAGTAGAATCCTTAGACCTTCAATTAAATTTTTCATAAAAATATCTCTCAGTAACTGAGTAGGGCAGTTTGAGATGGAGACAGTGAGGACTTTACGAGCAGCTCGGCTGGATGGCCTGGTTTTTCCAGCCTGCGATTTTCCCATGTCTGTACTACAAAGACCTAAGCATCCCTGCTTTCTCTTGCTGGCAACCCACAGAGGGAATGGAATTTCGCATCGCCCTCTCGTGGAGGAGCCTGAGGGAAAATAGGAGGGTGGTGATGGCGTTTTAAAGACACTTAACTTTTTGTCGACCAGAGCTCCCCTGCTGACCACACAGCCCTCTGAAAAACAGGTGTTTGCCGGTGACACTAGGATTCTGAAATGCTCTTTAAACTGTCAAAGATATTTTGATGTGCTTGGGATGGTTTTCCTAAATTTTATCAGTCTTTTGTTTTTTGAGAATTCCAATCCATGTGGGCTTTGTATGTTAAATCTGTTGATCAAAGTATTTGATTAAATGGAGCTTTCCGATGGTTAATAAACCACTGTCGTTCTCAAATAGTCCTTTCCATAGGTTTGTGCCTGGACTGGGCTGGGCATGGGGACTGGCGAGGGACCCGGGTGACTACTGGGGTTCTCGGCGCTCGTGGTGTAAGTGACCTTAGACTGGGCAAGGGGAGCTACAGGAGGAGTTCTGGGGCCCTCACCCAGGTTTCGAGAATGGGCCCCAGCGCCAGGTTTACACACAGGCCACGTAATGCAGATAAAATAAGAACTGACTTCAGGGCCAGCCCTGAACTCACACCGAGAACTTTCTGAGGAAGACAAAAATCCCCGTTACTGAGTGTGCGGCTGAGGTCTTCACACACCCACACTTGTAACACCAACTGCAACCAAACCACCAGGAAAGAGGACCACTCAGTGACCAGGACAGGCAAGGTCACACCCACCAATGCCCGTGGGGGTTTCAGATCAGCCAGATTAACAATAGTTTTAATCTCTCCGAAAAATAGTGGCTGGGGCTCTTGCCCTTGAAAAACCCAGAGGACCACCATGAAACGGACTTTAAGTCAGATGCATTCCATCGTCCCCATTTTCGGCGTCTCGGCCCACGCTTGTTCACACGCCCCAGCTTTGCAACAAGAACATCTTCAGATTTACCAGAGACTGGAATGCAGCGGGGTTTCAGGGTAGGGGCTCTGCGCCCCGCTGCCCACATCCCCCCGCTGGCCAGAGCGCACTGGCATGGGGGTCCGAGCCCCTGCTTACCTCCAGCACAATCTCTTTCAGCTGGAACTGTTTCTGAGCCACCTTATCTGCAGACACCGGCTCGTGGTAATACAGGCAGAGCAGGTCATATTTCTTCAAGATCTGCTTGAAGTTCTTCTCGGTGAGACTCACCACGCGGTCCTTGCCATCGTAGGTGGGGAAGTTCAGCCCCTCTTCTGCCCTGCAGGAGGACAGGAGGTAGACCCCCAAGACAAACAGGCAAGTCCTCTTCATCTGGGTGAAGTTTAGCTTTTCTTGCCCAGAAATACTGAGTGCAGGCAAAAGGAGGTAACACTCTCAGGAGAGGCTGAGTTTGTCCTTCCTGCCCTTCCTGGGCCCCGGGACCGACTCTTCACCTCCTCGGCTCCAGCCCCTGTCTGTAGTCGTGGGCTCAGGAAGAAGAGAGTGGAGGCGCGCGCGCACACACACACACACACACACAGGCGCATGCATGCACACGTGTGGACTGAGAGCCAGGCTGGGCGGCCAAGCCCCAGATACCTCGCATAGCTCTGCCCGGCCCCTGTCCCATCAGGAACTCCATTTTTAGGATGCACTTGTTTCAGGCTAAAAATAAATCATGCAATGAATAAAAAAGTTCTCTGTGCCACAGCGGAGGGATTCGCTGATACCGTCTGTCGGGGGTGGGGGGGAGGGCAGGGGCAGCGGAGGGCGATTGCACCAGCAGTAAGGAGGCCGGAAGGTCACAGATGAGGGATGAACTTGGAGGGAGGGAGGGAACGAGAGGAGAACGGGGGACGGTGGCACCCGTAAGCGAGGGGAGAGGTAGGACGTGCGCAGTGCCACTCGGACATTATCGAACCATCTGGTTATCTAGGAGGTGATCCAGCCGGCCCCTTCCTGGGCACGGCTTGTCCATCCCCTGACCACTCACTGCTGACACAACAGGAGGGAGCCCCGCAGTGCACTTCACGTTCTGCTCAGCCTGCCTCCTGCCCTCTCTTCTTAGAAACCCGGCGCTGGCTGGCCCCTCGCCATGCCCACATGGCCCTGCCAGTCACGGGTGAAGGGTACCGGGACGCCCTTCCCCACCAGCCCTCCACACCAAAGGGCTCCAGGGGCACCAGCCTGTGCAGGACCACAGTTCCCTCTCTCCACCCTACACCGCTGAACTCCCCTGCGCCAGGAGGACCCATCCCCATTTTAAAACTAAATAAAAGTTCAACAGTCTTCCTCAGGAATCTTCTCAGGTTTTCAGCTGTCATATTTTTCTTTTTACATTAATCTCTAGCACTTTTGCCCCTTGACTAGGCACGGAGTGATGCAGAGGGTCTAGAAGCCAGACAGATGAGAATTCAAATCCCCACTCTGCCTTTTTTTGAAGGTTTATTTTTTTTTCCTCATGAGAGGGAGAGAGAGAGGGGGAGAGAGAGAGAGAGAGAGAAAGAAAGAGAGAGGGAGAGAGAGGGAGAGTGGGCCTCCATATGGGCCCCAACTAGGCATGGAACCTGTAACCTACATATGTGCCCTGACTGGGAATCGAACCCGTGGCCTTCTGCTTACAGGACAGTGCTCCAACCAACCAAGCCACACTGGCCAGGGCCCACTCTGCCTTTCAATAGCTGAGTGAACTTTGGAGGGTCCCTGCCCCTCTCTGGGTCTCAGCTGCCCCCAAGTTCAATGGGGGTAATTACACCCACATTGTAGGGTTTGGCCCATGTAGATGGAGAACCACGATACAAAGCAGGTGTTCAGCACGGCAGCTGTTCTACGTATTTCCTTCTCACTGGAGACGCTGGGACGTGGGTTATTACAACAAGCACTTGTTAGTCTCTGGTAGTAATGGCCGTGAACCCTTCCCTGTCCATTTTCTCCTTGATCCCAGCAGGCAGTCGGGCAGACGTGATCAGTGCCCATTGCACAGGTGAGCGAACTGAGATTCAGAGAAACTGGCAACATGTCTGAGATGGTCTCTCCCTGCCAGCATAAGGACTCAGCTCTGCCTCGGGGCCTGGGCTGCTGGCTGCTTTGATTCTGAGTCAGGACAATCCCCCTGCAGACACCGTTCTGCTTAAGTGGCCCCTCGACCACGTCTTCTGGTCAAATGACAGTCCGGGCATGTCTCTTTAGAGTGGTCTCTGGCTCTTATGATTCGGGCCAAGCCGACTTCCGTTTAGAAGCCAGTTTTGGAAGTAGCGAGGACCTTGTCACTCACAGGGTTTGCAGGGGACAGAAGGCAAAGGGAAGTTCAGCAGCCTGTGCGAGTGACACCGGGTCTCTAGTGCAGCCACAGGGCCTCGTGCTGGGAGTCAGGCTGACGAGGAGTCGTTACTTTTCATGTCCAGGAAGCCAGGACACCATTAAAACCCATGACAGCACTCACTTCCTTCCGATGGTAAATGCTCTATGCTTTTAAAGCTGGAGCCAGAATGGCCACTCCAAGGCGTGGTCAGCTCTCCAGGCCATTGTCAAGCACAAGGGGTCCCTGCTTTCTTCAGGTCAGTCATGGGGGAAAGATTTCCGAGTGAAACATTGTATGTCTTGTCTTTTTGAGGTCAGCTTCCCAGACTGTTCCCAGTTGTCTCAAACTCATCGTCTTATCTTTATTTAGAGTTTGCTCCACTTTTCTTAATATATGGTTTTTTTAATGTTACTGAAAAACTGGGAGATATTTAAAGTCAGAGTCTTTGAACTTCCTACCGACTTACAAGAGATGAAAAGTACCAAGGCAAAGGGATAATCTTTTAAATTTTGGCTTGGCTCTCCAGTCCGGCTTACGACCAGCTGGGTATGAACAGAAAAAAGCCCCGATGTGGAAAGTCCCTGTCCCCGGATCCTGGACTCTAGGTGGGGCCGCCCAGCCCAGCCCTGCGGGCGGCCAGCCACTGCCATTTGCTGTGGCGATCAGGTTTCCCACTGTCCCTCCACCGTGGGTTCGAGGACCTAAATTTGTGTCCCACTCATGGTACCGATAGGTTTTCATGGTCTGCTTTTAATGGATCAGCCTTTTGTCTGGCTGCCTTTTATTTTCCTAATTTTGTTTTACTTTGCCTTCTTGCTCACCAACTTTAATTTATTTTTGTAAACAGAAAATGCTTCTGACATTTCTGAGTCAACTTTGCATCTCGCAGATCAGCGGTTTCGTTCCAGGCTGAGCTGCTGCCTAAGGCAAGGCAAGGCCTAGCTCACTGGCTGTGCTGGATTGTGTGAGGCCTAGATGTGCTGTTAGCAGGTATTGTTTTGCTTTGTTTTGGAACAAGACGAGATAAAACTAAAAAAACAAGTCAGCACAAATACATGTTAATTATTGTCACAATACATGACATAGGGCCCTTGCTGTTGCTAACAATTTTCAGCCCATCACTCCGAGTGAGCACCCTTGCGTTCATTTATTCTTGACAGGCAGCCAAGTTGTCTTATGTACTACTTAATTTAATCTGCGCAAGAATCCATTTTATAGATAGATGAAGATTTGAAATCGTGGTCTTTCATCAATTTGTTAATTAAACAAATTTGTACTGAGCAGCTTCTAGGTACCAGACACTTTTCTGGGCACTGGGGATAGATACATTGTAAACCTGAACTCACTGAGGGCCATCCTAGAGGGAGGCAGACAATAATCAAACAAAATGCTGTGTGTGTGTGCAATATGACGTCAAGCAGACACACCTGCTTGGAAGAACAATTGAGAAGGTCAAGGGAGAGCCTGTGAGAGTGGGGGAGGAGTGCCCCTTTTGAACCAGAGGTCCTGAAAGCGTCTTTGAGGAGGGAACACGGGAGCAGAAGGGAGCAGAGAAGCAAGTGGAGAGGCGCCTGGTCCCAGGGAGGAGGAGACCTAGTGGACTCCACCACTAGAGGGAGCTGTACCCACCTCTTCCTCCTCTCTCAGCATCAGTTTTCTCAGACTTTTTCATCTGGTAGTGAAATATGTAGGCTCATACCGTGCTGGCTGGCCTGACACGGCCTGGCCTGCCTGTGCGACCTTGGTCCAGTCTCCTCTCCTCTGGGCCGTCCCATTTCCATTGCGGAGAAAGGTTTTGATGGGCGTGCCTCTCCGCAAGTCCAACTTGGCATCTGTCTTCTCCAAAGCAGAGAGCTAGTCGTCAATGGGTCCAAAGGTCCCTTCATTGGCTCACATACTCCACCCAGTGGACAACACGGTGTATGGCACCTTTCTTTGTTTGATCCTCTCTCCCTCCTTCAGGCCCGACCACTGGCCAGGGAAATAGAGCTTGTTCGCCAGGCAGTGTCTTAGAAACGCTTGTGTTTGCAGTCAGGCTTCCTCTGCTCAGCTCAGAACAGGCCTGTCCGCCATCCCAAGGCCTCTGTTCCTTTTTACTCTGGACATGGGGAGCTTCCCCGCTCCTCTGCTTAAGGAGCTGCCTCCACAGAACCAGGCAGGAAAAAAAAAAAAAAATCAATGCTCAGTTGAAAAAGAGCCCCTCAGCCCTACCAATAAGAATTCCAGATTTTCACAAATGTCACTTCCTCCAGGAGGCCCTGGGTGTGGGCCAGGGGCTGATGTTCACTCCCCTTACACACCACACTTTTCCTTGGAGACACTCTCCCACTGGGGACGGCTTTTCCCCAGGGGACTGAGCCTGATTGGGGTGTAGACAGCATCCACTCACAAGTTCTGCCTATAGTAGTTCTCATTAAATATTTATTGAATAAATTTGAAGCACTTGCTTTGTGCCAGGCCTTCTTTTAAGCATTTTAAAACGTTAACTCATTTATTCTTAGCAATCCTATGAAGCTGCTAATTTTAGCATCCCCACTTAACAGATGGGCAAACTGAGTCACAGAGAGGTTAACTAACCTGCCTAGGGTCACATGTCTAGTAACAGTGGAGCTGGGATTTGAACCCACTTGTGTCTGTTTTCTACCACTGGTAACCACCAACTAGATGCCTCTCACAGGGGGCTGGTAGAGGCACTGGAGCAAGCCAGGAATTGCTTCGGAGCGATGCATGGCATCCACAGTGGGAGACTGCTCCTCCGTGGAAGCGGCCTGGGCTTTGGCTCTGCACACATTCACTGCCTGGCCTTCTGAGTGTGCAGCAGGAGAGGGAAGAAGGGGACTAATGTCTTCAGTGCTCACTACAAGCCAGTTGCTGAGCTCATGGGATTCTATACCTCATCTTGTTTAAATCCTACCCAGCTGGGCCCTGGCTGGGTAGCTCAGTGGGTTAGAGCATTGTTCCCATATGCCAGGGTTGCAGGACGCATCCCCAGTTAGGGCACATATAACAATCAACCAATGGATGCATAAATAATTGGAACAAAAACACTCCTTTTCTCTCTTTTTTAGTATATTTTATTGGTTATGCTATTACACTTGTCCCATTGTTTTCTTCCCTTTATTCCCCTCTGCCCTGTACCCCCCTCCCACTATCATTCCCCCACCTTAGTTCATGTCCATGGGTCATACATATAAGTTCTTTGGCTTCTCCATTTCCCATACTATTCTTAACCTCCCCTGTCTATTTTATACCTACCATTTATGTTACTTATTCCCTGTACCTTTGCCCCCGACTCTTCCCCCTTTCCCTCCCCACTGATAACCCTCCATGTGATCTCCATTTCTGTGATTCTGTTCCTCTTCTAGTTGTTTGCTTAGTTCATTTTTTTTTGTTTGCTTTTTTAGGTTCAGGTGTTGATAGTTGTGAGTTTGTTGTCATTTTACTGTTCATATTTTTTATCTTCTTTTTCTTAGATAAGTCCCTTTAACATTTCATATTAGAAGGGCTTGGTGATGATGAACTCCTTTAACTTGACCTTATCTGAGAGGCACTTTATCTGCCCTTCCATTCAAAATTAAAACTTCGCTGGATACAGTAATCTTGGATGTAGGTCGTTGCCTTTCATGACTTGGAATACTTCTTTCCAGCCCCTTCTTGCCTGTAAGGTCTCTGTTGAGAAATCAGCTGATAGTCTCATGGGAACTCCTTTGTAGGTAACTGTCTCCTTTTCTCTTGCTGCTTTTAAGATTCTCTCCTTATCTTTGATCTTGGCTAATGTAATTATGATGTGCCTTGGTGTGTGCTTCCTTGAGTCCAACTTGTTTGGGACTCTCTGAGATTCCTGGACTTCCTGGAAGTCTATTTCCTTTGCCAGATTAGGGAAGTTCTCCTTCATTATTTTTTCAAATAAGTTTTCAATTTCTTGCTCTTCCTTTTCTCCTTCTGGCACCCCTATGATTCAGGTGTTGGAATGTTTAAAGTTGTCCCAGAGGTTCCTAAGCTTCTACTCATTTTTTTGAATTCTTGTTTCTTCATTCTGTTCTAGTTCAATGTTTATTTCTTCCTTCTGCTCCAAACCATTGATTTGAGCCCCTGTTTCCTTCCTGTCACTGTTGGTTCCCTGTACATTTTCCTTTATTTCACTTTTCATAAAAAAGTGAAATATCTCCTTCACTTTTTCCTCTATTTTGCAACCATACTCAACCATTTCTGTGAGCATCCTGATTACCAGTGTTTTGAACTCTGCATGTAATAGGTTGGCTATCTCTTCATTGCTTAGTTGTATTTTTTCTGGAGCTTTGATCTGTCCTTTCATTTGGGCCATTTTTTTGTCTCAGCACACCTGTTACATAGTAAGGGGAGGAGCCTTGGTATTCACCAGGGCGGGGCAATGCATGTTGCTGCATTGTGGTGCTGTCTGTGGGGGTGGGTCTGAGAGGGAACAGTGCCGCTTGCTCCACTCTCTGCCAGCTTTAAGTCACTTCCCCCAATTCCCACAAGCAAATTGGGCCCTTCTGGTGCTGATTCCCAGGTGGGTAGGTTTGTGTACATTCTAGGACCCTGTGGGTCTCTCCAACGAACTCTCCTGTGAGGCTGAGAGTTTCTCCTCCTGCCTCAACTCCCACAGATTTTTTCAGCCAAAGGTTTTGAGGCTTTATTACCCCTCACTGGAACCCTGGGTTGTGCTGTCTGTCTTGCTCCCCAGTTGTTTCTCCCAGTTTATCTGCACACAAACGTGGGACCGCCTGCTCTGCCACTGGCCACCTTGCCTCGAGTCCTCACCATCTGGCTGCCCATCTCCACCCCTCCTCCCGGTCTGGATGAATGTTTCTTCAACTCCTTAGTTGTCAGACTTCCATAGAGTTTGATTTTCTGGCAGTTTTGGTTATTTTTTGTTTTTAAATTTGTTGTTGTCCTTTCAGTTGTACGAGGAGGCAAAGTGTATCTACCTACGCCTCCATCTTGGCCAGAAGTCCAAAATCAATACTTCTAACAATGCCAAGAGTTAAGTAGAAATACCAATAAATCACTTTCATTAATAACGTTGGGATGGGACACACAGTGCCCACCATGTTACTTAGGAAATTGTTTGGATAACAAAAGCCCTTCTACTTCATGAGTAAACACAGGCAAGGGTATAGGAGTCACAGGGAGGCTAGTTCAGGTAATGGCTGGCATCTGCAATGATAAAAAGAAAAAAATCAATATTTCTCTCTCTCTCTCAAATCAATTTTTTTTAAAAAAAAGATTCTCTCTTTTAAAAAATCCTATTATTCCTTCCAGGTCGCAGATGATGAAACAGATTCAGTGAAGTCAAGTCATCTGCCTGTCACACAGCTGGTAAGTCACACAGACCAGGGTCATTCTGGGTTGTCACGACCCCAGGCTACTCTGTGTAGGGAGGGGTGGCCTTCTCTGTTTCCTTCAGGGAAAAATAAAACAGGGAAAACTTAGATTACCCAGACTTTACAGGTTAAGAAAAAAAAGGGAAACCAGATATTTGGACAGGAAAGAGCAAGAGGAACGGTTGGAAGAAAAAGAAGTGAGGAATTTAGTTCAGAAGAAAATGTGCAGAAGAGCAGATAAGTGGAAAGTTTGGGGTTGATTTGTCCTGGATCTAGAGAAGAAGTGTAGACTTCTTAGGGAAAGCAGTAAACAAACAGAAACACTCGGACCAAGAGGTTATATGGAGGGTCCAAACAGAGAGTGTGGTTGATAGAACGATGCTCTCGCTCCCCGAAGGTGTCCAGGTCCCATCCCCAAACCTGTGAAAGTGTCACCTCACACAGCAAAGGGGGCTTTGCAGATGTGATTGAATGAAGGAGTAAGGACCCTGAGATGGGGAGCCTAGCCTCCTGGTGGGCCCCATGTGATCACAGGGCCCTTGGAGAGAGAGGCAGGATGGTCAAAGAGAGAGAAAGCTTGAATGAGACGGGGCCACCAGCCACCAGCCAGGTGTGTGGGCAGCCTGAAAGGTGGTCCAGGCCAGGAACCAATGTTCCCCTAGGACTTCCAGAAGGGGCTCGGCCTTGCTGAACCATTTGCAACTTTCAGACTCCATAACTGCAAAATAGTAAATGTGTGCTGTTTTATCCACTGAGTCTGCGGTGGTTTGTTACAGCAGCAATACTTAACTGATACTGAGGGACACTGGGGAGCACTGACTCCCATAATGAAGAAAGGCTGGCTCTCCTATGGCCTCGGCTGTTTTCTCTGGATAGGTTACCAGAGCCTTCTCCCAGCCCCATCGCCGGCAATAACCGGATGGCAGAGCAGGTTAGCCCAGCACAGGTGACCAGACTCTGTTACCTCGATGGTTCTCTGAATCCTATCCGGGTAAGGAGCTGGGACAGGCATCTCGGTGGGCCAGTCACTCCACCTGCCTAGACCTCTAAAATAAGAGAAATAGACTGAGCCAGCATTCCTTAATTGTTTTTGACTTACCTTTATATACTCTCTCAATATGTCTTCTTAAGAATTAAAAAAGTTGTTATTCTTGCATAATGTGTTTAAAAAGGAATGATTTTCAAGCATTTCTAGATGGATACGTTATTGCAGACTCTATTCTAAAGTTTGTTTCAGTATCATTCCTAATAATAGTAATGACATATGGAATAAAGTGAGTTGTAATTTGTCAGTTTGTAAACGACTCATTCTGTTTAGTTGAATGAAAATCGTTTTCAAGAGAAAGACTGAGCTGTTGACAAATGTTTCAGTGGCATCTGGTTGGGGAACACATGCAGGGCGGGGCCCGTGTTGGTTTATGGTTGTTCATGTGGAAAAGAATACGAAACTTAATCAATAACAGAACAAGAATAAACTCCGTGTTTTGCATACTCACCACTGTAAACCTACTTTTGCCCCACCCACTATATAAGAAAATAAAAACTGAATTTTTTCTTTTTTGAATTTGTCTTTAAATTGAGGTGTAATCACCACATAATAGATTACACAGATTTAAGGTATAAAGTCTGATAATTTTGACACGTGCATGCACCCAGGAAACCATCAAGGTCGTGACTACTCCACAGCCCACACGGTCTGTGTCCTTTGTAGCCCCCACCCCACCCCAACACTCCCCTCTGACTCACACCAAGTCCCCGCTCTTCTCTGTCCTTCCGCTATAGGCTACTTCTCATTTTCTAGAATTCCGTGTAAGTGGACTCATATACTATCTCCTCTTGGGAGGAGGTCTGGCTTCTTTCACTCACCATAATTATTTCTTGAGATTCAGTCATGTCACTGAGTATATTAGTACTCAGTTCATTTGTTTTGACTGCTGCGTAGAATTACGTTGTATCGATAGACCCAGCGTGTTCACCCACTTTCATTGGTGGACAGGTGGGCTGTTTTTACACATAAAGCTGCCATGAACGTTAAATTTAGGTCTGAGATTCATTCAAGTTAATCTTGTAATATGGGGCGAAGTAAGGACCAGATTTGTTGTGTTTTGTTTTGCAGAGGGTGTCCAGTTGCTTTAGCACCATTTCTCGAAAAGACCACCCTCCACTTAATTGTCTTCACAACTTTGTCCAAAATTAATTATCGATGGCTTCTGTTCCCTCTAGTCTGATCTTTCTGGAGTTTTCCCCCAGTCTCGTGTAGTTTCCTTATACATGCGCGCTCACTGGGATTCTGCCCGGTGTTCAGCTCTCTTCTCGGATGCTACGGCCCTGGGAACTTGGGTCTCTTTGGTCTCCCTGGGCCCTCAGCACCTCCTCAACCTGAAGGCTGCTCGGTGGCTGCCCCTCCCTGCACCGCGCCCAGAAGCCCTGGGGGCAGCTGGCTGGGGCAGTTGTGGAAATCACCCTGTTTGTTTCCTGTCTCTCGGGGACCACCCTCTTTCATTGCCTGGTGTGCGGGGTCTTAAAAAACTGCCATTTCAAGTGTTTCTTTGGATCTTTTGGGTTGTTTCAGGGTAACTTGGTCCATTACTCAATTTTGGCTGTAAGCAGAAGTCTTAGAAAATTGAAATTTAGCTACAGATGATACAAGCAAATATGGACAAAATCTAATTTTATGATATGATGGTGGTCATTCTTATAGATTGTACTTTCTCAACAAAAGTTTATTTCTAAATAATTAGAACGCTGAAGGTACCGCAGTAAGATTATGGCAGCATGCGAGTAACGTGAACCAGCGTCAGCAGCTTAGCTTCTGCGAGTGGAGGCGGGAGGGCTGTGGGGGGAGGGTGGTTCATCTGCTCGACAGTCAGGGTCTTTTCTGTTTTTATCTCTCCGCCCTGCCTCCTCTTGTCTCAGGCCCTCATCACCCTGTGGACAGGGCCTGGTTGTCCGTGGGTGACAGCAAACTACTCTTGGACTCCATGGCTTCTCTTCTACGTCTGGGAAGAAAGTGTGTGTATTTTGCCCCAGAAAACCCCAGCAGCCATGTTCTCCAGTCCTTAAGCTAAATCAGGTCATGGGCATCACCTCTGGGCACTTGAGTCCAGGGGCACACTTACACCAACTTAATGAGGCTCTGGTGGGGTCAGCTTCCCCCACAGCCCTGGGCCACCAGGAAGGGGTGGGATGCCAAAGGACACTCAGGTCATTACCAAAAGTCAGAGGGACGTGGGGAAGTAGCCCCAGTGTCCACCTGGGTGGGCAGCAGGCCATTTGTAAGCACTCGGAGACAAATAACACAACGTGGCTGTGGGTGGTCTCTTTATTCTTATAAATGTAAAGCCAAATTCACTATAATCATAACAGTACTTTTTGGATTCTGACTTAGGATATATCTGCATATGCACATTAGGATTTGGGTTGATAAATTAAACTTAGGAAGTTACTTGCATTTGCAGAATTAATTTTTATAGTGCTACCTTTTAACGTGGGGTTTCAGCACCGATGTTCCTTGGATTTCTTGTGTTCGTACAATCGTGTGCCCTCGGCGCACATTAGAAAACGTGACGGCTGAGAATAAAGACGCCTGAACCCCTCCCCCCGTCAGAGCCAAGCCCGTGCGGCAGCTGAGTGATGGCCTGCGTGTCTGGGCCGGGAGCTGGCCTACCCCTGCTCTGCAAAGGGCTGCGTGCATGAGTTTAATTGGAGGAGCTCAGGCAGTTTTATTTTACGTGGCAAGATATTTTTTAAGTTAGTGTTATAAGTAGTCACAAAAACCCAAAATTGAAACGAAGGCTTAGTGTCATAATTATGTCATGAGTTTGCACCACGGTCACACCCCCCCACCCCCCACCAAGTCCCCCAGTGGTGCTACAATGGATACCTCCAGGGCTCAGCACTTGCCAAGTGCTGTGCTGGGCACTTTACATGCAAAGTGAACACACTGTCCGTCCTCAGACATCCAGGGAGGCAGTCCCTGTGATTGTCCACAGTTTACGGGTAAAGAAACCAAGATGCAGAGGCACGAAGTTCCCGTGCCCAAGGCCACGACTATACCAGTAAGAGGGGAAGCTGGGTCACAGCAGCTGGGATTCTTGCTCCGGGGCACGTGTAACAAACCACCACGCTGGACGCTGCTGTTAACTGCTTGGGTGATTTTGTACGTAAATAATGGCTTTTGGCCTCACAGCTAAAATAAATACAGCAAGTGTTGTATTTTCAGTAGAGGTCCCTGGATTTCACACCAAACTCTGATCTCAGAAAATGATGATGAGCACTCAGCTTTCCTGAGGCTTGAGACCCCAAGGCTAGATCAATGGTTCTCAAGCCAGGGCGATTCGACACCCTAGGAGACCCTTGGTGCTGCCTGGAAGCGTTTTGATTGTCACGACTCCTGCGGAGGGCGTTGGGTGTTACTGGCACCTAGTGGACCGAAGCTGGTGATGCACCAAGCTTTCTAGTGCCCAACAGCTCCCACATAGGAACTGCTGGATCCCAAAGACTCGCTGGTGTGAGGCTGAAGGACACTGGGCGAGACTGAAACAGAGCACAGGGTGCACTGACTGAGATTCTGTCTGGGTGCTACCGGGGTTTGGTCTTTGGGACCTGAGTAGCACTCCTGCCCCCCGAGCCTGCAGGGTATGTGACCCAGCTCCATCCTTTGTTTGGGGGGGCGGCACTGGCCCATGCAGCCTGTTGCCCCTTCCAGCTCCTTGCCCGTGAGGGCTGCGGGGTACGTTTAGACCCCGAGGACGCCTACCCTTCATTGCTCAGGGACAGTATTCACAGCTGGTTCTTTCACCTGCCCTGGGGCGAGGCTTTCATAGGGTGCTGTGGTCACTCTTCCTGCCGGTCCCATGTGCTGGGTCCTCTCTGAAACTCCCTCGTTACCTGTCCTCAGCACATGACCAGCCTGGTGGTGCTCAGGTGCCCCAGCTCCTGGGAGGTTTTGTCCTGTCGCTGAGTTCTCTAGCCTGAGGAGCACATGCCACACGGGCCAAAGTGGGGCGTGGGGCTGACACTGTTGGGGTTGGGGCAGTGGTGCCCCCAGACCTGCGGGCGGCCTTCAGGTCATCAACGCAGCCGTGTCCAGGAATAGCCACTGTGTTGTACAGCACACGGCCTGGCTTTGCAATGTCCAGAAGCGTTCCTGTGCCATCCTCTCGGGGACCAAGGGACTGCTAATCCTCCCTCTGACTCATAACCAAAACCAGCTCTCCAAGCGGCGAGGCTGTAGAACTTGATGGAGGGGCCTCGTGGCCGCAAATACCTCCTTCACCTGCTTGCTTCTCCAAGCAACTCCTGCCCATTCAGTTAATATTGTTGTCACTTACTCCAGTTTTATGGATGCGGAGCCTTAAGCTCGGAGAAGTCGAGTGACTTCCCAAGGCGACACAACTAATAAGCTAGACGATCCATGTCTCTCTTTCCAACTCCCTCCTCTTTGCTGGGTTATTCCAGGAAGCCACAGGGCCTCATTAAATACAGGGTAGGGCTAGTCAAAATGTCTAAGTATCCAAGCGACGAGAGTCTGTCCCCACTAGCAAACCCACTAGATGGGATTAAAAGCCAATTAGACTTTGGAAAAGGCAAGAAAAGCATCAGGTGTTGGGGAGGGGGAGAGGGAGGGGTGAATAGGGGGAGCACAGAGAATTTTTAGGGTAGCGGTGGACAGGTGTTGTACGTCTGTGCAAACCCACAGGCTGTACGGCACCAGAAGTGAACCCTAGCGTGAACTGCAGACTTGAGGGGATCACAATATGCGCATGTAAGTCCCCCCCGTTGTTACAAATGTACCAACTGGTGGGGGGCGTTGATAATTAGGGAGGCTGTGCAGGGGTGGGGGCGGGGAATATATGGGACTCTCTGTACCTTCCTCTCAACTGTGCTGTGAGCCTAAAATACTAAAAAAAAAAAAAAGTCCTTTAAAATATATATAATGTTAGGAGAATTGGATATTCATATGCACAAAAGTGGACCTCAGGCCTTACTTCCTACCATATATAAAAATTAATAACAATGTCTCGTAGATTTAAATATGAGAGCTAAAAATTAGTTTCAGTGATGTGGCAGAAAATATGTGTGACTTTCAGATGAACAAAGATTTCTTAGGTGGAACACAAAAAGAAAGATCTATAAAAGGAAGAATGTTGATAAATGGGACTTTATTAAAATTAAAAACTTTTGCTATTCAAAGAAAAAAAAAGTTAAGAAACCGAAAGCCGCAGACTGGGAAAACATATTTGAGAAATACACGTCTAATAGATAACTTGCATCCAGATTACGTAAGTAACTTGAGAACCCAATAGTAAGACAACCCAATAGTAAGACAGACAACCCAATAGTAAGACAGACAACCCGGGGAGTAACTGAGCAAAGATCTGAATCACTGAGGCAGCCCTGAGAGAAAAGTCAGGACAAGGTGTGTGAGTCTTTGGTTCCAGGGGTCTCAGGTCACGTGTCCTGTCTGAGGTCAGCTGCATAGGCCGATAAATTCTCCCTTTTTGCTAAACTTTCACCAGGTTTGTTTCGTGTCCCTTGCAACTGAAGATTTGTGAACAGTATACCATGCTCAGGATTTTAACCAACTTTCTTTATCCCTAAAAACCCGAATTTGCATGTAGAAGAGCAGAAGGGAAGGGCCCACACCTTTGCAGACAGCCAAGTGTCCTCCCTCTGGGGGGGGTTATTCCAACCTTCTACCCGGTCTCAGGGACACTTGTGCAGGTGAGGTGACCGCCACCCCAAGGCCTTGAACAGGAGGGACCTCTGAGGTCATCGAAGCCAGTGGTCTGTTGTCCTTTGCAAACTGTGTCACCACGGCTGTTGGCCTCCACGGAGGTGCCCCAAGGGGTGTTCAGGGGTCTGCAGAAAGTCCCAGGCTCCCTGCCCCAGTGAGAGCAGCTTTGCATTTTATACTGGGTTCCACGTTAGGTTAAATTTGACAAGAGGCCTTCCTACTTGAAAAGAAAAGAAAACAAAGCAAATGGATCTGGTCCAACTCCTTCATTCCCCATAGGGGGAGGGAGGGCCGTGGCTCATCCCAGGCACGCAGCCCGGAAGTGGCAGGCCCGGCCCTGGAGCCCACAGGCCCTGGGGCCCTGGTGGGACTCTCTCTGTCTGACTTGCTGAGGCTCTCAGGCCTTATTCCCACAATACTCCACGTGATTTTTTCCAAAGCTGGCGCTCTGAGGCCAGTGTGCAAACACTGAGTCTCACGTCTGCCCTGCCCATTTCTGAGAAGCATGCGATTGCCTAGGAATATGAGTCTATCGGGGGTGGTTAGAATTTGTTCCCTTTGACTGCACTGCTTGATCGCATTGCTCATTTCTGAGCATTTTACTGCAATGATCATAAATCACAAACGAGAAACAATCACGCCTAGCAGAGAAACCACGCGTGCCACCAGACTGTGGTCCTCCAGTTGCATTCTACCCCCAGCCGAAGCCCTCCTGCCCCTTTTGATCAGTGGTTGCCTAGCCCCCTCTCCAGCATCTTCACTAGCAGGAAGTTCGGTCTGTCAGGAAGAGCCCCTTTCATTGCTGGATGACTCTTGTTACAGGTTTGTGGGGGACTGAACACAAATCAGCGTTTCTCTAACTTCTCCCTGCTGCCTCTGATCTGACTTGAAACCATACGCAGCAGCCAGCTGGTCCTCACCAAAGCCCAGCAAAGGTCCGCTGTACTTTAACATTTTGATGTGCCTAACGTGGCAGTGTCTCCCTCTGCAGGGAAGTTTCCTGGAAGGAACAGAACTTGGTTTCCATAAGAGTGTGACTGGTGGACCAGCAGTATCAGCATCACCTGGGAACTCAGCAGAAATGTGGACTCTCAGGGCCAGCGAATCCTAATCTGCATGTTACCAAGACCCCCGAGTGACTTCAGCACATTTGAGGATGGGACCACTGGCTGCAAGCGAGAACCGGGGAGAGGGTCTGGACGACCTCTGCCACACGGAAGAGGACGGGGACTGACTTTTAGTGGCAGAGCCTGCTCACCTCTAGCATCTTGTCTCAGGAACAGCGTGGGAGTGGGAGTGACTCTCCAACATTCACTTGCTGAAGTCAGAGCACTGGTGACACTCGCTCGCCTCGGTGGGGCAAGAAGACAGGTCTGGCCCTGGCGTGGGAGCCCAGGCTTGATGGCGAGCACTCCTGGCCGTGCACGCCGCGTCTTGTCTTGCTGGTGGCAACCCAACCAGGAACATCTTGGTAGAGGGTGGACAGCACGCTGCCTTTGTAATGCTCTGGTCTGACACATCAGGCAACTGCAGACAGACTGTGTTCTTATGAGATCCAACCCCGGAATCCTCCAAGGAGCAAGCAGAGAAGAGTGCCGAAAGGAGAAGCCATGCCAGGGGAGGGGCCTCCGAACCTGGACTCTTAGAAACCGTGTGCCCGAGACTCGCCTCCCACTTGGGAGTCTCACCCCAGGGAACACTAGTTTCCATTGAAAACTCAGGCTCGAGGAGGGACAGAGCTGTTTCCCTTGGTCTTCGCAGCATGGATGAGACGATCTGACACTTTCAAAAAGAATTTAACTAAATACTAAGGGAGAGCAAAGTGGAAATAGAGTGGACAGTATAATAGTGACTTTTCAGAACACTGGTTTCTGATCCTAAGATAACCACATGCTCGTCTTAAGAATGGTGTAAGAATTTGGATTATTGCTCAGCATATACTCATTCCTACCTCTCCCCACTGTGGGTGGGATACACCCCTGTCTTACTGATGTTGGCCTGAGCCATGTGACTTGCTTTGACCCTTGGAATGGTAATGAACATGACATGAACACAGGCCATAAGTTGCTTGCACAGTCTTCCTTCTACATCCAGGGGTCTGTCATGAGGACATGTCTTGGGTGGCACTCTGTCTTCAGCCTGGACCCCTAGCGTGACCCCTGGAACCAGCCTGAACCCAACCTGAAGCAGGGGCCCTGCCCTGAGGCCCCAGAGCCTCCCAGTAGGCCATTCTAGATCAGCTGAGCTTCAGGAAAACCACAGACCATGAGCACGCACACAGAAGCCCAGTGCAGGGCTGACGTCGTCTGCAGCACCATTGTGACAATAGGTGACTGGTGCAGATGACGCAAAGTCACAGGCCCCCGTCTAAAATCCCTTCCTTGGAGCAATCCTGCCCATCCTACCATCTGCTACCCAAGAGCTGCATCAGGACGTCTTGACCTTGTTCCTATTAGCTAGACCTCCGAGTGAAACCCAGGACCTCCCTCCAGCCCCGGGAAGAGGGGAAGTTCACCATCCTACTCAGGAAGAACCCCTGGCTCATCGCCACCTCCATAGAAGAATGCAGCCTTGCTTTCCACAACTTCCCGCCGTACTGAAGACCTACAGCATACAGTGCGTGAACCAATGGTTGATGTGGCAACGAGTAAGGCCAACTATCTCCCACAGTTGCAGGGGCCTTTTTTGCCCATGCTGTTCCAGCAGCTTGGAATGCTGATCCTTCCCTTCCTGATGGGGTGCATGCCTCATACCCTGCAGCTCTCAGCTCTTGGCGACTTGTCCCAGCTGAATTAAGCCCCACTCTAACCACTCCCATAACGCTTTGCTTCTTCACAGCACTTGGGGGTGCAATTTCACATTGACTCGTGGGCAGATTTGTTTAGCATCTGTTCGCCTCCCAGACTGTGATCTTCCTGGAGCAAGGACAAGCTTCCGGGTGCTTCTGCTCAGCCCGGCATCCTCAGTGTCCAGCACACACCGAGCACGAAGCGCCCTTCCCAAACATCAGGTGAAACAGAGCAGGCTCTTATCTCTGTTCCTCTCCCAGAAGTGCCTCTCTCCTAGGTAATTATTTGATTTCCTGGGATTTCTTTCCTTTCTGAGATGCTTTTTACCCCACAGCTCATGAACTCGTATGCTTCTGACTGTAACTGCAAGGTCCCTTTCGGTCCCCCAGTGCCACACAGGCAGGAACAGAAATAGAATCTTCTATCACAAAAAGATCTGATCATCTGCTGCTTGGATATTAGGGGGCACCCCGTCAATGAATAAAGAGGGAAACTGAGGCACATTGTCCCACCCAAGTTTCCTTAGCCTGCCACTGGCAAGCGTGAGAGCCATTGACAGGAAATTGGTTCTGCCTTCTGTGGCCCTGCAGTCATGCCTTGTTTTCCTTCCCTAATGATGACTTTGGCATCAAATGAATACCTTCGGTCTGAGACGCCGGGTCCTCATTAAGCAATGTGGCTTTAGAGGGTCAGCGAGCAACTAAGGACGGATTGGGAGCTGTCCCCTGGCCAGGTGTTGGGAGCAGCTGGCACTTTCCTTTGTTTGTTCCACCGTCACTGGCTCTCACCCTCATCAAGAAGGCCACTCTGTCTGGGACAGGGAGGTAATTCAGTCATGCGTCTGTGTGGCAGCTCCCAGATTACCAGCTGAGCCTGATTACACAGTCTTCGTGCGGGTCCCAGGACAGACCGCAGCCGCCCACGCTGGGGGAGGCACGCAGCTTCCGCTGTGAAGCTGCAGTTTGGAGTCTCACTCCCTGCCCTTCCTGTGGGCAGTTTCAAAGCTGCTGGTGCCCACTTTCTCTAGCAGGGGTGTCCTCCTGTGCAGACCTGACTGCCGTCTCTCCGGGCCTCAGATCTGCCACTTCCCTAGGCGATCCTTGGATGGCCTGCGTTTTTTTTCCTTTCTCTGGCGAGAACAACTTCCGTTCATGAGTTTATCAAGTTTAATTACGACACTTGGGAAATGCTTATTGAGGATGTCGGTGCCAAGAACTTGGGGTGGAGGTTGACTCAGAGACAGTTCTGTGCCCAGAAACTCTCACAACAGAGAAGGAGACAGATAAGTAGGATTCTAGGAGGTATAACAGCGGGAACCCAGAAGAACAGACGTTTTCTCCGAGAAGGGTGGAGCAGCGTAGTTCTGGGAGCACTTCCCAGAAGAGGTGCCATCTTGTTTGGACCTTAAAGAGAATGACCCAGGGTTTTTCCCCGCCAAGTGAGAAAGTTATAGAAAGACAGAGGGAACAGTATAACACACAGACCTGGAAACCCAAGGTGGGCGAGGGGTGGGCACAGCATGAGCCACCATGTCCATGGAGGACTGGAAAAAAGAAAGTGATCAGATGTGCTTGGGGGCAGGTTAGCAGGATGCCTAGGGAAGGCGAGGCGTGAAAGGCGAGGCTGGAAAGTGGGCTGAGATCAGAGGCCACAGGGTGTCATTGGACAGGCCAGGCCACTGCGAGGCAGGCAAAGTTCCAAACAGCAGCCTCTGTTCCGCCTTGGAGCAGGTTGTCGAGCCGTGAAACGAAAATGTCATGAAATATTTACATGAAATAGTTATATAGATTAAATATTTTCTTGGACATGTCAATTTCTGGGAGGTAGAACACACACCACAAATAAAACAAGGATGGTAGCTTTGAGAAGACCCTCCTATAGGTGGTGTTAGGGGTAGATTGTGAATAATCCTGACAGACGAAAAGCGGCGGCTGGCACCCCTGAGCACTCACGGAGCACCAGACACGAGAAAAGCTCTTCCTGTACACTTACCTCATTCGGCCCGCAGAACAACGCAATGAGACAGATATTCTCATCGTCCCCATTAGGGAGTTGAAAGTGCCTTAAACGACGGCACTTGGTGAGTCGTGCAGTTGGCAGCCAGTCTGATTCCTGTGACTGAGCGGCGACTTATCCAGTCCTTAGGACACAGCCAGATCCTGGGCTCAGGAAGGTGGTGTCTACAGGCGGCCCGGAGCCATGGGGGATTAGGAGCAAAGGGGGGTCTGATCAGGTGACGATGGCTTTTCTGTCGAGCAAACAAGGAAGGCTGAATGCACACTTGTAGAACGTCCAGGGCCAGCACTTGAACCAACGAGTGGGCCACTGGGAAGGGGAGGCCAGGCTGGCGGGCTGCAGGCTGGCTGTGCTAAGGAACCAAGCCACACAGCGTGACAGGCCCTGAGGACAGGGCTGCCCATGAGCAGGACTGGCCTTTCAACCTCCATGACCCCTCGGCGTGGGCACCTGCGGTTCAAAGGCAGAGATCCCAACGTAAACTCCCTCGTCTTCCTACAGCTAAACCCAGCAATCTGAAGGCAGTCACATAGACCTGGGCCTTGCAGCCCAAAGACGGCGTGGTGTAGGCGTTCCCCAACAAGCAAGGGTAAAGCTTGCTTGGGTCGGTGGCCACTGCCAGCCTGTGCTGGAAACGCCTGCCGGGGATGCCTTTCCCGGAGCTGTCGTCGCCCTGGGGTTTGCCATTTCCCTGCCTTCCAGCTCCTTTGTCCTTTCTAACCACCTTTCCAAGTGAACTTCTGGGTTTCATGCCAGCTCTTCCCGGCTCTGCCAATCCTCCCCTGTAATGAGCAGCCATCTTCAGGTTTCATTTCTATGCGGTCTCCCCTCCCCCTTCAGATTGGTTAATAAAAGTACTAAACAGGACTAAACCCAGGGCCGGCCCGGCGGCGCCCTGCCGGACAGTCCCCACCGGGACTGGCTGCCTTTTATCACTGGCCTTTGTTTCTGCAGTTTTGTGGCCAGTGTATGGCCATCCCCTTCCTCCTGGTCAGTCCGAACCGGTTGTGAAAATGAAAATGTTGAGAGACATCCCCAGATTTTCTAGTTAAAGTTCAAATTTATGTTTTGGGGATTTTTTTCCTATACAGCAGGAAACAATTATGGTATACAACAGTCTATTTTTTTCCCCAAACAGGATACTAAATATCAGCATATTTTGGGTGTGATCTGGCTAGTTGATGAAATGTTTTATTTCTGCCAGTTCTTTGGAATACTGTGTTCATGAACTAACACTTGCTAATAAAGAGCAACATGTTCGCCCTTACCCGTGTGGTTTAGTTGGCTGGGTGTTGTTCCACAAAGCCAGGGTCGAGGGTTCAATTCCCAGTCTGGGCACATACCTGGGTTTCAGCTTCAGGGTTTCTCTCTCTTGCATTGGTGTTTCTCTCTTTCTCTTTCTCCCTCCCTTCCCCTCTCTCTAAAAATAAATAAATAAAATCTTTTTTAAAAAAGTGAAAGTTTCACTCAGTTTCACTCAATTTCTCTTTTTGATCACAAACTCAGGCTTGGATCTTGTTGTGCTTAAATTTCTTGTTGTGCTTTGGGTATTAAAAAGAAAACCAAACTGAATAATTTATGTTTACAACAAACTGCCAGGAAAATTGGACAGGATTGGAAAGGATTATTTATCACCTAGGAATGCTTTTGCCTTTTGTCATAAATATCCCCCCGTGTTTGAGGATCCATCAAGAGAGATGCCACAGAGATCCATTTTTTTTTAAGTAGACTTTCCTCCTTCTTTTTTAAACTAGACTTTATTTTTCAGAGCAGTATGAAGTTCACAGCAAAATTGAGGGGCAAGTACAGAGACTTCCCATGTAACCCTCTGCACCACAACCTCCCCACCAGACCGGAGCATTTGTTACAGTTGCTGAGTGTACATTGACACAGCGCCATCATCCAAAGTACGTCACATGAGGGCTTACTTTCAGTGGCTTACATCCTGTGGGTTTTGACAAATGCAGAATAACATGTATCGACCATTACGGTAGCTGAGAGAATGTTTCGTTGCCCTGAAACCCTCTGGGCCCTGCCCATTCATCCCACCCTCTCCTCAAAGATCCCCCAAAGCCCGATCTTTTTACTGTCTCCACAGTTTTAGCCATTTCGTTTTTATTCCGCATGTTCCCCACTTCCAGACGTCCTGGAAGAATAGAAGTCGCGTGTCCCTCCTCTGGGACCGCGTTCTGAATGTGTGGCTGTGCTATGGAATAAAAACACATCTGCTCCTGGCAGAGCTTCCTCCTTCGCCTCGCCCTCCCGAGACTTGGGGCTCGTGGAAGCAAAAGCTCAGGTGGCGGCATCTGGCCCTGAGAAGACATCTTTTCAGGCTGTGTTTGCCTTTGCCTGGGTACCCTCATCATAGTAATGAGGACAACGGAGACTTAAAAGCAAATGCGTCAAACAAACAGCCCAGACCACTTCCTAATCCAGTCTCTAGAACAAAAGACAGCACTTCCCAGAACTCGCTCACTGGGGAGACACACCCACGTCTAGTGCTGTAAAGCCTTTCACTTTCTCTCAAAATATCTTTTTAAAAAGTCTTATACTAATTCTAAGAACCCCCTAAAGAGAGAGCCTTCACTATTTGGACCATATTTTTACATTTTTGTGACATTTTTCTTGGTCAAGAGTGGGTTTCACAACCAAGACCATCCAAACTGGAAAACTTGTTAAGAATTTTTACATTACAATGAAATAAAAGAGCATGAAATAATAGGATCCCAGCCATGCTCAATATACTTTAACTCCTTTGCTTAGAGAAAAGATATTATAAACGAGAAAAGAATCTTACCTATAAAAGGGAAAAGAATACCTTTCCCTTTCATCACAAATGTATTATTTGCCCTCTTAAGATATCATTATACATGATAAAAGATTTCTGAAAATGGCATAGCATGTGTAGCGTGTAGGATAGATTGATTTTATTCTATGCACACACTACTTGCTTGTGTTGTGCCTCATATAGGCACGCGTTTTGAGAGGGTATTTATGAAAACATTTCTAAGCGTGATTCTACTGGTTGGCTTCTCGGGCTTTCTTTGTACCTGAGTACACCAGGTCTCGGCGGCAGAGGGGTGGGAGCGGTCCCTCTCCAGGGTCCCCAAAGCCCAGGTTTGTGTGTGTGTGCGTGGGGAGAGTTAATGAGAACAGAATGGCTTTCTTTCCCTGGCTTCCCCAATCCCATCTGTTCAAACAAAAGGCTGAAAGGGAAAGAGAGAGGAGACCCTGCTGGTCAAGGGGGGAGGAATAATAACCCATGTCCTTGGGCAACATTCGGGCATATGCAACCCCTTTACACTGTGCGCAGGTTTTTACTCAGACAAAGGGGAGTCGGGCCAATGTGGGTTCCGTTATTTTTAAAACATTATTTAAAAAAAAATAAAGCATGAGGCCCAAAGACTAATTTTTTTCCAACAACTTCATTTGTAAGTCTAGATCCAAAAATGAGAACTAAGTAATGGGGAGACTAATTTTTACTTACTCGACATGAAATTCAAGGTCCTGGTAATTAGCATTATCACAAAAGAAGGCACTTCCCTCTCTTCCTAAGGAGAGTCCATGAAAATATTGTAATTTCTGGGGGTGGACAAGAAAACAGGTTGCCCTCTGCCCCTCGGGTCAATGGCTTGTCAACAGAAGCTAGACAAGCCACTGTCTGGAAGGTCAGAAGAACTTGGCCGAAGCAGTTCCTTGGGTTGGCGGGCTCTCAGAGATGCTCCTGGAGTACCTGTGGGGCCCCCTCGAGGGGTTATTGTACAAGCTTGGCTTGAATGCCTGGGGCTGCTTACCTAGGTGGCAGGAGAAAAGACTTTCTGGATGTTGCTCCGCTTAATTCAGGCCTGAGCTATAGGACACTCTCACCACGAAGGGGAGAGTGAGCTTGCCGCGACGATGAACTTTCTTTTATTTGAATTACAAATCATACATGTGAATAAATCGGTCATAGTGTATGGACAGCCTTATCGTTCTTTTCAAAGTGTAGAAAATGAATTCTATCGTCTCCTCTTGAGTTAACTCTGGGACAAGAGATGGACCCAGAAGAGAGCCACAGATAGCCAAGGAGTCACGATGTTCAGGTCATGACCCATTTGGGAAAAGGGGAAGACCACACCCTCAAAATATTTTCCAAAGGATGAAAAGGAGAAAGGAAGTGAAAAAGAAAACACACATGTTAAGAAATGTCATCCCAGGGTCCGAGAGCTCGTCCCCTACAAGGCCCATCAGCTACCTGTGACAGGTGAATCATCCTGAAGTCTAAGGGGGCACAGGCTCTGGAAATGGGAAAAGTTTTCCTGAGCAGGGAGGGGTGCCTTCAAATTTAGAATAGCACAAATTTAGCAAATCTCGATCATTTTCTCACACGTGTTTTTCTCTCATATTTCCCCACGTGTTCCTTCTCGTCGTGTAGTCAACATCCAATTGTGTGTGCAAACGAAGAGAAAGAAAGCAGGGAGAAGACAGTCCGAAGTGGGGACTGATCAAAATCGTATCATCTGGCTTTCACCTGCATCATATGATTCTTCCTTACAATGCATCTTCTTTCCTCATTATTTATTTTTGCTTGGGCTAATTCTAAAATGAGTTTTTATCCTCCAGGCACTTCGGTCAGTGTTGGCCCAGAATGAAAAACACACCCCTTCTAATCCACAGGGGATGTAATCCACAGCATTAGTAGCTGGTGAGCAGAATGCATTTGCCTACTCTGTGCCTCTCCCCTGTCCCCGAAGGGACAGAGGAATATAAATACACCGACTTTTCAGAACAGAGGAGTTCAGATGGATGCCCATCTGAAAACTGAAATTGTGCAACAGATGAAAAACCTTGCTCTGGGGGATCATCAGAACCGTACTTAAAGGATAATAAAGCGGCAAAGGAGTGCGTATAAAGGGAAGGTGGCTGAGGCTAATTGTGGGGTGACTGTCGTTTTACTGTCGGCGCTAAGTCACCAGAGACTGATGGGCTGCGGTTGGTACAGACTCCTAGGCGAGGACAAGGACTCCCCTGCCTCTGCCCTCAACCCTGCAGCTTCGGGCACCATTAGGGAGTGTTCTGTTGGTGGTTGCCATTGTTTTGTGTAAGAAGGTTGTCATATAAGCCAATGGGACCCTCTCTCTCTACTGTCATCAACCCAGGGCAAATGCTTTTGAAAGAGCTGCTGTCTTTCATGCCTTTGGCAAATTCAAATGTACTGATTTATCCCACGACCGTCCATCATGGGAGACTGAACAGAGGCTGCAGGTGATGGGGAAGCTGGTGCCCAGGCGCACGTGAGGGAGCAGAGGGTGTGGTCTGCCAGGCACGGGGCTTGGATACCTGTCCCGAGGGTGAGGAGGGGGCTCTGAACAGAGAGGACGCGAGCAGATCACGGCAGCGTAGTGGTTTCTGTCTGTGTGTGATGCAGCAGAACTCTGCCTCACGGAGTGAGCGAGTGGCATACAGAGATTCCTGTAATGAACCGGCAGGCCAAAGCCAACAGGAGGATGGCAGAGCCAGACCACGACTCTCTGCCAGCCACAGGATGGGGTAAGAGCAAACAGGACATGATTAGCTCTGATAACAAGCCGCCGAAAGACTGAGATGATCACTAACCACAGAGTCCCATCTACAGGGTGCGTACATCATATTTTCGCAAAGTCCTCTATGAAAATCTAACTGGGGGCTCAGAAGGTACCCACTTCCAGTTACAACATACATAAGTTCTGGGGAGGAGCTATACAGCATGATGACCGTAGTTCATAATGCTACATTGTGTATTTGAAAGTTGCGAAGAGAGTAGAACTTAAAAGTCCTCATCACAAGAAGATATTTGTAACGATGTATGGGGATGGATGTTAACTAGACGCAATACACACAAATATCAACTCATTATGTTGTACACCTGATACTAATATAATGTTATATGTCAATTACATCTCAATTTGAACAATCGAGTGGGGAAATTAACTGGGCGTGGAACACAACTTTGAATCGCTGCACTGTAAAATGTTAAACCGAGTTTGTTTGTTAGTTTTTTAATGAAGGGTGCCCAACTACACCGCTCTCACTAAAAATATCACACTGAGTTATAATATTAAAAGAGTATAAAGGGTTTTGTACCACTAATGAAGTGAACTAATTTTAGAAATATTTTGTACTTCATATTTCTCACTTTTCTAGTTGCTATGGCTACAGAACAAGTCATCCCAAATTTAGTGACTCAGAACAATGACGACATTGGGTCTGCTCCCTGTTTTACAATTTGGGCACAGTCACTAGGCATAGCTTCTCCCTGTGCCACGTGGGATTAGCTCGAAGGCCAGGAGCAGGGTCATCTAAAGTCACACAGTGGATGCTGACGGTCAGCTCCTCCCCATGAGAGCCATCTATGCTAAGTGTCAGCTCAGGGCTCCCAGGGCACGTGTGCCAGGAGAAAAAGCACCGAGCAGAGCAGTACCTCCTTTCATGGCCTCGTGTAGCTGGGTTGTCACAGGGTTCTGTCCAGGTTCAAGGGGAGGGAACATAGACATCACCCTTCAGCCAAGGAGCGTCACTGACACATTGCAAAAAACTTGGGAGGAGCCAGTTATGTTGATATGGTCATCTTTGGAAAATGCAATCACCCACCTTTGTCATTTTCACTGTCTTGCTATGTTTTGCGTGTTTCACACAATGTATCAGTACGTGTTCACATTGTATAACAACTAAATATGATGCACTTATGAGATAGTCAAAATGTTTTCTAAACTAGGAGGCACTATCAAAATTGCTTCAAAACCTCTAATTTAGGGGCTTGAAGGTAAATAAAACAACATGTATTTGCACAGCAGGGCAGGCCCTCCACATATTTTAGTTTCTTGGTCTTGGTCCTCCGTGGCCTTCAGAGCAGCCGAAGCCTCGGTGCCTGGGAACGCGGTAGCTCTAGGACCCCTCGCCACGACTAATCTGCCGGCCCCTGCGCGCTCACAGCTCACTCTGCCTTTGGTACACATTTTTTCTTGCATTCCAGTTATGTATGTCGGTGTCATACAAAACCAAGTCTTCCTCAGCTCTATGCTAGCAGGGTGCGTTGTACATAGTGGGCCGCCCCCCGTCAAACAGTGAGTACAGAGGACTTGCCGAGGTCTTAGGGCCCTTCCTGCAGGGGTGGAAGGTGGTAGGAGAGCTGACCGACTTAGGTGGAGGGGAGGGGAGAAGGGAATGTGTTCTTTTTTTTTTTTTTTTTTAATATATTTATTGATTATGCTATTACAGTTGTCCCATTTCCCCCCCCACTCCACTCCATCCTGCCCACCCCCCTCCCTCCCACATTCCCCCCCTATAGTTCATGTCCATAGGTCATACTTATAAGTTCTTTGGCTTCTACATTTCCTACACTATTTTTACCCTCCCCCTGTCTATTTTCCACCTATCATCTATGCTGCTTATTCTCTGTACATTTCCCCCTCTCTCCCCCTCCCACTCCCTTAATGACAACCCTCATGTTCTAGTTGTTTGCCTAGTTTGCTCTCGTTTTTGTTTTATGTGTGGCTGTTAATAACTGTGAGTTTGCTGTCATTTTTACTGTTCCAATTTTTGATCTTCTTTTTCTTAGGTAACTCCCTTTAACATTTCATATAATAAGGGCTTGGTGATGATGAACTTCTTTAACTTGACCTTATCTGAGAAGCACTTGATCTTCCCTTCCATTCTAAGTGATAGCTTTGCTGGATACAGTAATCTTGGATGTAGGTCCTTGCGTTTAATCTTGGGTAATGTAATTATGATGTGCCTTGGTGTGTTCCTCCTTGGGTCCAGCTTCTTTGGGACTCTCTGAGCTTCCTGGACTTCCTGGAAGTCTATTTCCTTTGCCAGATTAGGGAAGTTCTCCTTCATTATTTGTTCAAATAAGTTTTCAATTTTTTGTTCTTCCTCTTCTCCTTCTGGCACCCCTATAATTTGGATGTTGGAACGTTTCAAGGCGTCCGGGAGGTTCCTAAGCCTCTCCTCATTTTTCCAAGTTCTTGTTTCTTCATTCTTTTCTGTTTGGATGTTTGTTTCTTCCTTCTGGTCCACACCATTGATTTGAGTCCCAGTTTCCTTCTCATCACTATTGGTTCCCTGTACATTTTCCTTTGTTTCTCTTAGCATAGGCTTCATTTTTTCATCTGTTTTTCGAATAGATTCAACCAAGTCTGTGAGCATATTGATAACCAGTGCTTTGAACTGTGCATCCGATAGGTTGGCTATCTCTTCGTCGCTTAGTTGTATTTTTTCTGGAGCTTTGAAGTGTTCTGTCATTTGGGCCATTTTTTTTTTTTGTCTTGGCGCTTCTGTTACTTTAAGGGGCGGAGCCTTAGGTGTTCACCAGGGCGGGGTAACGCTGGTCGCTGAGCTGTGACGCTGTACGAGGGGGAGGGGCCGAGTGGGAGCAATGGCGCCTGCCTCACTCTCCTCCGGATTTCAATCCTTCACTCAGCTACCCACAATCAAACTGGGCCCCTCTGGTGCTGGTTCCCGAGTGGGTGGGCCTGTGCACACTCTAGGCCCCTGTGGGTCTCTCCAACGACCTCTCCTGTGAGGCTGGGAGTCTCTCCTGCTGCTGCCCCAACCCCCCGGGGCACTTTCAATCAGAGGTTTGAGGCTTTATTTCCCGGAGCTGGAGCCCTGGGTTGCACGGTCTGCTTCGTTGCCCGCCGTTCGTCAGGTTTATCTGTGGGCGAATTTGGTGCCGCGGGGTGCTACCCGCTGCTCTGCCTGCCCCACTCTCCGCCACTCTGAGTCCGGCCCTCTCGGTTTATCTGTGCAGATGTGGGGCCGCAGGGTCTGCTAGTGCTCGGACTGCCTGCGCCTTTTGTCCCACACTCCGCCAGTCTCAGTCCCGCCACAGCCACGCGAGTCCTCTCCACCCCGGTGCCCGTCTCTGCCCCTCCAACCAGTCTGGATGAATGGTTATTTTCTATTTTCTTGGTGTTGGTCCCCCTTGCTGTTCGATTCTCTGTCAGTTCTGGTTGTGCGAGGAGGCGCAGTATGTCTACCTACGCCGCCATCTTGGTTCTCCCCTCGGGAATGTGTTCTTATAGTTTATTCCCTAGACCACCAGCTCTCCCTGGAATGTCCTGTACATCTTCCAAGCCCACTCTGAGGGCCATTATATATAGAAGTGGCCAGAGAAAGACAGATGACCAGGCCCTTGGGCCAAAGGGCGGGAACTGTCTACCTCTCACCTTTGGCACAGGTGCCGCTGTCTCTGACTTGTGCTCATGGAAGGTGGCAAGGGCTCCAGGTTGGCAGTCATGACACGTGTCACTGGCTGAATATAACTTTTGACCGATTGCCTCTTGCTTTCCTCACCCGTAAAGGGGTGGAGCGAGCTCTAAGGCACCCTGCAGCTCACAGAGGTGGTAGCCCTCAAACCCCCAAGACAGGGTTCTCCACCGTGGTCGCTGTGCTGAAGAAAGGGCAGTGGTCCGGACCTGTGGCCTGAGTACGGCACTGTCTTCCAGGCTTGTGGTTTAATGAGAACCACTGAAAATACAGATTATTCCCCAAAGCCCGGCAGGGTACCTGGCCCAACGTAAGAGCTCAGAATATTTGTTTAGTGCGCTATTATAAAGATACAGCTGGTCTCTGTCCCTGGTTCCTGGCCCAGAGTTTCAAAATTCCTTGGGCTTTCCTGAGCCAGAATACTGTCTTTTATTATCAACACAGTCCCTTTGACCACACCTGAGTTTATGCTAATGAGGTGATTAGCATAATCAGCTTGCTGGGCCCTTAAATGGTTTCAAGGGAAAGAGAGGCTGAGCACGTCAGAAAAACATAGCAGGTGAGTATGATTAGAGGGTTGGAACTTTCAACCCCACCCTCTGACCTCTGGGGAGCAGAGCAGGGCTGGAGACTGAGCTCATTTAATCCATCCTATCCACGTGATGAAACCTCAGATCGAACCTGAGCAACAGAGCTCCAGAGAGCTTCCTGGTTGGTGGAGAGACGGAGGTGCTGAGAGGGTGGCACAGCCAGGGAGCGTGAGGACACGCTGTGCCTTTCCCTGGAGACCTCCCCGAGGCGCCTCTTTCACCGCTGTGCCTTTCCCCAGAGACCTCCCCGCTGTGCCTTTCCCCAGAGACCTCCCCGAGGCACCTCTTTCACCTAGTGGTTCCCGGGTGGTAGCCTTTAGTCACTCTAGTGAATTATCAGGCCTGAAGGGGAGGGTCATGGACATCCCCAAATTTGTAGCACACTCAGGGAGAAGTGCAGGTATCCTGGGGATGTTACTTATGATTGGCATCTGAAGTAAGGGAAGCCTTGGGGACCTTGCCCTTTACCTTGTGGGATATGACACTAATGACCTAAAGTCTTGCCTGAAGGGCCTCACCTTTAATTTGGGGCGGGGGGAAGGGGTATCTGTGCTGACTCTGAGTAGCTAGTGGCAGAATTGAATTGAACTGAATTGTAGGAGACCCAGTTGTCGGAGAATTTGTTTCGGAACAAATTTGTAAGTGATTTGCTCAGGTGATAATAAATAACATCCATGAGCACTCACCCTGTTCCAGGCTGTGTTCTGAGTGCTTTGCATATGTTACCTCACCTAATCCTCACAGCAAGACTATGAGGTAGAAGTCATTATCAACCCCATTTCACATGTGGGAAACTGAGGCATAGAGAGGGCAAGTCATTTCCACGTTGCACAGCTGCTGGATAGCAAACTTGGGGTTAAACTCAAGCAACTGGCTTCAGAGCCCACATCCTAGACTGCTACCACCCCCAGAGTCCCACCGCTCAGCTCTGCCTTTGTGACCGCCCCCCACCCCCGGCAGCTGACGCAAAACGGAAAGGAGTCAGACCTGAAGGTGTTGGGCAGATGTGATGGCAACTATTCAGAAATATGGAAAGGATTTCTTTTGAGACACTTCATAAAGGAGGCTGTGGTACGGTTGCCACATGCTTCATCTCAACTTGGATGTCAAGTGTGAAATTCCTCAGACCCTATTCATCAAAGCAATCACCAGAATTAATATCATTAAACAGCCCTGTGCCTGCACAAAAGTCAATCACAAAGAAGACGTAGGCTCTGGCTCTGCCCAAGAGGGGAGATAACACTAATGGAGACCATCCTGCCTCGCAGTCTTGGGGGAAGAAAGTCCCACTTATCTGAATGGGTTTGAAACACGCCACCGCTGCCCTGTGCCCTCCTCCTATCTCTTCGTATGTAAAGTGTTTTCTGTTTGGAGGACAGAGCAAGCCTAGATTAATAGCAAGGCTGGTGACCCCTATCTGTAAAGGGCCGTGGCCTCTCATAAAAATACTTAATAGAGTTCTTTCCCTTTAATTGCATGCCACAAGCTTTGGGGGCCCATTCATCTCGGCGGATGCTCCAGGCACTAGCCTCCTTTTGTAATATGGTTCTGGCTGAGTGTGGAATCAGCTGATGAGGCCAGGGGTCCCAAGGCAGTACACCATCTGGTCAAGGTCATGGGTGGCAGATTACCAATTAGGAAGCATGGCAGGGAGGATGTTGTGTGGCTGGGGGCCAGGAATAAATGGTGGATCAGCCATTAGTAAGGCAACCAGTGTAGGTGTTGCAACAGATTAATACACAAATGTGTGCTCTTGGGGGATTCTGCATGAAATCTTGGATTTGGTCACTAGGAGCTTTCAGAGATGGCTAATGAAGCAACTTTATTAAAAGATGAGCGTGCACTTGGGCCGGTGGGTTTCGAATGGTAACGTGCATCTGCATCACCGGGGGTCTCGTTAAACGGCAGTTTCTAATTCACTGGGTCTGAGGTGGGCCTGAGACTTTGTGTTTATGATAGCCCAGCAGAGGCCAGTGGGCCACGGACCACTCCTTGAGTAGCAAAGTCTCTCAACACATCCTACCTGGTTCTCTGCGTCCCCTCTGGAAGACCTCCCCTGCATCACTGAAACCTGGTTTCCATAGACATGCCTTCTACCCAACTCCTAGAGTAAATGAGGGCCGGCCCTCTTGTATGTTAATGGTGAGTAATAAAAATCTGGTCCCTACCCCTGGTTAGTGTGGCTGGGTGTATTGAGCACCAGCCTGCAAATCAAAAGGTTGCCAATTTGATTCCCGGTCGGGGTGCAGGCCAGGGTTGCAGGCCAGGTCCCCAGCTGGGGGTGTGTGAGAGGCAACCAATTGATGTTCCTCTCTCCCTCTCTTTCTCCTTCCCCTCTTCTCTCTCTAGAGAGAAATAAAATCTAAAAAAAAAAGAAAAAAAGATCTGGTCCCTACAGTTTAGTTTTTCTTTTTCAAGTTAAGCATGTAGTAGGTAAGTATATCTGAAATAGTTTAGCTAGCCCAACAGCCTATCCTCGAATCTGTGAGCTCTCCCGTGTCTATCTCTAACATAATCACTCTCTTCTTTTAAGACTAGCAGAACCGCAATACCGTTAGTATTCCCCACAAAGTTAATAATAAGCCTTTAATGTCACCTAATATCTAGTTCATGTTCGTTTCAGATCATTGTTCCCACAATGTCTTTTTTATGGTTGATTTGTTTGAATCAAAGTCTACAAATTACATTGTTTGATGTGTGCCTTAACTTTCCTTTAATCTCCTCCTATTATTTTTCACTATTTCATTCCATTTAGTCGTTAAAGAAACAAAGTTACTCCCTCTGTAAGAATTTCCCTCACTCCGAATTGGTCAGAGTGCACCCTCTTGCTGTCATTTAACATGTTCCTTTAACCCCTGTATTTCCTGTAAATGGGTAGCTAAGTCAGAGACTTACAGATTCAGTACTTTTTTTTTTTGCAGCAATGCTCCATAAATGGTGCTGCGTGCTTTCTACTCCGCCACAGTGGGAGGACCGCAAAGACTGGCGTTTCACTTTCAGAGATGTGAGGGCCGATGCTTGTGCTCAGGTGATATTAACCGGGACACCCATTAGGAAGTCCTCCCTCAACCTCTAGAGGGAGGTTTTAACCGTCATTGGCAACCCTCGTGTGCACTCTTAGACGTGCCCCTGCAGCATCCTGCGCTTCCCAGTCACGCCACCTTATTCACCAACTTTCTCAGGGCAAGATCCTCTCTCTCTCTGCCTTCAGCACCTAACCCAGTAGCTGGCATATACCCAACAACTGTTACTGAGTGAGTGAACTCTGCCCCTAACACCTCCTGAGATCGGTGGGCACCTGTCAGAGACTGAGTCTTCAGTTACATTCTTCCTGGAGGTGCCCAGGGCTTTCAAAAGCTTGGTAGCATTGAAGGTATTCCTTCTAGTAATTCTGTCACGATGGGGCCTGGTGCCACCTCAGAGACAGAGTATCTAAGCCCTGACTGGAATTCCCAGGCCCCACGGGGGCCCAGAGGAAGTAGGAAGAGGGCTTTCTCAATCTTTGAACCAGGGAAATAGCTCTCAGGACGAGAGACAAAAACTCACAGGCAGCAACCTACTCAGGGGCAGAGAGAAGTACCTGCTTTGGGAGGGAAGCAAGGAATATTCCAGGCAACAATTTCTCATGGGACTCTTTGCTCTTTTGAACCCTAACAACCCACTTTTTGAGTGGAGTGTTCACTGAAGCTTGCACTGAATTTTTTCCTTCTTTTAAGAAGTCTTTGACCTTAACGATTCTCACATGGAACGGTTCTTTCAAAGTGGTTGCTGGAATACCCCAGCACAAGGGGCAAGAGCTTGGCTTTTGGAGGCTGAAGGGTTAGTAACAACATGCCCAGTAGGAGGAGCCCTAACCAATGGAGATGCCTGTGGTATTTCGGAATAAAGAAGAAACTGCCTCCATTGATGTGAGTCTGCACACCAGCGCGCACACCGTACTTTAAAGCGGCGGTTCTCACTGTGGACCGTTTTGCTCCCTGGGGACGTTTATCGGTGTCGCGATACCTTTGGTCATCGGGACTGTGGAGTATCTGCTCGTGCATACAGGCCAATGGGTCGGCACCAAACACCCTGCCCTGCACAGCGCAGACGGCCCCAGGACAAGAAGTATCTGCTCCCAAACTTCAGTTGGGCTGAGGTCAAGACACCATACCTTAAAACAGTATTTTTCTTGATTCTCCAGTTATAGTCACATTCAATTGCGCAAACTCTCAGCTCTTAGGCGCCATCAGCCTAATGATGTCTCCCACCAGAATTCCTAAATCCCACCCTCCAGTTCCTTGGACTCTTCCTTCTGAGTTATCCAAAGAACAGTTCTGTGATAGTCTGCAAAATCAGAGGTCCCGACTGCGTTTCTCTTCTACTGGCCAACTCTCTGCCCCATCCCCACCCCAAGAACCCTCCATGTTTTGGTGTTTTTGTTTAAACTCTGCTTTTCATATCTCATGGTGTTTTAGGAAAGAGAACAGAAATATATACAGCAGTGAATGAAACAAATGAAAACATCTGGTTAAAATATTAATTCTTTCTTTTAAAAAAATATCTATTTTTTAGAGGGAGGGGAAGGAAGGGAGAAAGAGGAAGAAAAACACCAACTGGTTGCCTCCTGTATGCACCCCAGCCAGAGACCAAACCAGCAACCTAGGCATGTGCCCTGACCAGTCGAATCGACGACCTTTGGCTTTGTGGGAAGACACCCAACCAACTGAGCCACGCCAGTCAGGGCAACATATTAATTCATTCTAAGTGGTCCCTACATTCCCTAATTCAGAGTTAAGGAAGGTCCCTGCAAAGTCCAATTAACAAGGATGCATCGGGGCCACTTGCATTCAAGACTAACCATTGACAGAAGAAGTGAAGAGGGCTTGACCTTTGCCAAATTTAAAATCAGAAGGCTGTGGTGCCTCCGCCGTTGCTGAGTTTCCTTCAACGTTTTGGCACCAGTGGTTGAAAACCCAGGTGACCGAGTTGAAGAGTTACTGAAACTCTCAAGTCTTAGCTCTTTCACCACAAAATAAAAGGTGGTCTCCAGGGTCCCGCCCAGCCTCAGATGTGGCTCAGCGCCCACCGCTGAAAGCAAGGGGCTAGGCGGACTGTCTCTCCGGGCCGAGTGAGGGAGGCTGCAAGCTAAGTGCACAGGACAGGCTGGGCTGCAAACAGGAGGATGTTTCAGCAGAGCTGTCTTATCCACTCATGCCTTTTCCTGGGAGTATTACAGTCTCCTTAAGTCATCACTGTCATCGTCACCTTCATCATCATCACCTCCATCATCATCACCACAGGCCAAGCGTTAACGCTTTAGCTACTAATCCCTAGTCTTCAGAAAAATTTTTGAAAAACCATAGACTGTAAGTAATTTCCTCAAGTTTATAAGGAATGTATATGTTGCATATACATATACGTACTTGCCTCTGCCTTTGTACCTGAGGAAGGGAGTCCAGGATGGGAGGGAAATGGAAAGAGAACTTCTGAAGCAGCAAAACCCGGTCCCCGGTGCTGGAGTGCCCAGTGAGCCAGCCCAGCTGTCACTAAGCAAAGGCCACAAGCCATGGAGGGTCCTGAGAGTGAATGCCATGTGGGAGTCCCCTCCTTTAACATCCCTTCCCTGCCACTTCTTAGAACTATGTACACTCTAAATTGCCAGCTTTCTCAACCTGTGGATACAAATAAAATTATATTACTACCAATCAGCTGAAGTTCCTACTTGTGCCCCCACCTGCATCCACCTTCCTCACCTCTCCAAGTCCTTCTCTTCCCCAACCCCATATTTTGGACAGTGCCCTCAGGAGTTGCCCTATGGGAGCTCACAAACCACCACGTGGCCCTGCCATCTTTTCCTCTTGTGCCCCGCCCCCTTGGTGTCTGCTGCTCATAAGGCCTCAGGAAAGAGCAGTACTACCCATTCTCTAGGTGGTGGCCTTCCTCTGCCGGGGAGCCAAGGTCAATTCCAGGATGCCTCTGGTCACCACCGGCCCTTAAAGTGCCAGAGATGTGCTGAGTGTTGTGGAAAAGTGGAGGAAACATCCTTTCCTCATCTCTGCAAGCATCTGGGCAGCCGCCCCTCAAAGCTCTGCCCGGAGTTGAACAAAGACCTTCAGGAAAAGATCCTGATGCAACTAATTGACCAAGAAAACACACACACACACACACACACACACACACACAGGTTCCCGTAAACCAGCACAGCAGAGCTGAAATCTCTTTAGGATACAAGTTTTCCAAAATAAGCATGGTCTTCAGAGATGCACCTCTGCCTGAAACCTAGACAACGTTTGTCCATTCGCTCACATTCCTCTGCTTCTGACTACAATGTCTCTAGAATCTTCCCAACTGTGGGCTTGTTTTTCTGGTACGTATCTAAATGTCTATTCCAAGAGCTTCTCCAGGCTAAAAGAGTGGTATGTGTCTATGGATATATCATCTCTAACTTTCACAAGACAAAAATCTCCTTGCAGCTTTTTCAATCATAGTTTTAAAAGCTATACACCCATCCCATC